>NC_090321.1:268212907-268837907 GCF_040869045.1 Eurosta solidaginis | reverse complement strand
AATAAGTAAAACTTTCAAAAGCTGAAAAAAACAGAAGCGACGAAGCAATTTAAATGTGTCGTGCAATCAATGGGAATGCTGGCATCCCTTCCCGAAGGCACTCGGGCTACAGGCGAGAAAAAAAATTACATAGACTCATTCATACTTGTCCCTAGTGCTCCCAACCGCAGTGCGAGGGGGTCTTAAGGCCCCCTCCGAGACTGGTTGGGGTCACTAGGGTCACTCCAGGCACACACGGGTTGGTCTCAACACGCCCAGCCGCAACGCAGGGGCAGTCTTCAGGGGCTTGCCCCTGGGACTGGTTGGGGGTGTTGAGGCCTCCCGTCCATTCTCGCTGGACACCCCTCCTGCCTCCGCCGCAATGGGTGGAGCGGTTTCGGAACCGCTCCCCCAGTCTGGTGGGGCAGGAAGGAGTGCCACTCTGAATCCCAGCTCAACCCGTCACAATCCAGCTGGCACTATGCGTTGCCACCTGAGACGTGGGATGAGCTGGGGTCCTATCAACACATACACACACTCCAGACAACACAAAACAAAACAAATTCGGCATAAAAAAAAATTTATTGAAAAAAAAATTTTAACATTAAAAAAAATTGAAACCCAAGTTAGCGGACATATTATTACCAAACCGACTAACGGACAACATTCCGGAAACACAAAACCCCACTTACAAAAAAAGCAAGTGCGTTTAGCACTGCCTCACTGGGTGAAATAATAAAAAAAAATCCGGAGACTGACGTAAAGTCCGTGGCTCCTTCGGCCACTGCCCCCGATGACCAGCCCGGACAACCTGATCCGTCCAACCATCCCACCGCAACGTAGGTGGCAGCTCTGTGGCTGCTCACTCGGACTGGTGGGATGGTCAACTTCACGGGTTGACCCGACTGACCCTCGCGGCCAGCGCCTTAGTTGCCACGTTGGGCGCCATCTGTTATGGCGCCCTCAGCAACTGTCATCGATGATCATTCTGGACAACTTGATCCGTCCAACCATCCCACCGCAATGCAGGTGGCTGCTCCTGCGGCTGCACACCTCGGACTGATGGGATGGTCAACATCACAAGTTGACCAAAATGACCAGCGCGACAGCGCCTCGGGCACCAAATCCCGTTGGGTGCCATCTGTTATGGATACGCATTTACTATGGAAGCAGTAAGGAAGGCGGTCGGCATGATATTGTGGTGCACAGTGGCTAGTCATTGTCGGCTGGGGCGGGTCCTTGCCAACCTTACTGTTCCTGCGCCATAAACAGAAAAAATTCCTATCATGCCTATCAAAACGAGCAGCTGTCAAATTCAAAACAAACTGACAGAAGCGCAGAGTCCGACTCAAAACGCTTATAATTCCAATCAAAACGACATCCGGTCGAACTGGATGCCACGGACAACCCGTTAACATTCCAAAATTTAAAAATTCAAAAAAAAAATTACCGCAAAAAATTTTAACCAACCGGACATGGCCGGTTACCAACGCTGAAAATCGAAAATAAAACAAGTAAGGAAGGTTAAGTTCGGGTGTAACCGAACATTAGATACTCAGTTGAGAGCTATGGTGATAACATAAGGGAAAATAACCATGTAGGAAAATGAACCGAGGGAAATCCTGGAATGGGTTTGTATGACATGTGTATCAAATGAAAGGCATTAAAGAGTATTTTATGAAGGAGTGGGTCATAGTTCTATAGGTGGACACCATTTAGGGATATGGTCATAAAGGTGGATCAGGGTTGACTCTAGAATTTGTTTGTACAATATGGGTATCAAATGAAAGGTGTTAAAGAGTAGTTTATGAGGGAGTGGGCCATAGTTCTATAGGTGGACGCCGTTTAGGGATATCGCCATAAAAGTGGACCAGGGGTGACTCTAGAATACGTTTGTACAATATGGGTATCAAACGAAAGGTTTTAAGGAGTATTTTAAAAGGGAGTGGGCCTTAGTTCTATTGGTGGACGCCGTTTCGAGATATCGCCATAAAGGTGGACCAGGGGTGACCTTAGAATTTGTTTGTACAATATGGGTATCAAAAGAAAGGTGTTAATGAGTATTTTAAAAGGGAGTGATGCTTAGTTCCACAGGTGGACGCCGTTTCGAGATATCGCCATAAAGGTGGACCAGGTGTGACCCTAGAATTTGTTTGTACGATATGGGTATCAAATTAAAGGTATTAAGGAGGGTTTTAAAAGGGAGTGGTGGTAGTTGTATAGGTGGTCGCCTTTTCGAGATATCGCCATAAAGGTGGACCAGGGGTGACTCTAGAATGCGTTTGTACGATATGGGTATCAAATGAAAGGTGTTAATGAGTATTTTAAAACGGAGTAATCCTTAGTTCCACAGGTGGACGCCGTTTCGAGATATCGCCATAAAGGTGGACCAGGTGTGACCCTAGAATGCGTTTGTACAATATGGGTATCAAACGAAAGATGTTAATGAGTATTTTAAAAGGGAGTAATCCTTAGTTCCATAGGTGGACGCCGTTTCGAGATATCGCCATAAAGGTGAACCAGGGGTGACCCTAGAATTTGTTTGTACAATATGGGTATCAAAAGAAAGGTACTAATGAGTATTTTAAAAGGGAGTGATGGTTAGTTCCACAAGTGGACGCCGTTTCGAGATATCGCCATAAAGGTGGACCAGGTGTGACCCTAGAATTTGTTTGTACCATATGGGTATCAAATTAAAGGTATTAATGAGGGTTTTAAAAGGGAGTGGGCCTTAGTCCTATAGGTGGACGCCGTTTCGAAATATCGCCATAAAGGTGGACCAGGGGTGACTCTAGAATATGTTTGTACGATATGGGTATCAAATTAAAGGTATTAATGAGAGTTTTAAAAGGGAGTGGTGGTAGTTGTATATGTGAAGGCGTTTTCCAGATATCGACCAAAATGTGGACCAGGGTGACCCAGAACATCATCTGTTGGATACCGCTAATTTATTTATATATCTAATACCTGCCAAGATTTCAAGGGTTTTTTATTTCGCACTGCAGAACTTTTTCATTTTCTTCTACTTAATATGGTAGGTGTCACAACCATTTTACAAAGTTTTTTCTAAGGTTATATTTCGCGTCAATAAACCAATCCAATTACCATGTTTCATCCCTTTTTTCGTATTTGGTATAGAATTATGGCATTTTTTTCATTTTTCATAATTTTCGATATCGAAAAAGTGGGCGTGGTCACTCTCGGATTTCGTTGATTTTTCATACCAAGATAAAGTGAGTTCAAGTAAGTACGTGAACTAAGTTCATTAAAGATATGTCGATTTTTGCTGAAGTTATCATGTTAACGGCCATGCGGAAGGACAGACGAACGACTGTGTATAAAAACTGTGCGTGGCATCAACCGATCTACTTTTGTTCTTACTATAAGGGTTTTGAAGGTGTTTATGTTTATAAATTCATTGAAAGTAATAATAGTCGGTTTGTTTTATAATCTAATATACCATATATGTAATAAAAACAAATCTTTTTTTTTTTATAGAACTTTGGTCAAATGCCCTTTTCTCCTTTTTCTTTTACAAAGCTATCTTAGGGCTGTACAGTTTGGATACAACTTCTGATAATTGGGGCCCCCTTACAAAATTAATAGTTGTTGTATTAAACTTACTTTGAGTTTAACTGAACATCAATTCGATATTACACATAGTATAATGACAGTAATATGTACTATGCACTAAGAAATTAGTTATAAACGCAACTAGGACTAAACTTGGGGTAAATCCTACCCCTCAAAAAATATTGTTTCACAAGCTCAAGTAAAACGTAAGCTTTTAGATTCATGGAGAAATTACCGAAGTCATTCACCTGTTCAGGTAAAACATGAACCCTTTAAACTTATAGTACAATTAATGAAATTGTTTTGCTTGTTCAGTTGAAACGTTAACTATTTTATCTGTAACAGTCAGGGTTGGTATTGTTTCGGGTTTGGTTCGACTCAGTCACCAAAAGATGTATACAACACAAAGTTTTGTTTTGATAACGCAAGCTAACTCGCATTACTTGTTATTTGCGTCTCTTAATATAGAGTTAATGCATTTTACTGATAATGCAACTGAACTTGAATTACCAACAAAACTTTATTCCTTACCGAAACAATATCAACACTTTTGCTCACTACAAAATCCTATTCGCCACGATGGCATCAATTAAAAAAAAATGTAATAGTAAAATTTTACCACAACGCAAAGCAGATTTTAATACCTGAAACGCCTTTTTCTTTGTTTCACAGGCAGTATAAATTGCACACCTATGACCATTAAAATATTCTGTTTTTTTGTTGGTTAAAAATTTTTTTTTTTTTGTAGAAAAAAGGCAATTTACTATGACTTAAACAATACATAGATGTATACTCGAATATGTCTTTTTTTTTTTCAATTAGCTTTATACCTTGTTTTGCAACACTAAATAATTACATTAAATTGATCTTCGTGGTTTTTAGTTATAGCATATAAACTTCACATTATTATCAATCTTGAGTTGTTTTTATGCTTTTTTTAATATTAGTGCATTTAACTACAGGGAATTCATTTTTCATTTTTCTACCAAATTGCAATCCTATTTACAGTGCGAAGGTATTTAGCACATTGGTCTTTGTGTTTTATATAAACAATTCACTTTTAATTTCGTGGTTGCTACATTAACATTATATAATGTTGCGGAGTCAGAATATAATTTTAAAAGAAAAGGTTAAGGCTACAAATACATAATTTTAGTTCAGTAGTGGAACGAACTCACCGCTTTAACCGCTGATGTTCGTTATCTCAATTCGAATGGCCACAGGCCTATATTCGCTGTATCGTGATTGTCATTGTAGCAGGTTTAATGTAGCCCAATTTGGTCGTAGTTGATAAGGGTTGCGCTAGTAGTGTTATTGCCGGTATGGACGCAGTCAATAAAGGTGCGCTAGTCTTGGGGTCGGTGGAACCGCCTGTGGTTGGTGTTGACATTAATGGTCTCAAGCCTATGTACGTGGCCCCGCTACGTGCGTTGCAACTGGTGTGGCGGTACGTCTAATGGTTGTTGCGCTCGTGGTTGCGCTTATGAAGGAGTTGGGGGAGGTACTGCCGATGGTGATGCCCGTGGTAATAGTAGGCACCGTTGGTGGTGGTTGACGCTGTGGTCCGAGTGACCAAATGACCCAGGTAGCGAAAAAGCTTCGTGCTGGCCTTTACGCCGGGGGTAGTGTCCTAACTAGTTAAGATTGATTACCACCCAAAATTTTTTCATTTGCTGCGCTGCATACAATTGCCACTTGAACATGCCTAATGGTTGATAGGTTAAATGCAGATCTAATTCTGGCGTTGTTTCATTGATGGGTAAATGTTCACGTTGTAAGTCCCAATAATCACTTACAAACACCATAGGTGAATACGTTTTACCACCATCATCTTTTTGGTGTCGATTTGGCCGGAAACTCGGCGATTTTTCTTGATTTTTTTCCTTACCAAATTTTTTGTTTTCTGTCTTTTTGTGTATACGGCGGAAACTCAATCCTTTTTTTTCGCTAGTGATCGCAGGTCTGTCTTTTTCCTGTTTTCGATATTTTTTTATCGCCACTTTCGCCACATCGCTAGGTGTGTTCGCGTGAACACGCTCCCAAGTGGATCATAGCCGTAGACCGTAGCAGCATACCGTAACACCATGCATAAGCTAACAAATGTTTGTACATTCACATGTTCAAATAAAAGGCAAACTGTTTCAATCAACCACTTCCAACAAAAATTATTCTTACGCACAAGCATATGTACAAATCTATGTTCATATGTTAGCTAAGAAATATTTTTATATTCGCATGTTGACAAAGAAAACAAAATTCACTTCAACCATCCAACCATACGCACAAGCACACATACATATTTACATATGTATGCTCATGTTTTGTATGTAAATCACAAAATCCTGAAAACTAGCTTCCTCTTGATTTTTCATTCATAAATGCTTCTTCTTAAGTTGTCCAAATTGATGATAGAATTTTGCAATTCGGCAACATGGCATTTGATAAAATCGTCAAAAGACAAATTTTTGCGATTTTATAAATTCCAACTTCGATGCATATTGGGGGCATTCATTATGACGAGCATAACTACTTTCATAACCCCGCACTTTTCCTTTGAAATAATACCAAACTATTTATAAGCCTGTATTAAAGTACTAATATGGTAGTAAAAAATGCAAATAAACATGTACAGATATTGCCTAGTAAATGTCCACTAACATATTACCAATATAATCTAAAAATTTCCATCCATTGTTCATATAAATTATTGCAAATAATTTTCTCATATCCTGAATTGCCGAGTTGTCACAGCTTAAGGACATTTTTATTTGCTATTTGAAACCCCCTATCATATTCTGCCGAAAAATTGTTCGCGTAGTCACGCAGCCAAATTTGCAGCAACTGTGTTGCAGTTGTTACATAAGAGTGGTGTTTTACCCGTTTCTGGCCCGAATTCGCACTGTGACGTCATACTGTATATGCTGGCTTGTTTATCACATGTCAGTACAAAGTAAGAATTTTACATTATTTTCATAGATAAAAATTAATATGTGGGAGCGGCGAAATAAATTAAAGTAATTTTGCGAAGAAATATAACATTATTTCGGAAAAGAGCAATAAATTCGTTTATTTTAATTTTATAATAAATTCCCCTTTTAGCTGTGAGTTGTTAAAGGTGTAAACGGCAACACTTTTAACCACCGACGACACATAATTTGGCTCGTGCCTATTGTATTTCGTCGGCTAATTGCTACTAGCATTGATATTTACATATACATCGCCGTATACGCGGATTGCCATAATTGATTTGGTCGCTTCATAACGCGGAAAGCGACGAGTTGTTTTATTAATAACTTCAGACACTGCCACAGCATCAAAGCGACCAAGCTTTTTATACATGTCTGCCTTTAATTGGAGTATTATTAAATATGTATATTTGTATGTACATTTGTACTTTTTTGCTTTGGTTTGTATTTTCATACATATATATTCAATGATACAATGCTCAACATCTGATCAACAGGTATGTATAGCGCTTTTGCGTTGCGAGCAGGCAACTATTTTCACAAAAGAACGAAATACCCCGTAAAGGCGTTGCCTGTTTTTTAGACGAGAACAACAATCCTTGCGCGGCGTACAAAAAGCGTAACACTTTAGCCAGAAAAGAAAACGCTATTAAATTAAGTTCAAGAAAAAAGGAACGGTATAATTCATGTGTACTATAATGTTAAATGCAACATTTGGCACAATCTATTAAGCAGTTGTAGTGGCTATAGAGTTAAACAATTTTTGTTGTTATATCGGCCTACTGATTTTAAGATCGCGGGTTCGATTCGAGCTCAAGGCCTAACAATAATTTTTTATCATTATTATTGTTATGATAAATTTTTTCTTTCTTCTATTCTAATTTAAAAATTTTTTCAATTAAGAAAAAATTTATCATAACAATAATAATGATAAAAAATTATTGTTAGGCCTTGAGCTCGATTCGAACCCGCGATCTTAAAATCAGTAGGCCGATATAACAACAAAAATTGTTAATACATCCCAGAGCACGGGGAAAAAAGTGTCAATAAAATATGACACTATGGCAGCATTGCCAACAAACAAGTCCAATTTTCACAGCTATTCTGCAACAGATGTCGCAGTGTTGTGAATATCAATTGGCACGAACCAGAATGGAAGTAGGATTAATGAAGACAAACAAAAAACCGCTGTGGTGGCTGAATGGTTATAGCAGCGGCGCCTAAACGTTGCCGATGAAGGAATTTAGCAGTTCCCGAAATGGATCTATACAACGAGCTTTGGCAGTTGTCTAAAATTTTTTCTTTCTTCTATTCTAATTTAAAAATTTTTTCACTTAAGAAAAAATTTATCATAACAATAATAATGATAAAAAATTATTGTTAGGCCTTGAGCTCGATTCGAACCCGCGATAGAGTTAAACTATATTTTTATTAAAAATTTATTCGATATTAAAATTAAATATTTTAACATTTTAAAAATTCTAGAATTATAGGTTTGAAAATTTTCATTTTGAAAGAACTGTAAAAGTAAAATAAAAATAATTTACAAAAATACAGTATATTTAACTTAAGTAGATAACCCTACATTTACTCTCCCGCCAGTGAAACGAAAAATTTATTTTTTTTTAATGTTAATTTACAGTGTATTTGTACAGTAAGAATTTTTTGTTATAGTTTGAATTTTGTGTTAATTGCGTTAAAAGTTTATGTTGATATAGATGTAAGTACCCAATCTTTTTATGATCCGACGTACTTGATAGCTTATTTTTAGTTGTTGTTATTGTTTACTTATTGTATTAATATTTTATATATATTAATATTTGGTTGTATTATTGCTATGTTGTTGAGGCTAAAAATAACTTAATAGTTGTTTGTCAAATATTGTCAATTATAATAATGTGTTTGAAGAACCTAGAATGAGGTTGAATGATAGTAGATGGCAACTTTGTGTGCAAAATCACTCAAAAATTAAAACTTGTATTATGCAGAATATATGTTGTATATGTAATAATACTGTTTTTTTTTTTTTTAATTTAATAACATTTTTATATTTTTAGCGATGTCATCCATAATACGTATTATTTTTCAAAAAAAAAAAAAAAAATGAAATTTTAAACAAAATTGTTCACCAAATGTTAACTGTAGGTAGATGCAAATGTTGGGGGTAGATAGATGCCGGAGTTAAAAACATAAATTGATATTGAGTTTGAATGTTGTTAATTTGAATAGAAGAAACTAATTATTCTAAAATAATCCTCAAGTATATTTTGACAGTCTTTGATTACATATAGCAATTTTCTCCATGTTTTTTTAAGACCAGAAGTTGGATACGTTGTAGTTGTAATATGTTCGGCTGATATTTCGACTCGCAATAAGAATAATAATGAGATTCAAAATCGTAGGCATTAGTACTGCAAATAGATACTGATTGTAGCGCCTCTACTATTGCTGCCTTTTATACTCTTTGATTTCCTCGTTGCATCTTCTAGGCGCTTCTGTTCTAGAATCTACTAGTTGGTTATCTGTTATTATTATAACTACAGATGTACGTGTATAACTCTCATATGTGCGTGTGCTTGCGAGCGACACTTCCACAATTATAATTGCATAACTCAGATAAGATATCTGCATGTGTTTGTGCGTTGCTTCTCCGCTGCGTGTACGTACATATGTGTAGACAAATCACTCTTAGCATCGGCTTAGAGATGACAGTACCCCTTAGTGTTTCTAATATTCGCAACACTGCCCTCCACTTAATCTGGTCGTCCCGATCAGACAAATCTCTCGATTTAAACGCTGCCAGCCTTTCCAAATGAACCACTTTCATTTTGGTTCGTGGTTTGCTAATGGCTTGTATGCGGTACACTACATCGTTGATCCGTTTTACAACTTTGTGTGGGCCTTCCCAATTACACTGCAATTTCGGGGACAAACCTTTTTTCTTTGTGGGTTGTATAGCAGCGCCAAATCTCCTTCTTGAAACCCTTCCGAATTAATTGCTTTATCGTACTTCGCTTTCATCTTGTCACTCATAATCTTTGATCGTTGCCTTACAAGATCGTGTATCTCTCTCAGCTCTTCTTTCAAGACACCACTGGATTTCTTGACATTTCTCTACGCATCGGCATCTATGCCAAACTTCAAATCACTTGGCAGTCGAAGGTCATTGCCAAAAATTAACTTTTCGGGAGTTTGGCCCGTTGTCTCATGCACTGCCGATCGGTAAGCCATCAAGAATAATGATATATGTGTATCCCACTCCTTATGGTACTTGTCTACTACTTTCCTTGAATGCTCCTCAAATATTCTATTGAATCGTTCCACCATAGCATCGGACTGAGGATGCAATGCAGTTGTCCGTGTTTTTCGAATTCCCAATGATTTACACATTTCCCGGAACACAGCTGATTCAAAATTCCTGCCTTGGTCAGAATGTAACTCCATTGGTACACCATACCTTGCAACCCTATTGTTTATAAACACTTCTGCTACTGTTTCCGCTTCTTGATTTGGGATTGGGTATACCTCTGGCCATTTGCTGAAGTAATCCATAACCACCAGTACATATTTCTTTCCGAAGTTGCTAGTAGGAAATGGACCTGCAACATCCATGGCGATCCTTTCAAATGGCGCACCTGAGTTATATTGCTTCAACTGGCCATGACTTCGGGTCCTTTCGCTCTGCTGCAAACCTCGCATTTCGCAATCCACTCAGTGACCGACTGACGGCAACCAACCCAATATAATCTCTGTTTAATCTTCTCGAGCGCCTTCGTGATTCCAAGATGACCTCCGCTTGGACCATTATGCAGCTCGCTGAGTACGTCAGGAATCCTCTTTCTGGGAACAACTTTCAGCTTCTTCTTACATTGACCATTCTCACTCTCCCATACTCGATGCAAACAACCGGATATCATTTCTAAACTGTTCCACTGTGCCCAATATGACTTCGGAATGGGACTCTCTGCTGACATCTCCTCTCTATTTGGTCTTTCGTTTCGTTCGAGCCCTTGCATAACATGTGAAAGATCTGTATCTTCTAGCTGACACTTCCTTAGCTGTTCCTTGCCCCATTCATCTGTACATGTTATAGTCATTAGCCGGACATCTATAATGTCTTCTTTAGCCTCGGCCTTTGAGCAGTGCTTGCATTCCAAACTACATGGTCTTCGTGACATTGCATCAGCATTTCCATGGGTACTACCTTTTCGATGCTCAATGGAAAAGTCATAGCTTTGTAGTCGCTCGATCCACCGTGCCAATTGTTCTTCCGGATTACGGAACTGCAGAAGCCATTTCAACGCTGCGTGATCTGTCCTGACGCGGAATCGCTGGCCGTAGAGGTATTTGTGGAAATGTTTAATGCACTCTACCAATGCCAACAGCTCTCTCCGTATAACGCAATAGTTCCTCTCTGGTTTTCCAATTGAACGGCTGTAATATGAAACTACCTTCTCCTGTCCATCGACCAGTTGTGATAAAACGCCTCCTATAGCATATCCGCTCGCATCTGTATCTAGAATAAACGTTGCTCCTGGAATCGGATATGCCAACATTGGGGCAGTGCACAAACGCTCTTTCGATGTTTGGAAAGCTACTTCTTGCTCCTTCTCCCATTCAAAAGCTTTATGTTTTCTTGTTAGCTCGTGGAGACTATGGGCTATGCAGGCAAAATTTGGTACAAATCGGCGGTAATACGTGCACAGCGCAAGGAAACTTCTCAATTCATGCAGATTCTGTGGTCTTGGCCAATCCTTCACTGCTTCTATCTTTTCATTCGCGGTGCAGATGCCCTCCGTCTTTACTTTATGACCCAAGTAACTAACTTGCTTCTTGAACAGAGAACACTTTTTGGGACTAAGTTTCAGACCAGCACCAGCTATTCTTTGGAAAACTTCCTCCAAGTTCTTCAGGGGTTCTTCGAAGTTCTTTCCCAATACGATGATGTCGTACACTAAGCATATTTTCCAATGTAGACCTTTCAGGAGCTGATCCATGAGTCTTTCAAAAGTAGCTGGTGCATTACATAGTCCAAAGGCATCACTGTAAATTGCCAAAGACCATTACCGACACTGAAGGCTGTTTTCTCTTTGTCTTCCTCCTTCACTTTCACTTGCCAGTAGCCGCTTTTCAAGTCCAGTGTGGAAAACCATTTCGTACCACAGAGCGAGTCCAGAGTGTCGTCAATTCTTGGCAATGGGTAGCTATCCTTTTTCGTAACGTTACTCAACTTCCGGTAGTCCACGCAAAACCTCATTTTTCCATCCTTCTTCTTTAAAAGTACTACCGGTGAGCTCCATGGACTAGCTGATGGTTCGATGACGCCGCTGTCGCTCATTTCTTGTACGATTTGACTCACAACTTCCCCCTTCGCCAGTGGAACACTACGTGGAGCTTGACGGATCTGCCTCGCATCTCCAGTGTCAATTGATGTTTCACAACTTTGGTGCGGACTGGTGTGGAACCATCCTGGTCAAATATGTTCTCGTACTTTAGGAGCAGTTGTTTTGCCTTACTCTGATAGGCTTCCTCTAGCCCCTGCGTACATGCCGCGATGTCATTTGAAAGATCAGTATTGCTAGATGAAACGTGTTCCTGGAGCTGTTCACAGTTAATAACTACTTCAGCCTCTTGGCATCTTCCCAAATAGCTCCTTTGGTCAGTTTGAGTTGTGACTTGAATTCATTGAGTACCCTTAGCCAGGGTTTTTCCTACAAGTATATTCAGTGCTGATGTGTTTGCTGCTTCTACAACCCACAATTTGTTTGTCCTACAATCTCCATCAACCTTTGCCAGATTACTTCTTCGGATTTTGGTGGTATTTGCTGACTCTCTTCCACCAGCACTCGTTTACTGCTGTAGCCCCTTTCGTAGCCGAAATTAAGTGGCACGTCCATGTTCTTATATCGCATCGTCTTGCTTTGCATATCGATCTTGATGCCTTGGTCGATTAAGAAGTCCACTCCAATTATGATTTCATCAAGAATCTCTGCCACCATAAAATTGTGTAGTACCGTGACGTTCCCAATTGCTACTTCACATGCTACTTCTCCAATTACCTGGGTGTCTTCTCCCGTGGCTGTATGTAATCTTGCTCCAAGCAATGGTCTTATCTTCTTGTTGACTAAATCTGATCGAATGATGGAATGGGATGCAGACCTTCTTCCAATTTGCGAGATAGAGATTATGGGGCATTCAATTGAGGGAGCCAGCTGTCGCCCCTTGCGGCTGACTCGCTTTAGTTTAACGATTGAGTGGATTTGGAGATTTGCTCATCTCCTTCAGCTCTGCGCTTACGCCCACCCACATTGCTGGAACTTTTAGGATTGGTACTGCAATAACGTGCAATGTGCCCTGGCTTTTCACATTTAAAGCATTTGACGGCACCATAGTTTTTCTGCTGCGTTCCTTTTAGTGCTTCCAAAATTGTGTCTTCCCAGTCTGGCCTTTCTACTTCCACACGATGGGCTATGTACGCTGGCTTACTCAAAAGTGAGGCAGTTTCCAGAGTCAGTGCATGGGATACCGTTTCTGCGAATGTGGGTTTTGGGTTTGGAAATGTCGCTCGCTTCGTTTCTACATCCCGTATGCCATTTATAAAACTCTGGATTTTTACCCTTCTCGGTGTACTCCACGGGTGCGTCCGCATTTGCCAAATGAGCCAACCTTTCAACATCCGAAGCAAACTCGTGCAAAGTCTCATTAGCTTTTTGGTAACGGTTTTGCATTTCTATTTGATATATCTGTTTCCTGTGTTCGCTTCCGTACCTTCCTTCTACAGCAGCCATCAATGCGTCATAACTGTTCCGTTCGTACTCTGGAATAGTCTGTAAGATTTCGGCAGCTGGTCCTTTCAATGCTACGAAGAGTGCAGCAACTTTATCTTCAGCATTCCAGTTGTTCACTATTGCGGTCTTCTCAAATTGTAGCTTAAACACCTGGAAAGGAACAGAACCGTCAATGGATGGTGTTTTTACCTTTGGATTACTCGCTGAAACTGCTGGGCGATTTAGTTGCAACTCCTGTATACGATCTTTCAAAGCATCCATCTCGGCCTCCATTTTATCTTGTCGTTCACTAAAAGCCTCCAGCTGCGATGAGACTTTTGTTTCCTGTGCCTCCAGCTTCGTTGAGATACGCTCTTCCTGTGCTTCGGGTTATAATGTTATGCGTGCCTCTTGCTCTTTTAATTGTTCTGTAATTTGTGACGGCATGTCTGTTTTCTGTTCATTCAATTGTGCTTCAATCTTCGCTGTTATACGGTTCTCCTGCGATTCCAGCTGAGATGACATTTGCGACGACATTTCGAATATACGTGTCTCCTGTGCTTCTTGGATGTTATACGTGCCTCCTGCGGTTACAGTTGAGATGTTATATCTGCTTTTGTACTTCGAGCTGTGTTGACATATCGGTTGATATTTGTGACGACATTTGCTTCAGCACTGCTAGTATCGCGGTAGTGTCTACACTCGCCAATGGATTCGGAGTCTCTATCTTCTCCTCCAGTCTAGTCGCTGGCTCTTCCACATCAGGATAAAAGACATACTCGTCCACATCAATTACTTCCAACTCCATTACCTCTCGTAGCCGTGCTTGAAGTCGATCTTATTGCCGGTTGTATTCAATCCACGGCTCTCCAACTCCTTCTTCAGTTGCTGGGTTCTCAATTCATTAAACTTTGCCATGTCCAAGTTGTATTCGCAATCTTCGGAATTTATTCAACAATTCTTCTTCTGACACCAATTGTAACGAATTTACTGCAAATCCGCTTATTTGCAACCTTCTGCTAAGTTCGAATCATTAAACTGTTGAATAAATAACTCCAATATTTAATACTGCAAAATGGCCTTTATTCAAGTACTTCACAATAAATAACTCTACTATTGCTCGACAGATAGCGTGCTTAATCGAGGCTGATTGTAGCGCCTCTACTATTGCTGCCTTTTATACTCTTTAATTTCCTCGTTGCGTTCCCTGGCGGCCACCGTGGTGTGATGGTAGCGTGCTCCGCCTACCACACCGGATGCCCTGGGTTCAAACCCGGACAAAGCAACATCAAAATTTTTAGAAATAAGGTTTTTCAATTAGAAGAAAATTTTTCTAAGCGGGGTCGCCCCTCGGCAGTGTTTGGCAAGCGCTCCGGGTGTATTTCTGCCATGAAAAGCTCTCAGTGAAAACTCATCTGCCTTGCAGATGCCGTCCGGAGTCGGCATAAAATCATGTAGGTCCCATCCGGCCAATTTGTAGGGAAAATCAAGAGGAGCACGACGCAAATTGGAAGAGAAGCTCGTCCTTAGATCTCTTCGGAGGTTATCGCGCCTTACATTTGTTTTTTTTATTTTTATTTTTTCCTCGTTGCATCTTCTAGGCGCTTCTGTTCTAGAATATACTAGTTGGTTATCTGCTATAATTATAACTACAGATGTACATGTATAGCTCTCATATGCGCGTGTGTTTGTGAGCGACACACACGCAATTATAATTGCATATCTCAGATAAGATATTTGCATGTGTTTGTGCGTTGCTTCTCCGCTGCGTGTACGTACGTATGTGTAGATAAATCACTCTTAGCATCGGCTTAGAGATGACAGTAACCCTTAGTGTTGCTAATATTCGTAACAATATTTTAACATTTTAAAAATTCTAAAATAATTGATTTGAAAATTTCCATTTTGAGAGAACATTAAAAGTAAAGTAAAATAAAAACAAGTAAGGAAGGCTAAGTTCGGGTGTAACCGAACATTACATACTCAGTTGAGAGCTATGGAGACAAAATAAGGAAAATCACCATGTAGGAAAATGAACCTAGGGTAACCCTGGAATGTGGTTGTATGACATGTGTATCAAATGGAAGGTATTATAAAGTATTTTAAGAGAGAGTAGGCCATAGTTCTATGGATGGACGCCATTTAGGGATATCGCCATAAAGGTGGACCAGGGCTGACTCTAGAATGTGTTTGTACGATATGGGTATCAAATGAAAGGTGATAATGAGTATTTTAAAAGGGAATGGGCTTTCGTTCTATAGGTGAACGCCTTTTCGAGAAATCCCCATAAAGGTGGACCAGGGGTGACTCTAGAATATGTTTGTACGATATGGGTATCAAATGAAAGCTGTTAATGAGTATTTTGAAAAGGAGTGATCCTTAGTTCCCTAGGTGGCCGCCGTTTCGAGATATCGCCATAAAGGTGGACCAGGGGTGTCTCTAGTTGTACGACATGGGAATCAAATGAAAGGTGTTACTGAGCATTTTAAGAGGGAGTGGGCATTAGGTCTATAGGTGGACGCCTTTTCGAAATGTCGCCATTAGGGTGGGCCAGGGGTGACTCTAGAATGTGTTTGTACGATATGGGTATCAAATGAAAGGTGGTAATGAGTATTTTAAAAGGGAGTAATCCTTAGTTCTATAGGTGGACGCCTTTTCGAGATATCGCCATAAAGGTGGACCAAGGGTGACTCTAGAATGTTTGTACGATATGGGTATCAAACGAAAGGTGTTACTGAGCATTTTAAGAGGGAGTGGGCATTAGGTCTATAGGTAGACGCCTTTTCGAGATATCGCCATTAGGGTGGGCCAGGGGTGACTCTAGAATGTGTTTGTACGATATGGGTATCAAACGAAAGGTGTTACTGAGCATTTTAAGAGGGAGTGGGCATTAAGTCTATAGGTGGACGCCTTTTCGAGATATCGCCATTAGGGTGGGCCAGGGGTGACTCTAGAATGTTTGTACGATATGGGTATCAAACGAAAGGTGTTACTGAGCATTTTAAGAGGGAGTGGGCATTAGGTCTATAGGTGGACGCCATTTCGAGATATCGTCATTAGGGTGGGCCAGGGGTGACTCTAGAATGTGTTTGTACGATATGGGTATCAAACGAAAGGTGTTACTGAGCATTTTAAGAGGGAGTGGGCATTAGGTCTATAGGTGGACGCCTTTTCGAGATATCGCCATTAGGGTGGGCCAGGGGTGACTCTAGAATGTTTGTACGATATGGGTATCAAACGAAAGGTGTTACTGAGCATTTTAAGAGGGAGTGGGCATTAGGTCCATAGGTGGACGCCTTTTCGAGATATCGCCATTAGGGTGGGCCAGGGTTGACTCTAGAATGTTCGTACGATATGGGTATCAAACGAAAGGTGTTACTGAGAATTTTAAGAGGGAGTGGGCATTAAGTCTATTGGTGGAAGCCTTTTCGAGATATCGCCATTAGGGTGGGCCAGGGGTGACTCTAGAATGTTTGTACGATATGGGTATCAAGCGAAAGGTGTTACTGAGCATTTTAAGAGGGAGTGGACATTAGGTCTATAGATGGACGCCTTTTCGAGATATCGCCATTAGGGTGGGCCAGGGGTGACCCTAGAATGTGTTTGTACGATATGGATATCAAAGTAAAGGGATTAATGAGGGTTTTAAAAGCGAGTGGCCCTTAGATATATATGTGAAGGCGTTCTCGCGATATCGACCAAATGTGGACCAGGTGATCCAGAAAATCATCTGTCGGGTACTGCTAATTTATTTATATATTCAATACCACTAACAGTATTCCTGCCAAGATTCCAAGGGCTGTTGATTTCGCCTTGTAGAACTTTTTCATTTTCTTTTACTTAATATGGTAGGTGTCACACCCATTTTACAAAGTTTTTTCCAAAGTTATATTTTGCGTCAATAAACCAATCCAATTACCATGTTTCATCCCTTTTTTCGTATTTGGTATAGAATTATGGCATTTTTTTCAGTTTTCGTAATTTTCGATATCGATAAAGTGGGCGTGGTTATGGTCGGATTTCGGCCGTTTTTTATACCAAGATAAAGTGAGTTCAGATAAGTACGTGGGCTAAGTTTAGTAAATATATATCGGTTTTTGCTCAAGTTATTGTGTTAACGGCCGAGCGGAAGGACAGACGGTGGACTGTGTATAAAAACTGGGCGTGGCTTCCACCGATTTCGCCCGTTTTCACAGAGAACAGTTACCGTCATAGAATCTATGCTCCTACCAAATTTCAAAAGGATTGGTGAATCTTTGTTCGACTTATGGCATTAAAAGTATTCTAGACAAACTAAATGAAAATGGGCGGAGCCACGCCCATTTTGAAATTTTCTTTTATTTTTGTATTTTGTTGCATCTTATCATTACTGGAGTTGGATTTTGACTTAATTTACTTATATACAGTAAAGATATTAAATTTTTTGTTAAAATTTGAATTTAAAAAAATTTTTTTTTAAAAAGTGGGCGTGTTCTTCATCCAATTTTGCTAATTTTTATTTAGCACATATATAGTAATAGTGGTAACGTTCCTTCCAAATTTCATCATGATATCTTCAACGACTGCCAAATTACAGCTTGCAAAACTTTTAAATTACCTTCTTGTAAAAGTGGGCTGTGCCACGCCCATTGTCCAAAATCTTACTAATTTTCTATTCTGCGTCATATCGTCAACCCATCTACCAAGTTTCATCGCTTTAACCGCCTTTGGCAATGAATTATCGCATTTTTTCGGATAACTTGATTAAATTTTGAGGTATCTTTATGAAATTTGGTGTTCAGGTTCCTAGGCACTCATCTCAGATCGCTATTTAAAATGAACGATATCGGACTATAACCACGCCCACTTTTTCGATATCGAAAATTTCGAAAAACCGAAAAAGTGCGATAATTCATTACCAAAGACGGATAAAGCGATGAAACTTGGTAGGTGAGTTGAACTTATGACGCAGAATAGAAAATTAGTAAAATTTTGGGCAATGGATGTGGCACCGCCCACTTTTAAAAGACGGTAATTTAAAAGTTTTGCAAGCTGTAATTTGGCAGTTGTTGAAGATATGATGATGAAATTTGGCAGGAACGTTACACTTATTACTATGTGCCTGTTTAATAAAAATTAGCAAACTCGGAGAACGACCACGGCCACTTAAAAAAAAAAATTTTAAGTAAAATTTTAACAAAAAATTTAATAACTTTACAGTATATAAGTAAATTATGTCAACATATGGTGCAATAAAATACAAAAATAAAAGAAAATTTCAAAATGGGCATGGCTTCGCCCTTGTTCTTTTAATTTGTCTAGGATACTTTTAATGCCATAAGTCGAACAAAAATTTACCAATCCTTGTGAAATTTTGTAGGGGCATATATCCTAGGACGATAACTGTTTTCTGTGAAAAAGGGCGAAATTGGTTTGAAACCACGCCCAGTTTTTATACACATTCGACCGTCTGTCCTTCCGCTCGGCCGTTAACACGATAACTTGAGCAAAAATCGATATATCTTTACTAATCTCAGTTCGCGCACTTATCTGAACTCACTTTGTATTGGTATAAAAAATGGTCGAAATCCGACTCTGACCACGCCCACTTTTTCGATATCGAAAATTACGAAAAATGAAAAAAATGCCATAATTCTATACCAAATATGAAAAAAAGGATGAAACATTGTAATTGGATTTGTTTATTGACGCAAAATATAACTTTAGAAAAAAATTTGTAAAATGGGTGTGACACCTACCATATTAAGTAGAAGAAAATGAAAAAGTTCTGCAGGGGGAAATCAAAAGCCCTTGAAATCTTGGCAGGAATACTTTTCATGGGATTACATATATAAATAAATTAGCGGTATCAGACAGATGATGTTCTGGGTCACCCTGGTCCACATTTTGGTCGATATCTCGAAAACGCCTGCACATATACAACTAAGGGCCACTCCCTTTTAAAACCCCCACTAATGCCTTTAATTTGATACCCCTATCGTACAAACAAATTCTAGAGTCAGCCCTGGCCACCTTTATGCCGATATCCCTAAATGGCGTCCCCCTATAGAACTAAGGCCCACACCCTTTTAAAATACTCATTAACACCTTTCATTTGATACCTATATCGTACAAACACATTCCAGGGTTACCCTAGGTTCATTTTCCTACATGGTGATTTTCCCTTATTTTGTCTCCATAGCTCTCAGCTGAGTATGTAATGTTCGGTTATACCCGAACTTAGCCTTCCTTACTTGTTTTTTAATTAATTAAGCTTTGTGAAATTTTCACAGGTGAATAAAATTTCCTTCGCAGGTAAGTACCTTTTCTAAGTGAGTGAGTGAGGTGAGTATAATTTTCTGCAGGGGTAAGTTTAATTTTCTTCACAAATACTAGTCGAAAATGTTAACCCCTTACTTAAAACCAAAAAATAGGATCGGAAAATAAAGATGAATCTCTCCCCGCTGGTGGACCCGACACAAGACTTCACACTTTCATTTTCGAAAGTAATAGAATGGAGGATTTTTACTCTAAATGGTCAACAAACATCATAAGGGACTAACCTAACGCCTAGTATAGTCCTAAAAAACATATCCCTTTCCCCATTCCACAAGGCGTCTACAGCTTCGATAGAGCAGAAATATCAAAAATGCGCTGATTGTTATGAAAGTTGCATGTCGCAAATTATCGACACCATGCAACTGTTGAGACCCCCTACTAATACACCTCAACCGCACCAGCGAAATATTCCACTATAGTTAATAAGGCTGGCCAGCATTTAAAACATGTTTACGGAGGTCTATGGTTATCATCCCCAATTAACCCAAGCGGAAAAACCACATTTCTTGGTAGCTGCGAAACAACCCTACTCCCCACGGCAATAGTCCCTATACATTACGCGAGGTAATATATAAAGCTCTCGTTGACCAAGGCTCTCAAAATACGTTTTTGGCGTCCCCAATCCAACAACTTGCGAAGTCACACTTTGCTCCTCTGATTTAAAGAAAAGGATTTGTACCAATGCTATTTTACACCATCAACTCACTAATTTTCCCCCAACTAATAAAGTCTCCAAAGGCAGCTCAACGCTTCAAAAATCGACATGGTTATCATCGCGGTATAGCCCCAAGAAACGCTTATCGCTCAGATTCGGATGGGTACCCAGCGGATCAGTCCGCGAACTAGTAACGGCCTTCACCATTTAAGTCAGTGAGGCAACATAACCGGATCTCAGCAGCCTATTCCAACCCCAGCAATCTGATCCAGATCGGGAACCAATGTTGTGAGGCCCTCTAAAGCACCAAAACCACACCGCCACTGCAGGAAACTCTACGTATTACATACAGGCCCGACTCCTCAAAACGCCTTCTCGTCTATGATTTTCAACTGGCGCCTCTACAAGTTCATTTTCGATGGCGACTTCGAAAAAATTTATCGCAAAATTGACGTCAAAGAAAAAGATCAAGGCTTCCAAAGAACTCTCTTAAGGAAAGCCCTTCAAAATCCGATAGAAGATTTCAAATAAAAAACTGTAAATTTCGGTGTTAAATACGCTCCATACCTCGATATCCGCACAAGGAAAAAAATACTCGGCACTAGCATCATACTACGAGAAGCTTATGTAGATGATGTCCTCTCTGGCGGACACGATAGTGCACTCTCGATTCTATGACTCAAAATATCGATGCTCTTAAATTAGCAGGCGTTCCTCTAAGAAAAATCAAACAAAATGACTGGAATCAATACCAGACTCTGATGTCCTAGATACAGAATTTCTCAAATTCCATGACACTACTAAAACCTTAGGAATACAATGGACCGTATTAACTGACTTGTTTTCGTACTCATACAACGTAATTTCCGACTTTAAGTGAAATACACAACGGTAAATATTCTCAGCCGTAACGAAACTATTTGACCTGGCAGAATAGCTATCTGCAATAGCTCTGATAAGAAGGAACCGACTGGGATGAAGAAGTCAAACGGGAATCCTTTTGCAAGCGGAGCTCCTTCCGTGCAAGTCTCCCAGCTATTGGCAGTGTAAATATCCCTCGATAGGTGCAATTTTCCCCTAACAAATGCATTCAAATTCACGGTTTCTCTGATGCCATGCGTTTGCTGCATGTGTTTATATAAGAGTGCAGCACGATGAGAACTCTGCCTCAACACACCTCTTTATGGCAGTAACCAATGTCGTACCCCTGCGAACAGTCCACTTACCACGACTAGAATTCTGCGGTGCCGTGTTATTGTCGAAATAGATAACTCAAACTTAATTTCAATTGAAGTTGCCACCACCCGAATTGACAATGTGGTCAGATTCCTCCATTGGTTGGCTAGGAAAACCCCGACATACACGGAAAACTTATGTGGCATACGGGATTACCAAAATTTTGGAGAACGTCAGCAACACAATTTGGTGCCACGTACTTAGCGGTGACAAGACACAACAAGATTTAGTTGACTGCTCGTTATGGTGGAATGGACTCCAATAGCTCTCTAAGCAGAACACATTCTGGCCAAAATACTACAATCCATCTCCTCCGGAGAAAATCCATTTAGGCCGTTTCATTCGTCACTCTTAAAACCACCCGATTCCCAATTCGATAGCCTTCACTCACGCGTACGACGCTAAAATAAAACTCATAATGTTAATGCAACGCCATCATTTCCCCAGCAGAAATCACTCAGTTAGAATAATCAAACCCAATCAGGAAGAAAAGTTCCCTACTGTCCCTAAATCCCATGCTAGAGATGGTATCTTCCGAATTGACGGTCGTTTAGTTAGTGCTGATATGAGCTATAAAGAATGCTGTACAATAATTATCCCAGACAACTCGAAGTTCTGCTCCCTGATTCTACATTTGCTCCATAAAGTTTTGCTCCATGGCGAAAAGCAACTAATGATCTGCATGATACAAAAGGAATAATACATCTCCAGGCGCAAGCAGAAAGTTAGAAAATGCATATTCAACTGCAAGACGTGCACGATATATAAGCAACGAATGCGTTCGCAAATAATGGGCGCTATGCCCCCGAATGTGTCACTTACTCGGTATCCTTTTACGTAACCGGCGTTGACTTCGCTGGCGCATTTATGGCGAAGACGTCCCCCTTGCGACGAGTCTTCTACTCAAATGCATACTTTGGTGTATATGTATGCTTATCTACTAAAGCGGTCCATCTCGAATCTTGCACAAGTTAGACAACTGAGGTCTTCACAGCAGCCTTCTCTCGCTTCGTTGGAAGATGCGGATTACCTCACAAAGTAGCTCAACGAGCTTTTCAAAATGAGCTCGCAATATTGATCAAAGAAGCAGCTGTAGATGTTGCTTAAAGATTTGGGGTACAAGGTTTTTCTTGCAGTTTATACCCTCTTATGCCCCACACATAAGCGGCCTATAAGAAGCCGCGGTAAAAAGCTTCAAGACACATTTCACCAAAGTAGCAGGAAATCAAATGTTTACGTTCGAAGAATTCATAACACTCCTCATTCCAATAGAAGCGGTGCTCAAATTTTGCCCTCTCTCTCCTATGTGACAGGACCCAAGTGATTTATTAGCCCTCACTCCAATGCACTTCCTTCCAGATGTTCCCTTTGCATCCTTGCCAGAACCGAATGCCGAAAACTTATCTCCGACTACAAAATGGCAAAGGTTGAAGGTTCTGTATCTTCAATCTAGCTCATGATGAAAGAATTGCAGAAGATATAGAAATGGAAACATACCCAACAGAACATTTGAGAAGGAGATATATGAAAGACGATCTACAACACCCAAATGACTGGCATTTTTTTATTTGCATTGTATAAAGATCTTTACATGTACCCTATACCAATTAAAGTAACTTATCGTTTCCTTAACTTTGCATATTCAAGAAAATACAACAAAATATATCCCTCTTTTAAGTTAAGAAGTAAGCGATTCAACGGAGTGTGATGGACCGCTTTAAGTTATCCGCCACACTATATACGTCTCACAAATAAATCTTTAAAATAAATAAAAGCGACATTCTTAAACATATATACAATAATTATAATTAATAAAGTTTATACTTAATTACATTTAAAACAAGAGTTGTGGCGCGTTTTTATTTCTAAAAGTGAAGCGCCGATATTTTCCCTTAAATATTTTCTGAGTACTACATACCCCATAAAAGTGCAATTTTATAGGGCTTTATAAGAAGTTTCAAAAATGAAGTTATTACTATTTATAATGCAAAAATATCAATATTATTTTTTCTAAGCCAAACTTCTACTGGTTCACATTTTCGCAAAAAACAACCTTAAAATGCTATTTTTATAGGGTGCACTATTCCAAGAGAGATATTGAAGTGCTGCTTATACAATTTTGTTCCTATTACTTTTTCCATCATCTATATATATAAAAAGAAGTGTACATTTTGATTGTCACTCTATAACTCGAGAACGGACAGAAAGATTGCCATAAAATTTTTTGGAAAGATACAGGAAGGAGAGTTGATGGTTAGTAGATTTTGAAATCCCAAATCGGTTTAGCCATTCTTGAGCTATGATTTTTTTTTAGATAAAATTCAAATATGTATATAAAAGAAAGTGGTGTTAGTTACACTACGCATAACTCAAGAACGGATGGACCGATTTGGCTGAAAATTGGTAGAGAGGTAGCTCAGAACCAGTGAACGGACATGGGATACTTTTTATGCCGTTCTGGCTAGGGTCTTGAGCTCAAAACGTGGACCTGGGTAATCCTGGGATATGTTTGTAGAGTATGGGTGTCAAATGGAAGCTGTTTATGAGTACTTTGATACTGGGTATTTTTCGTACCCCTGGGTAACTAGGGTCTCGAGATATAGGCCATAACGTGGACCGGGCACCCCTAGAATGTGTTTATACAATATGGATATCAAATGAAATCTGTTGATGAGTGCTTTAGTACAGGGTAGTTTTCATACCTATTGGTGACTAGGGTCTCGAGATATAGGCCAAAACGTGGACCCGGGTACCCCTAGAATGTGTTTATACAATATGGATATCAAATGAAAGCTGTTGATGAGTGCTTTAGTACAGGGTAGTTTTCATACCTATTGGTGACTAGGGTCTCGAGATATAGGCCAAAACGTGGACCCGGGCACCCCTAGAATGTGTTTATACAATATGGATATCAAATGAAAGCTGTTGATGAGTGCTTTAGTAAAGGGTAGTTTTCATACCTATTGGTGACTAGGGTCTCGAGATATAGGCAGAAACGTGGATAAGGGTAACACTAGGATGTGTTTCTAAATTATGGATATCAAATTGAAGCTGTTGATGTGTGCTTTAGTACAGAGTAGTTTTACACCGCTGGGTGACTAGGGTCTCTAGATATAAGCCAAAACATGGACCCGGATACCCCTAGAATGTGTGTGTATTACGGATATGAAATGAAAGCTGTTGCTGAGAACTTTAAAGTAATTTTCATTGTGATATTCGATTTAGTCGCATCAACCTGGCAAAACTGATAAATATGCATGAATTAATAATACCCACATACCTATTTACATACGTCCTATTCGATTTGCCTGAAATTTGGTATATAAATTTGCCTATATTAGTATTTACGATGCTTTTTTCCGGGAAGTAGACCAGAGACGGACTGGGACTGTGATTAGGACCAAGAATGAGAAATACTTGAGAGAAGAGAAAAGAGAGAAGGAAAAGACTGAGAAAGAGATAGAATGATACGAAGATGCTGATAGATTAAGCGAAAAATACGGAGGGAGGAGTGAATACAAAGATTAGGAAAAAGTGTAGAGGGGCGAGGGCAGAGTTAGACGGAAAAAGCTTATTAAAATGTATGCAGATAAACCAAAAATTTAGGGCAGAACAACGACTGCCGGTTCTGCTAGTTTTATATAAATAAACAATTAAATAAGTAAATGCAAGGCCCAATTATATCCGAAGTTATTTAGGGCCGAGCTTCTCGTTCAATTAGCGTAGTGCTCCTTTTAATTTTTCCTAAAAATTGGCGCAACTTGGCCTACATGTTTTATGCCGTCTCCGAGCGGCATCTGTAAGGCAGATGCATTTTCATGACAGAAATACAATCGGAGTGTTTGGCGAATCATTTCCGAGGGGTGACCCCGCCTATAAACCTTTTTTTTTATGTTACTTTATCCGGGAGTTGAATCCAGTACCCTCGGTGTGATAGGCGGAGCACCCACCACAGCATGGCGGCCGCCAATTACTTATATGTGTAGATACAAACATCAGAGTGCCGATATATTGCTATTTTAATGTTTTTGTTCTTGTATTCAATAAGCGAATGTACCTAAATTAAAATTTTTTCTTGACACACTTGTGCTGCTACAATCACAAAAATTTTGTTTTTCCAATTCGAAACTCATTTTATAACCTTTATATTAAGTCCCTTTCTTGTTTGTCCCCTCATTTCTGTACGAATTTTTGACCCACGGAAAAGTCTTTTTCGGTAACTTCCCGTTGAGCTAGACACTTGATACTCAGAACATAGATCAGATCTGGGAGACATTACAATGCAAATGAAAAAAAAAAATCGTTAGGTGGCGCACGTTTCGAGATATACAGAATATTTATTTTAAAATGGAAATTTTTCGATCGACTTTTAACTAACTTCTCGGTGATCCAGAGACTAGAAACTTAGCACATAGTTTGCGAGTCCATGGCCTCAAATTCGTGGAAAACAAAATGCCGCTAGGTGGCAGACGAATCGAAATAAACGAAAATCTCTGAGAAACGAGGGGAATCTTGCGATCGATTTTTGAGTAACTTGCCGGTGAGCTAGAGACTGGAAACTTGGGCCATGGGTCAGAACTCGGTGACAATGCCATATTTTATTAAATAATTCCGCTAGGTGGCGCATGGATCGAGATATTCGGAAAATTAATTTTAATATGGAAATCTTTCAATCCATTTCTAACTAACTTCCCGGTCACCTAGAGACTATTAACTTAGCACATAGTTCGAGACCCGGTGACAATACAATTTATAGAAAACAAAGTTCCGCTAGGTGGCGGGCTAATTGAGATAACTACATATCCCTGAATCACGAGGGGAATCTTGCGATCTATTTTGGAGTAACTTGTTGTCAGAAACCGGTGAAAATGCAACAATTGATCAAAAGAAAATTCGCTAGGTGGCACGCGAAGCGAGATAGTAAGAAAACAAATTTTAATTTGTGAATCTTTCAATCCATTTTTCACTAACTTCCCGGTTACCTAGAGACTTGAAACTTGGCACTTAGTTAGAGGCGGGTGACAGTACAACTTACAGAAAACAAAGTTCCGCTAGGTGGCGCGATAGTCAAGATAACTGCAAATCCTTTAAAAACGGGGGGAATCTTGCGATCGATTCTGGAGTAACTTTCCGATGAGCTAGAGGCATGAAACTTGGGCCGTAAGTCAGACCCCGGTGACAATGCAATATTGTATCAAAAAAATCCGCTAGGTGGCGCATGGATCGAGATATTGAGGAATCTAGTTTTAAGTTGGGAATCTTGGAATCGGTTTTTAACTAACTCCTTGGATATCTTGAAACCTGAAATATAGTTTAAAACTTGGTGACAGTGCAATGTTTAATCAAAAAGTTTGAGCTACGTAACGCACAAGTCCAACTATTTAGAAGATTAGGCCATACCTTCATGGCTAGCTTCCTCAGTGTTGCAGGCGTTGTAGAATTCCACCTCGTTGAAGGCCCAACTCAATGCATGTTCTTGCATACTTTTAGGCGTACGCAACTTTCACAACGATTTTCAACTGTGCAAATTAAGTAGCTGACAAACGAGGTGGAATTCTCTTGTTTGTTTAGGTAGTACACCAGGTCACATGGGGGAGGGGAGGGATTGAGACTTTGTCACGTAGTCAATAATCTCTAGAAAATCTTGCAATTTTTCAATAGGTGGCAATAGTGACGCACATATGTTGTGATATCAGCTAACTTAGCGTATTCTTTAAATTATTAAATGAAAAGAAATAAAAAAGAAAAAGACTTTCTAAATTAAGTTGTTGTTCGAACATGTTTTTAAATACATTTTTTCTTCTTAATATTATTATCTTATAATTATATGTATGCACGCACGCTTCGCGTAACGCGTCGGGTACCGAATTAATAAAAACAAATATAAATCAAATAACATTTTTTTTTTAAATAATTTAAAATCATACTTGTGAACTACTACGTGAAAACTAAATGGGGCGGAGGGGGTCTTAAAATATACTACCGGTGGTCACCGAGGGGGGGGGGGGGGGGGAGAGAGAGGAATAAAAAGTTGAAGAAAATGGGTCACGTAGTTTGGGTCCGTTCCCTAAAGGTAGTCCTTAAAATTTTTCATCATCTTTTTATTTGTGTTGTTTTTTATATTTCGATAAGTTTTGTCAAAAAATGTAAACTAAAATAGTTTTTGTTTTAATTTATATATTAAAATAACTAAAAAATTTGACAAATGGTTTACCGATTTGAGTATGACGGTAGGAAACAAAGGTGAAGAACGAGTTGAACGGTGAACTTCACAGTCTTCTTAGTTTCCACAAAAGTAATTTTGCATTGCAACATTTTTGACAACCGCTTTTTTGGCGCAGCTTGCGAGGAAACCAAGCCTTTAAAGAAATGGTTTAAAATCAAAAATGTCATGAATTTGAAAATACTTTCTGCTGGTAAAACAAATAGGTACTTTAGGGGGGAAAGAACAGAGTTCAAGGACCTAATCAAGTGAAAACGACTTCATAGCTCGAAATGACATTAAAAGCAAAAATGCAGATTTCCAAGACCGAAATAATGACGCATCAATTAAAAAATCGGATGTAAAATATCCAAGCAAAAAACAATGTCGGCTTATTTTGAAAGATTTATAAACTAAAAACCACCAACCACCACCTCAACGTAAGCTTCAAATTAAGGGGCGGACTTCACACTCTTTTTTTTTATTAAAATTTCACTCTGAACAATTTTTCATAACGCGCATAAAGAAGTACAACTTCAAAGATGTAATAGCTTATTAAAAATAGAAAATGCAAAAAAACTGATCAGAAGCTACACAATCAATAACTTACGTACTTAGCCAAAACATTTCAGAACAAAAAATAATAACGCCAAAATGTAAATAAATTCGCGGATGTAAAAACGTATAGATTACACGGATCAACACAAAATTTGACTTTGACTTCAAAGCATTAAATTTCAATTCTTTAGGTCGTAATTTGACGAAAAAAAATATGGCAAGAAAAAGTTTGCTTTCCTATTTAGGAAACCGCTTGAACGAAATTTTTCAAAATCTGTAGTTTTAATTTTTACTTGAAAATGAAACAATTCAAATAAATAATTTTATTAAGTTTTAATATTGAAATAACTTACAAAAAAGTGGAAAATTATTTAAAAGTCTAAACTTTTACTTTTTTTTTATGTTCATAGGCACTATCCCTCAATAAACCGCAAATATAGTCTCCCATCATGTTTTCATTAAATTGGCCTTGATAACGTTGTTCGAAGAGCCTAAAAGCTCTGCTTTACTTTTTAAAATTTTAATCAAATCAATTAAATCTTCAGTAGTAATGAAGTGATATTTTGGTTGTTCTGGTATCGGTAAAAACTCCTTATCGGCATTGCTTTTATAAGAACTAAGAGATGAGCCACTTCTCTGCGATAATTTTTTCGGTGGCTCTGGTAATGGTCGTGCCAGATCGTGTGCGACTGTAACAGAAGAAGATTCAAGATCAGGATATTCGATAGGGTTTGCATTTTTACCTCTACGTCTTTTACTCGGATTCACAATGCAAAAGCAGCAGTCTTTAACGTCGTCTTTTGGTACTCGCCAGATTCTTGGTGGTGCAAATTTCATAGATCTTTTCTCACCTCGATACTAACCTAAAATATAGAAAGAGAGATCAATATGTCTACTTTATTTAATTTACTATTTAAAAACAAATTGTTACCTTCCAAACATTTTTACAATAACTACAAACAACATATGGAGCCCTTGATTCCAAACCGGACAGCCAAAATATGCTTCGTAGGCTTCACAGAGGACGAGAGATATATTTAAATTATATTTTGTATTTCGAACTCTAATAAATTGCCCACGTATATAACAAAAAGCATCAGCTTCATATTTACACTTTCGCCACGACATTTTAGGTTATTCTAGATTTGTACAAAACACCACGTTGTTAAGTTATTACTCTAGCGCCATGAGTATTGTTACTACAACTATTAAGAAAGCAAACTTTATACCGCAACAAGTAAGGAAAGCTAAGTTCGGGTGTAACCGAACATTACATACTCAGTTGAGAGCTATGGAGACAAAATAAGGGAAAATCAACTCGTAGTAAAATGAACCTAGGGAAACCCTGGAATGTGTTTGTATGACATATGTATCAAATGGAAGGTATTAAAGAGTATTTTAAGAGGGAGTGGGCCATAGTTCTATAGATGAACGCCATTTAGGGATATCGCCATAACGGTGGACCAGGGCTGACTCTAGAATTTGTTTGTACGATATGGGTATCAAATGAATAATGTTAATGAGTATTTTAAAAGGGAGTGGGCCTTAATTCTATGGGTGTACGCCTTTTCGAGATATCGCCATAAACGTGGGGTGACTCTAGAATGCGTTTGTACAATATGGGTATCAAATGAAAGGTGTTAATAAGTATTTTAAAAGGGAATGGGCCTTAGTTCTATGGGTGGACGCCTCATCGGGATATCGCCATAAACGTGGACCAGGGGTGACTCTAGAATGCGTTTGTGCAATATGGGTATCAAATGAAAGGTGTTAATGAGTATTTTTAAAGGGAGTGGGCCTTAGTTCTATAGGTGGACGCCTTTTCGAGATATTGCCATAAAGGTGGACCAGGGGTGACTCTAGAATACTTTGTACAATATGGGTATCAAACGAAAGGTGTTAATAAGTATTTTAAAAGGGAATGGGCCTTAGTTCTATTCGTGGACGCCTTTTCGGGACATCAACATAAACGTGGACCAGGGGTGACTCTAGAATGCGTTTGTACAATATGGGTATCAAATGAAAGGTGTTAATAAGTATTTTAAAAGGGAATGGGCCTTAGTTCTATGGGTGGACGCCTTTTCGGGATATCGCCATAAACGTGGACCAGGGGTGACTCTAGAATGCTTTTGTACAATATGGGTATCAAACGAAAGGTGTAAATAAGTATTTTAAAAGGGAATGGGCCTTAGTTCTATTCGTGGACGCCTTTTCGGGATATCAACATAAACGTGGACCAGGGGTGACTCTAGAATGCGTTTGTACAATATGGATATCAAATGAAAAGTGTTTATGAGTATTTTAAAAGGGAGTGGGCCTTAGTTCTATAGGTGGACGCCTTTTCGAGATATCGCCAAAAAGGTGGACCAGGGGTGACTCTATAATGTGTTTGTACGATATGGGTATCAAATTAAAGGTATTAATGAGGGTTTTAAAAGCGAGTGGTGGTAGTTGTATATGTGAAGGCGTTTTCGAGATATCGACCAAAATGTGGACCAGGGTGACCCAGAACATCATCTGTCGGGTACCGCTAATTTATTTATATATGTAATACCACGAACAGTTATCCTTCCAAGATTCCAAGGGCTTTTGATTCCGCCCTGCAAAACTTTTTAATTTTCTTCTACTTAATATGGTAGGTGTCACACCCATTTTACAAAGTTTTTTTCTAAAGTTATATTTTGCGTCAATAGACCAATCCAACTACCATGTTGCATCCCTTTTTTCGTATTTGGTATAATATTATGGCATTTTTTTCATTTTTAGTAATTTTCGATATCGAAAAAGTGGGCGTGGTCATAGTCGGATTTCGGCCATTTTTTACACCAATATAAAGTGAGTTCAGATAAGTACGTGAACTGAGTTTAGTAAAGATATATCGATTTTTGCTCAAGTTATCGTGTTAACGGCCGAGCGGAAGGACAGACGGTCGACTGTGTATAAGAACTGGGCGTGGCTTCAACCGATTTCGCCCTTTTTCACAGAAAACAGTTATCGTCGTAGAATCTAAGCCTCTACCAAATTTCACAAGGATTGGTAATGTTTTGTTCGACATATGGCATAAAAAGTATCCTAGACAAATTAAATGAAAAAGAGCGGAGCCACGCCCATTTTGAAAATTTCTTTAATTTTTGTATTTTGTTGTACCATATCATTACTGGAGTTGAATGTTGATCTAATATATACTGTAAAGATATTAAATTTTTTGTTAAAATTTGACTTAAAAAATTTTTTTAAGTCAAATTTCATCACCCAATTTTACTAGTTTTTATTTAGCATACATATAGTAATAAGAGTAACGTTCCTGCCAAATTTCATCATCATATCTTCAACAACTGCCAAAATACAGCTTGCAAAACGTTTAAATTACCTTCTTTTAAAAGTGGGCGGTGCCACACCCATTGCCCAAAATTTTACTAATTTTCTATTCTGCGTCATAAGTTCAACTCACCTACCAAGTTTCATCGATTTATCCGTCTTCGGTAATGAATTAAACACCTTTTTGGGTTTTCGAAATTTTCGATATCGAAAAAGTGGGCGTGGTTATAGTCCGATATCGTTCATTTTAAATAGCGATCTGAGATGAGTGCCCAGGAACCTACATACCAAATTTCATCAAGATACCTAAAAATTTACTGAAGTTATCGTGTTAACGGGCGGACGGACGGACGGACATGGCTCAATCAAATCTTTTTTCGACACTGATGATTTTGATATATGGAAGTCTATATCTATCTCGATTCCTTTATACCTGTACAACCAACCGTTATCCAATCAATGTTAATATACTCTGTGAGCTCTGCTCAACTCAGTATAAAAAGGTATTTTCTTTTCGTTTTTTCTTATAATAAAACAAGAAATCGTGAAATAAATTTTAGGACAAAGAACAACTTTTAATACTCAGTTGAGCGGAGCTCACAGAGTATATTAAGTTTGATTGGATAATGGTTGGTTGTACAGGTATAAAGGAATCGAGATAGATATAGACTTCCATATATCAAAATAATCAGGATCGAAAAAAAATTTGATTGAGCCCTGTCCGTCCGTCCGTCCGTTAACACGATAACTGGAGTAAATTTTGAGGTATCTTGATGAAATTTGGTACGTAGGTTCCTGAGCACTCATCTCAGATTGCTATTTAAAATGAACGATATCGGACTATAACCACGCCCACTTTTTCGATATGAAAAAAATGCCATAATTCTATGCAAAATACGAAAAAAGGGATGAAACATGGTAATTGGATTGGTTTATTGACGCGAAATATAACTTTAGAAAAAACTTTGTAAAATGGTTGTGACACCTACCATATTAAGTAGAAGAAAATGAAAAAGTTCTGCAGTGCGAAGTAAAAAACCCTTGAAATCGTGGCAGGTATTACATATATAAATAAATTAGCGGTATCCAACAGATGATTTTCTGGGTCACCCTGGTCCACATTTTGGTCGATATCTGGAAAACGCCTTCACATATACAACTACCACCACTCCCTTTTAAACCCTCATTAATACCTTTAATTTGATACCCATATCGTACAAACAAATTCTTGTGTCACCCCTGGTCCACCTTTATGGCGATATCTCGAAACGGCGTCCACCTATGGAACTAAGGATCACTCCCTTTAAAATACTCATTAACACCTTTGTTTTGATACCCATATCGTGCAAACAAATTCTAGAGTCAACCTGATCCACCTCTATGGCGATATCCATAAATGGCGTCCACCTATAGAACTATGGCCCACTCCCTAATAAAATACTCTTTAGTGCCTTTCATTTGATAGACATGTCATACAAACACATTCAAGGGTTAACCTAGGTTCATTTTTCTACATGGTTATTTTCCCTTATGTTGTCACCATAGCTCTTAGCTGAGTATGTAATGTTCGGTTACACCCGAACTTAACCTCCTTTACTTGTTTTTTTGTAGAGTCGTGTTATGGATATGGCTGAAAACCAAAAACTAATTAATTGGTTATGGTAAGGTTATGACAAAGGCGGTATGCTATGATATCAATAACAAATACATTGATGTCCATAAGGTTGGTTGGATCAGCTGTTATATACCGATATGGATCGGTCAAGTTTGCCTCACTTATTTCGTGATTTGCTTTTTGTCTCCTGTTCTATTCATAAACGAGGGAGCATTAAAGCTATGTTTAAAGTTTGATCTCACAACCTAAGGCATTTGCAGGTGTCACATCTTAAATGCATACAACCAAAGTGTTTTTTTAAATCACAATAAAATTTCTTATTATTTATTTAATTATTATTATTTATTAAACACAAAAAGAAATATTGCCATTGGACTGCTTATTGAAATATCACCAAAGCTCAGCTGCCGTTCCGAAAACGCTCTATTTTAGCATATGTTTTGTGAGCTAGTTAGGTGATTTTTCACTCAGCAGCCGATTTGTGTAAGTAATAGCCTATCGCTGAATTTATAAAATCTTGAACATCTTTATTACACATATTTGTAAATGCAGTCGGATAGTTTCCCCCGGGTACTATCCCACTTCCTAGTACAGCATAAAGTCTTCCTTCCAAAACGGCCGGTGAACCAGCATCTCCCCAACACGAATCACTTGCATGTGTCGGATCTATTAAACAAATTGCTGTTGTTGGTAAAATTTTATCCATCTTCGTCTTAAAATCAGTCGCACATTGGGTGAAGGGGAATAGTTCAAATTCAACAGATTGAAGTACATGCGAAGGTTCATAAATGTCTGGATCTTTCGAACCCCATCCAATAACTTGTACTTTTACGCCTTGCTTTAATTCGTTTTTGCATAAAGATATTGGAATTGTTTTTGGAGAGAAGCGGAAAGCTTTTTTCAGTGAAATCACAGATATATCCATTTCTACACTTGTAAAAGTCCGTGGATAAATTATATTTAACGCTTGGCGTCCATGTTTCATTCTTTTATCATAGTTGGATTGACCAGCAAAAACAGCGATGAGATCCGCTTCAAAACCCCACAAGCAAAATTCGGATGTAAGCACCTTACCCAGAGTGATTAAAGTACCAGTGCACCGATATTGGCATGCATAAAATATTGACACCAAAGAAAACCTTGCCTTTTCATCCACCAAATCACTGCCACCTAAAAGGCGATCTTGCGAATTGGTATTAGAAAGAATGCAACTAAGGAAGACGAATAAGATTACGAAAGAATTGCGAAAATTCATTTTAGTTTTTGTTTCTCCGTCGATTTTAAAGTTTAAACTGAAGGAGTTGAAATTTGTGGGTGCTATTTATATAAAATTTTGTTGTGAAAATAAAAATGAGTTTTAAATTGGAAAAACTAAATTTTTGTGATTGTAGCAGTGTGTCAAGAAAAAATTTTAATTTAGTTACGCTCGCTTATTGAATACAAAAACAAAAACATTAACATAGCAATATATCGGCACTCTGATGTTTGTGAGTGTACCCAGTCTGTACACGTATAGTAATTGGCGGCCGCCGTGCTGTGGTGGTAGGGTGCTCCGCCTATCATACCGAGGGTACTGGATTCAACTCACGGATAAAGTAACATCAAAAATTTAGAAAAAAACGTTTCTAAACGGGGTCACCCCTCGGAAATGATTCGTCAAACACTCCGATTGTATTTCTGTCATGAAAATGCATCTGCCTTACAGATGCCGCTCGGAGACGGCATAAAACATGTAGTCCAAGTTGCGACAATTTTTAGGAAAAATTAAAAGAAGCACTACGCAAATTGAAAGAGAAGCTCGGCCCTAAATACCTTCGGAGATTATCGCGCCTTGCATTTATTTATTTAATTGTTTTTTTTATATACAATGATGGAAAAAATAATAGGAACAACTTGGTGCGAAATACTAAATAAATTGTATAAGCAGCACTTCAATATATGTCTTGGAATAGTGCACCCTATAAAAATAGCATTTTAAGGTTGTTTTTTGCGAAAAAGTGAACCAGTAGAAGTTTGGCTTGGAAAAAATAATAGGGACAAAACGTGTTTATTGATATTTTTGCATTAGAAATAGTAAAAATTTCGTTTTTGAAACTTCTTATAAAGCCCTATAAAATTGCACATTTATGGGGTGTGAAGCACTAAGAAAATATTTAAGGGAAAATAAAAAGAAATAAAAACGCGCCACAACTCTTGTTTTAAATGTAATTAAGTATACACTTTATTTATTACACTTATTGTATATGTTTAAGAATGTCGCTTTTATTTATTTTAAAGATTTATTTTTTTGTATTTGTATTTGTATATTATTATTTAATTTCCCAGCACAACAATTTGACAAAATTATTTTAAAGTGCTAGTCAAAACAGCATAAGAGCAAAAAAAAATATTAACAAAAACAAAAAATGTAATATTAAAAAATATGACAATAAATTAACTAATTAAGTTACAATAGATAATAGACAATTGATAAGAAATTTTCATTAAAAAAAATATTTTAATAGATCTTAGCCTGGGGATGGAGAACAAAAATTAAGGTTAATGGAGAGTTGCAATTGCAGTACGGTACTAAGTTTAACCCTTAGAGAAGGTTGAAGGTGGAGAGTAAAACATGATGAGAAATCAGTAAAGTACATAAGTTAAGGAAGGAAAATAGGGTCAGTTGTAAAAGCAAATTATCTCTTTCTTGAAGTGCAGTGCATTACTTATTTGCCGTATTCTAGTTGGAAGGGAGTTCCAAAGACGGATCGAAGTGACAAGGAATTGCCGTTCAGAAACTAAAATACGGTATTTAACATGCACGAGGAGCATTTACTTTGTTGAATGAAGAAATTGAAGCCTTCGAAATAGGTAATGAGGTTCTTTGGTGTAAATTATCTTATGTAAGGTAGTAAGAGAACTAACCTTTAGAAGGTTGTAAAAGGATATGTCTAGCAACTTTTCAGAGTATTAGGAAACGTGATCAAGACTATTCAGTCCATATACATATCTGGCAATGTTATTGTAAAGAACATTTAACTTCTTTTTGCTCGCGTAGTCACACTTAAAAAAAATCCCACAGCCATAAAGAAGCGTAGGTACGCTTTGGACAAAAGTAATTGTATATGTAGCGGGGTGAAATACTGTGTTAACCACAGTATATGGAGCATTCCGTACACTTTTCCTACTGTATTAAAGATATGGTCTTTCCATGTCAATGTTTTGTTAAAACTATACCAAGATTTCTTGCCGTGTCAACATATTCTATAACAGAGGTTTCGAACATAATATTATCTAAGGCATTTGTAGATTTGTAGCCAGCGGCTTTCTACGAATGACGATACATTTCGACTTTCGAGGATTTAGACATAAGCCGTTCCTAGAAGTCCATACGCCTATTTGCAGCTTTCCAACATTTTGGAAATATACTAATCGTTAGTATGGAGTTTATTAAATATGTTATGTGAGGAAAAATTATGGGTAGGATGATTTTCAATAATTTAGCACATATTCCGTCTAACCCTGTTGCATTGGACTTCACCGAAAGTATAGCTTGCACAACATCACAATCATCGACACCGGCAAACTCAAGGGACTTGCATCAACATTAACACGAGCACAGTAATTGTCAATGCATACATTTGTAGCCGAGGGAGATAGTTTTACAAAATTATCGTCGATATTATTGACATCGACATCGGGTGAAACTAAGAGAGTGGCTTTGGATTTGCCAATCCCAATTCCCTTTATTGTATTCCAAGTTTCCTTCGAAGGCGTATATAGTGCAGCGGATAACTTAAGGCGGTCCATCACACTCCGTTGGATCGCTTACTTCTTAACTTAAAAAAGGGATAGGTTTTGTTGTATTTTATTGAATATGCAAAGTTAAGGAAACGATAAGTTACTTTAATTGGTATAGGGTACATGTAAAGATCTTTATACAATGCAAATAAAAAAACGCCAGTCATTTGGGTGGTGTAGATCGTCTTTCATATATCTCCTTCTCAAACGTTTTGTTGGGCATGTTTCCATTTATATATCTTGTGCAATTCCTTCGTAGTGAGCAAGATTGAAGACACAGAACCTTTGCCATTTTGTAGTCGGAGATAAGTTTTCGGCATTCGGTTCTGATAAGGGGACACCTGGAAGGAAGTGCATTGGAGTGAGGGCTAATAAATCACTTGGGTCCTGTCACATAGGAGAGAGAGGGCGAAAATTGAGCACCACTTCTATTGGAATGAGGACTGTTATGAATTCTCCGAACGTAAACATTTCCTGCTACTTTGGTGAAATGTGTCTTGAAGCTTTTTACCGCGGCTTCCTATAGGCCGCGTATATGTGGGGCATAAGATTTATTTTATTTTTTTATTTTATTTATTTACTACGACTCTAAGAGTTTAGTTCAAAAACTTAAAAATGTGATTGCATTAATTAACAATGTTTACTTAATCTAAATTTTTAAATAAAAAAAATTTAATTATGACACATGTATAACTAATGCATTTAAATCTCAACGACTATATCATTTAATCCGCCTAGATTTGGTGTAGTCATACAACCGGCTCTTAAATAAGTTTCTATCACAATTTTTTATATATTCAGGTAGTTCGTTGAAGTATTTTAAGCTTTTGTAAAAACTACTATTTTGTTCCGATTCGGTTTTATAATTTGACAATTTAAAATCATTTCTCTGCCTTGTATTTATATCATGGACCTCGTAGTTAAATGTAATACCTGTTCTGAGATACTCTGGCAAAATTCCGTGCTTTATATTATAAATAAATTTCATTGTGTTGAAGAATATTTGTTGTTTAATACTCATCCAATGTAAACTTAGAAGCATGTCCCTTATAGGAGTATCATAACGTTTGCTTAAAATAAAGCGCATTGCTTTATTTTGCATTTTTTGCAACTTATCAATTTGCGAATCTTTCAGAATGAAAAATATTGTTAAGCAATAAATAAAGTAAGGCTCAACTATGGATCTATAAACCTTTACTTTGTAACAATTACTTAAGTTTTTACAAGTTCTTTTAATAAACCATAACTTTTTTCATATTTTACTTACTGTATAGTCCACATGGGTATCAAATTTTAATTTGCAATCAATTTGAACACCCAAATATTTAATCGTATATACTTTTTCAATTTCAATATTATTTATTGTAATAGTTTCAAAATTAGCAATGTTTTTTTCCTGAAATAAGCATGTATTTCGTTTTTTTTTCTATATTAATTTTAAATCTGTTAGTATAGAGCCAGATATAAAGTGCGTTTAAGTCACTTTGTAACTTGATTTTTATATCATTGTCATTTTTGCCATTTATAGAAATTAGAGCATCATCAGCGAAAAGTTTTATGAAACTGAATTTCAAAGCAGAATTTATATCATTAACATAAAGGTTTAATAAAATTGGAGCAATAACAGAGCTTTGGGTAGGCCAATCTTAGCATCCACTTCGTCTGATATTTTCGAACCAATTACTGTTCTTTGTTTGCGATTTGTTAAGAAATCTTTAAACCAATCCAGTTCAACATCTCTAATACCAATTCCTTCCAATTTTCCTAATAACATCTTTTTATCTATAGTTTCGAAAGCTCTTTTAAGATCAATGAAAACTGCTATTATCGCCTTTTTATACTCAGCGTGCTTTGCACAAAGATTATATCAACTTTGATTGGATAACGGTTGGTTGTACAGGTATAAAGGAATCGAAATAGATATAGAATCCCATATATCAAAATTATCAGCATCGATCCGTCCGTCCGTCCGTCTGTCCGTTAACACGATAACTTGAGTAAATTTTGAGGTATCTTGATGAAATTTGGTATGTAGGTTCTTGGGCATTCATCTCAGGCCGCTATTTAAAATGAACGATATCGGATTATAACCACGCCCACTTTTTCGATATCGAAAATTTCGAAAAACCGAAAAAGTGCGATAATTCATTACCAAAGACAGATAGAGCGATGAATCTGAACTCACTCTATCTTGGTATAAAAAATGGCCGAAATCACACTATAACCACGCCCACTTTTTTGGATATCGACAATTACGGAAAATGAAAGAAATGCCATAATTCTATACCAAATATGAAAAACGGGATTATACATGGTAATTTGATTGGTTTATTTAAGCAAAATATAACTTTAGAAAAATCTTTGTTAAATGGGTGTGACTCCTACCATATTAAGTAGAAGAAAATGAAAAAGTTCAGCAGGGCGAAATCGAAAGCCCTTGGAATCTTGGCAGGAATACTGTTCGTGGTATTACATATATAAATAAATTAGCGGTACCCGACAGATGATGTTCTGGGTCACATTTTGGTCGATATCTCGAAGACGCCTTCACATATACAACTAAGGGCCACTCCCTTTTAAAACCCTCATTAATACCTTTAATTTGATACCCATATCGTACAAACACATTATAGAGTCACCCCTGGTCCACCTTTATGGCGTTATCTCGAAAAGGCGTCCACCTATAGAACTAAGGCCCTCTCCCTTTTAATACCTTCCATTTGATACCCATGTCATACAAACACATTACAGGGTTACCCAAGGTTCATTTTTCTACATGGTGATTTTCCCTTATTTTGTCTCCAAAGCTCTCAGCTGAGTATGTAATGTTCGGTTACACCCGAACTTAGCCTTCCTTACTTGTTTTACTTTCTGCTTGACCCTGGAGATGTAGTATTCCTTCTGTATTAGAGATATACGCCGCCGATAAACGCCGCGCCGATTTTGGTCGTTTTTCGCACGCCGTCGCCGAGTGTCAAAAATATCGGCGCGGCGGCGGCGTCCGGCGCTTTACTATATTTTCTACTCGTTTAGGCAATTTATTGTTCATGTCGAAAATTGGTCGGATATGGTCGAAAGTGGTATCAAAGGATGCGCATCACTGCCAGTTATGAGAAACTAATTGCGAAATTTAACTCTTTCTAACTGTTCAAAAGTTATTAAAAAAAACCGGGGTTTTCGATGTCAGCTTAACACGCACTTTGCATCGCCCAATTTACCAAGTTATTGAAATAAAACACTAAAAGCAAAGTTTAATAATAAATTTATATGCACACTTTGCATATTTTTATTTTATTTTTCAAAAATTAATAATGAACAATGAATTCAAATAAAATGACCCTCAAGTTTTTAAAAAAAGCAAATTACCCAAAAAAAGTGCCGATTTAAAAAAAATTGTATATTGCGATTGGTTGAAAGAATAAGCGAAATTAGTAATGCAAAATCAGATATCCTTAATCCTGATTCTTAACTCATACTTAAGTTGAGATTATATGTACGTATGAGAAGGGTTGAAAAATCACTTAGGCTTACATTCAAACATATGTTGTTTATTTGCGAAAGTTTAAAATAGCGTCTGATGTGTTAATTTTGATTTCCACACTTCATCCTTCAACACCCAAGTCGCCCGGTTTGACATTTCCTAAAGTTGGCGGCCCTATCCAAAACTAGTGCCTTGGAGTGAATCACATTGATTATAGCCTATCAACGAAGTTTAAATATCACTTACACGTTACGGCTCCTTTTACAAATGTGAATACGTAGGGACATATCTATATTTACCAGGTGAGGTGTTGTCCTTCGCAAGAACACTCAAAGTGGTGAAGCGAAAGCTTTCCCAAGACAGTCGAAATAATGACCGTGTGTGTTACTACCCTAACGTAGCGGACAGTCGAACTAGTCTGAAAACTGAAGCTACGCGGTCATCCATAAAGAGCTCTTATATCATAAGGCCGGAAAACCACAGTTAACATCTTCCAACTTAAAATCTGTCGACTTTCATTCTAAAATATCGGTTTGATTTAACGAAGACTATTGAAATCAATGTTGTGAAGACAAGCGTCTGCAAAAAATTTAAAAAAAAATTTATCCAGGGTCCTTGTAAAATTTTAAATATGTAGATGCACCGAGGATTATGCGATTTTCACCCATTTCGCAATTATAGCCACTTATACTGCATATCATTTCGAGGGCGGCATCCTTGACCGAATAGTCACTCCCTAACGTTTCAAGGTGCTTCTCTGATATAGCTCGAAAGCATAGCTCGACAAAAGCATCCGTTGGAAAGTCTTCGTAGCTACGCCTAAGGATTCTAGGAAAGTGACGTCGACGGAGGTATGAGTTCGAAGTCGCAGTCCTATAGCTTCTGTGCTGGCATATGGTGTGAGGTTCAGGAGGCGTGGTAGCGACTAGTCGTCGGGATTGCTACTGTTCGCACATCGGGAATTGTAGCTCTTAAAAACAGCCTAAAAACCTGGAGGCGCTCTGTGCCATGAGAGTCATGAGTATTTATAGATCATTCATAGCAACTGTAAGTCGCCTTTGTGCATGACCGCCAAGGAGACACAAATGATTTAAAGAAATTGTGTTCGCGATGATTATTAGGTTTTAACCCTAGGTGAAACTACGCTTTGCACGAGATATACAGACAAACTTGTGACTATTTTATGTATCTCCATTTCTTTTCAGCAGACTCAGCAGTACCAATTCCAAAGACCGGGGTTAGTTCGAAGCCCCTCTGGAGGAAGTCAACGAGGGACAATCCCTCCGCAAGGAGCTACTCCTGAAAATGTTTGAACGGTCTGCGAGATCTTGAGGCAAAAACCGCGGATCTTTCCGAAATGGCCAACACGTTGATTTCCTTAAATACATACAAACAAAAGCTTTCCTAAATATTATATTTTTAAATAGAAAAATCAAGCTTTTTAAACTAAGAACGCCGCCGTACGCCGGCGCGCCGCTCACGCCGCCGCCGCCGGTATATAATAGAGCCTACGCCGCCCCCGCCGATAAAGTGATCGGCGTAAACCTCTGTTCTGTATCATGCAGATCATTAGTTGCTTTCGCCATGGAGCAAAACTTTATGGAGCAAATGTAGAATCAGGGAGCGTTCTACTTCGAGTTATCTGGGATAATTATTGTACAGCGTTCTTTATAGCTCATATCAGCATTAATTAAACGACCGTCAGTTCGGAGGATGCCATCTCTAGCATGGGATTTAGGGACAGCAGGGAACTTTTCTTGCTGATTGGGTTTGATTATTCTAACTGAGTGATTTCTGCTGGGGAAACGATGGCGTTGCATTAATATTATGAGTTTCATTTTAGCGTCGTACGCGCGAGTGAAGGCTATCGAAGTGGGAATCGGGTGGTTTTGAGAGTGACAAATGAAACGTCCTAAATGGATTTTTCTCCGGAGGAGATGGATTGGAGTATTTTGGCCAGAATGTGTTCGGCTTAGAGAGTTATTGGAGTCCATTCCACCATAACGAGCAGTCAACTAAATCTTGTTGTTTGCATCCTCGAGTTCCTAAATCGGCGGGGTTTTCATCGCTAGGTACGTGGCGCCAAATTGTGTTGCTGACGTTCTCCAAAATTTGGGTGATCCTGTATGCCACATAAGTTTTCCGTGTATGTCGGGGTTTTTCAATAGAGGAATCTGACCACATTGTCAGTTCGGGTAGTGGCACCTTCAATTGAAATTAAGTTTGAGTTATCTATTTCGACAATAACACGGCTCCGCAGAATTCTAGTCGTGGCAAGTGGTCTGTTTGCAGGGGTACGACATTGGTTACCGCCATAAAGAGGTGGGTTGAGGCAGAGTTCTCATCGTGCTGCAATCTTATATAAACACATGCAGCAAATGCATGGCATTAGAGAAACCGTGGATTTGAATGCATTTGTTAGGGGAAAATAGCACCCATCGAGGGATATTTACACTGCTAATAGGTAGGAGACTTGCGCGGGAGGTGTTCCACTTGTAAAATGATTCCGGTTTGACTTCTTCATCCTAGTCGGTTCCTTCTTACCAGAGCTGTTGGAGAAGGATTTTGGCTAAGATCATTATTCTGCCAGGTCAAACAGTTTCGTTACCGCTGAGAATATTTGTCGTTTTGTATTTCACTTAAAGTCGGAAATTGGGTTGTAGGAGTACGAAAACGAGTCAGCTAATGCATTCCATCGTATTCCTAAGGTTTTAGAAGTGTGATGGAATTTGAGAAATTCTGTATCTAGGACATCGGAATCTGATATTGATTCCAGCCATTTTGTTTGATTTTTCTTAGAGGAACGCGTGCTAATTTAAGAGCATCGATATTTTGAGTCATAGAATCGAGAGTGGACTGTATATCGTGTCCGCCAGAAAGGACATCATCTACATAAGTTTCTCGTAGTATGATGTTAGTGGCGAGTCTTTTTTTCCTTGTGTGGATTGCGAGGTATGAGCGTATTTAACACCGAAAGTTACAGTTTTTTATTTGAAATCTTCTACCGGATTTTGAGGCGCTTTCCTTAAGAGAGTTATTTGGAAGCCTTGATCTTCTTCTTTGACGTCAATTTTGCGATAAATTTTTTCGAAGTCGCCATCGAAAATGAACTTGTAGAGGCGCCAGTTGAAAGTCATAGACGTGAAGGCGTTTTGGAGAATCGGCTCTGTATATAATACGTCATTTAGAGAGTTTCCTGTAGTGGCGGTGTGGTTTTGGTGCTTTAGAGTGCCTCACAACATTGGTTCTCGATCTGGATCAGATTGCTAGGGTTTCTTCCTATTCTCCGAAGCGTTTGAGTAGGCTGCTGAGATCCGGTTATGTTGCCTCACTGACTTAAATGGTGAAGACCGATACTAGTTGTTCGGACTGCTCCCCTGGGTACCCATTCGAATCTGAGCGATAAGCGTTTCTTGAGGGTTATACCGCAATACCTATGTCGATTTTTGAAGGGTTGAGCTGACTTTGGAGACTTTATTGGTTGGGGGAATTGAGTGAGTTGATGGTGTAAAATAGCATTGGTACAAATCCTTTTTTTTAAATCAGAGGAGCAAAGTGTGGCCTCGCAAGTTGTTGGATTGGGGGACGCCAAAAACGTATTTTGAAAGCCTTGGTCAATGAGAGCACGAATTGTATATTACCTCACGTAATGTATAGGGACTATTGCCGTGGGGAGTAGGGCTGTTTCGCAGCTACTAAGAAATGTGGTTTTTCGGCTTGGGTTAATCGGGGATGATAACCATAGCCCGCCGTAAACATCTCTAAATGCTGGCCAGTCTTCATAACTACCGCGGAATATTTCGTTGGCGCGGTTGAGGTGTATTAGTAGAGGATCTCAACATTTGCATGGTGTCGATAATTTGCGATACGCACTTCCATAACTTTCAGAGCATTTTTGATATCTCTGCTCTATCGAAGCTGTAGACACCTTGTGGAATGGGGAAAGGGTTATGTTTTTTAGGAATATACTAGAGCTGTTAGGTTAGTCCCCTATGACGTTTGATGACCATTTAGAGTAAAAATCCTCCATTCTATTACTTTCGAAAATGAAAGTGTGAAGGCTTGTGTCAGGTCCACCAGCGGGGAGAGATTCATCTTTATTTTCCAATCCCATTTTTTGGTTTTAAGTAAGGGGATAAAATTTTTGATTAGTATTTGTGAAAATTAAACCTACCTCTGCAGAAAATTATACTCACCTCACTAACTCACTTGGAAAAGGTACTTACCTGAGGAGGAAATTATACTCACCTGTGAAAATTTCACAACCCTTAATTTATTAAAAAACAAAAACAAATATTATGACCTTAAAGATCCCCGTGAAAAGCGTTGCAAAAGCAAATATATAGATGGACGTGTTTATATCCACAGTAGAGCGTGCAAAATTTTTAAAAATTGCTGTACAAAATCAAATCTGCACAATCATATTTGTTTAACCACGAGTAGTAGACCTGCTTAGGTGGTACACCTGAAAAAAAAAAAACAAGTAAGGACGGGACTGCCGAAGACTTCATACCTTTCATGAATGGGGCTGAACAATAATCTTATCCCGTTCGTAATCTCCGAGTAATCGGATGTATAAGATAAGAAATATATAATGAACAGATCTACATACCTAAACGATTTTTAAGATGAATATAAAATAAAAAATAGGCAGGTACTTTGTGTGAGGATGCAAAGTTTCAGGTTTTTTGTGGTCTGCGTGTAAAAACTATGACTACGAATCACGTATTTCAACAATATATGACGTAAACGTAACTATTTGATGAAATTTGATGAATTTTGAAGCTTCCAACCGTAAAAAAGTGGCAAAAATTACAGTTTATATGGGGTATATAATATATATACCACCGATCTCTATGATTTTTTCAGACAACAATATATGCTATATACGTAAGCATTCGTTGAAATTTGAATCCTCTAGCTCTTAAAATAGGGCTGTAATTACGAAAAGTTTCTTATCTGAACAATCGGTTGTGGGGGATATATACTATATATACGACCGATCTCATCAATTTTTTCAGGCAACAATATGTGCAATATACGAAAGTGTATGGTGAAGTTTGAAGCTTCAATCTGTTAAATTGAGTAAGATATTACAAAACTCCTCTTTTTCTGAAAAATCGGTTGTATGGAGGATATATGCTATAGTGGTCCGATCCGGCCGGTTCCGACAAATGTCTAATCGGACACCCAAATACACCTGCTCACCAAATTTTATCAAAATATCTCAAAAATTGAGGGACTAGTTTGCATACAAACAGACAGACGGACAGACAGACAGACGGACTAAATCAACTCAGCTCTTCATTCTGATTATTTCGGTATACTTAATGGTGGGTCTATCTATTTTCCTTTAAGGACTTACAATTTTGGGTTTCGTAACGAAATTAATATACCATTTCATTTTCATGAAAGGTATAAAAAAAAAGAACAACACCGAGGCGATCCTGCGTGTAAAGTAATTAAAATAGTAATATAGGTTATTGAGTCATAAAATGTAATTTATTGCAAAAGCCTTTAAATGTTATTTTTATAGAGAGCTCTATTCCAAGGAAGATATTGAAGCTCTGCTGATATAATTGATTTAGTATTTGGCAGTAAATTGCCCTATTCTTTTTTCCATCACTGTAATTATTTGCACAGTTGGTATATTCGTTTGAGAATGAATACGTGATATGTGTATAATGACAAGGAACAAATAGAGAAATGTGCAAAGTGTATACTTAATTAGTACTATTGTATTCTCCTGCTAAATAAATATAGTTAAAAACAAGTAAAGGTGTCTAAGTTCGGGTGCAACCGAACATTATATACTCAGCGTGAGCTTCAATCGCACATTTCATTTTAGATAAATTACTTTTCTACATAAAACGTGTACCCCGCCGTTAAAAAAAAAATGTTCCTCTTACAATAAAACTTGATAAGTAAAATATCATTGATTCAAAACTATTTTTTGCTAAGTTATAGCTTATTATTCGATCTACGACCCTTTAAAACTTGTTTTATATCTAAGTTGCCGTGGTCTTTAACCGATCCCGTCCATTTTTACTAGAAATATTTCCTGCTATAGGAAAAATCTGTGTACCCATTTTTATTACGATCCGTTAATTTTTCTTCGAGTTATGGCTCCCGAACTATATAGAAAATTGCTTAGTCATAAAAGAGGCGGTGCCACGCCTATTTTTTAAAATTGAAGTTTTTCCTATTTCTTGTTATAAATCCACTTGGGAAATGAAATACCATTGATATAAAGCTCTTTTTTTGCAAAGATATAGCTTATTTTATTCGTCCACGACTCTTTTAAAAATCTTTTGTATAAAAGTGGACGTGGTCCTTAACCGATTTCGTTAATTTTTCTTCAAGGCATTCCTTATAGTAAAGGCAACCTCTCTGCCAAATTTTATTATGATAAGTTTAACCATTTTTGATTTATGATTAATAATATTTGTAAAATTGATTTTATCACAAGTGGGCGGTGCCACGCCCATTTTAAAAAATTGTTCCAAATGTTTATCAAGAGTCTCAATATCAGTCCACATGTCAAATTTCAACATTCTATGTGTATCATTTACTAAATAATCAGGTTTTTTGTGTTTTCCAAAAAAATATATGTATATAAAAAGTGGGCGTGGTTATCATCCGATTTCGCTCATTTCAATCTATTCTGGGTCCAGATAAGCTCGTGTACCAAATTTGGTGACGATATCTCAATATTTATTCAAGTTATCGTGTTAACGGACGGACGTGGCTCAATCAAATCTTTTTTCGATGCTGATAATTTCGATATATGGAAGTCTATATCTATCTCAATATCCTTTCTACCTGTACAACCAACCGTTATCCAATCGAAGTTAATATACTATGTTTGCAAAGCACGCTAAGTATAAAAAAACCAAATAAGTGATATTTTTTTATTTTATAACGCTCGGGGAAGGGTTCACTCACTTTAACCACAGCTGTATCCATATCTAGTGTTTCCAAATTAAAACCACATGGATAAAATAAATGCTGCGCAATACACATTTGTTCTATTTATAAATTTTTTTTGTGTGAATAAAAAATAAGCAAACAAACAAGATTTTTCCTCTAGATCTGACGAATAAGAATACTTTTTAATCAAGGTTAAATTAATTGAAGTAAATGCTAATTACTTTATTCACTCCGCACATTATGACTTGAGGAAGTTTTTGGGCAAATTACCTACCTCATACAATTTCAGGTATAATAAAAGTTGAACAAACAGATTTGCTCTATCAAACTAACTAGAGAAAATTTCATTGTAGTTGTTTATTTTTATACACGAAAGCGTTTGCATAATTGAATAAATTTATTAATTTGAGAACAATTATGTGATATGTGTACAATGGCTGCATTTTTAAGGAACAAATAGAGAAAAGTGCAAAGGGTATCTATTTGTTTTCAAACTGCCAATTAGTTTTATTGTTTTCTTCTGTCACAAAACCATAGTTGGGGGCAGTGCACTAAATTTTGAGCAACAACACTGCTTGAAACTAATAGCGTTTCCTTTTCTGGCTAAAGTGTAACGCTTTTTGTAGCCCCGCAAGGGTCGTTGTTCTATTCTAAAAAACGGGCAACGCCTTTACGGGGTATTTCGTTCTTTTGTGAAAATTGTTGTCTGCTCGCAACGCAAAAGCGTTACACTTTTACCAGAGAATTTAAACACAATGAGAAGGAGTTTTTTTGGCAGCCACTGCTTACGATCCATTTGCATGTGACACGTCTTGCACTTCACCACTATTCCCCAAATTCATGTTAACTTAACAGGGTGCAAGACGTAACAGAAAATTTTCTTAACGATTTTCTCTGTTCGTATGTTACCAAAAAATTCTCTGATCAGAGCAAGTATATTGCAAATTTAATTCTCTGATTTTTTGTAAATAAATTATGATGGTTGGAAGGTTGAAGTCTTCGGCATAGACGTGTTTAAATTCTCTGCTTTTACCCTGTATAAAATGGCGGTCCATGTCCGTCTGTCCGTCTGTCTGTTTGTTTGCAAACTAGTCCCTCAATTTTTGAGATATCTTGATAAAATTTGGTGAGCAGGTGTATTTGGGTGTCCGATTAGACATTTGTCGGAACCGACCGGATCGGACCACTATAGCATATATCCTCCATACAACCGAGTTTCAGAAAAAGAGGATTTTTGTAATATCTTACCCAATTTAACAGATTGAAGCTTCAATCTTCACCATATACTTTCGTATATTGCACGTATTGTTGCCTGAAAAAATTGATGAGATCGGTCGTATATATAGTATATATCCCCCACAACCGATTGTTCAGATAAGGAACTTTTCGTAATTACTGCCCTATTTTAAGAGCTAGAGGCTTCAAATTTCAACGAATGCTTACGTATATAGCATATATTGTTGTCTGAAAAAATCATAAAGATCGGTGGTATATATAGTATATATCTCATACAACCGGTTGTTCAGATAAGAAACTTTTCGCAATTTCTACCCCATTTTAACAGCAATAAGCTTCAAATTTCACCGATTGCTTACGTATATAGCATATATTGTTGTCTGAAAAAATCATAGAGATCGGTTGTATATATAGTATATATCTCATACAACCGATTGTTCAGATAAGAAACTTTTCGCAATTTCTACCCCATTTTAACAGCTATAAGCTTCAAATTTCACCAAATGCTTACGTGTATAGCATAAATTGATGTCTGAAAAAATCATTGAGATCGGTGGTATATATAGTATATATCTCATACAACCGATTGTTCAGATAAGAAACTTTGCGCAATTTCTTCCCCATTTTAACAGCTAGAAGCTTTAAATTTCACAGATTGCTTACGTATATCGCATATATTGTTTTCTGAAAAAATCATTGAGATCGGTGGTATACATAGTATATATCCATACAACCGATTGTTCAGATAAGAAACTTTGCGCAATTTCTGCCCCGTTTTAACAGCTAGAAGCTTCAAATTTCACAAAATGCTTACGTATATAGCATATATTGTTGTCTGAAAAAATCATAGAGATCGGTGGTATATATATTATATACTTCATATAAACTGTAATTTTTGCCCCTTTTTTACGGCTAGAAGCTTCAAAATTCATCAAATTTCATCAAATAGTTACGTTTACGTCATATATTGTTGAAATACGTGATTCGTAGTCATAGTTTTTACACGCAGACCACAAAAAACCTGAAACTTTGCATCCTCACACAAAGTACCTACCTGTTTTTATACTCAGTTGAGCAGAGCTCACAGAGTATATTAAGTTTGATTGGATAACGGTTGGTTGTACATATATAAAGGAATCGAGATAGATATAGACTTCCATATATCAAAATAATCAGGATCGAAAAAAAATTTGATTGAGCCATGTCCGTCCGTCCGTCCGTCCGTCCGTCCGTTAACACGATAACTTGAGTAAATTTTGAGGTATCTTGATGAAATTTGGTATGTAGGTTCCTGAGCACTCATCTCAGATCGCTATTTAAAATGAACGATATCGGACTATAACCACGCCCACTTTTTCGATATCGAAAATTTCGCAAAATCGAAAAAGTGCGATAATTCATTACAAAAGACAGATAAAGCGAAGAAACTTGGTAGATGAGTTGAACTTATGACGCAGAATAGAAAATTAGTAAAATTTTGGACAATGGGCGTGGCACGGCCCACTTTTAAAAGAAATAAATTTAAAACTTTTGCAAGCTGTAATTTGGCAGTCGCTGAAGATATCTTGATGAAATTTGGCAGGAACGTTACCCCTATTACTATATGTATACTTAATAAAATTTAGCAAAATCGGAGAAGGACCACGCCCTTTTTTAAAAAAAATTTTTTTAAAGTAAAATTTTAACAAAAAATTTAATATCTTTACAGTATATAAGTAAATTATGTCAACATTCAACTCCAGTAATGATATGGTGCAACAAAATACAAAAATAAAAGAAAATTTCAAAATGGGCGTGGCTCCGCCCTTTTTCATTCAATTTGTCTAGGATACTTTTAACGCCATAAGTCGAACAAAAATTAACCAATACTTTTGAAATTTGGTAGGGGCATAGATTTTATGACGTTAACTGTTTTCTGTGAAAATGGGCGAAATCGGTTAATGCCACGCCCAGTTTTTATACACAGTCGTCCGTCTGTCCTTCCGCATGGCCGTTAGCACGATAACTTGAGCATAAATCGACATATCTTTAATGAACTTAGTTCACGTGCTTACTTGAACTCACTTTATCTTGGTATGAAAAATGAACGAAATCCGACTATGACCACGCCCACTTTTTCCATATCGAAAATTACGAAAAATGAAAAAATGCCATAATTCTATACCAAATACGAAAAAAGGGATGAAAATTGGTAAAGTAATTGGATTGTTTTATTGACGCGAAATATAACTTTAGAAAAAACTTTATAAAATGGTTGTGACACTTACCATATTAAGTAGAAGAAAATGAAAAGTTCTGCAGGGCGAAATAAAAAACCCTTAAAATCTTGGCAGGTATTACATATATAAATAAATTAGCGGTATCCAACATATGATGTTATGGGTCACCTTGGTCCACATTTTGGTCGATATCTGGAAAACGCCTTCACATATACAACTACCACCACTCCCTTTTAAAACTCTCATTAATACCTTTAATTTGATACCCATATCGTACAAACTCATTCTAGAGTCACCACTGGTCCACCTTTATGGCGATATCTCGAAAAGGCGTCCGCCTATAGAACTAAGCCCCACGCCCTTTTAAAATACTCATTAACACCTTTCATTTGATACCCATATGGTACAAACATATTCTAAAGTCATCCCTGGTCCACCTTTATGGCGATATCTCGAAAAGGCGAACACCTATAGAACGAGGGCCCACTCCCTTTTAAAAATACTCATTAACACCTTTCATTTGATACCCATATTGTACAAACAAATTCTAGGGTCACCCCTGCTCCACCTTTATGGCGATATCTCGAAACGGCGTCCACCTATGGAACTAAGGATTACTCCCTTTTAAAATACTAATTAACACCTTTCTTTTGATACCCATATTGTACAAACATATTCTAGGGTCACTCCTGGTCCACCTTTATGGCGATATCTCGAAAATGCGATCACCTATTCAACAACCACCACTTCCTTTTAAAACCCTCATTAATACCTTTAATTTGATACCCATATTGTACAAACACATTCTAGAGTCACCCCTGGTCCACCTTTATGGCGATATTTCGAAACGGGGTCCACCTATAGAACTAAGGCCCACTCCCTTTTAAAATACTCATTAACGCCTTTCGTTTGATGCCCATATTGTACAAACAAATTCTAGGGTCACCCCTGGTCCACCTATGTGGCGATATCTCGAAACGGCGTCCACCTATGGAACTAAGGATTACTCACTTTTAAAAACTCATTAACACCTTTCTTTTGATACCCATATTGTACAAACAAATTCTGGGGTCACCCCTGGTCCACCTTTATGGCGATATCTCGAAACGGCGTCCACCTATGGAACTAAGTATTACTCCCTTTTAAAATACTCATTAATACCTTTCATTTGATACTCATATCGTACAAACGCATTCAAGAGTCACCCCTGGTCCACCTTTATGGCGATATCTCGAAAAGGCGACCACCTATACAACAACCACCACTCCCTTTTAAAACCCTCATTAATACTTTTAATTTGATACCCATATCGTACAAACACATTCTAGAGTCACCCCTGGTCCACCTTTATGGCTATATCCCTAAATGGCGTCCACCTATAGAACTATGGCCCACTCCCTTATAAAATACTCTATAATGCCTTTCATTTGATACAAATGTCATACAAACACATTCCAGGGTTTCCCTCGGTTCATTTTCCTACATGGTTATTTTCCCTTATGTTGTAACCATAGCTCTCAACTGAGTATGTAATGTTCGGTTACACCCGAACTTAACCTTCCTTACTTGTTTATTTTATATTTATCTTAAAAATCGTTAAGGTATGTAGATCTGTTCACTATATATTTCTTATCTTATACATCCTATTATTCGGAGATTACGAGCGGGATAAGATTATTGTTCAGCCCCATTCATGAAAGGTATGAAGTCTTCGGCACAGCCGAAGACAGTCCCGTTTTTACTTATTTTTATTTGATTTGATACATCAACTTCCGGCGCAGTACGATTTTGACATTTGTCCATCGAATTTACAAAAACAAGATACATGGAATTTTTATTTATGTTTGTAGGTATGTCACCATGCTTCCACCTTGAATCGTTCTGTTATGGTATGCACTATAAATGTTGAAAATTTTCTGCGGTAGGAGTAACTCTATTATGGCTTTACCATTTACTTAGGCAACAATTTATTTCATAAAAGAAAATGCTATAAGTGAGTTGACATAATCAAGATCTCGCATTAAGTGTTAGGCCGGTGACACAATGACATGTTTCATATAGATGCGTTTAACACAAGCTTATGCATTCCAATAGCATCGCCACAATCAACCAAGATGTTGCGTTTGTAAATATGAAGGAACTTCAGACTTGGCAATTGAAGTTTATTACCCCTTGCCCATTCACAAACAAAATTTCGCGAAGCACTGTTGTAAACATTCTCCCTATACAACAAAAATACAATATTAAAATACATATTTTGTGTTGTATTCGATTGTTATATTGCAGTTTTTAATTGTGAAAAATGTTAGAAAATTTACCAACCATGGGAAAAATAATTTCACTTGCAAAGTGTGCCAACACGCTTATACTGTTTTCACACAGACGGCTTATTCAATAATAAAGGCAGTTTTCTACATTAATACTGTTTTCACACAGACGGCTTATTGAATAATAAAGGCAGTTTTCTACATTAAGACGCTTATTGAGCTCAATCTTCCCTACAAAATTCGAATCTATTATTATTTCATTAGTAGCTAATCGAATGCCTAACAAGCCGTTTTTTTAACGCACGCAAACAGCCGGCGTTTTTTGCCCAAACCCAAATAAGCATGCGTTGCGACAATGTAAAGCATGTGTGCAAACGTCAAATCTAAATGTCACGCAGAACAAAAATTGGTTATCGAGTTAGGTTTTCACGCAGCAAATTCAATTTGAGTTGCTCTCATACAAGTTGTATGTACATGAGACATTTTTGACAGAAAATTACTTGCGTGCGTTTATATTAGGTTGGCATGTAATGAAGTCAAAAGCACAATGCAACTCTGTTGGCAGCGTTCCGCTTCCGTTTCCGCTTCTTAGTTTTTGATGTGTTCAGTGCTTAAAAGTGTCATTTGTCAAAGCAAATGTCATTGTCTGCATGGCGGAACGATACAAGGTGGCCGCATCGAACAGCTGATTATAACCTTTTTTATTTGATTTGATACATCAACTACCGGCGCAGTACGATTTTGACATTTGTCCCTCGAATTTACAAGTACATGGAATTTTTTTTGTTTGTAGGTATGTCACCATGCTCCCACCTTGTATCGTTCCGCCATGATTGTCTGTCTCATCTTTCATACTAATCGAGCAGTTACTTCTGTGTGAAAGCAAAAAATTTACGATTTCATTAGCAGGTGAAATGAGATCATTAAGTTTCTGTGTGAAAACAGTATTAGCCAAAGCAAATGTCAAATTCTTCTTCTTATGATTTGCTAGCAACAAGTTGGGGAGTTGGCTACTTTTCAATATCAGATGGCGCCCGTATCGCTCATTCTACCGTTCTCCATAAAAATACGTGCAATCTACTCATAATGCATAAGCATGTGTTAAACTCATCTATATGAAAAACTGCTTATGCGTCGGACCTATTAAGCTGCCGGGCAACGCACAAAATTTGCTTGATGGTTACCTAGCAACGTGTAGTTGTGTGCGTATCGGGCGATGTCGTGCTCACACGTATTTGTTGTCGGCTTCGCGTTGATGAAAATCATATTTTTAGATTTTTTCGCTTGGCAGCTGGTCTATTTGATCGTGGCCGACGTGGTTGACAAGCACGAATAATATTTATTCGAATTTTTTATTCGTTTATTCGCTTTCATTTATTCAAATTCCTTTCCTTATTATTCGGATAGTACTATCCGGCAGCGATGGGCGTTATCAACAAATTTGAATAAACATTGACGAAAAAATAAAAAATAAATTTTTATTCATTATTCAAGAAAACTTGAGTGATGAATAACATATTTTTTATTCAAGCATTTCTTGAATAATGAATAACATTTTCTCGTTATTAAAAATATTCTAATTGATGATAAACGCCCATTCTTCATTATTCATTATTTACAAAATATGGTATAAAAATAAAATTTTAGTTTTTATTCAGTTATTCAAAAATAAAAAAATAAACCATCGAGATGCCCTGAAAATATACCCATATGCGTAACCAGTTCGCGTGTAGTTTGAAGCTTCTTAGGGTAATATTGAGATGATTTTGGGGAGTATTCACGGGTTTTTTTGGGGGCCGTTTGGGGGTAATTTCTGGGACAACCTGGGGATTCTCCCGGGGTCTATTGGGATCCATTCCAGGGGCTCCCTCGCGATCCTTCTAGGGTTTTGGGATCATTTCGGGATGGCTTTTGCGACTCCCTCGGGGTCTTTTGGAGGTCATTTTGGCATGGTTTAGGGGAGTACCTCGGGGTCCTCCCGGGGTCATTCCGTAACATTTTTGGGACTTCCTCGGGGTCATTTGGGGGTCATTCCGGGATGATTTTGGGGACTTCCTCGGGGTCATTCCGGGATGATTTTGGAGACTCTCTCGGGGTCCTCCCGGGGTTATTCGTGGGTCATTTCTGGATCTTTTTGGGGACTCCCTCGGGGTCATTTCGGGATGGTTTTGGGGACTCTCGCGGGGTCCTCCCGGGGTCATTTGAGGGTCATTCCGGGATCTTTTTGAGGACTCCCTCGGGGTAATTTCGGGGTCATTTCGGGATGGTTTTGGAGACTCCCTCGGGGTAATTTGGGGGCCATTCGTGGGTCATTCCGGTATCTTTTTGGGGACTCTCTCGGTGTCATTTCGGGGTCATTTCCGTATGGTTTTGGGGAATCCCTCGGGGTCATTTCGGGATGGTTTTGGGGACTCCCTCGGGGTCATTTGGGGGTCATTCGTGGATCATTCCGGGATCTTTTTGGGGACTCCCTCGGGGTCATTTGGGGGTAATTCGTGGGTCATTCGGGATGGTTTTGGGGACTCCCTCGGGGTCCTCCCGGGGTCATTTGGGGGTCATTCCGGGATCTTTTTGGGGACTCCCTCGGGGTCATTTGGGGGTCGTTCATGAGTCATTCCGGGATATTTTTGGGGACTCTCTCGGGGTCATTTCAGGATGGTTTTGGGGACTCCCAAGGGGTCATTTGGGATTAATTTCGTGATGAGGTACGACATTCTTCGAAAAAAGTCCCTTGTTTTAAAAGTTTTCTGGGATGTGGCGCATTCAAATCGGCAGCCGAGATTGGGTGATATTCCATTCGGCCTTCGATATATGTATGTAGTTTAATACACTTTAGTAGCACACTTTTAAAATTGAAATATGTAGTTTTTGAGTGTATAATCAAGGTTCAAAACCTGTACATCTCATAGGTCAAAAAAAAATGTTATTTGATTTGAAAAAAGTTTAATTTGATTTGAAAAAAGTTTAATTTGATTTGAAAAAGTTTCTTTTGACCTGAAATTTTTATATGGAGTAATTTGGATGTGTGCTCAGTTAAAACTGTCGCCAAACGTAATCCGCAAATTTATGACTTGGAGACACCGTTTTCTAAGTTTGCTTCTGGGTATTTAGTGCTCTCTCAGGAGTTATTGAACGGTTGGGCAAATCTATGCATAACGGTTGCCACTTTGGTCCATTTGGACCAAAAATGGTCCTTTCCAAACCCGTTTGGCCCGATGGTCCTTTTTGGTAAATTTTGGTATTTTTTAGCAAGTAGGCACGACTTTGGTATATTTCTCTATTTTTCGCTGGGAGAAAAACAAACTATGGGAACGTTGAAAGGACTTTTCTTGATTGAGCATCCTGTTAATTACCATGGATTGAGGCAATACGATGGCCGGCGAAAAAACTAATTGAAAACTTTATGTTAATGACATTTTATCTATACCAAAAATAAAGAAAATATGGTCCTTTATGAAATTTGGTAATTTTTTTTTGATGAATTTCGAACCGAAATGAAAACATTGTATGGCAGCCGTAATTTGGCAGCCAACATTACCATTAACCCAGATACGCCCATCAAAAGTACGTAAATATTTTAGAAGTGCTTTGCATTGATGTTTAGTAAAAACAACAGTCGAAAGACATTGTTGTTATGGATTTATAAAAATGTTTTAGAAAAAATTGATTTCATACAGGCCTTCCCATTGACAGTGGGGTTTATACTTATAAGAAGTACCCCTATGGAACGGTACAATAAAAACAACACCCAAACAAGCAATTGACAAATCATGCTTTTTAATTTAAAGTTGAATACAGTATAATATTTTTAGTTAACAATTGGAAAAAATTCAACTTGCAGTGAAAATGTTGATAGTTTATGATTTGACATCACACAAATTGCCGCAAAAAACTAGCTTACCCTACTGTGGACCGCTATATATTGACAAACATAAAATCCGTAAATAAAGTAAACGCTACATAATAAAACATGTCTCGCTTTGTATGTAAAAATTTAGGTGTCCTATATGTAGAGCATTTGGTATAATTGGGTTAAATCGAAGATAACACTTCAGTCATTTACTTCAATAGTGTCATAATTGAAAAAACAAAATTTTTCAGGGGAGCCATTCAAAGATTTTAACTACCATTTGTTGTGCATATAAAAGCATCTTTTCATTTGTATAGCACGTGATCAATTTTTAACGGACCAAAAAGATTTTTTTTATACAACATACATCATGATATTGATCACTTTTTACGTTATTTACTCAAGAGTCATGGTTTTTGAGCTATGACACTATTGAAGTAAATGAGCGACTTGTTTACACGATTAGTTTGCTGTATAGTACATATTCTTATTAGAATACTGTTATTCCGAGCAAAAGTATAATACTTTTTGAAGACAGGGCAGAGTGGGTAAATGGCATTTTAATTGTAATATTGATTTTCAGTGAAAGTGTTCAAGTGGATATATTAAATAATAATATAAAATATTTACAATGTCAACGCCAATACGAATCGATGAGGATTCGCGATCGAGTATCAGCAATATTGTGCTATCAGTTGTACACTATCAGTTATTGCTAAGTGCCAACTGTGCCCTCAGGGAAAATACATCAGAAGTAGAATAAAATCGGCATCAAATTTTATAAGCCACCTTAAGGTAAGTTTGTTATTTTCTATATAAATTGATTCTACCTTTACCCTAGTGTCGCGTCCCCTAGAAAAAAACAACAAAACTTTTTCCCATAAGCAAACCTGCACGTGGAATTCAAACAGCATTTAGATGTTAAATAGTTATGTGTACTTAAAAAAAATGAAATAATTTTTTTCTGGAAAATTCAAGTAGGATATTTTATTGCCGTCTAAAATTTACTACGTCGGTAACCCCGCTTTCATAGGTTGATTCAAATATAGGCCTATAAGTTTATATCGGTTTATTCTACGAACATAACTGAATTTTATTTTTATTTTGTATAACTGTTTGCATACTTTCACAAGCATTAAAAAATTACTTCTATTTCTTGTCGCGACAAACCGCATTATATGTATATGGTCGTATAGGTATAAGTATTTTAAATGTTTAAAGTCCAAAAATGTTTATCTATCTAAATATTTTAATATATATTCAATGCGCTGCTTATGATCCCTTTTATGCAGATTTAAACCTACGGGCGAATGTCGCGTCCGTTATCCAGGACTTGCACATTTGTAAAGAAGTATCTATGCTACAATCAGGAGTTTCAAATTTTATAGTAGAATGTTGTTTGTTGGTACCAGCAGGTATTATATTTAATACTTTTTAGCGGCTCAGGCCATTACACATAAAATCATTTGATCATATGTATTTAATTAGCGAGCTTTGCTCATATTGCTTTATACAATGGTTTTTGTTATTGATATTAGAGAAAAATTGTAAGTTTACAAACGGCGATGGTTACTAGGACATGTTTCTGAATTTCACTTCTTCACCAGCTAGCTTTTCGGGAGCTGAGCATTGAACTCGAATCTCCAACATTCATATCAGTGCAAAGTCAGATGCCTTTAGCTGCTAAGCCATATGAATGTCCCGTTGTTCGCTGTACAATTGGTCTCTAACGGCCCTATTCTACAGTGGTAACAACTTAATTTTTTACCGGTTACGAAATCTTCTGGCAACTTTTACACCTTTTTGGTATTCTGAAGGCAAAATTGCCGGATAACAACGTAACCACTAAAATAGGTGGTAACATCGACGTAACCACATAAAACAGCTGTTGTTTACTCTGAAAAATAAATAAAGCGAAAGTGAAAATTAAATCGAGCATTTTAAAAACAAATAAACAAATACAATAAAAAAATACAAGGAAAAGTAAAAATTAGCCAAAACGTTTCAAACGCCAATAATCAGTTTAATATAATAAAAATGTCCAATTTACTATTATTGCTGCTTGCTGAAGATGAAGAATATGATGAAATTTTGGAACGGAGACAAAACTTAAAGAGTATTCGGGACAGTAGTGATCCTTTGAACCTTCCTTGTAGTACCTTCAAAGAGCATTTTCCTTTGCCGAAAGAAGCCTGTAAAATACTTATTGAAGAGTTGTGGCCAAAGGATGACCAACCTACTTCTCTGCCCTTTTGAGTACGATTTTTTTGTTGTCTCACATCTTTAGCACATGGATCGTATCAAAAATGTGTTGCTAATAATACATATGCTGCGCTCAGCCAATATTCTGCATCACGAGCTATCAAATACATTACAAATTTAATTGTGAAAGAAAAAGCATCTGAAGTAAGGTTTCCTACCACAAACGAGGAGCAGTTGGCTATAAAAGCAAGGTAACGTTGAACGTGGAAACTTACAGATAGTACATGGGATAATATTTTTTGTTTCTACTTGTTTAGGTTCTACGCAATGTTTGGTTTGAAGGGTGTTATCGGTGCAATTGATTGCACACATGTGGCGCTCATTTGTCCACTAAGAACTTTTCCGGCCAGACCGTGTAGCCTCTACATGAATCGCAAGGGATACTACAGCGTCAATGGTGAAGCTGTTTGCGACGACAACTTAAAGTTTCTGGCAATTGATGCAACTTTTCCTGGGTCATGCCACGACTCAGGTATATGGACAACATCAAACGTGCGTGCGTTTATGAGCGGGCAGAGAATAAGCTTACTACTAGGTGATCAGGGTTACCCCCTAGAGCCTTGGCTTATCACACCCTTAGCTCAGCCCACAAATCCTCGGGAACAAAAATTCAATAAAGTACATTGTAAGGCAAGGAATGTTATTGAAAGAGGATTTGGAGTGGTTAAGTCACGTTTTCGATGCTTGGCACAGCATCGCACTTTAAATTATAGTCCCGAAAGAGTAACTATAATTGTAAACGCCTGCTTTATTCTTCACAATGTTGTAAGAAAAAATTTTCCGGGTGACGAAGTGGAAATTGAAGAAGTGGAGCCAGACGAGGAAACGACTGCACCAGAAATTGCCACCAACACTCATCTTCACCGCCAAGGCGAAAGGATTCGCCAGCAGTTAATCAACCATATACCCTGACTGTGCCTGCGAATAGAATAATAAAATAATATATGTAAACAAAACACAAACAAATACTGAAGAATGAATAAAAATTTAGACAAAATTTAAAATATTCAAAACTCTTTATTAATTACATGATTGACTTGCAGGTTTCTTATTTGTGGGTTTATATTTCTAAATAAGTCAATAACAAAAAAATGGTACTGAGTATCTTCTTTGATAATTTTGTTTCATAGTAATGTGTTTTATCACATTCCATATTGCTTACTTAAAAACTAATATACATTTGTTTATAAAGTAAATAAAACAGCAAAAAGTACAGAATAGCTTGTTTTTAAGTTTCTCAATAATTTTATCACATTTCATACGGGTTATGTAAAAAGCAAAAATTACTGCACTATATTGATACATTTAAAATTAAAAGAAATTCGTTTTAAATGATATAAAAATTCAATTATATAAAACAAATAAAAATTAATTCAGTCTTTTTTAATTTCTTAAATTACTTAATACTTAAAAAAAAAGGAATTCAATGTTCTTAAGCTAAACTTAAATAATCTGAAGTTACAGGGTCGAAACTTTTAGAAAAATAAAAAGGATGCATGATTCGACATGATATTGCTATAGGGATACTTGGAAACTCAAACATTTTCACCTAGGACAATTTTTTGACCAGGACTTTTTCGATTCCGAAAAAAAAAATTATTATTTTCCGTCCCTGGTTTTGTGTGATTAATAGTGTTACAAGGCTGCGCAATAACATATATACATATGGTTCTATTCTGAACTAATTTTTCTTCGAGTTATGGCTTCTGAAACATAGAAGATTGCTTAGTCATAAAAGGGGCGGTGCCAAGCTCATTTTTTAAAATGTGAAGTTTTTCCTATTTATTGTTATAAATCCACTTGGGAAATGAAATACCTTTGAGATAAAGCTCTTTTTTGAAAAGATATAGCTTATTTTATTCGTCCACGACCCTTTTAAAAATCTTTTATATAAAATCTTTTATATAACCGATTTCGTTAATTTTTCTTCAAAACTTCCTTATAGTTAAGCCAACCTCCCTGCCGAATTTTGTTACGATAGGTTTAACGATTTTTGATTTATGATTAATAATATTTGTAAAATTGATTTTTCGGTGGTGGCGGTGCCACGCCCATTTAAAAATTTTTTTTTTTCAAATTTTTATCAAGAGTCTCAATATCAGTCCACTCGTCAAATATCAACATTCTAGGAGTATTATTTACTAAGTAATCATGTTTCTTGTGTTTTCCAAAACTTTATATATATAAAAAGTGGGAGCGGTTATCTTCCGATTTCGCTCATTTTCAATACCAATCTATGCTGGGTTCAGATAAACTCGTGCACCAAATTTGGTGAAGATATCTCAATATACTGAAGTTATCGTGTTAACGGACAGACGGACGGACGGACATGGCTCAATAAAATTTTTTTTCGATACTGATTATTTTGAATATATCAAAAGTCTATATCTATCTCGATTCCTTTATACCTCTACAGCCAACCGTTATCCAATCAAAGTTATAATACCCTGTATACAAGTACATCTGGGTATAATTAGCAAAGTCGGATGACGAACACTTAAAAAAAATTTTTTTTAAAGTCAAATTGTAACAAAAAATTGAATATCTTTACAGTATATAAGTAAATTATGTCAACATTCAACTCCAGTAATGATATGGTGCAACAAAATACAAAAATAAAAGAAAATTTCAAAATGGGCGTGGCTCCGCCCTTTTTCATTTAATTTGTCTATGTCTTTTAATGCCAAAAGTCGAACAAAAATATAGCAATCCTTGTGAAATTTGGTAGGGGCATTGCTTCAATGACGATAACTGTTTCCTGTGAAAATGAGCGAAATCGGTTGAAGCCACGCCCAGGTTTTATACACAGTCGACCGTCTGTCCTTCCGCTCGGCCGTTAACATGATAACTTGAGCAAAAATCGATATATCTAAAACTCAGTTCACGTACTTATCTGAACTCACTTTATCTTGGTATTAAAAATGGGCGTAAAACAACTATGACCACGCCAATTTTTTCGATATCGAAATCTTCGAAAAATTAAAAAAATGCCATAATTATATACCAAATACGAAAAAAGGGATGAAAAATGGTGATTGGATTGGTTTTTGACGTAAAATATAATTTTGAAAAAAACTTTGTAAAATTGGTCTGACGCCATATTAAGTATAAGGAAAATGAATGAGTTCAGCAGGGCGAAATCAAATGCTCTTGGAATCATGGCAGAAATACTGTTCGTGGTATTGCATATATAAATAAATTAGCGATACCCGGCAGATGATGTTCTGGGCCACCCTGGTCCACATTTTAGTCGATATCTCGAAAACGCCTTAACATATATAACTAAGGGCCACTCCCTTTTAAAATACTCATTAACACCTTTCATTTGATACACATGTCATACAAACGCATTCCAGAGTTACCCTAGGTTCATTTTCCTACATGGTGATTTTCCCTTATTTGATAAAGGATGAAGGAAAATTGTTCAAAAAACGTCCACCCTTTGTCTACAATTTGGTCGATATTTGCCAAACGTATGTTATATGGAATTAAAAATCACTTATAATACATCTACGAAACCCTACGAAACCAACGCAGCTATAATTATACTCAGATGAGCAGAGCTCACAGAGTATATTAATTTTGTTCGCATAACGGTATTCCGTAACGGTATAAACTAATCGTATAAAGCCGGAGTCATTGGTGCCGTATGTCGTATCGCTGTATCCGTATCCCTAACGTAATCAGCTGTTTATCGTTACGACGGTAAACCAAAACCCAATTGGTTGGCTACGATACGGTTACGACCTTAGCGGCACCAATAATCGATTGCATTGATTCTCATAAGGTTGGTCGAATCAGCTGTTATAAGGTTACCGATACGGTTACTGATAAAGCACCAATGTCTCCAGCTTAAAACGAATTGATAGCTGAAGAAAGAATGCAAAGGCAAGTTGGTCCACTTTTTAATATTACCATTTGTATGTATCCATTAAAAAGACAATTTTGTTTCGAAAACTCTCAGCTGAGTATGTAATGTTCGGTTACACGAACTTAGCCTTCCTTACTTGTTATTATTTAGATAATTTGTAGATACGGCACTAGCTGGTATTTGTTAACCCAACAAACAATGAAAAAATATTTCTTAGAGAAACCAGATGGTTATCAAGTTGATATCCATTCTCCGTTGAGAAATTTTGTTAAATACAGTTAGTGAATACAATAGTTCTCGATTTGATCTCCAACGTTATTCTCAAAATATTTTCCGACCTTTGAGAGATTTTGACTAATGTACAGCATTCAAATGCATATCCAGCACATTTCCCCAGTTAAAATCTTACATTGGTGATCGAGTTGAGGTGGGTAAAAAAAATCTTCCCCGTGGTGATACCACCAAAGCTAGCAGCTATTTATTGTTAGAAATAGACACCTGGTTGATAGCAATAAAGAAGATTTAAAGTAATATCAAAGTTTTATTTTATTTTCGTGAAAATACTGTAGTATTGGAATCTTACATTTGAGCCCAGTTAGAGAACCACACATAAGAATAAGTTGGGAACTTTCTTTTTTTCAACTTAAGTAATAGCATTTTTTGGCATATAAAAAATTTCTTTTTTGCTGAGAACGCTATGATTCTCAAGTTGAGCCACTCTTTCGAAACAAATTTTGACATTTTAGAAGTATGTCTTGTTATCAACATGAGCACTAATGGTATTCAAGCCCAAATGCCTGTTGGGTATATTCGACGCCTTTGCCAACGAACGAAAATAACTGAGAGGTTAACTAGAGTTTAACCCTGCTAGATCGGCTGCTTAATCTCAGCTTAAACTTCTGTTAAAATAGACTGAAAAACTGCAGAATAAGTTTAAGCGTAGTTTAACTGACAAACTGAGTTGAACTTGTACTGAAAAACCAGGCCTTAGTTTACAAACATTAGTATATACATACATATGTACAAACATACACACAAATATTGCTTTTTTATTGTTACTTGAGTGTTTGAATCCGACTTTTGATTTTGATACGTCATTATTTTGGTCTTGGAAATCTGCATATTTGCTTTAGAGTCCTTTCGAACTATGAAGGCCAAACAAATACTTAATGACACCAATAAGCGATCTTCAACATAAAATTGTTGGGATAAATCTTAATGCCGTGGTATGGTGAACGCGCTCCGCCTACCACAGCGAAAGTCTTAGCTTCAAATCAAGTTCATGAAAAATTTTGAAAAAGTTTTTTTCCATTAGGACACATTTTTTGTCGTCTTTCATCAGAGGCACCACTTTGTTGTTAAGTTGGGCCACCCTCGCCGCCAATGCATACCAATTTGGTATCATCATTTTTTACATTTTTTTGGTTTTTTTGTGTTGTTTTTTATATTTGGATAAGTTTTGTCAAAAAATGTATATTAAAGGAGTTTTTGTTTTAATTTATTTATTAAAATAACTCAAAAATTTGACAAATGTTCCACCGATTTTAGTACGACGGTGAGAAAAAACGGTGAAGAACGAGTTGAACGGTGAGCTTCACCGTCTTCTTAGTTTCCACATAATTACTTTTACATTGCAACATTTTTGACAACTGCTTTTTTGGCGCCACCTTCGAGGAAATCAAGCCTTTAGTAAATGGTTTAAAAGCAACAATGTCATGAATTTGAAAATACTTTCTGCTGGTAGGGGGGAAAGAACAGAGTTCAGGGACCTAATCAAGTGAAAACGACTTCATAGCTCGAAATGAAATTAAAAGCAAAAATGCAGATTTCCAAGACCGAAATGATGACGTTTCAATTAAACAATCGGATGTAAAATATCCAAGCAAAAAACAATGTCGGCTTATTTTGAAAGATTTAAATAAATTAAAAAACACTCAATATAAGCTTCAAATTTAGATCCCACTCAAAACAATTCTACGCGTGCAATTCACAGCGAACATACACACCACTTTTGCGTCACTTTTTTTAAAATTTCACTCTGAACAATTTTTAATAACGCGCATAAAGAAGTACAACTTCAAAGATATAATAGATTATTAAAAATAGAAAATGCAAAAAAACTGATCACAAGCTACACAATAGGGTGGAGTGATGGATTTTTTTTTTTTGGTAATGGCCTAGCAATGAAAAGTTGTCTTTAACTTTGTTAAACAAAACCACCAAATATTATATTTTCGTAGGATGGCGTTTTGAGGTGCCCCAGCCCCAAGAAGTTGAGCAAAATAGTCGCGACTTTACAAAGCTCATTATTTACATATTTATTTTATTTCTTTTTTAATATACATAACTTTAGTAAAATTAGATAAATAAAAATAATAATAAATGTAAGGCGCGATAACCTCTGAAGAGGTCTAAGGCCAAGCTTCTCTTCCAATTTGCGTCGTGCTCCTCTTGATTTTCCCTACAAATTGGCCGGACGGGACCTATATGTTTTATGCCGACTCCGAACGGCATCTGCAAGGTAGATGAGTTTTCACTGAGAGCTTTTCATGGCAGAAATACACCCGGAGCGCTTGCCAAACACTACCGAGGGGCGACCACGCTTAGAAAAATTTTCTTCTAATTTAAAAACCTTATTTCTAAAATTTTGATGTTGCTTTGCCCGGGGTGCGAACCCAGGGAATACGGTGTGGTAGGCGGAGCACGCTACCATCACACCACGGTGGCCGCCGTGATTAGATATTCACCCCTATTCTGCATTTCGATTACGTTCCCGTTCTACGCTCCGCTTCAATCGAAGTTTGGTATTCTGCATTACGACGGAATCGTAAAGAGAAGAGGAAGAGCAAATGATTTTTCGAAATCAGCTGTTGCTACGGAATGTGTGAACATTGGAACAAAATAAATTAAAGAAAATTTGTAAAAACACTGAAAAACGTTTATATTTTATTATCCACACCATTTTCTACAAAAAAAAGCAATAGAATATATTTCCGCAGTATTATATTTTTTTGATTGAAGTGTTTTCATAATTGTAAGTGTGTTTTGTCGTTCTTTTGGCCAATTCCCTGCCGTGGCCACCAAGTTTTGTTAAAACGGATTCCTGCACGAAAATAGTTGACATTTTCTGAATTTTAAGGATGCTAATTTCATTGCACTGGTCCAAAATACTTTATAAAGGTTTATTTATTCTTTCCGCAAGGATTGTTTACGTTTTCGCTTCACCTTCCTCTACGCCGGCAGCTTGCTTTGGCATATAACTGGACCCAACGAACAGACACAAATTATAGCTGTCTATTATAATGGAATCAATAGCCGCGGTATTATTAATGGAGTTGGAAAGCAACGCATACGAAAATTGCCAGGCGAGAATGGAAAGGCAAATATTGCGAGATTTGTGTAATACATTTGAGATGAGTGACGAATTGTAAGAAATTGAACTTAAAATTGGTAAAGTTTAATGACTTATTTTCTTATTTAGGTTCAAAAAAAAAAAACGTTCGACTTAACAAGGATGCTTTAAAGTATGTGTTAGGTACTTTTGCGGGGCAAATACGTCCAAGGACTTCGACATCGACATGTTGTTTTTGACCTGGAAACATATAAAAAAACAATCATCATCAAGCCTTCTAAGTTTCTTAACAAGTTTTACTTACATTTTTGTTAAAATTCTGTTATAAATTAATAAAAAAAATAAAAAGAAAATATTGTTCCGCCAACAAATTTGCAACTTAGAAAAACGGAACTACGATCGAAATGCAGAATACAAAAAATCGAACGATTCGAAGTTGGATCGAAAGAGATTGGAACACAGAATACCAAAATTGCCAAATCGAAAAAATTCCAATCCAAGTCGAAATGCAGAATAGGGCTGATTATAACTAAAAACGACAAATTTTAAATGGCGGTTTACAGTTTTTTGTTGATAATAGTATGTTTCTAATCAATTATATAAGTAAAGGTTTTACAGGCACATAGTAGGCCATGAAAATCAGTAGGCTTTGAAATCAATGAGCACAATAACAAAAATGAGCACAATAACAACAAGCGAAAGTAAATCAATGACAAAAATAAAAATAAAATTTGTACCTACCGTCTTTTTCAAAGTTTAGTTGCGTTGGGGTACTTCTAAACATACGATGAGTGAAATAAAAATTTTCAACCTTATTTCTGGTCTAAAAAGGCAACTTTCTGGAGGTCAACCAAAAGCGATTTCGAAAAAAATAAATTCACTCCACCCTACTACACAATCAATAACTTACGTACTTAGCCAAAACATTTCAGAACAAAAAATAGTAACGCCAAAATGTGAATAAATTCGCGGAAGTAAAAACGTATAGATTATGGATATGGCTGAAAACCAAAAACTAATTGGTTATGGTAAGGTTATGACAAAGCCGGTATGCTATGATATCAATAACAAATACATTGATTTCCATAAGGTTGGTTAGATCAGCTGTTTTATACCGATATGGATCGGTCAAGTTCGCCTCACTTATTTCCTGATTTTCCTTTTGTCTCATGTTCTATTCATAAACGAGGGAGCTGTAAAGCTATGTTTAAAGTTTGATCTCACAACCTAAGGCATTTGCATGTGCCACATCTTAAATGCATACAACCAAAGTTTTTTTTTTAGCAAAAAATATTTCTTTTCGGTTGAAAACACATTGAGAATTACAAAATCTCAAGGGTCTCCATATTTCAAAAATGAAAATGAAAAAACAAGTAAAGCACTGATGAAATAAAGCCACCTGCTAGCTCAGCTAATCAGTTATCAGCTGAGTGAAAGAAATTGTGCTCTGAAACAAAACGTTGAGCCAACTGTCAACAACCAATCGATAAAAACCATGAGTGAATGGAGCAGAAAATTTGTATGCTCACTGATTTGTCGTAAAGTTGCAACTCTGCGTTCCAAGAAGTTATCACTAATCAACTTTGCCAGCAGTTGTGCTTTTGGAATGCGCCCCATGCTTTTTTCAACTCATTCAAATGAATTTGTATATACATGTTCACGTGTTCTTGCAACAACAAAACGTTAAATACATACATACATACATATGAATATACATATTTTCGAGAAAACATATCGTATGTGTTTGCCAAAAGTGACTTCACTTCGGATATCAGCATCTTCGGTGGCAGATCTTTCGCGTTCAACGCTAACGCAGTGTCAGGATGAAAAAGACTCTCTACCAAATTACTGATACGAATCGCTACGTTTAAATAACCCTGACTGAGTGTGAGTACACGATTTTTTATATCATGATCCGAATATATTGGGGCATATTCACAATCGAAATAAAATGTGACTAAGTTAGTTGAAGCATTTTTGACAGAGAGCACATATAAAATTGTGTCAAACAGTGTTAACTAATTTAAAATCATATTTTATTGTGACTTTGCCTATGTCGCGTTGAGTTTGCAGCTACTGATTGCCGATCTCTGCTCTGTGGGTTACATCTCTTTTAAAATAAAATTCCAACTTTCCCAAGCGTGGGATTCACCACGTGTGATTCACCACGTTGTAAGACAATTTTCTCATATAAAATGGCATGGTGAATCCCATCGCAAGCGTGGGTTCACCACGTCTAAGTCTCAGAATCCACGGTTAGGTACCGCCGGGTTTGTATGGGACATAGGCTGTTGTGCATACACAGGACCAGTTCGAGCTTATATTATTTTTGACATCGAATAAGAATAAAAAACCAAAACTGTGATGAGCAGTAAAATTCAGTAATGCGCCTAAAGTAAACTGACCTCAACTTCAACTGCAGTTGAAGCTTTCGTCGAAAAACCGGACATAAAAGGGAGAGGTGTTATCCATTATTTAGTGGAACTGTAGTACCTTTGCGCACATAAATGGGTTTCTGGTTTGATGAAAAGTTTTAGTCACACTTGGAAGTGATCGTAATACTTTTAAATGTGTTTCTATCCCGAAAAATCCATTATTCTTTCCAACTGCTCTGTTGATTTGTCGTTGAGAGCCGAAAGTAAAACATATGCCCTTCTAATATATCATACAAACTTGATCAGAATATCCCCCTAAAGCTCTTGAGAGTTGCATTCATGATGTATTACTAATGTTACCAAGTTATTAGCAGTGTTTTTTGTATATACGTCTACGTTTGCGTGGAAAAAAAATCACTTATCCTCATTTATGCCTGGTTTTTCAGTGCGAGTTTAAACTCTAGTTGATTAGCTTATTATTCTAGTCTACGACCCTTTTAAACTTGTTTTATATCTAAGTTGTCGTGGTCTTTAACCGATCCCGTTCATTTTTACTAGAAATATTTTCTGCTATAAGGAAAATATGTATACACAATTTCATTACATGTTAATTTTTCTTCGAGGTATGGCTCCCGAAACATAGAAAATTACTTAGTCATAAAAGGGGCGGTGCCACACCCATTTTCAAAAATTTTAGTGTTTTCCAATTTAAGGTTATAATTCAATTTAGAAAGTAAAATTCTATTGATACAAAGCTCTTTTTCGCTAAGATATAGCTTATTATTTTCGTCTACGACCCTTTTAAAAATCTTTTATATGAAAGTGGGCGTGGTCTTTAACCGATCTCGTCCAATTTTTCCAGAAATATTTCCTGCTATAGGGAAAATTTGTGTACCAAATTAGATTACGATCCGTTAATTTTTCCTCGAGTTATGGCTCCCGAAACATAGAAAATTGCTTAGTCATAACAGGGGCGGTGCCACGCCCATTTTTTTAAATTTGAAGTTTTTCCTATTTATTATTATAAATCCACTTGGGAAATGAAATACCATTGATATAAAGCTTTTTTTTGCAAAGATATAGCTTATTTTATGCGTCCACGACCCCTTTAAAAATCTTTTATATAAAAGTGGGCGTGGTCCTTATAGTAAAGGCAACATCTCTGCCGAATTTTGTTACGATAGGTTTAACGATTTTTGATTTATGATTAATAATATTTGTAAAATAGATTTTATCACACGTGGGCGGTGCCACGCCCATTTTAAAACATTTTTCCAAATTTTTATCAAAGGTCTCAATATCAGTCCACATGTCAAGTTTCAACATTCTAGGTGTATTATTTACTAAATTATCAGTTTTTTTGTGTTTTCCAAAATGTTATATATATAAAAAGTGGGCGTGGTTATCATCCGATTTCGTTTATTTTTAATACCAATCTATTCTGCGTCCAGATAAGCTCGTGTACCAAACTTGGTGAAGATATCTCAATATTTACTCAAGTTATCGTGTTAACGGACAGACGGACGGACGGACATAGCTCAATCAAATTTTGTTTCGATACTGATGATTTTGATATATGGAAGTCTATATCTATCTCGATTCCTTTATACCTGTACAACTGTTTACGCGGCGTAGGCTGCCACCCGTCCCATCTCCCCCTTGCACATACGTATATCCATGAACTTATATATACCCCATATCTTGTATTATATTCGATTATTGAATTGTATTGTATCGAATATCTATGAATTTATATATACCCGTATCTTGTACTGTATTCGATTATTGAATTGTATTGTATCGAATTATTCCCTAGGACTAAGGCATTGTATTTACCCTTAAATTCCCTATTGGGGCTCCTCATGGCCGTGTGGCAGCCTCCACCGAGCAAAATCCACCAAATGGAATTCGCCGCAAATACAGGATGGCGATCTGGCATGATCGCCATCTGTCAGAAAACCACCACCTTTTTTGACAACATACATTTTTTATTATTATTATCCAAATCTTGCTTTTTGCTGATAATTTTTTCCTCTTTGCAAATAAGTTTTTTAAATAAATAATACAAAACTTGCAGATCGTAGGTTATTGAGTGTATTAATATTGCATTTCGTGTGACAGAATAAGACAAAAGGTGATGAAAAAAGTTAAGGTTTCAGAAAAAACCAACTTATTCAACAAAGCAAAAGTAAAGTGTAGCATAATCTTGCAACAAATACCTACAATTTCCTGTAAATTTTTGATGTGTTTAAGAATTTTTAACAAAATCCTTGGTAATATTCCTAATTGGAAAGATCTACAATTGTTTGCATTTGACATACTTTCCGACGTATTGGGCGAAAGCAACCTGTGGATGTTGGCCGTTGGACGTCAGCACACCACCCGAATTACTACAGAGAGCATCCGCCGTTTCAATATTATTTCACACAAAACCCAACGAGAGGTCTAGGAAGAGTCAGTTGCCGCCAACATCGTCCTAATCCTCATCAGCAACATCATCAACACCAACATCATTATTGGCAAAACCACTGGACTGCAGGTGAGAGCTTTAGTACCCGTACCCGTGTATCTAATGGTCCTTCGAGCCGGATAACTGGCTCGTATGGAAATTTCACTAGAGGACTAAGCCGTCTAGGCGGGCGAGTATGTTTAAGTGACTTAAACTATGAACATTTTTCGTTCGTTTGTTTCATTAGCCATTGAGTGTGCTTGTAATTCTCAACTGGTTAGTGTAATATTCTGAAGACATAGTTTAAGTTTTTTATCCCAAAGGGGGGTTTTTCAAAGCAAAACAAGGTGGCTCATCCCGCAGCCAATACATTGGAGCCCCCAGTGCTCGCCCCCAATAAATAAATACAAGGTGTGACAGGTATATAGTGACCTCTCTCTAAGTAAAATAACATACAGTCCATTAAAATAATAATTTATAAAATAAAAAAGATAATAAATTTAAAAAATGCCTGCTCGCAGTGGGCTTTGAAACCGCAACCCCAAACGTGTGAGTCGGGTACGTCATCCACTGTGCCACCACTCATACGCCATAAAATTACTCCCTTATAACTCGTATTAAACTGCTCGCCCTCAACTGCTCCACGCTTAGCTAACAACCAACCGTTACCCAATCAAAATTGATATACTCTGTGCGCAAAGCACTCTGAATATAAGCATTTCTTTGGTTTGAGCCACACATTTTTGTAAACGCGATGTTGCCTATAGGCAATAAAATCTATTTTACAAATATTATTAATCATAAATGAAAAATCGTTAAACCTATCCTAACAAAATTCAGCAGAGAGGTTGCCTTTACTATAAGGAATGCTTTGAAGAAAAATTTACGAAATCGGTTAAGGACCACGCCCAATTTTATATAAAAGATTTTTAAAAGGGTCCTGGACGAATAAAATAAGCTTTATCCTTGCAAAAAAAAAGCTTTATATCAATGGTATTTCATTTCCCAAGTGGATTTATAACAATAAATAGGAAAAACTTCAAATTTTAAAAAATGGGCGTGGCACGGCCTCTTTTATGACTAGGCATTTTTCTATGTTTCGGGAGCCATAACTCGAAGAAAAATTAACGGATCGTAATAAAATTGCGTACAGAAATTTTCCCTATATTAGGAAATATTTCTAGTAAAAATGGACGGGATCGGTTAAAGACCACGCCCAATTTTATATAAAACAAGTTTAAAAGGGTCGTAAACTAGAATAATAAGCTATAACTTAGCAAAAAATAGTTTTGAATCAATGATATTTCGCTTATCAAATTTTATTTTAAGAGGAAATGGGGAGACATTTTTTTAAACGGGGGTGCCACGTGTTATGTAGAAAAGTAATTTATCTGAAATGAAATGTACAATTGAAGCTCACGCTGAGTATATAATGTTCGGTTAGATCCGAACTTAGACATCTTTACTTGTTTATATTAGCAATGAGTCGACGAGGTTTGACACAGTTGGAGATCAACAAAATAATTGAATTTGAGTGGGACGATTCAGAAAACGGTGAAAGTGATGAGGAAGAAACAAGTTCGGGGTGCATTTGGAGAATATTATTATTGAAGAAACCCTTCAAATTTTTGCATGACCATGACCATGACTTCAGGTTTTTGGCCCTTTCGCTCTGCTGCAAACCTCGCAATTAGCAATCCACTCAGTGACCGACTGACGGCAACCAACCCAATAGAATCTCTGCTTAATTTTCTCGAGCGTCTTCGTGATTCCCAGATGACCCCCACTTGGACCATTATGTAGCTCGTTGAGAACATCAGAAATCCTTTTCCTAGGAACGTTTCGTTCGAGCACTTGCATAACATGTGACAGATCTGTATCTTCTAGCTGACACTTCCTTAGTTGTTCCTTGTCCTATTCATCCGTACACGTTATAGTCATTAACCGGACATCTAAAATGTGTTCTTTAGCCTCAGCTTTTGAACAGTGTTTGCATTCCAAGCTACATGGTCTTCGTGACATTGCATCAGCATTTCCATGGGTACTACCTTTTCGATGCTCAATGGAAAAGTCATAGATTTGTAGTAGCTCGATCCAAGGTGCCAATTGACCTTCTGGATTACGGAACTGTGGGAGCCATTTCAACACCGCGTGATCTGTCCTTACGCGGAATCGCTGCCCGTAGAGGTACTTGTGAAGATGTTTAATACACTATACCAATGCCAACAGCTCTCTCCATCTAACGTAATAGTTCCTATTTGGTTTTCCAATTGTTCGGCTGTAATAGGCAACTACCTTCTCCTGTCCATCGACCAGTGTTGATAAAACGCCTCCTAACGCACATCCACTCGCATCTGTATCTAGAATAAACGTTGCTCCTGGAATCGAATATGCCAACATTGGGGCAGTGCACAAAAGATTTTATGTTTGGAAAGCCACTTCTTGCTCCTCCTTCCATTCGAAAGCTTTATTTTTTCTTGTAAGCTCGTGGAGGCTATGGGCTACGCTGGCCAACCGGGTCGAATGGAGAGAAAAGGGAAGGTCACACTATGCCACACTGGATTTCCGCGCTCAAAGTGCTCTAAGTGTAAAATATGTTTATGCTCTAATCCACAAAAAATTGTCTCAATTCATACCATACTTAATATTTCAAAATTTGAAGGCAAATAAAAACACTGAAAATAAAATAGATATGTACATATGTACTTTCTTTTTTATGTGTACCACTATGGCGCGATGTTGCCTATAGACAACATTTCATAACGGACAAACCAAGAATCGTAGATCTTTGAAACCGATACAACCTTATTTTAGAGCCTACCAAACAATAATATGTCATAAAAAAAATTTTAACCCTGCCCAAATTAATTCGGGCAGGAAAGGGTTAAAATACGCGTGTACGATATTCAAGTATATGTTGGGGCGAGATATGTTTGAAGGGCCTTAGACTTAAAAATCTATGATTTCGTCCTCAGAAGATGAATTATTATTTTTGCTACACTAATAAATATTTTTTGTGTTCATTAATTTTAAGAGATCGTTGTCTATTTCAAAGTAATGACAGCATTCATTAATCCGTTTAAGACCACTTCTTATTGTCAGAAGCGAATGCAACATAACTAAATTCATTTTGTTTCTGTGTTTGCTTTTAATCAAACTCATGTTTGAAAAAGTTCTTGCAACTTGAGCATTACTTAGTGGCAGCAGAAATCGGCAAGCTTTGGGAATTATATTGTTATACTGTTTAACATCAAACCAAAAACTTAATGTTGAAGTCACATTTTTCCAATTTTGGAGATAGATATTTGTCCACTGCATTTATAATCTCGTTATTTCATCAGTGCTTTACTTGTTTTTCCATTTTCATTTTTGAAATATGAAAACCCTTGAGGTTTTACAATTCTCAATGTGTTTTCAAGCGAAAAGAAATATTTTTTGCTAAGCCTTTCTATATTGTGCGGCGTTGCCTTAATTGCTCTATTAATTTACATATATTACGTATTATTCCATCAATGAATTCGTCTATACATTTACCTTATTTTTTAATTCGTATATATTCTTCAAACAAGGTACGGGAGACAAAAATTTATTATAAATTGAAGTTACAGGGTCGAAACTCTTAGAAGGTGACACTATGCTGTTGCACAAGCTGGAAATCAAATATACAACCTCATGCCACAGTTTATCGATTAAAGTTTTTGTTATCAGTTGAGTACCGAGTTGCCACATCATACATAACGAAACAAATAAAATAAAACTTCGGCACACATAAAACACATTACAAATTTCACAATACGTATTGCCGAAATAGATTTGGAGCCAAAAAGAGCGCCAAAAAAGAGCTAGGGTCTAAACCGGAATTTTTGGAGCTAAACGCAAAAATAGGGCTAGATATTTTTTTTCTTTGTAGCGATGTAAACTCAATTTCATTATTCCTATAGATGCCGTCCTAACCTCATTAAATTTAACGAATATGTTAGAGATGAACAAACGCTTAAATCCGTAGCAAATTAATGTCCCATTAACACTTAATACGAGATCTTGATTATATCAACCCACTTAGTTTCAAGCCTCCAACTATGGTTTTTTGACAGAAGAATACAATAAAACTAATTGGCAGTTTGAAAACAAATAGATACCCTTTGCACTTTTCTCTATTTGTTCCTTAAAAATGCAGCCATTGTACACAAATCACATAATTGTTCTCAAATTAATAAATGTATTCAATTATGCAAACGCTTACGTGTATAAAAATAAACAACTACGATGAAATTTTCTCTAGTTAGTTTGATAGAGCAAAAAGCTGTTTGTTCAATTTTTATTATACCTGAAATTGTATGTGGTAGGTAATTTGCCCAAAAACTTCCTCAAGTTATAATGTGCGGAGTGAATAAAGTAATTAGCATTTACTTCAATTAATTTAACCCTGATTAAAAAGTATTCTCATTCGTCAGATCTGGAGGAAAAATCGTATGCTTGTTTTTTATTTACACGAAAAAAATTTATAAATAGAACAAAATCTGTATTGCGCAGCATGTGGTTTTAATTTGGAGTCATAAAATAAAAAAAAAATATCACTTATTTGGTTTTGTTATACTCAGCGTGCTTTGCACATAGAGTATATTAACTTCGATTGGATAACGGTTGGTTGTACAGGTATAAAGGAATCGAGATAGATATAGACTTCCATATATCAAAATAATCAGCATCGAAACAAAATTTGATTGAGCCATGTCCGTCCGTCCGTTAACACGATAACTTGAGTAAATATTGATATATCTTCACCAAATTTGGTACACGAGCTTATCTGGACCCAGAATAGATTAGTATTGAAAATGAGCGAAGTTGGATAATAACCACGCCCACTTTTTATATATATAACATTTTGGAAAACACCAAAACCTGATTATTTAGTAAATGATACACCTAGAATGTTGAAATTTGACATGTGGACTGATATTGAGACACTTGATAAACACTTTTTTTAATGGGCGTGGCACCGCCCACTCGTGATAAAATCAATTTTACAAATATTATTAATCATAAATCAAAAAATGTTAAACCTATCGTAACAAAATTCGGCAGAGAGGTTGCCTTTACTATAAGGAAAAATTAACGAAATCGGTTAAGGACAACGCCCACTTTTATATACAAGATTTTTAAAAGGGTCGTGGACGAATAAAATAAGCTATATCTTTGCAAAAAAAATACTTTATATCAATGGTATTTCATTTCCCAAGTGGATTTATAACAATAAATAGGAAAAACTTCAAATTTTAAAAAATGGGCGTGGCACCGCCCCTTTTATGACTAAGCAATTTTCTATGTTACGGGAGCCATAACTCGAAGAAAAATTAACGGATCGTAATAAAATTGGGTACATAGATTTTTCCTATAGCAGGAAATATTTCTAGTAAAAATGGACGCGATCGGTTAAAGACCACGGCAACTTAGATATAAAACAAGTTCTAAAGGGCCGTAGATCGAATAATAAGCTATAACTTAGCAAAAAATAGTTTTGAATCCATGATATTTCGCTTATCAAGTTTTATGGTAAGAGGAACATTTTTTTTAACGGGCGGTGCCACGTGTTTTGTAGAAAAGTAATTTATCTGAATTGAAATGTGCAATTGAAGCTCACGCCGAGTATATAATGTTCGGTTACACCCGAACTTAGACACCTTTACTTGTTTTTAACTATATTTATTTAGCAGGATGCTACAATAGTACTAATTAGCAGTTTGAAAATAGATAGAACTAATTAAGTATACACTTTGTACATTTCTCTATTTGTTCCTTGTCATTATACACATACCACGTAATCATTCTCAAATGAATATACCAACTGTGCAAATACTTACAGTGATGGAAAAAAGAATAGCGACAATTTACTGCCAAATACTAAATCAATTAAATCAGCAGAGCTTCAATGTCTTCCTTGGAATAGAGCACTCTATAAAAATAACATTTAAAGATTTTTGCAATAAATTTCATTTTATGACTCAATAACATATATTACTATTTTAATTATTTTACATGCAGGCTCGCCTCGGTGTTGTTATTTTTTTTTTTAGGTGTACCACCTAAGCAGGTCTACTACTCGTGGCCATAAAATATGATTGTGTAGATTTGATTTTGTACAGCAATTTTTAAAAATTTTCCACGTTCTACTGTGGATATAAACACGTCCATCTTTCTATTTCTATATATCTATTTGCTTTTGGAACTCTTTTCACAGGCCTCTTTAAGGTCATAATATTTCTTGTTGTTTTTTAATAAATTATGGTTTGTGAAATTTTCACAGGTGAATATAATTTCCTCCTCAGGTAAGCAGCTTTTCTAAGTGAGTGAGTGAGGTGAGTATAATTTTCTGCAGGGGTAGGTTTAATTTTCACAAATACTAATCAAAAATTTTATCCCCTTACTTAAAACAAAAAATGGGATTGGAAAATAAAGATGAATCTCTCCCCGCTGGTGGACCCGAATCAAGCCTTCACACTTTCATTTTCGAAAGTAATAGAATGGAGGATTTTTAATCTAAATGGTCAACAAACATCATAAGGGGCTAACCTAACATCTAGTATAGTCCTAAAAAACATATCCCTTTCCCCATTCCACAAGGTGTCTACAGCTTCGATAGAGCAGAAATATAAAAAGGTTCTGAAAGTTTGGAAAGTTGCATGTCGCAAATTATCGACACCATGCAACTGTTGAGACCCCCTACTAATACACCTCAACAGCTATGCCGCGGTAGATATGAAGACTGGCCAGCATTTAAAGATATGTTTACGGCGGTCTATCGTTATCATCCCCGATTAACCCAAGCCGAAAAACCACATTTCTTGGTAGCTGCGAAACAACCCTACTCCCCACGGCAATAGTCCCTATACATTGCGCGAGGTAATATACAATTCGTGCTCCCGTTGACCAAGGCTCTCAAAATACCTTTTTGGCGTCCCCAATCCGACAACTTGCGAAGTTACACTTTGCACCTCTGTTTTAAAGAAAATGATTTGTACCAATGCAATTTTACACCATCAACTCACTCATTTTCCCCCAACTAATAAAGTCTCCAAAGTCAGCTCAACCCTTTAAAAATCGACATGGTTATCGCGGTATAACCCCCAAGAAACGCTTATCTCTCAGGTTCGGATGGGTACCCAGCGGATCAGTCCGCGAACTAGTATCGGCCTTCACCATTTAAGTCAGTGAGGCAACATAACCGGATCTCAGCAGCCTACTCAAATGCTTCTGAGAATAAGAAGATCCAGATCGAGAACCAATGTTGTGAGGCCCTCTAAAGCACCAAAGACACACCGCCACTACGTTAAACTCTCTGAATGACGTATTATATACAGGCCCGATTCTCCAAAACGCCTTCACGTCTATGATTTTCAACTGGCGCCTCTACAAGTTCATTTTCGATGGCGACTTCGAAAAAATTTATCGCAAAATTGACGTCAAGGAAGAAGATAAAGGCTTCCAAAGAACTCTCTTAAGGAAAGCCCCTCAAAATCCGATATACGATTTCAAATAAAAAACTGCAACTTTCGGTGTTAAATACGCGCCATACCTCGCAATCCGCACAAGGGAAAAAGTACTCGGCACTAACATCATTCTACGAGAAACTTATGTAGATGATGTCCTCTCTGGCGGACACGATAGTCCACTCTCGATTCTATGACTCAAATATTCTCAGCCGTAACGAAACTATTTGACCTGGCAGAATAGCTATCACGAATAATGGCCTTAGCCAAAATCAGTCTGCAATAGCTCTGGTAAGAAGGAACCGACTGGGATGAAGAAGTCAAACGGGAATCCAGTAACCAATGTCGTACCCCTGCGAACAGTCCACTTACCACGACTATAATTCTGCGGTGCCGTGTTATTGTGGAAATAGATGACTCAAACTTAATTTCAATTGAAGTTGCCACCACCCGAATTGACAATATGGTCAGATTCCTCCATTGGTTGGTTAGAAAAACCCCGACATACACGGAAAACTTATGTGGCATACAGGATTACCCAAATTTTGGAGAACGTCAGCAACACAATTGGGCGCCACGTACTTAGCGTCGACAACCCCGCCGTTTTATGAACTCGAGTATGAAAACAACAAGATTTAGTTGACTGCTCGTTATGGTGGAATGGACTCCGATAGCTCTCTAAGCAGAACACATTCTGGCCAAAATACTACAAACCATCTCCTCCGGAGAAAAATCCATTTAGGCCGTTTCATTCATCACTCTTAAAACCACCCGATTCCCAATTCGATAGCCTTCACTCACGCGTACGACGCTAAAATAAAACTAATAATGTTAATGCAACGCCATAATTTCCCCAGCAGAAATCACTCAAAATAATCAAACCCAATCAGGAAGAAAAGTTCCCTACTGTCCCTAAATCCCATGCTAGAGATGGTATCTTCCGAATTGACAGTCGTTTATTTAGTGCTGATATGAGCTATAAAGAATGCTGTACAATAATTATCCCAGACAACTCGAATTTCTGCTCCTTGATTCTACATTTGCTCCATAAAGTTTTGCTCCATGGCGAAAAACGACTAATGATCTGCATGATACAGAAGGAATACTACATCTTCAGACTCAAGCAGAAAGTAAACAAGTAAGGAAGGCTAAGTTCGGGTGTAACCGAACATTACATACTCAGTTGAGAGCTATGGAGACAAAATAAGGAAAATCACCATGTAGGAAAATGAACCTAGGGTAACCCTGGAATGTGGTTGTCTGACATGTGTATCAAATGGAAGGTATTAAAGAGTATTTTAAGAGAGAGTAGGCCATAGTTCTATGGATGGACGCCATTTAGGGATATCGCCATAAAGGTGGACCAAGGCTGACTCTAGAATGTGTTTGTACGATATGGGTATCAAATGAAAGGTGATAATGAGTATTTTAAAAGGGAATGGGCTTTAGTTCTATAGGTGAACGCCTTTTCGAGAAATCCCCATAAAGGTGGACCAGGGGTGACTCTAGAATATGTTTGTACGATATGGGTATCAAATGAAAGCTGTTAATGAGTATTTTGAAAAGGAGTGATCCTTAGTTCCCTAGGTGGACGCCGTTTCGAGATATCGCCATAAAGGTGGACCAGGGGTGTCTCTAGTTGTACGATATGGGAATCAAATGAAAGGTGTTACTGAGCGTTTTAAGAGGGAGTGGGCATTAGGTCTATAGGTGGACGCCTTTTCGAAATGTCGCCATTAGGGTGGGCCAGGGGTGACTCTAGAATGTGTTTGTACGATATGGGTATCAAACGAAAGGTGTTACTGAGCATTTTAAGAGGGAGTGGGCATTAGGTCCATAGGTGGACGCCTTTTCGAGATATCGCCATTAGGGTGGGCCAGGGGTGACTCTGGAATGTGTTTGTACGATATGGGTATCAAATGAAAGGTGGTAATGAGTATTTTAAAAGGGAGCAATCCTTAGTTCTATAGGTGGACGCCTTTTCGAGATATCGCCATAAAGGTGGACCAAGGGTGACTCTAGAATGTGTTTACGATATGGGTATCAAACGAAAGGTGTTACTGAGCATTTTAAGAGGGAGTGGGCACTAGGTCTATAGGTGGACGCCTTTTCGAGATATCGCCATTAGGGTGGGCCAGGGGTGACTCTAGAATGTTTGTACGATATGGCTATCAAACGAAAGGTGTTACTGAGCATTTTAAGAGAAAGTGGGCATTAGGTCTATAGGTGGGCGCCTTTTCGAGATATCGCCATTAGGGTGGGCCAGGGTGACTCTAGAATGTGTTTGTACGATATGGGTATCAAATGAAAGGTGGTAATGAGTATTTTAAAAGGGAGTAATCCTCAGTTCTATAGGTGGACGCCTTTTCGAGATATCGCCATAAAGGTTGACCAAGGGTGACTCTAGAATGTTTGTACGATATGGGTATCAAACGAAAGGTGTTGCTGAGCATTTTAAGAGGGAGTGGGCATTAGGTCTATAGGTGGACGCCTTTTCGAGATATCGCCATTAGGGTGGGCCAGGGGTGACTCTAGAATGTTTGTACGATATGGGTATCAAACGAAAGGTGTTACTGAGCATTTTAAGAGGGAGTGGGCATTAGGTCTATAGGTGGACGCCTTTTCGAGATATCGCCATTAGGGTGGGCCAGGGGTGACTCTAGAATGTTTGTACGATATGGGTATCAAAGGAAAGGTGTTACTGAGCATTTTAAGAGGGAGTGGACATTAGGTCTATAGGTGGACGCCTTTTCGAGATATCGCCATTAAGGTGGGCCAGGGGTGACTCTATAATGTTTTTACGATATGGGTATCAAACGAAAGGTGTTACTGAGCATTTTAAGAGGGAGTGGGCATTAGGTCTATAGGTGCACGCCTTTTCGAGATATCGCCATTAGGGTGGACCAGGGTTGACTCTAGAATGTGTTTGTACGATATGGATATCAAATTAAAGGTATTGATGAGGGTTTTAAAAGCGAGTGGCCCTTAGATGTATATGTGAAGGCGTTCTCGCGATATCGACCAAATGTGGATCAGGTGATCCAGAAAATCATCTGTCGGGTACCGCTAATTTATTTATATATTCAATAACACTAACAGTATTCCTGCCAAGATTCCAAGGGCTGTTGATTTCGCCTTGTAGAACTTTTTCATTTTCTTCTACTTAATATGGTAGGTGTCACACCCATTTTACAAAGTTTTTTCCAAAGTTATATTTTGCGTCAATAAACCAATCCAGTTACCATGTTTCATCCCTTTTTTCGTATTTGGTATAGAATTATGGCATTTTTTTAATTTTTCGTAATTTTCGATATCGATAAAGTGGGCGTGGTTATGGTCGGATTTCGGCCATTTTTTATACCAAGATAAAGTGAGTTCAGATAAGTACGTGGGCTAAGTTTAGTAAAGATATATCGGTTTTTGCTCAAGTTATTGTGTTAACGGCCGAGCGGAAGGACAGACGGTGGACTGTGTATAAAAACTGGGCGTGGCTTCCACCGATTTCGCCCATTTTCACAGAGAACAGTTATCGTCATAGAATCTATGCTCCTACCAAATTTAAAAAGGATTGGTAAATTTTTGTTCGACTTATGGCATTAAAAGTATTCTAGACACACTAAATGAAAATGGGCGGAGCCACGCCCATTTTGAAATTTTCTTTTATTTTTGTATTTTGTTGCATCATATTATTACTGGAGTTGAATTTCGACTTAATTTACTTATATACAGTAAAGATATTAAATTTTTTGTTAAAATTTGAATTTAAAAAAATTTTTTTTTAAAAAGTGGGCGTGTTCTTCATCCAATTTTGCTAATTTTTATTTAGCACATATATAGTAATAGTAGTAACGTTCCTGCCAAATTTCATCATGATATCTTCAACGACTGCCAAATTACAGCTTGCAAAACTTTTAAATTACCTTCTTGTAAAAGTGGGCGGTGCCACGCCCATTGTCCAAAATCTTACTAATTTTCCATTCTGCGTCATAACGTCAACCCATCTACCAAGTTTCATCGCTTTAACCGCCTTTGGCAATGAATTATCGCATTTTTTCGGTTTTTCGAAATTTTCGATATCGAAAAAGTGGGCGTGGTTATAGTCCGATATCGTTCATTTTAAACAACGATCTGAGATGAGTGCTCAGGAACCTACATACCAAATTTCATCAAGATACCTCAAAATTTACTCAAGTTATCGTGTTAACGGACGGACGGACATGACTCAATCAAATTTTTTCTGGATCCTGATTATTTTGATATATGGAAGTCTATATCTATCTCGATTCCTTTATATATGTACAACCAACCGTTATCCAATCAAACTTAATATACTCTGTGAGCTCTGCTCAACTGAGTATAAAAATGCATATTCAACTGCAAGACGTGCACGATATATAAGCAACGAATGCGTTCGCAAATAATGGCCGCTATGCCCCCGAATGTGTCACTTACTCGGTATCCTTTTACGTAACCGGCGTTGACTTCGCTGGCGCATTTATGGCGAAGACGTCCCCCTTGCGACGAGTCTTCTACTCAAATGCATACTTTTGTGTATATGTATGCTTATCTACTAAAGCGGTCCATCTCGAATCTTGCACACGTTAGACAACTGAGGTGTTCAGAGCAGCCTTTTCTCGCTTCGTTGGAAGATGCGGATTATCTCACAAAGTAGCTCAACAAGCTTTTCAAAATGAGCTCTCAGCAGCTGTAGATATTCATATATTAGAATTTCATATATTAAATTAGATTTCTCTAACTTTGGAATTGGGTCCTTCATATTGTTAAATGCTTGTCGGAGTGAATTGTTGTATGTGAATGCTATTGTGTATTTTTCTCTGTCAAATAGGTTCGAACTTTTCATTCTTTCTGCCAATCCGGGAATATACGATACTGGCTTATATAATTTATTGCCTTTTTCACATAAGTTTTCATTTTTGGCTCCTGCGTAAAAGTTGTGAATAAGTTTATTAATCAATTCTCTGGGGAATTCGTTCTGTTCTAACGTCTTCTTTATTATGGCAATATTCTTTTTGTGAAATATTTTCTCACTAATCGTGAGAACTCTACTTATAAAATTCTTCGCGGTGTTTCTAATAATTTTGGTTTCATGTTTAGAATTGTAGTTAATTAATCTACCCGATGAGGTTGGTTTCATATACCAATCAATCCACAATCTGTTGTTTTTATTTATTACCAAAGTGTCAAGATAGGGTAGCTCTCCATCTTTCTCCACCTCTACTGTAAATTTGATAGTGTTGTGGTATCCATTTAGCAATTTTAACATGCTTTCTATTTCTGTAGTTTTTACAACCGCAAAAATATCGTCAACGTATTTTGTCAACAATCGGGGTTTGTTCTTCGCGTCTGTTTCAAACTTCATAAGCAACTCTTCCATAACGATGTCAGCTAGTACTGGGGAAGCTGGAGAACCCATGGGCATTCCTGTACGTTGCTCGTAAATCTTGTTGTTGTATTTGAAGTAACGGTTATCCTTGATGCAGAATTTAAACATGTTAAGAAATATTTCCTTTGTCAGTGATGTGTGTTCTTTTATGTCATTCCATCTTGAAGATATGATTTCAATGGCCACATCCACAGGGATGCTAGGGAACAAGGAGACCACATCAAACGGCACTACACTTTCATCATCATAAATATATGTGCCTTTAATCTTATCTTTGAATGCGGACGAATCTTGGACATTATATTTGGACGATGTATTTAAATTTTTGAGGATTTGGACTACATATTTGCATAAGTTGTAAGACGGAGCGTCAATGGACGAACAAATGGGTCGGAGCGGTATGCCATCTTTATGTATTTTCGGCAGCCCATATATTCTAGGAGGGTTTGCGTTTTTGCATGTAAGGAAATTCTTTTCTTTCAAATCGATAGAACCAATATTAAACATCTTTTGGACTATTTCGTTGTTCCTTTCTTGTAATTTGCTTTGTTGCATTTTGTCTTGTTTTTCTTAAAAATTCTTTGTGTATGATTGTTGTTGTGTAATTTTGTTTACTTATACGGTTCCTTAAAATTTGTTTATACTTGCGGTACTCCAATTGTTTACTTTCCTTTTTCCACCTTCTTCCTATTATTTTGTTAGAACACCTGATTAGTCGATCAGGCATTTACATGCAAGTAAGTCGATCTAGTGTCATAAATGTATATATGTATGTGATATAAATTATATATTTCTGTTTATTTTCTTTTCATGTTGTGTTTTAAAAAAAGTCTTGAAAATGACTTCAGATTGAAGTCGAAATATCGACCAAATAAATGTGTGAATACTAACACAGTGTTTTATTTAAAGCAAGGCCTCGAGCTCACAAAAACCTACATTTTTTAAATAAACAAGGCCATCAAAAATCAAAACATAATTTTTCATATTCAAGAAAATACGACAAAACATATCCCTTTTTATACCTTTCATGAAAATGAAATGGTATATTAATTTCGTCACGAAACCGAAAATTGTAAGTCCTTAAAGGAAAATAGATAGACCCACCATTAAGTATACCGAAATAATCAGGTTGAAGAGCTGAGTTGATTTAGCCATGTCCGTCTGTCCGTCTGTCTGTTTGTATGCAAACTAGTCCCTAAATTTTTGAGATATCTTGATAAAATTTGGTGAGCCGGTGTATTTGGGTGTCCGATTAGACATTTGACATTGTTGCCTGAAAAAATTGATGAGATCGGTCATATATATAGTATATATCCCCCACAACCGATTGTTCAGATAAGAAACTTTTCGTAATTACTGCCCTATTTTAAGAGCTAGAGGCTTCAAATTTCAACAAATGCTTACGTATATAGCATATATTGTTGTCTGAAAAAATCATAAAGATCGGTGGTATATATGGTATATATATATGTATATATTTTCGCAAATTTTAGCCCCATTTTAACAGCTAGAAGCTTCAAATTTCACCGAATACTTACGTGTATAGCATATATTGTTGTCTGAAAAAATCATAGAGATCGGTTGTATATATAGTATATATCTCATACAACCGATTGTTCAGATAAGAAACTTTTCGCAATTTCTACCCCATTTTAACAGCTATAAGCTTCAAATTTCACCGATTGCTTACGTATATAGCATATATTGTTGTCTGAAAAAATCATAGAGATCGGTTGTATATATAGTATATATCTCATACAACCGATTGTTCAGATAAGAAACTTTTCGCAATTTCTACCCCATTTTAACAGCTATAAGCTTCAAATTTCACCGATTGCTTACGTATATAGCATATATTGTTGTCCGAAAAAATCATAGAGATCGGTTGTATATGTTGTATATATCTCATACAACCGATTGTTCAGATAAGAAACTTTGCGCAATTTCTGACCCGTTTTAACAGCTAGAAGCTTCAAATTTCACCAAATGCTTACGTATATAGCATATATTGTTGTCTGAAAAAATCATAGAGATCGGTTGTATATATAGTATATATCTCATACAACCGATTGTTCAGATAAGAAACTTTTCGCAATTTCTACCCCATTTTAACAGCTATAAGCTTCAAATTTCACCGATTGCTTACGTATATAGCATATATTGTTGTCTGAAAAAATCATAGAGATCGGTTGTATATGTTGTATATATCTCATACAACCGATTGTTCAGATAAAAAACTTTGCGCAATTTCTTCCCCATTTTAACAGCTAGAAGCTTCAAATTTCACCAAATGCTTACGTGTATAGTATATATTGATGTCTGAAAAAATCATTGAGATCGGTGGTATATATAGTATATATCTCATACAACCGATTGTTCAGTAAGAAACTTTGCGCAATTTCTGCCCCGTTTTAACAGCTAGAAGCTTCAACTTTCACCAAATGTTTACGTGTGTAGCATATATTGTTGTCTGAAAAAATCATAGAGATCGGTGGTACATATATTATATACCCCATATAAACTGTATTTTTTTGCCCCTTTTTTACGGCTAGAAGCTTCAAAATTCATAACATTTCATCAAAAAGTTACGTTTACGTCATATATTGTTGAAATACGTGATTCGTAGTCATAGTTTTTACACGCAGACCACAAAAAAACTGAAACTTTGCATCCTCACACAAAGTACCTACCTATTTTTTATTTTATATTTTCTTAAAAATCGTTTAGGTATGTAGATCTGTTCACTAGATATTTCTTATCTTATACATCCGATTATTCGGAGATTACGAACGGGATAAGATTATTGTTCAGCCCCATTCATGAAAGGTATGAAGTCTTCGGCATAACCGTCCTTACTTGTTTTGTGTTGTATTTTTATCTCCGTTCATGAGGTAAATAGTGTTAAATACCCTGCATACCGATTTTTGTTTCGTACGAATTTTGCTGTATGTGACCGAGACAAACCCAATCCCATTTCCCTGAGCCAGACCGTAAAATGAAGAAAAACTAAAAAAAGTTATTAAATTCACCAACTCAAATATAGTATTTAGGTTATGGATATGGCGAGAAACCAAAAACCAATTGATTGGCTATGGCGTTAGCGTTATGGTATGGCACCATTAATCGATTACATTCCTTTCCATAAGATAGGTTCGATCAGCTGATTTATCTGGTTATGGCTTTATGTTTATATGGCCCTTAAAGCCGGAGTCATTGGTGCCGTATGTCGTATCGCTGTAGTCGTATCCCTAACGTAATCAGCTGTTTATCGTTACGACGGTTAACCAAAATCCAATTGGTTGGCTACGATACGGTTACGACCTTAGCGGAACCAATAATCGATTGCATTGATTCTCATAAGGTTGGTCGAATCAGCTGTTAAAAGGATACCGATACGGTTACCGATAAAGCACCAATGTCTCCAGCTTAAAGCTACTACAATAAACGGACCAAACCATAGAGCGCTCGAATATCAGAATAATAAATACTTATATCGATTAATTATAATAATAATAATAATAATAATTTATTTATTTACGGTCTTTAAGACCTAGTTCAAGGTAAAAAAAAAAAAATATATATATATATATATATAAATAAATTGTATACATTACATGCTTAATGACTTACAGTATAAAAATAATTTTGCTTTAAACTTATTAATATTTTCACAGTCTTTTATCGCATTTGGTAATTCATTGTACATTTTATAACCTATATATTCTAAAGTCTTCTTCGCGAACTCCGTTCTTACTCTAGGCAGTCTTATATTTCCGCTGCTTCTAGTTCCATAGTTATGTATTTCATGATTAAAATGTATTCTCCCGTTCAGATAATTCGGTGTTATTCCTAATTTCATATGATGTATAAATTTCAATGTGAAATAATATATCGACTGTTTTACACTGAGCCAGTTTAACATATTTAGCATTGTAGTTTTTGGTGTTCTAAGCGAACATTTTAAAATTAATCGCATTGCCTTGTTTTGTTGTATCTGCAGTTTTTTTATTTGTGTGTCATTTGCTAATAGCAGGATTGTTGGACAATAGATAAAGTGCGGTTCAATAATTGATCGATACACTAATAATTTGTGTCGTTGACTAATATATTTACAAGTTCTGTACATAAAACCAATTTTTTTTGCAATTTTGTTTTCTAAATAATTTATGTGTTCTCCAAATGTAAGGTTTTTGTCGATCCAGACTCCTAGATATTTGATCTTGTCTACTTGCTGAATTTCAACATTTCTTATCTTCAGAGTAATATTGCTAAGGGTATTGGCACCCATAATGCTTTGATTTTTGCAAAATATCATACTTTTGGTTTTATCCACGTTCACTTTCAACTTTCTATGGCATAGCCATTTGTAAAGGGAGTCTAAGTCTTCTTGCATTTTCGATACCGCAAAGCCCTCACTTCTTTCACTAATGGTTATCAATGCATCATCCGCAAATAGTCGAATATTGCAATATTTCAAGCATTCTTTAATATCGTTAATATATATTGTAAACAATAGCGGTGCCAATACTGAACCTTGCGGTAGCCCAATATGTACATCAGCAACCGGTGAAACTGCACTTCCAATTATCGTCTTCTGTTTTCTATTACTCAAATAGCTTCTGAACCATTCCAAGGATTTTCCTCTTATCCCATTATTAAACATAACATTCAGCAGTTCCTCTCTATCCACAGTTTCAAAAGCACGTTTTAAGTCTAAAAAGACTGAGATCACAACTTTCTTATCAGTTATATCCTCTTTCCATTCCGCAATAACCATATTCAGTGCGGTTTCGCAAGAATGGCTTTTCCTAAACCCAGATTGTTCAGGTATAATAATTTGGTATTTATCTAGATATGCCACTAATTGATTTTTAACCACCGTTTCCATAATTTTTTCATCTGCGGGTAGCGTATTAATTGGGCGCAGTTCCTCTGGCCTTACTGTATTTTTGACTTTTTCCGCAGGTACTATAGTTGATACTTTCCAGCAATTTGGAACAATGCTACTGTTTATTGATTCATTTATTATATCTTTGTAGAAGTGAGCAATGTAAATCATGGCATCTTTAAATACCCCCTCCGACAAAAGCTTTTTTCCACCATATTTGTTTCTAAAAGATTTAGAAATGTTCATTATATCATCTAACTCTACGTCGGTGAATTGAAAAGTTTCAATTGCATTATTTACACTTGTTTCTGCCGCAATCGGAATTATTTCAATGCTATCATTAATTTCAGCTATGCTCTGTATAAAAAATTTATTTAGGGCATTGGCTATATCGTATTCCTTCTCGAGGCATTCACCGTTAATTACTATTTTGCTAACGACCTTTCTGTCATCGGTGAGCTCAGCAAGATGTTTTAAAGACTTCCACATCCGCTTCATGTCTCCTGCACTATCGAGCACTTTATCTTCCATATATTTCTTCTTTTTATACATAACAGTTTTTTTATATCTTTTTTTTATGCCATTATAATCCACCCAGTTGCCAGTATTTCTAGCAGTATTATAGAATTCAATTTTTCTTTTGTGCAGTTCCCTTAGCTCACGGTCATACCACTTATTCCTCAGTTGTATTTGGATCCTCTTCTCATACGTCAATGCTTGCATAGCTCCAGTTAAAATATTGTTCAGGATCTCAGTTCTACGTTCTATTCCTACATGAGACACAGAGCTAAAGTCGCACGTTCGCAGCAGATTTAAAAGATTTTCTGCGCTATAGTACTCCCAGTTGGTGACAGTAGCAACTTTTCTCATTTTGCAATATTTAGCTGTTGGTACTTTGAAATGAATTGTTTCATGATCGGAAATTTTATATCCACTTACATGTTCAGTTTTAACTTGCTCATTATTGCTGAAGAGTAAGTCTATTTTCGTAGAGGAGTGCTCAGTTATTCTTGTGTTGAAATTTATTCTTTGTACCATAGCCATTTGTGCAAATAAACTTATAAGCTGGTTTGAGTATGTTGATGATATATTCATATTAATGTTAAAATCTCCAACTATTATAATGTTGTCAGATTCCCTGAGGTGTTCATTGATGACATTGTTTAAGTATGTCATGAAGTCAGCATCACTGCTATTTGGTGAGTGATAGAGTACACCAATTTGCCATTTTAACGCATATTTTTTAAGTTTTATGACAATGCACCACACATTCCTGTCAATAGCTTTATTACACACTATGCTATATTGTAAATTTTCATGTACATACATTAGAACACCACCTGTATGTCTACTGTGGGAATCGCAGCGGATGAATTTATATGTGGAAATGCATAGCTCAGAATCCATGATTTTATCTGTTGTACATGTTTCCGCGCATAAAACAATGCTGGGTTTTTTTATTTCTATAAGATGTTCCAGCTCTTGCTGTAATACTATTAATATTAAGATATATACAGTCCAAGTTGAGCACTTTGTTACGCAGGTTTGTTTTAGTTTTTGACTTGTGCTTTGTGGTTACAGATTCCCTCGTTGGTTGCTAATAGCCAATCTTCCTCTTCCTTGCTATGAGCTTTTGTTGATACACAGGACACATTCTGTCCATGGAATCGTGATTTTCGTCCAGTCCCAAATTTAATTCTTTATTTGCCCTGATGCAGTTGATGCATTTATTTATTGCTTCTTTATTGCATACCACATATTTGTGCTCACCCAAGCATTTCGTGCATACTTCTTTTTCTTTGCAGTCACTGGCTTTGTGATTGAAGCCTTTGCATTTGAAACAACATAGTACTTGCACTGCATCATATACTCTGCACCGCTCCCAGCCTACATTGAGCCTTTCTCCGGCTAGTATATTCATAAAAGCTTCAACCTCCACTTCAAGTACGGCATTATAGTAAATTTTCTCATTTTTTTTAACTTCATACTGCTTGACAATTTTTATATCTGTTTCGGATAGACAATTATTCTGACGTTTAATTCTCTGGGTAAGCTCATCATTATCATACTTGAAATTTATACCAGTTACAATAACGGTTGGTTTCACTTTCATAGGAATCTTCACATTGTAGTTATTTCCGAGGCTGTTCTCAATAGCATTTTTTATTTTCTCACGATCATGGTCATTTGCACTCTCTACAATCACTACACCGCTTTGTCTTGCTACTATATTTGTAATTTGTAGCTCCTTTGGATCGACATTCAAGTTTAGATCATTTTTGGTTTTTTCAGCACCTTGCTTTGTATTTGGCTTAACTATTAAGGGAACAACTTTTCTAATCTCTGGCAACGCTTTTGTTACAGCTGCATACGATGCCTTGGCTTCAACATTGCTGTTTCTCTTTATTTCTGTGCATATTTTTTTATTTTCATTACTAATTGTTTCAATCATTTTCTTATTGTCATTTTTATTGCTTTTTAACTCTTCGCATACTTGCTCACTGCTTCGCTTGAACCCTTCTGCTATTTCACGGATTTTGTTTACTTCTTTCACACTTCTTTCGCAAGATTCTTGAGCTTTTTGCATTGCTTTGATTCTTTCACTAAATGCAATTTCCACTGCTTTAAGTACTTGTTTAATCTCTCGCTCATTTTTCTTTAGTGAATTATCAAACTCACTTCTATACTCTGCTAATTGTTGTCCATTCTGCTTTACCACCATTTGCATATCTTTAAGGATGTCATCAACGTTATGTACATACTGCACACAGTCAGTACACATAAACCTAAGCATCTCACATTCTTCAAGTTTGGTGACGCTGTATTGATCCAAGCCTGAGCATTTTGTTGTTAGGTGGTAATATTTACCACACACCCCTTCACACCGAATTTTTGACGCTTCTCCTCGTATATTACTTTTGCATTTGTCACATTTTTTCTCCATTCTTCTTTACACATATACAAAATTTATTATAAAAGTAGTTTACAATGTTTTTGCATCAAATAACTGCAGAACATTTATGTCCGCTAATTGTAGTTGAATTTTAGAGTTTTTATGTATATTTCTCACAAATATTTAGTGCTTATAACTAATTTAAAAAGATTTTAGAATATGCGCATATTTTTCACCGCTTTCTTTCACCGTTTCTTTCACGTATCGTCGGTCGGTTAGATGTCTTTTAGTCTTAGGTAGTATGAATTGGCTTGAATAAACTGTAAAAAAAACAAAAAAAAATATCTACAAACTGAGAATACGATGGATTTAATTTTTTTTGGTATATTCTTAAATACAATCTAGCTGATCAAATAGAGTTAGTTATTACCTATTTTTCAATAAATATATGAAATCATTGTAGTATAAAAGAGAAATGGATTTCTAATTCTTTCATTTGGATGACGAAATGTAGGGAAAGGTTATTATACCAGGTTTAAATGTTTTTCTTGGGTTAATGTACATAAAGTCAAGGTATATTAACAGGATGGGTGGGTAAAGACGAGGAGGGAAAATTCCATCTTTCCAATCCCTTCATCGCTGGTTGCAATGACCTTTTTTGATTCCGCTTTTGTTATACATTTTTTTTGTTTCGCTGCTTGAGTTTCGCTGGTTTTTTTTATACCTTTCATGAAAATGAAATGGTATATTAATTTCGTCACGAAACCCAAAATTGTAAGTCCTTAAAGGAAAATAGATAGACCCACCATTAAGTATACCGAAATAATCAGGTTGAAGAGCTGAGTTGATTTAGCCATGTCCGTCTGTCCGTCTGTCTGTTTGTATGCAAATTAGTCCCTCAATTTTTGAGATATCTTGATAAAATTTGGTGAGCGGGTGTATTTGGGTGTCCGATTAGACATTTGTCGGAACCGGCCGGATCGGACCACTATAGCATATATCCTCCATACAACCGATTTTTCAGAAAAAGAGGATTTTTGTAATATCTTTCTCAATTTAACATATTGAAGCTTCAACCTTCACCATATACTTTCGTATATTGCACATATTGTTGCCTGAAAAATTGATGAGATCGGTCGTATATATAGTATATATCCCCCACAACCGATTGTTCAGATAAAAAACTTTTGGTAATTACTGCCCTATTTTAAGAGCTAGAGGCTTCAAATTTCAACGAATGCTTACGTATATAGCATATATTGTTGTTTGAAAAAATCATAGAGATCCGTGGTATATATATTGTCACGGATATTAGCATCACTAAGCTATACCATCACTAAGGCCATGCTAAGCGATATTTACGTCAATAATCAAATCATGTATACACATATATAAGGCAGCCGAGAGATGTCACACACAGATGCATTTACTTATACGCCTATGTGCGCGCGAGAGACTGTAAACTACAAACATTCACATCAATAATTCAATCTTTATGTATCTACATAAACGAATAAATAATTGCGTCTACACATATGTACCATGTACGAATACGAGCAGCGGAGAGTCAATGCGCAAACACATGCATATAGCTGAGAAGTTTGAGAGCTCGTGGACAATGCTAGTAGATTCTGGAAAAATGCGAACGAGGAAACCAAAGGGTATAAAAGGCAACAGATGTAAAGGCGCTGTAATTCAGTTTGAGTTGAGCTATCAATCAGTTTGATTAAGCACGCGATTTGGCGGCCAATAGTAGAGTTTCATTTGAGTTATCAATCAGTTTGGTTATTAAGCCAGCGAGTAGCAAAGTATAAGTGTTATTGTGAAGTACTTTAATAAAGGCCATTTTTCCATTATTCAATATTGGAGTTATTTATTCAACAGTTTAGTGATTCGAACTTAGCAGAGGATTGCAAATAAGAGGATTTGCAAGTAAAATTCGTTACAATATTATATACTTCATATAAACTGTCATTTTTGCCCCTTTTTTTACGGATAGAAGCTTCAAAATTCATTAAATTTCATCAAATAGTTACGTTTACTTTATATATTTTTGAAATACGTGATTCGTGGTCATAGTTTTTACATACAGACCACAAAAACGTGAAGCTTTGCATCCTCACACAAAGTACCTACCTATTTTTTATTTTATATTTATCTTAAAAATCGTTATCGTTTAGATATGTTCAAATTTCACCAAATGTTTACGTGTATAGCATATATTGTTGTCTGAAAAAATTACAGAGACCTGTGGTATATATAATCTCATACAACCGATTGTTCAGATAAGAAACTTTGCGCAATTTCTTCCCCATTTTAACAGCTAGAAGCTTCAAATTTCCCCAAATGCTTACGTGTATAGTATATATTGATGTCTGAAAAAATCATTGAGATCGGTGGTATATATAGTATATATCTCATACAACCGATTGTTCAGTACGAAACTTTGCGCAATTTCTGCCCCGTTTTAACAGCTAGAAGCTTCAAATTTAACCAAATGTTTACGTGTGTAGCATATATTGTTGTCTGAAAAAATCATAGAGATCGGTGGTACATATATTATATACCCCATATAAACTGTATTTTTTTGCCCCTTTTTTACGGCTAGAAGCTTCAAAATTCATAACATTTCATCAAAAAGTTACGTTTACGTCATATATTGTTGAAATACGTGATTCGTAGTCATAGTTTTTACACGCAGACCACAAAAAACCTGAAACTTTGCATCCTCACACAAAGTACCTACCTATTTTTTATTTTATATTTATCTTAAAAATCGTTTAGGTATGTAGATCTGTTCACTAGATATTTCTTATCTTATACATCCGATTGTTCGGAGATTACGAACGGGATAAGATTATTGTTCAGCCCCATTCATGAAAGGTATGAAGTCTTCGGCATAACCGTCCTTACTTGTTTTGTGTTGTATTTTTATCTCCGTTCATGAGGTAAATAGTATTAAATACCCTGCATACCGATTTTTGTTTCGTACGAATTTTGCTGTATGTGACCGAGACAAACCCAATCCCATTTCCCTGAGCCAGACCGTAGCATAGCAAGGTATGCAGACCCGTCTCGGAAGCATGCGCCTGACCCTTTTTCAGTAGTAAAACGGCAGCATTCGGGAGAAGTTCGTTACACTAAGCATACAAATAAAACACAGTTACTGAGATCAAATCCATGTATGTATTTATTTATAAAACTTATCAAAACGGTTTGTTGATTATTATAAAATGTAAGGAAGGAAAATGGTAGAATGCATGACTATACATATAGGGAGTATCTACAATGCATATATTCTGCACATAAGAAAGTAGTCGTATTTTTAAGAGAAGAAAACCTATTCAATTAGCTGCTTTCAATATACATATAAAACATACCTACTAAATTTTGGTTGCGAGATTACTACACAAACTAAAGGATAAACATGAAAATGTAAATGCCTTCTTTGCTTTTCTTAGGCATTAAGGTTATAAATGTTGATATACGGTTATGTGAAAGATAATATGGTCCTTTTAAAACGGTTATGTTCCAAATTATGCTCATTTATTAGTTTTTAATAATTCCAATTTAAATTATCGTTTCAACTTTAACACAAACTATATATATACATTTAAAAACTTATACAAAGCTCCCAACAATTAATAAAATTTTCATCAGTTTTCCAGATTTATTACAACTTTCAAAAAATATCTGAGAGTTTTGTAGCTCATCTAACTGTAGTGTAATAATGTGCAAGTTTCAAGAGGGTGTTCGCATTTTTTTCCATACACCGCATGAACAAAATTTGTTGTTATATGGAAGATATGGGCAACACCTTCGGCGAAAAAAATTAAAAAAAAATTAACGGTAATTCTCATCTACTTGAAACTTGCACACTATTACACTACAATTGAATGAGCTTTAAGACTGCACATTCAGAAATTTTCTAAAAACTCTTAATAAAAACTTTCGAAAACTGATAAAATTTCGATTAATTTAACTTTAAAATTTTTATAATTATACATATGTACGTATGTGGTTTGTGTTAGAGTTCGGACTTTGTTATAAATGAAAAATGAAAATTAATTTAATTTTTCACTAAACAACCGGTGCGGTTGCAACTGGTTTTCAGCACTGATTTTAGATTATTCTAGATTTGTACAAAACACCTGATTGTTGTTAAGTTAATACTCTAGCGCCATGAGTATTGTTACTATAACTATTACGAAAGCAAACTTTATACCGGAAAATGGTATTTTCGTTTCGTTTTTGCTTATAATAAAACAAAAAATCATGAAATAAACTTTAGGACAAAGAACAACTTTTTTTTTTGTAGAGTCGTGTTATGAATATGGCTGAAAACCAAAAACTAATTAATTGGTTATGGTAAGGTTATGACAAAGCCGGTATGCTATGATATCAACAACAAATACATTTATTTCCATAAGGTTGGTTAGATCAGCTGTTTTATACCGATATGGATTGGTCACTTATTTCCTGATTTTCCTTTTGTCTCATGTTCTATTCATAAACGAAGGAGCTTTAAACCTATGTTTAAAGATCGATTTCACAACCTAAGGCATTTGCATTTGTCACATCTTAAATTCATTCAACCAAAGTTTTTTTAAATCACAATAACATTTTTTATTATTTATTTGTAAATAACACAAAACCAAATATTGCCATTTTGACTGCTTATTGAAATATCATCAAATCTCAGCTGCCGTTCCGAAAGCACTCTATCTTAGCATAAGTTCTGTGAGCTAGTTAGGTGATTTTTCACTCAGCAGCCTATTTAAGAAAAATCTTGCAAGTAATAGCCTACCACTGAATTTATAAAATCTTGAACATCTTTATTACACATATTTGTAAATGCAGTCGGATAATTTTCCCCAGGTTTTATCCCACTTCCTAGCACAGCATAAAGTCTTCCTTCCAAAACGGCCGGTGAACCAGCATCTCCCCAACACGAATCACTTGCATGTGTCGGATCCATTAAACAAATTGCTGTTGTTGGTAAAATTTTATTCATCTTCGCCTTAAAATCATCTTCACATTGTTGGAATGGGAATAGTTCAAATACAACAGATTGGAGTACATGCGAAGGTTCGTAAATTTCTGGATCTTTCGAACCCCATCCAATAACTTGTACTTTTACGCCATCCTTTAATTCATTTTTGCATAAAGGTAATGGAATTATTGTTGGAGCGAACAAGAAAGGAAGTTTCAGTGTAATCACAGATATATCCATTTCTACACTTGTAAAATCCTGTGGACGAATTATATTCAACGCGTGGCGTCCATGTTTCATTCTGTTATCATAGTTGGATTGACCAACAAAAACAGCGATGAGATCCGCTTCAAAACTCCGCAAGCAAAATTCGGATGTAAGCACCTTACCCAGAGTGATTAAAGTACCAGTGCACCGATATTGGCATGCATAAAATATTGACACCAAAGTTTTGAGTAAAAAATATTACTGCCGGGCTAAGGAATCTTGTGTTCGAAGGAAGAATTAGAGGGGCGGGGGAGGGGCGTGGGTGTATCTAGTGGTTAAATCTTATTAATTTTTTGTCATTTAAAACGTAGTAAATAACCGATAATATTCCCAAATTAAAATACATAAAAATAAAAAAATAAATGTAAGGCGCGATAACCTCCGAAGAGATCTAAGGCCGAGCTTCTCTTCCAATTTGCGTCGTGCTCCTCTTGATTTTCCCTACAAATTGGTCGGACGGGACCTACATGTTTTATGCCGACTCCGAACGGCATCTGCAAAGCAGATGAGTTTTCACTGAGAGCTTTTCATGGCAGAAATACACCCGGAGTGCTTGCCAAACACTGCCGAGGGGCGACCCCGCTTAGAAAAATTTTCTTCTAATTGAAAAATCTTATTTCTAAAATTTTGATGTTGCTTTGCCTGGGAGTTGAACCCAGGGCATACGGTATGATAGGCGGAGCACGCTACCCATCACACCACGGTGGCCGCCATATTAAAATACGTATTGTAACGAATTTACCGCAAATGCTCTTATTTGCAACCTTCTGCTAAGTTCGAATCACTAAACTGTTGAATAAATAACTCCAATATTTAATAATGCAAAATAGCCTTTATTAAAGTACTTCACAATAAAAAACTATACTATTGCTTGCCAGATAGCGTCTTAAATCCAACTGATTGTAGCGCCTCTACTGTTGCTATCTTTTATACCCTTTGATTTCCTTGTTGCATATTCTAGGCGCTTCCAGAATTTACTTAGTTACTGCTATAAAATTATAACTACAGATGCACGTGTATAGCTTCTCATATGCGCGTGTATTTGTGAGCGACACTTCCACAATTATAATTTCATTATTTTGGGAGCATCTCAGATAAGATATCTGCATGTGTTTGTGCGTTGCTTCTCCGCTGCGTGTACGTACATATGTGTAGACATAATGATTGATTCGTTTATGTAGATACAAGTGACTGTCTGCTTTATTGTTGTTGTGACTTCATTTACTTAGTATCAGACTAGGGATGTGAGTATCACTTAGTGTCACTAATATTCGTCACACTGCCCTCCACCTAAGTCTGATCGTCCCGATCAGACAAAATCTCTCGATCTAAGCGCTGCTAGCATCTCCAAATGAACCACCCTTCTATTTCGTGGTACCCAATGGGTTGTATGCGGTAGATGGAATTACTGATCTTTTTCACAACTTTGAACGGGCCTTCCCAACTGCACCAACATTTGGATGGAACACCTTCCCGCCGGTGAGGGTTGTATAACAGTACCAAATTTCCCTCCCGGAAACCTTCCGAATTATTGTTCTTGTCGTACCTGTGTTTCAACTTACTACTCATTACCCTGGGCCTTTCCCTTACACTCTGTTGTTTGGCCAATGAACTACTCCGTAGAGCTTGCGCTTGACGGATTGGCTTCGCATATTCAGTATCGTTCCCACGTTTCACAACAGTAGTGCGCCCCGGCTTGAAACTACCCTCGTATTCTTTCTGGGAACTTCGTTCCTTCGTTTTTGTGCGTCCATTAGGGTTTGTCAATGCCAGTGTTTCTCTCGCAGGTACTTTTGATTTCACTTTATTTGGCGCATTGGATCCATCAACCTTTACCTTTGACTCTCGTGGTCTTTGTCGACTCTTCTCCACCAGTACCCGATTACTGCTGAACCCTTTCTCCAAACTAAAGTGAAGTGGTATATCCTGGTTCTTATACTGCAAATCCACTCCCAATATGACTTCATCAACGATCTCTGCCACAACGAATTTGTGTAGAACCATGACCACCCCAATTAACACTTCACCCTGGACTTGGTTATACTCACCAGTAATCGTACGCAATCTTGCTCCAGGTAATGGCTTTACTCTCCTGTTGACCAAATCCGATCGGATTAAAGAATGAGATGCGCCCGTATCTACAGTCAGTATATACTCCTTGCCATCCACATTTCCTTTGACGGTGAGACTGCTCGATTTCCTTCCAGTTTGCGAGATAGGTATCACACGACATTCAAAAGCTGAAGTAAGTTCTCGATCTTTACATTTGACTCGCCCTTGCTTATCTCCTCCAACTTTGCGTTTACGACCAGCCAAGTTGGAACTACCATGACCGGTGCTGCAATGACGTGCAATGTGTCTTGGTTTACCGCACTTGAAACACTTCATAACTCCGGCATTTTTTGTTGTAATCCCTTCAGTGCTTCCAAAGTTGTGTCTACCCAATCTGACCTTTTCTCTTCCACGCGATGAGCTTTGTATGTGGGCTTACTCAAAAGTGACGCTGTTTCCTGAGTCAGTGCATGGGATACCGTTTCAGCAAATGTTGGCTTTGGGTTCGCATATGTAGCTCGTTTCGTTTCGGCATCCAGTATTCCATTTATAAAGTTCTGAATTTTAACCCTCTCGGTGTATTCCGCATGTGCGTCTGCATTTGCGAGATGAGCCAATCTTTCAACATCCGACGCAAACTCTTGCAAAGTCTCATTCGCCTTTTGGTAACGATTTTGCAACTCAATTTGATATATCTGTTTCCTTTGCTCGCTTCCGTAACGTCTCTCTAGAGCACTCATTAATGTTTCATAGTTGTTCCGTTCGTACTCTGGAATTGTCTGTAAGATTTCAGCTGCAGGCCCTTTCAATGCTACGAACAGTGCAGCAACTTCATCTTCAGCATTCCAGTTGTTAACTGCTGACGTCTTCTCAAATTGAAGCTTGAATACCTTGAAAGGAACAGAGCCGTCAAAAGATGGAGTTTTTACCTTCGTATTGCTCGCTGGAACAGCTGGGCGATTTAGTTGTAACTGTTGCATAAGACCTTTCAACGCTTCTATCTCGGCATCAGTTTTGTCCACGAGTTGTAAAATTTTTGCATCCTGCTCTTCCAGTTTCGCAAAGAGCTGCGATGATACCTGTTCCGAAATTTTTGTCGACATTCCAGATATACGTACCTCTTGCGCTTCCAGTTGAGATGACATATATGTCTTCTGTTCTTCCAATTGAGATAAAATTTGCGACGCCATTTCTGAAATGCGTGCCTCCTGTGACTCTAGCTGAGATGCCATTGTCGATGTTTGTGCAGATATTGTGCTCGTCACTGTCTGCGGTGTTTCGTTTTTTTCTTCTATTTTTGTTGTTGTTTTGTCGTTATCATAATGAAAGACATACTCCTCAGCATTGATTCCTTCAAATACCATAGCTACACTTAGTCGTCTTTGTAGCTGGGATTTATCACCAAAAGTAGTCAATCCACGGACTTCCAACTCCTCCTTCAGTTGCTGGATCGTCAATTCACTCAACTTTGCCATGTCCAAGTTGTATTCGAAGTCTTCGGAATTTATTCAACAATTCCTCTTCTGACACCAATTGTAACGAATTTACTGCAAATCCTCTTATTTGCAACCTTCTGCTAAGTTCGAATCACTAAACTGTTGAATAAATAACTCCAATATTTAATAATGTAAAATGGTCTTTATTAAAGTACTTCACAATAAATAACTCTACTATTGCTCGCCAGATAGCGTCTTAAATTCAACTGATTGTAGCGCCTCTACTGTTGCTGCCTTTTATACTCTTTGATTTCCTCGTTGCATCTTCTAGGTGCTTCCAGAATTTACTTAGTTACTGCTATAAAATTATAACTACAGATGCACGTGTATAGCTTCTCATATGCGCTTGTATTTGTGAGCGACACTTCCACAATTATAATTGCATTCTTTTGGGAGCATCTCACATAAGATATCTGCATGTGTTTGTGCGTTGCTTCTCCGCTGCGTGTACGTACATATGTGTAGACATAATGATTGATTAGTTTATGTAGATACAAGTGCCCGTCTGCTTTATTGTTGTTGTGACTTCATTTACTTAGTATCAGACTAGGGATGTGAGTATCACTTAGTGTCACTAATATTCGTCAGAATATATAACCCACTCATAATTGACATGTTTTAACCATTTATACAATTTCGTTTTTACTTCAAAATTGTTTGTATAGAAATGTTATTTCAAAGCCATATAAATCTACGGTGTTCACAACGTTCATATATTTTAAGAGTTCAAGATCAAATAACCCGAGATACAGTTTTGTAGCCATTAAATTTTAGTCTAACAAGGTGGCACTTTTGAGCAGTTTTAAAGTCGCCTTGACCCAAAAACAATTCTTAAAATTCCAAGTGATTTTTAAGCGACCGTATTACCGAAAGTATTACTTTTACAATAAAAACGAATTTAGGCTTATTTTGGGGTTTGAAAGCCATATCGATTGTTACTTATGTTCCATATTCTATTCATTTTTTTTCATGCGATTAAAACTAGCTTTTATAAATCCTCCCCCTGCGGCCGGGCCTGATCTACACATATGGTAATAGGTGACCGCCGTGCTGTGGTGATAGGATGCTCCGCCTATCACATCGAGGGTACCGGATTCAACTCACGGATAAAGTAACATCAAAAATTTAGAAAAAAAGTTTCTAAGCGGGGTCACCCCTCGGAAATGATTCGTCAAACACTCCGATTGTATTTCTGTCATGAAAATGCATCTGCCTTACAGATGGCGCTCGGAGACGGCATAAAACAATTTTTAGGAAAAATTAAAAAGAGCACTACGCAAATTGAAAGAGAAGTTCGGCCCTAAATGTCTGCGGGGATTATCGCGCCTTGCATTTATTTATTTAATTGTTTATTTATATACAACGATGGAAAAAACAATAGGACCAAAATGGTGGGAAATACTAAATAAATTGTATAAGCAGCACTTCAATATATCTCTTGGAATAGTGCACCCTATAAAAATAGCATTTTAAGGTTGTTCTTTGCGAAAAAGTGAACCAGTAGAAGTTTGGCGCGGAAAAAATAATAGGGACAAAACGTGTTTATTGATATTTTTGCATTAGAAATAGTAAAAATTTCGTTTTTGAAACTTCTTATAAAGCCCTATAAAATTGCACTTTTATGGGGCATGTAGCACTAAGAATATATTTAAGGGAAAATATCGGCGGTTCACTTTTAGAAATAAAAACGCACCACAACTCTTGTTTTAAATGTAATTAAGTATAAACTTTATTAATTATAATTATTGTATATATGTTTAAAAATGTCGCTTTTATTTATATTAAAGATTTATTTGTAAGGCGTATATAGTGCGGCGGATAACTTAAAGCGGTCCATCACACTCCGTTGGATCGCTTACTAAAAAAGGGATATGTTTTGTTGTATTTTCTTGAAAATGCAAAGTTAAGGAAACGATAAATTACTTTAATTGGTACAGGGTACATGTAAAGATCTTTATACAATGCAAATAATTAAAGTCCAGTCATTTGGGTGGTGTAGGTCGTCTTTCACTATATCTCCTTCGCAAATGTTCTGTTGGGGATGTTTCCATTTATATATCTTCTGCAATTCTTTCATCGTGAGCTAGATTGAAGATACAGAACCTTCAACATTTGCCATTTTGTAGTCGGAGATAAGTTTTCGGCATTCGGTTCTGGCAAGGATGCTAAGGGGACACCTGGAAGGAAGTACATTGGAGTGAGGGCTAATAAATCAGTTGGGTCCTGTCACATAGGGGATAGAGGGCGAAAATTGAGCACCGCTTCTATTGGAATGAGGAGTGTTATGAATTCTTCGAACGTAAACATTTGATTTCCTGCTACTTTGGTGAAATGTGTCTTGGAGCATTTTACCGCGGCTTCCTATAGGGCGCTTATGTGTGGGGCATAAGTGGGTTTAAACTGCAAGAAAAACCTTGTACCCCAAATCTTTCAGCAACATCTACAGCTGCTTCTTAGATCAATATTGCGAGCTCATTTTAAAAGCTCGTTGAGCTACTTTGTGAGGTAATCCGCATCTTCCAACGAAGCGAGAGAATGCTGCTGTGATAAGCTTTAGTAGATAAGCATACAAATACGCAAAAGTATGCATTTGAGTAGAAGACTCGTCGCAAGGGGCACTTCTTCACCATAAATGCGCCAGCGAAGTCAACGCTGGTTACGTAAAAGTATAACGAGTAATGCGGCAGTTATGCGGCAGTTACCCACCGACGTGTGCCGTACGTACAGACGTTTGTCGTACGAAGCACGTTTGACAGAACTCTCAAGCCCGTAGAAATCAATGCGTGCGTCTGTGTACATGTACATAACATATTTGTGTGTGTATTGTTTACAGATAAGCATTGTTGCCATTGACCATTTTGCATGTATGCTTATGGAAACATCAACTTTTTCCAATTTAATTTTTGATATTGTAAAAGGCCGGAATACATATTAAATAAGTATAAATAGATTACATATTTATAATTAGCACTTTTACATAATTATTTCGAATTACTTTCACAATTTTTCAAACTTTAATTAGATGTTTTTGCATAAAACTGCAAACGGTCAAAATTAGCGCACAAAAGTTTACTTGGCAACTCTGTCTAGTGAGAGAGCGATCACTGACACGTTCTTACGGAACAAATCAAAATTGTTTTGATTTCACGTTCCGGGCTACGTACGTACGGGCGTTGCACGTCGGTGAGTTTTCGTTTACATTGCACACTCATAATGCGGCAGTTACCCACCGACGTGTGCCGTACGTAAGGACGTTTGTCGTACGAAGCACGTTTGACCGAACTCTCAAGCTCGTAGGAATCAATGTATGCGTCTGTGTACATGTACATAACATATTTGTGTGTGTATTGTTTACAGATAAGCACTGTTGCCATTGGCCATTTTGCATGTATGCTTATGGAAACATCAGCTTTTTCCAATTTAATTTTTGATATTGTAAAAGGCCGGAATACATATTAAATAAGTATAAATAGATTACATATTTATAATCAGCACTTTTACATAATTATTTCGAATTATTTTCACAATTTTTCAAACTTTAATTAGGTGTTTTTGCATAAAATTGCAAACGGTCAAAAATTAGCGCACAAAAGTTTACTAGGCAACTCTGTCTAGTGAGAGAGCGATCAGCTGACACGTTCTTACGGAAAAAATCAAAATTGTTTTGATTTCTACGTTCCGGGCTACGTACGTACGGGCGTTGCACGTCGGTGAGTTTTCGTTTACATCGCACACTCATAAGATAGGTCGTGTCAGCTGACACGTTTTTGGTACGTACGTTCGTGAGTAACTGCCGCATAAGATAGGTCGTGTCAGCTGACGAAAACTCACCGACGTGCAACGCCCGTACGTACGTAGCCCGGAACGTAGAAATCAAAACAATTTTGATTTTTTCCGTAAGAACGTGTCAGCTGACCTCTCTCTCACAAAACAGAGTTGCCTAGTAAACTTTTGTGTGCTATGTTTGGACCAATTGCAGTTATTAGACAAAAATGACACTTTTACATAATTATTTCGAATTATTTTCACAATTTTTCAAACTTTAATTAGGGGTTTTCATAAAAGTGCAAACGGTCCAAAATTAGCGCACAAAGTTTACTAGGCAACTCTGTCTAGTGAGAGAGCGATCAGCTGACACGTTCTTACGGAAAAAACATATATTTAATACTTCTAAAGCCGGAGTCATTGGTGCCGTATGTCGTATCGCTGTAGTCGTATCCCTAACGTAATCAGCTGTTTATCGTTACGACGGTAAACCAAAACCCAATTGGTTGGCTACGATACGGTTACGACCTTAGCGGCACCAATAATCGATTGCATTGATTCTCATAAGGTTGGTCGAATCAGCTGTTAAAAGGTTACCGATACGGTTACCGATAAAGCACCAATGTCTCCAGCTTTACGTTAGGGATACGTATACAGCGATACGACATACGGCACCAATGACTCCGGCTTTAGAAGTATTAAATATATGTTTTTTCCGTAAGAACGTGTCAGCTGATCGCTCTCTCACTAGACAGAGTTGCCTAGTAAACTTTGTGCGCTAATTTTGGACCGTTTGCACTTTTATGCAAAAACACCTAATTAAAGTTTGAAAAATTGTGAAAATAATTCGAAATAATTATGTAAAAGTGCAGATTATAAATATGTAATATATTTATACTTATTTAATATATATTCCGGCCTTTTACAATATCAAAAATTAAATTGGAAAAAGTTGATTCCAAAAGTTGATGTTTGCATAAGCATGCATGCAAAATGGTCAATGGCAACAGTGCTTATCTGTAAACAATACACACACAAATATGTTATGTACATGTAAACAGACGCACACATTGATTCCTACGGGCTTGAGAGTTCGGTCAAACGTGTTTCGTACGACAAACGTCCGTACGTACGGCACACGTCCGGTGGGAAACTGACGCATAAGTGACACATTCCGGGGCATAGCGGCCATTATTTGCGAACGCATTCGTTGTTTATAATCGTGCACGTCTTGCAGTTGAATATGCATTTTCTTACTTTCTGCTTGCGCCTGGAGATGTATTATTCCTTTTGTATTATGCAGATCTTTAGTTGCTTTTCGCCATGGAGCAAAACTTTATAGAGCAAATGTAGAATCAGGGAGCAGAACTTCGAGTTGTCTGGGATAATTATTGTACAGCGTTCTTTATAGCTCATATCAGAATTAACTAAACGACCGTCAATTCGGAGGATGCCATCTCTATAGAAAAAATGTAAGGCGCGATAACCTCCGAAGAGATCTAAGGCCGAGCTTCTCTTCCAATTTGCGTCGTGCTCCTCTTGATTTTTCCCTACAAATTGGCCGGACGGGACCTACATGTTTTATGCCGACTCCGAACGGCATCTGCAAGGCAGATGAGTTTTCACTGAGAGCTTTTCATGGCAGAAATACAATCGGAGCGCTTGCCAGACACTGCCGAGGGGCGACCCCGCTTAGAAAAATTTCTTCTAATTGAAAAATCTTATTTCTAAAATTTTGATGTTGCTTTGCCCGGGAGTTGAACCCAGGGCATACGGTGTGATAGGCGGAGCACGCTACCATCACACCACGGTGGCCGCAGGATGCCATCTCTAGCATGGGATTTAAGCTGGAGACATTGGTGCTTTATCGGTAAACGTATCGGTAACCTTATAACAGCTGACTCGACCAACCTTATGAGAATCAATGCAATCGATTATTGGTGCCGCTAAGGTCGTAACCGTATCGTAGCCAACCAATTGGCTTTTGGTTTACCGTCGTAACGATAAACAGCTGATTACGTTAGGGATACGGATACAGCGATACGACATACGGCACCAATGACTCCGGCTTTAGAGACAGTAGGGAACTGTTTTTGCTGATTGGGTTTGATTCTTCTAACTGAGTGATTTCTGCTGGGGAAATGATAGCGTTGCATTAAGATTGCTATTGAAGTCCATTCCACCATAACGAGCAGTCAACTAAATATTGTGGTTTGCAACCTCGAGTTCCTAAATCGGCGGGGTTGTCAACGCTAGGAACGTGCGGCAAATTATGTTGCTGACGTTCTCCAAAATTTGGGAAATCCTATATGCCACATAAATTTTCCGTGTATGTCGGGGTTTTTCTAGCCAACCAATGGAGGAATCTGACAAGATTGTCAGTTCGGGTGGTGGCAACTTCAATTGAAATTAAGTTTGAGTTATCTATTTCGACAATAACACGGCTCCCCAGAGTTCTAGTCGTATCAAGTGGACTGTTTGCAGGGGTACGACTTTGGTTACTGCCATAAAGAGGTGGGTTGAGGCAGAGTTCTCATCGTTCTGCACTCTTATATAAACACATGCAGCAAATGCATGGCATTAGAGAAACCGAAGATTTGAATGCATTTGTTAGCGAAAAATTGCAACCATCGAGGGATATTTACACCGCTAATAGCTGGGAGACTTGCGCGGAAGGTGTTCCACTTGTAAAAGGATTCCGATTTGACTTCTTCATCCCAGTCGGTTCCTTCTTAACAGAGCTGTTGGAGAATGATTTTGACTAAGATCATTATTCGTGATAGCTATTCTGCCAGGTCAAAAAGTTTCGTTAAGGCTGAGAATATTTGCCGGTTTGTATTTAACTTAAAGTAGGGTTGTATGAGTACGAAAACGTGTCAGTTAATGCGTTCCATCGTATTCCTAAGGTTTTAGTAGTGTCATGGAATTTGAGAAATTCTGTATCTCAGACATCAGAGTCTGGTATTGATTCCAGCCATTTTGTTTGATTTTTCTAAGAGGAACGCCTGCTAATTTAAGAGCATCGATATTTTCAGTCATAGAATCGAGATTGGACTGTATATCCTGTCCGCCAGAGAGGACATCGTCTACATAAGTTTCTCGTAGTATGATGCTAGTGGCGAGTATTTTTTTCCCTGTGCAGTTTGCGAGGTATGGAGCGTATTCAACACCGAAAATTGAAATCTTCTATCAGATTTTGAGGGGCTTTCCTAAAGAGGATTCTTTGCAAGTCTTGATCTTCTTCCTTGACGTCGATTTTGCGAAAGATTTTTTCGAAGTCGCCATCGCAGATGAACTTTTAGAGGCGCCAGTTGAAAATCATAGACGTGAAGGCGTTTTGGAGAATCAGGCATGTATATAATACGTCATTTACGGTAGTGGCGGTGTTGTTTTGGTGCTTTAGAGGTCCTCACAATATTGGTTCTCGATCTGGATCAGATTCCTGGGCTTTCTTCTTATTCTCAGAAGCGTTTGAGTAGGCTGCTGAGATCCGGTTATGTTGCCTCACTGATTTAAATGGTGAAGGCCGACACTAGTTTGCGGACTGATCCGCTGGGTACCCATCCGAATCTGAGCAATAAGCATTTCTTGGGGGTTATACCGCGATAACCATGTCGATTTTTGAAGGGTTGAGCTGACTTTGGAGACTTTATTAGTTGGGGGAAAATGAGTGAGTTGATGGTGTAAAATAGCATTGGTACAAATCCTTTTCTTTAAATCAGAGGAGCAAAGTGTGACTTCGCAAGTTGTTGGATTGGGGACGCCAAAAACGTATTTTGAGAGCCTTGGTCGACGAGAGCTTTATATATTACCTCGCGTAATGTATAGGGACTATTGCCGTGGGGAGTAGGGTTGTTTCGCAGCTACCAAGAAATGTGGTTTTTCGGCTTGGGTTAATCGGGGATGATAACCATAGACCGCCGTAAACATATCTTTAAACGCTGGCCAGCCTTCATATCTACCACGGGATAGCGGTTGAGGTGTATTAGTAGGGGATCTCAACAGTTGCATGGTGTCGATAATTTGCGACATGCAACTTTCATAACTTTAAAAAACCTTTTTATATTTCTGCTCTATCGAAGCTTAGGAATATAGGGATCTTAGGAATATACTAGAGCTGTTAGGTTAGTCCCTATGATGTTTGATGACCATTTAGAGTAAAAATCCTCCATTCTATTACTTTCGAAAATGAAAGTGTGAAGGCTTGTGTCGGGTACACCAGCGGGGAGAGATTCATCTTTATTTTCCAATCCCATTTTTTGGTTTTAAGTAAGGGGATACAATTTTTGATTAGTATTTGTGAAGAAAATTAAACTTACCCCTGCAGAAATTATACTCACCTCACTCACTCACTTAGAAAAGGTACTTACCTGCGAAGGAAATTTTATTCACCTGTGAAAATTTCACAAACCATAATTTATTAAAAAACAACAAGAAATATTATGACCTTAAAGATGCCTGTGAAAAGAGTTGCAAAAGCAAATAGATATATAGAATTAGAAAGATGGACGTGTTTATATCCACAGTAGACGTGGAAAATTTTTAAAAATTGCTATACAAAATCAAATCTACACAATCATATTTTATGGCCACGAGTAGTAGACCTGCTTAGGTGGTACACCTAAAAAAACAAGTAAGGAAGGTTAAGTTCGGGTGTAACCGAACATTACATACTCAGTTGAGAGCTATGATGACAACATAAGGGAAAATAACCATGTAGGAAAATGAACCGAGAGAAACCCTGGAATGTGTATCAAATGAAAGGCATTAAAAAGTATTTTATGAGGGTGTGGGCCATAGTTCTATAGGTGGACGCCATTTAGAGATATAGCCATAAAGGTGGATCAGGGTGACTCTAGAATGTGTTTGTACGATATGGGTATCAAATTAAAGGTATTAATGAGGGTTTTAAAAGGGAGTGGTGGTTGTTGTATAGGTGTTCGCATTTTCGAAATATCGCCATAAAGGTGGACCAGGGGCGACTCTAGAATTTGTTTGTACAATATGGGTATCAAAAGAAAGGTGATAATGAGTATTTTAAAAGGGAGTAATCCTTAGTTCCATAGGTGGACGCCGTTTCACGAAAGGAGTTAATGAGTATTTTAAAAGGGAGTGGGCCTTAGTTCTATAGGTGGATGCCGTTTCGAAATATCGCCATAAAGGTGGACCAGGGGTGACTCTAGAATGTGTTTGTACGATATGGGTATCAAATTAAAGGTATTAATGAGGGTTTTAAAAGGGAGTGGTGGTTGTTGTATAGGTGGTCGCATTTTCGAAATATCGCCATAAAGGTGGACCAGGGGCGACTCTAGAATTTGTTTGTACAATATGGGTATCAAAAGAAAGGTGATAATGAGTATTTTAAAAGGGAGTAATCCTTAGTTCCATAGGTGGACGCCGTTTCACGAAAGGAGTTAATGAGTATTTTAAAAGGGAGTGGGCTTTCTTTCTATAGGTGTTCGCCGTTTCTAGATATCGCCATAAAGGTGGACCAGGGGTGACTCTAAAATGTGTTTGTACGATATGGGTATCAAATGAAAGGTATTAATGAGTATTTTAAAAGGGAGTGGTGGTTGTTGTATAGGTGGCCCCATTTTCGAAATATCGTCATAAAGGTGAACCAGGGGTGACTCTAGAATTTGTTTGTACAATATGGGTATCAAAAGAAAGGTGTTAATGAGTATTTTAAAATGGAGTAATCCTTAGTTCATAGGTGGAGACCGTTTCGAGATATCGCCATAAAGGTGGGCCAGGGGTGACTCTAGACTTTGTTAGTACGATATGGGTATCAAACGAAAGGAGTTAATGAGCATTTTAAAAATGAATGGGCCTTAGTTCTATAGGTGGACGCCTTTTCGAGATATCGCCATAAAGGTGGACCAGGGGTGACTCTAGAATGAGTTTGTACGATATGGGTATCAAATTAAAGGTATTAATGAGAGTTTTAAAAGGGAGTGGTGGTAGTTGAATATGTGAAGGCGTTTTCCAGATATCGACCAAAATGTGGACCAAGGTGACCCATAACATCATATGTTGGATACCGCTAATTTATTTATATATGTAATACCTGCCAAGATTTTAAGGGTTTTTTATTTCGCCCTGCAGAACTTTTTCATTTTCTTCTACTTAATATGGTAGGTGTCACAACCATTTTATAAAGTTTTTTCTAAAGTTATATTTCGCTTCTATAAAACAATCCAATTACCTTACCAGGGTTCATCCCTTTTTTCGTATTTGGTATAGAATTATGGCATTTTTTTTCATTTGTCGTAATTTTCGATATCGAAAAAGTGGGCGTGGTCATAGTCGGATTTCGTTTATTTTTCATACCAAGATAAAGTGAGTTCAAGTAAGCACGTGGACTAAGTTCATTAAAGATATGTCGATTTTTGCTCAAGTTATCGTGTTAACGGCCATGCGGAAGGACAGACGGACGACTGTGTATAAAAACTGGGCGTGGCATCAGCCAATTTCGCCCATTTTCACAGAAAAGAGTTAACGTCATAAAATCTATGCCCCTACCAAATTTCAAAAGGATTGGTTAATTTTTGTTCGACTTATGGCGTTAAAAGTATCCTAGACAAATTAAATGAAAAAGGGCGGAGCCACGCCAATTTTGAAATTTTCTTTTATTTTTGTATTTTGTTGCACTATATCATTACTGGAGTTGAATGTTGACATAATTTACTTATATACTGTAAAGATATTAAATTTTTTGTTAAAATTTTACTTTAAAAAACTTTTTTTTTTAAAAGTGGGCGTGGTCCTTCTCCGATTTTGCTAATTTTTATTAAGCGTACATACAGTAATAGAAGTAACGTTCCTGCCAAATTTCAGAATGATATCTTCAACGACTGCCAAATTACAGCTTGCAAAATTTTAAATTACCTTCTTTTAAAAGTGGGCGGTGCCACGCCCGTTGTCCAAAATTTTACTAATTTTCTATTCTGCGTCATAAGTTCAACTCATCTACCAAGTTTCGTCGCTTTATCTCTCTGTTGTACTGAAGTATCGCAATTTTTCTGTTTTTCGAAATTTTCGATATCGAAAAAGTGGGCGTGGTTATAGTCCGATATCGTTCATTTTAAATAGCGATCTGAGATGAGTGCTCAGGAACCTACATATCAAATTTCATCAAGATACCTCAAAATTTACTCAAGTTATCGTGTTAACGGACGGACGGACGGACGGACGGACATGGCTCAATCAAATTTTTTTTCGATCCTGATTATTTTGATATATGGAAGTCTATATCTATCTCGATTCCTTTATATATGTACAACCAACCGTTATCCAATCAAACTTAATATACTCTGTGAGCTCTGCTCAACTGAGTATAAAAATAACAACACCGAGGCGATCCTGCATGTAAAGTAATTAAAATAGCAATATAGGTTATTGAGTCATAAAATGTAATTCATTGCAAAAACCTTTAAATGTTATTTTTATAGAGTGGTCTATTCCAAGGAAGACATTGAAGCTCTGCTGATATAATTGATGTAGTATTTGGCAGTAAATTGCCCCTATTCTTTTTTCCATCACTGTAAGTATTTGCACAGTTGGAACATTCATTTGAGGATGATTACGTGATATGTGTATAATGACAAGGAACGAATAGAGAAATGTACGAAGTGTATACTTAATTAGTACTATTGTATTCTCCTGCTAAATAAATATAGTTAAAAACAAGTAAGGAAGGTTAAGTTCGGGTGTAACCGAACATTACATACTCAGTTGAGAGCTATGGTGACAACATAAGGGAAAATAACCATGTAGGAAAATGAACCGAGGGAAACCCTGATATGTGTTTATATGACATGTGTATCAAATGAAAGGCATTAAAAAGTATTTTATGAGGGAGTGGGCCATAGTTCTATAGGTGGACGCCATTTAGGGATATAGTAATAAAGGTGGATCAGGATTGACTCTAGAATGCGTTTGTACGATATGGGTATCAAACGAAAGGAGTTAATGAGTATTTTGAGAGGGAGTGGGCCTTTCTGGACCAGGGGTGACTCTAGACTTTGTTTGTATGATATGGGTATCAAATGAAAGGTGTTAATGAGTATTTTTAAAAGGGAGTGGGCCTTCGTTTTATAGGTGTTCGCCTTTTCGAGATATCGCCATAAAGGTGGACCAGGGGTGACTTTAGAATTTGTTTGTATGATATGGGTATCAAATGAAAGGTGTTAATGATCATTTTAAAAGGGCGTGGGGCTTAGTTCTATAGGTGGACCCCTTTTCGAGATATCGCCATAAAGGTGGACCAGGGGTGACCCTAGAATTCGTTTGTGCAATATGGGTATCAAACGAAAGGAGTTAATGAGTATTTTAAGAGGGAGTGGGCCTTAGTTCTATAGGTGGACGCCTTTTCGAGATACCGCCATAAAGATGGACCAGGTGTGACTCTAGAATTCGTTTGTGCAATATGGGTATCAAACGAAAGGAGTTAATGAGTATTTTGAGAGGGAGTGGGCCTTTCTGGACCAGGGGTGACTCTAGACTTTGTTTGTACGATATGGGTATCAAATGAAAGGTGTTAATGAGTATTTTTAAAAGGGAGTGGGCCTTCGTTCTATAGGTGTTCGCCTTTTCGAAATATCGCCATAAAGGTGGACCAGGGGTGACTCTAGAATGAGTCTGTACGATATTGGTATCAAATTAAAGGTATTAATGAGAGTTTTAAAATGGAGTGGTGGTAGTTGTATATGTGAAGGCGTTTTCCAGATATCGACCAAAATGTGGACCAGGGTGACCCAGAACATCATCTGTTGGATACCGCTAATTTATTTATATATGTAATACCTGCCAAGATTGTAATGGTTTTTTATTTCGCCCTGCAGAACATTTTCATTTTCTTCTACTTAATATGGTAGGTGTCACAACCATTTTATAAAGTTTTTTCTAAAGTTATATTTCGCGTCAATAAAACAATCCAATTACCTTACCACATTTCATCCCTTTTTTCGTATTTGGCATTTTTTTCATTTTTCGTAATTTTCGATATCGAAAAAGTGGGCGTGGTCATAGTCGGATTTCGTTCATTTTTCATACCAAGATAAAGTGAGTTCAGATAAGTACGTGAACTGAGTTTAGTAAAGATATATCGATTTTTGCTCAAGTTATCGTGTTAACGGCCATGCGGAAGGACAGACGGACGACTGTGTATAAAAACTGGGCGTGACATCAACCGATTTCGCCCCGATGGGCGGAGCCACGCCCATTTTTAAATTTTCTTTTATTTTTGTATTTTGTTGCACCATATCATTACTGGAGTTGAATCTTGACATAATTTACTTATATACTGTAAAGATATTAAATTTTTTGTTAAAATTTTACTTTAAAAAAAATTTCTTTTAAAAGTGGGCGTGGTCCTTCTCCGATTTTGCTAATTTTTATTAAGCGTACATATAGTAATAAGGGTAACGTTTCTGCCAAATTTCATCATGATATCTTCAACGACTGCCAAATTACAGCATGCAAAATTTTAAATTACCTTCTTTTAAAAGTGGGCGGTGGCACGCCCATTGTCCAAAATTTTACTAATTTTCTATTTTGCGTCATAAGTTCAACTCATCTACCAAGTTTCGTCGCTTTATCGGTCTTTTGTAATGAATTATCGCACTTTTTCGGTTTTTCGAAATTTTCGATATCTAAAAAGTGGGCGTGGTTATAGTCCGATATCGTTCATTTTAAATAGCGATCTGAGATGACTGCTCAGGAACCTACATACCAAATTTCATCAAGATACCTCAAAATTTACTCAAGTTATCGTGTTAACGGACGGACGGATTATTTTGATATATGGAAGTCTATATCTATCTCGATTCCTTTATATATGTACAACCAACCGTTATCCAATCAAACTTAATATACTCTGTGAGCTCTGCTCAACTGAGTATAACAAGTAAAGGTGTCTAAGTTCGGGTGTAACCGCGAAATTCTCGTGTCTCGAAGTCCTCGAAAATTTCGCGAGCTTCTCGACATTCTTAATTAATCGCTGTATGGACATTATTTATACGCTTGTTTTTTTTTTACTTGTGAATTTTTTGTTGATTATATTGCTTCAATGACATTTAACTCAATACATATTTATTATACATATAATTTTCTTCACAATATTTTATTTTTCAACGAGACATCAAGAACACGGCTTCTCGCGAGATTCTCGAATCTCGAATTACTCGTAAGGCTCGCGAGATTCTCGAATTTCGAATTTCTCGTAAAGCTCGCGAAATTCTCGAATTACTTGTAATACTCGCGATCTTCTCGACTTTCAATTCAGTCGCTGCATTGGCAATATTCTATACATTTCGGGGTTTTTTACTTGTGGTTTTGCGGACATATGGGCTTGTGCTTCAGAAGAAATCGTAAGCTCTATATAAAACAGCCAATGAATCGATTAAGTTGAATGTCGAGAAGCTCCCGAGCCTTATGAGTAATTTGAGATTCGAGAATATCACGAGCCTTACGAGTAATTCGAGATTCGAGAATCTCACGAGAAGGCGAGACTCGCGAGAAATCTCTTCTCGAACATGTTCGAGAAATCGCAAGCTCTATTCAAAACTATTTTTTGCTTAGTTATACCTTACTATTCTAGTCTACGACCTTTTAAACTTGTTTTATATCTAAGTTGCCGTGGTCTTTAACCGATGCCGTCCATTTTTACTAGAAATATTTCCTGCTATAGGGAAAATTTCTGTACCCAATTTTATTACGATCCGTTAATTTTTCTTCGAGTTATGGCTCACGAAGCACAGAAAATTGCTTAGTCATAAAATGCGCGCTACCACGCCCATTTTTTTAAATTTGAAGTTTTTCCTACTTATTGTTATAAATCCACTTGGAAATGAAATACCATTGATATAAAGCTCTTTTTTTGCAAAGATATAGCTTATTTTATTCGTCCACGACCCTTTTAAAAATCTATTATATAAAAGTGATGTAATCTTTCTTCAAAGCATTCCTTATAGTATAGGCAACATCTCTGCCAAATTTTCTTACGATAGGTGTAACGATTTTTGGGTAATGGTTAATAATATTTGTAAAATTGATTTTATCACAAGTGCGCGGTGCCACGCCCATGTTAAAAATTTTTTCAAATTTTTATCAAGAGTCTCAATATCAGTCCACGAGTCAAATTTCAACATTCTAGGTGTATTATTTACTAAATAATCAGGGTTTTTGTGTTTTCCAAAATGTTATATATGTAAAAAGTGGGCGTGGTTATCATCCGATTTCGCTCATTTTCAATACCAATCTATTCTGGGTCCAGATAAGCTCGTGTACCAAATTTGGCGAAGATATATCAATATTTACTCAAATTATCGTGTTAACGGACGGACATGGCCTAATCAAATTTTTTTTTTCGATACTGATGATTTTGATATATGGAAGTCTATATATATCTCGATTCCTTTATACCTGTACAACCAACCGTTACCCAATCAAAGTGAATATACTCTGTGTGCAAAGCACGCTGAGTACAAAAAAAAAAAAAACAAATAAGTGATATTTTTTTATTTTATGACTCTCGGAGAAGGGTTCACTCACCTTAACCACAGCTGTATCCATATCTAGTGTTTCCAAATTAAAACCACATGGATAAAATAAATGCTGCGCTATACAAATTTGTTCTATTTGCTCTATCAAACTAACTATAGAAAATTTCATTGTAGTTGTTTATTTTTATACACGTAAGCGTTTGCATAATTGAATACATTTATTAATTTGAGAACAATTATGTGATTTGTGTACAATGGCTGCATTTTTAAGGAACAAATAAAGAAAACTGCAAAGGGTATCTATTTGTTTTCAAACTGCCAATTAGTTTTATTGTATTCTTCTGTCACAAAACCATAGTTGGGGGCAGTGCGCTAAATTTTGAGCAACTACACTGCTTGAAACTAAGTGGGTTGACATAATCAAGATCTCGTATTAAGTGTTAATGGGACATTAATTTGCTACCGATTTAAACGTTTGTTCATCTTTAACATATTCGTTAAATTTAATGAGCTTAAGACGGTATCTACAGGAATACAGAAATTGAGTTTACATCGCTGCAAAGAAAAAAAAAAAAAACTAGCCCTTTTTTGCGTTTAGCTCCAAAAATTCCGGTTTAGACCCTAGCTCTTTTTTTTTGCGCTCTTTTTTGGCTCCAAATTTATTTCGACAATACGTATTGTGAAATTTGTAATGTGTTTTATGTGTGTCGAAGTTTTATTTTATTTGTTTCGTTATGTATGATGTGGCAACTCGGTACTCAACCGATAACAAAAACTTAATCGATAAACTGTGTCATGAGGTTGTATATTTGATTTCCAGCTTGTGCAACAGCATATTGTCACCTTCTATGAGTTTCGACCCTTTAACTTCAATTTATAATAAATTTTTGTCTCCCGTACCTTGTTTGAAGAATATATACGAATTGAAAAATAAGGTAAATGTATAGACGAATTCATTGATGGAATAATACGTAATATATGTAAATTAATAGAGCAATTAAGGCAACGCCGCACAATATAGAAACGCTTAGCAAAAAATATTTCTTTTCGGTTGAAAACACATTGAGAATTGTGAAACCTCAAGGGTTTCCATATTTCAAAAATGAAAATGAAAAAACAAGTATAGCACTGATGAAATAACGAGATTACAAATGCAGTGGACAAATATCTATCTCCAAAATTGGAAAAATGTGACTTCAACATAAAGTGTTTGGTTTCATGTTAAACAGTATAACAGTATAATTCCAAAAGCTTGTCGATTTCTGCTGCCACTAAGCAATGCTGAAGTTGCAAGAACTTTTTCAAACATGAGTTTGATTAAAAGCAAACACAGAAACAAAATGAATTTAGTTATGTTACAGTCGGTTCTGAGAATAAAAAGTGGTCTTAAACGGCTGAATGAATGCTGTCATTACTTTGAAATAAACAACGATCTCTTAAAATTAATGAACACAAAAAATATTTATGAGTGTAGCAAAAATAATAAGTCATCTTCTGAGGACGAAATCATATATTTTTAAGTCTAAGGCCCTTCAACCATATCTCGCCCCAACATAAACTTGAATATCGTACACGCGTATTTTAATGGTGATTCGTAAACCCGTAGGATGTTAAAAATTGAATAAAAAAATTGGAAAAAATTTAAATTAATTTTCATAGGCCAACATTTTGACAAGTCGTATTTTTGGCGAACTTATAGCCGTGCCTTAATTGTAGTAGTGTGAAAAATACTTCTTACTTTTTAACGATACCTTACAGCCAAATGGCAAAACTAAAGTTAAAAAAACGTATTTTTGTTATTATAAAATATAAAATCAACTATAAAAAACAGTATTTTTTTATGTACCTCTATTGTACCTTATTATAATTTTTTTGTTAGTTTTCTGTACCTTTTTTATAACTTTATTGAAGTTTGATTTGAAATAAATGTGAAGACTGACATTGAAAAATATACATATACTCTTAGCTCTTTTTCCTTGTAGATACTAGCCCCAAAGAAATTTTTTCTCTGGCAACACTGGTCTCAATTCAAGAACGGTATGTGACATGGTGGAATCACCAGGTGAGGTAAATAAAAAAAGACGGAAGATGTACGCTATTTGAAATGGCAGGGATGTAAATTTTGATGGTATAGTTAAGAACATTTAGGACCTACTTTTCTTGCTATCACAATGTAACACGCTTTTATTAGAACAATTAGGACTGTGATATAAACTGTAAGATTTAGTAATTTAGGTGTAAAGTTTTAATGTTAAAAATATATAATAATGTACAATATGGAATTTTTTTGTTGCAGACGAAGAAGCCTAATTATCGTTAAAGGTTACAGTGAACTTATAAAGTGTTATATTTCTTTACAGTCAATTTATTTTTTACTTTTTAGTTAATTTTATTAACCAATAATAAAAACTTATTTTTAAAAAAGTTTCTTTTCTTTAATTTTATTTTTTTGTTAATTTTGTTCCCACGTATATAAGACAAAAATGGTTCATCCTCCAGAGGACTGTTCTAGTCTTCAGTCTGATCTAAATAATCTTTCTAATTGGTGTATATTAAATCATCTCCATCTAAATGTTAGTAAATGTTGCGTCATCACGTTTGCTAAAGAGTCTAAGACAGTGACTAGCGACTATGTACTAAATGGACAAAAATTGTGCCGTAAAGATACTATTAAGGATATAGGGGTTATTTTCGACTCTAGGTTGACCTTTTCCAACCATGTAGACCATGTGGTGTCGAAGTCTTTTTCTATGATTGGTTTTATACGCAGAAACACTGTGGATTTTGTTGACCCACTTACTCTCAAAGCGCTGTACATATCTTTAGTGCGTAGTCAATTGGACTATTGCTGTATAATTTGGAACCCTTACTATCAAAATCTTACTTCTATAATTGAAACGGTGCAAAGGGTGTTCACTAGAATGGCTTTGCGTCCTCTGTCATGGCCTGATGGGCTTCCAAACTATATTGGCAGACGCAAGTTGCTAGGTCTACAAAGTTTGGAAGAGAGGAGGTCTTATTTTTCTATTATTTTTGTGTGTAATGTGACGAATTCTAGAATCAACAGTGAACTCATTTCTAATTTAATACATGTTCACTCATCAAGTTTTAATTTAAGGACAACTCGTTTATTCGATGTAATTTTTCATGCAACCAATTATGGTTTCAATGAGCCACTCACAAGATGCGTTCGAATATGCAATTCATATGCTAAAAATTTGAATTTCAGTTTAGAGATAAGTAGCTTTAAGACTAGTCTCTTTACACTTTTTAATTAATGAGTCTGTTAGAACTATTCGGTAGACAATAATAAATAAATAAATAAATAAATAAATATCAGAAAAAATCCACATTCATAACCAACAAATTTTCTCTGTGGCAGATATCGGCATCAGGTAACTTTTTTGATACTGTAATATATCCGCAGCAATTTGAGTGTTAGTACGTATAAAGCAACCAAGCGCAGCTAGCGTGATCTATTTGTTTACATACAAAAATTGATGTGTAAGTATATGCTATAATGCATATACAAGCGACAACGGTCTCTCACGAACTATTCCCGTGTTTGGTATGCTTTCGTATGAAATTTTAATTGAAATACGAGGCAAAAGTTTGCTTCGATGGGTGAATTTCAAAGCGCAACTGCTAGCTCAGCTAATCAGTTATCAGCTGAGTGAAAGAAATTGTGCTCTGAAACAATACGTTGAGCCAACTGTCAACAACCAATCGATAAAAACGATGAGTGAATGGAGCGGAAAATTTGTATGCTCACTGATTTGTCGTTCCAAAAAGTTATCACTAATCAACTTCGCCAGCAGTTGTGCTTTTGGAATACGCCCCATGCTTTGTTCAACTCATTCAAATGAAATTGTATATATGTGCATACCATGTTCACGTGTTCTTGCAACAACAAAACGTTAAATACATACATACATACATACTTATGAACATACAGATTTTCGAGAAAACATTTCGTATGTGTTTGCCAAAAGTGGCTTCACTTCGGATATCAGCATCTTCGGTGGCAGATCTTTCGCGTCCAACGCTAACGCGGTGTCAGGATGAAGAAAACTCTCTACCAAATTACTGATACGAATCGCTACGTTTAAATAACCCTGACTGAGTATGAGTACACAATTTTTTATATCATGATCCGAATATATTGGGGCATATTCATAATCGAAATAAAATGTGACTAAGTTAGTTGAAGCATTTTTGACAGAGAGCACATATAAAATTGTGTCAAACAGTGTTAACTAACTTAAAATCATATTTTATTGTGACTTTGCCTATGTCGGGTTGAGTTTACAGCTACTGATTGCAGATCTCTGCTCTGTGGGTTACATCTGTTTTAAAATAAAATTCCAGATTTCGCAAGCGTGGGATTCACCACGTGTGATTCACCACGTTGTAAGACCAATTTCTCATATAAAATGGCATGGTGAATCCCATCGCAAGCGTGGGATTCTAAGTCTCAGAATCCACGGTTAGGTACCGCCGGGTTTGTATGGCACTTAGGCTGTTGTGGATACACAGGACCAGTGCGAGTTTATATTATTTTTGACATCGAATAAGAATTAAAAACCAAAACTGTGATGAGCAGTAAAATTCAAAAATGCGCCTAAAGTAAACTGACCTCAACTTCAACTGCAGTTGAAGCTTTCGTCGAACAACCGGACATAAAAGGGAGAGGTGTTATCCATTATTTAGTTGAACTGTAGTACCTTTGCGCACATAAATGGGTTTCTGGTTTGATGAAAAGTTTTAGTCACACTTGGAAGTGATCGTAATACTTTTAAATGTGTTTCTATCCCGAAAAATTCCTTATTCTTTCCAACTGCTCTGTTGATTTGTCGTTGAGAGCCGAAAGTAAAACATATGCCCTTCTAATATATCATACAAACTTGATCAGAATATCCCCCAAAAGCTCTTGAGAGTTGCATTCATGAGGTATTACTAATGTTACCAAGTTATTAGCAGTGTTTTTATACACGTATATACGTCTACGTTTGCGGGAAAAAAATCGCTTATCCTCACTTATGCCTGGTTTTTCAGTGCGAGTTTAAACTCTAATTGACTAGCTTATTATTCTAGTCTACGACCCTTTTAAACTTGTTTTATATCTAAGTTGGCGTGGTCTTTAACCGATCCCGTCCATTTTTACTAGAAATATTTTCTGCTATAAGGAAAATATGTGTACACAATTTCATTACATGTTAATTTTTCTTCGAGTTATGGCTCCCGAAACATAGAAAATTGCTTAGTCGTAAAAGGGGCGGTGCCACTCCCATTTTCAAAAATTTTAGTGTTTTCCAATTTAAGGTTATAATTCAATTTGGAAAGTAAAATTCTATTGATACAAAGCTCTTTTTTGCTAAGATATAGCTTATTATTTTCGTCTACGACCCATTTAAAAATCTTTTATATAAAAGTGGGCGTGGTATTTAACCGATCTCGTCCAATTTTTCCAGAAATATTTCCTGCTATAGGAAAAATTTGTGCACCAAATTAGATTACGATCCGTTAATTTTTCTTCGAGTTATGGCTCCCGAAACATAGAAAATTGCTTAGTCATAAAAGGGGCGGTTCCACGCCCATTTTTTAAAATTTGAAGTTTTTCCTATTTATTGTTATAAATACACTTGGGAAATGAAATACCATTGATATAAAGCCCTTTTTTGCAAAGATATAGCTTATTTTATTCGTCCACGACCCTTTTAAAAATCTTTTATATAAAAATGGGCGTGGTCGTTAACCGATTTCGTTAATTTTTCTTCAAAGCATTCCTTATAGTAAAGGCAACATCTCCGCCGAATTTTGTTACGATAGGTTTAACGATTTTTGGTTTATGATTAATAATATTTGTAAAATTGATTTTATCACAAGTGGGTGGTGCCACGCCCATGTTAAAATTGTTTTCAAATTTTTATCAAGAGTCTCAATATCAGTCAACACGTCAAATTTCAACATTATAGGTGTATTATTTACTAAATAATCAGGTTTTTTGTGTTTTCCAAAATTTTATATACATAAAAAGTGGGCGTGATTATCATCCGATTTCGCTCATTTTCAATACAAATCTATTCTGGGTCCAGATAAGCTCGTGTACCAAACTTGGTGAAGATATCTCAATATTTACTCAAGTTATCATGTTAACGGACAGACGGACGGACGGACATGGCTCAATCAAATTTTTTTTCGATCCTGATGATTTTGATATATGGAAGTCTATATCTATCTCGATTCCTTTATACCTGTACAACCAACCGTTACCCAAACGGTGGTGCCACGTGTTATGTAGAAAAGTAATTTATCTGAAGTGAAATATAAAATTGAAGCTCACGCTCAGTATATAATGTTCGGTTAGACCCGAACTTAGACACCTTTACTTGTTTATATTAGCATTGAGTCGACGAGGTTTGACACAGTTGGAGATCAACAAAATAATTGAATTTGATTGGGACGATTCAGAAAATGGTGAAAGTGATGAGGAAGAAACAAGTACCGGGGTGCATTTGGAGAATATTATTATTGAAGAAACCCTTCAAAGTTTTGCATGACCATGACCATGACTTCGGGTTTTGGGCCCTTTCGCTCTGCTGCAAACCTCGCAATTAGCAATCAACTCAGTGACCGACTGACGGCAACCAACCCAATAGAATTTCTGCTTAATTTTCTCGAGCGTCTTCGTGATTCCCAGATGACCTCCACTTGGACCATTATGTAGCTCGTTGAGAACGTCAGGAATCCTTTTCTTGGGAACGTTTCGTTAGAGCCCTTGCATAACATGTGACAGATCTGTATCTTCTAGCTGACACTTCCTTAGTTGTTCCTTGTCCCATTCATCCGTACACGTTATAGTAATTAGCCGGACATCTAAAATGTGTTCTTTAGCCTCAGCTTTTGAACAGTGTTTGCATTCCAAGCTACATGGTCTTCGTGACATTGCATCAGCATTTCCATGGGTACTACCTTTTCGATGCTCAATGGAAAAGTCATAGATTTGTAGTAGCTCGATCCAAGGTGCCAATTGACCTTCGGGATTATGGAACTGTGGGAGCCATTTCAACACCGCATGATCTGTCCTTACGCGGAATCGCTGGCCGTAGAGGTACTTGTGAAGATGTTTAATGCACTATATAATGCCAACAGCTCTCTCCATCTAACGCAAATTTCCTCTTTGGTTTTCCTATTGATCGGCTGTAATATGCAACTACCTTCTCCTGTCCATCGACCAGTTTTGATAAAACGCCTCCTATCGCACATCCACTCGCATCTGTATCTAGAATAAACGTTGCTCCTGGAATCGAATATGCCAACATTGGGGCAGTGCACCAACGATTTTTCAATGTTTTGAAAGCCACTTCCTGCTCCTCCTTCCATTCAAAAGCTTTATTTTTTCTTGTAAGCTCGTGGAGCTATGAGCTACGCTGGCAAACCGGTCACTGGGTCGAATGGGGAGAAAAGGGAAGGCCACACTATGCCACACTGGATTTCCGCGCTCAAAGTGCTCTAAGTGTAAAATTTGTTTATGCTCTAATCCACAAAGAATTGTCTCAATTCATACCATACTTAATATTTCAAAATTTGAAGGCAAATAAAAACACTCAAAATAAAATAGATATGTACATATGTACTTTCTGTTTTATGTGTACTACTATGGCGCGATGTTGCCTATAGGCAACATTTCATAACGGACAAACCAAGAATCGTAGATCTTTGAAACCGATACATCCTTATTTTATAGCCTACCAAACAATAATATGTCATACAAAAAATTTTAACCCTGCCAAATTAATTCGGGTAGGAAAGGGTTAAAATACGCGTGTACGATATTCAAGTTTATGTTGGGGCGAGATATGTTTGAAGGGCCTTAGACTTAAAAATCTATGATTTCGTCCTCAGAAGATGAATTATTATTTTTGCTACACTAATAAGTATTTTTTGTGTTCATTAATTTTAATAGATCGTTGTCTATTTCAAAGTAATGACAGCATTCATTAATCCGTTTAAGACCACTTCTTATTGTCAGAAGCGAATGCAACATAACTAAATTCATTTTGTTTCTGTGTTTGCTTTTAATCAAACTCATGTTTGAAAAAGTTCTTGCAACTTGAGCATTACTTAGTTGCAGCAGAAATCGGCAAGCTTTGGGAATTATATTGTTATACTGTTTAACATCAAACCAAAAACTTAATGTTGAAGTCACATTTTTCCAATTTTGGAGATAGATATTTGTCCACTGCATTTGTAATCTCGTTATTTCATCAGTGCTATACTTGTTTTTTCATTTTCATTTTTGAAATATGGAAACCCTTGAGGTTTCACAATTCTCAATGTGTTTTCAACCGAAAAGAAATATTTTTTGCTAAGCGTTTCTATATTGTGCGGCGTTGCCTTAATTGCTCTATTAATTTACATATATTACGTATTATTCCATCAATGAATTCGTCTATACATTTACCTTATTTTTCAATTCGTATATATTCTTCAAACAAGGTACGGGAGACAAAAATTTATTATAAATTGAAGTTAAAGGGTCGAAACTCATAGAAGGTGACACTATGCTGTTGCACAAGCTGGAAATCAAATATACAACCTCATGCCACAGTTTATCGATTAAAGTTTTTGTTATCAGTTGAGTACCGAGTTGCCACATCATACATAACGAAACAAATAAAATAAAACTTCGGCACACATAAAACACATTACAAATTTCACAATACGTATTGCCGAAATAGATTTGGAGCCAAAAAGAGCGCCAAAAAAGAGCTAGGGTCTAAACCGGAATTTTTGGAGCTAAACGCAAAAATAGGGCTAGATATTTTTTTTCTTTGTAGCGATGTAAACTCAATTTCATTATTCCTATAGATGCCGTCCTAACCTCATTAAATTTAACGAATATGTTAGAGATGAACAAACGCTTAAATCCGTAGCAAATTAATGTCCCATTAACACTTAATACGAGATCTTGATTATATCAACCCACTTAGTTTCAAGCCTCCAACTATGGTTTTTTGACAGAAGAATACAATAAAACTAATTGGCAGTTTGAAAACAAATAGATACCCTTTGCACTTTTCTCTATTTGTTCCTTAAAAATGCAGCCATTGTACACAAATCACATAATTGTTCTCAAATTAATAAATGTATTCAATTATGCAAACGCTTACGTGTATAAAAATAAACAACTACGATGAAATTTTCTCTAGTTAGTTTGATAGAGCAAAAAGCTGTTTGTTCAATTTTTATTATACCTGAAATTGTATGTGGTAGGTAATTTGCCCAAAAACTTTCTCAAGTTATAATGTGCGGAGTGAATAAAGTAATTAGCATTTACTTCAATTAATTTAACCCTGATTAAAAAGTATTCTCATTCGTCAGATCTGGAGGAAAAATCGTATGCTTGTTTTTTATTTACACGAAAAAAATTTATAAATAGAACAAAATCTGTATTGCGCAGCATGTGGTTTTAATTTGGAGTCATAAAATAAAAAAAAAATATCACTTATTTGGTTTTGTTATACTCAGCGTGCTTTGCACATAGAGTATATTAACTTCGATTGGATAACGGTTGGTTGTACAGGTATAAAGGAATCGAGATAGATATAGACTTCCATATATCAAAATAATCAGCATCGAAACAAAATTTGATTGAGCCATGTCCGTCCGTCCGTTAACACGATAACTTGAGTAAATATTGATATATCTTCACCAAATTTGGTACACGAGCTTATCTGGACCCAGAATAGATTAGTATTGAAAATGAGCGAAGTTGGATAATAACCACGCCCACTTTTTATATATATAACATTTTGGAAAACACCAAAACCTGATTATTTAGTAAATGATACACCTAGAATGTTGAAATTTGACATGTGGACTGATATTGAGACACTTGATAAACACTTTTTTTAATGGGCGTGGCACCGCCCACTCGTGATAAAATCAATTTTACAAATATTATTAATCATAAATCAAAAAATGTTAAACCTATCGTAACAAAATTCGGCAGAGAGGTTGCCTTTACTATAAGGAAAAATTAACGAAATCGGTTAAGGACAACGCCCACTTTTATATACAAGATTTTTAAAAGGGTCGTGGACGAATAAAATAAGCTATATCTTTGCAAAAAAAATACTTTATATCAATGGTATTTCATTTCCCAAGTGGATTTATAACAATAAATAGGAAAAACTTCAAATTTTAAAAAATGGGCGTGGCACCGCCCCTTTTATGACTAAGCAATTTTCTATGTTACGGGAGCCATAACTCGAAGAAAAATTAACGGATCGTAATAAAATTGGGTACATAGATTTTTCCTATAGCAGGAAATATTTCTAGTAAAAATGGACGCGATCGGTTAAAGACCACGGCAACTTAGATATAAAACAAGTTCTAAAGGGCCGTAGATCGAATAATAAGCTATAACTTAGCAAAAAATAGTTTTGAATCCATGATATTTCGCTTATCAAGTTTTATGGTAAGAGGAACATTTTTTTTAACGGGCGGTGCCACGTGTTTTGTAGAAAAGTAATTTATCTGAATTGAAATGTGCAATTGAAGCTCACGCCGAGTATATAATGTTCGGTTACACCCGAACTTAGACACCTTTACTTGTTTTTAACTATATTTATTTAGCAGGATGCTACAATAGTACTAATTAGCAGTTTGAAAATAGATAGAACTAATTAAGTATACACTTTGTACATTTCTCTATTTGTTCCTTGTCATTATACACATACCACGTAATCATTCTCAAATGAATATACCAACTGTGCAAATACTTACAGTGATGGAAAAAAGAATAGCGACAATTTACTGCCAAATACTAAATCAATTAAATCAGCAGAGCTTCAATGTCTTCCTTGGAATAGAGCACTCTATAAAAATAACATTTAAAGATTTTTGCAATAAATTTCATTTTATGACTCAATAACATATATTACTATTTTAATTATTTTACATGCAGGCTCGCCTCGGTGTTGTTATTTTTTTTTTTAGGTGTACCACCTAAGCAGGTCTACTACTCGTGGCCATAAAATATGATTGTGTAGATTTGATTTTGTACAGCAATTTTTAAAAATTTTCCACGTTCTACTGTGGATATAAACACGTCCATCTTTCTATTTCTATATATCTATTTGCTTTTGGAACTCTTTTCACAGGCCTCTTTAAGGTCATAATATTTCTTGTTGTTTTTTAATAAATTATGGTTTGTGAAATTTTCACAGGTGAATATAATTTCCTCCTCAGGTAAGCAGCTTTTCTAAGTGAGTGAGTGAGGTGAGTATAATTTTCTGCAGGGGTAGGTTTAATTTTCACAAATACTAATCAAAAATTTTATCCCCTTACTTAAAACAAAAAATGGGATTGGAAAATAAAGATGAATCTCTCCCCGCTGGTGGACCCGAATCAAGCCTTCACACTTTCATTTTCGAAAGTAATAGAATGGAGGATTTTTAATCTAAATGGTCAACAAACATCATAAGGGGCTAACCTAACATCTAGTATAGTCCTAAAAAACATATCCCTTTCCCCATTCCACAAGGTGTCTACAGCTTCGATAGAGCAGAAATATAAAAAGGTTCTGAAAGTTTGGAAAGTTGCATGTCGCAAATTATCGACACCATGCAACTGTTGAGACCCCCTACTAATACACCTCAACAGCTATGCCGCGGTAGATATGAAGACTGGCCAGCATTTAAAGATATGTTTACGGCGGTCTATCGTTATCATCCCCGATTAACCCAAGCCGAAAAACCACATTTCTTGGTAGCTGCGAAACAACCCTACTCCCCACGGCAATAGTCCCTATACATTGCGCGAGGTAATATACAATTCGTGCTCCCGTTGACCAAGGCTCTCAAAATACCTTTTTGGCGTCCCCAATCCGACAACTTGCGAAGTTACACTTTGCTCCTCTGTTTTAAAGAAAATGATTTGTACCAATGCAATTTTACACCATCAACTCACTCATTTTCCCCCAACTAATAAAGTCTCCAAAGTCAGCTCAACCCTTTAAAAATCGACATGGTTATCGCGGTATAACCCCCAAGAAACGCTTATCTCTCAGGTTCGGATGGGTACCCAGCGGATCAGTCCACGAACTAGTATCGGCCTTCACCATTTAAGTCAGTGAGGCAACATAACCGGATCTCAGCAGCCTACTCAAATGCTTCTGAGAATAAGAAGATCCAGATCGAGAACCAATGTTGTGAGGCCCTCTAAAGCACCAAAGACACACCGCCACTACGTTAAACTCTCTGAATGACGTATTATATACAGGCCCGATTCTCCAAAACGCCTTCACGTCTATGATTTTCAACTGGCGCCTCTACAAGTTCATTTTCGATGGCGACTTCGAAAAAATTTATCGCAAAATTGACGTCAAGGAAGAAGATAAAGGCTTCCAAAGAACTCTCTTAAGGAAAGCCCCTCAAAATCCGATATACGATTTCAAATAAAAAACTGCAACTTTCGGTGTTAAATACGCGCCATACCTCGCAATCCGCACAAGGGAAAAAGTACTCGGCACTAACATCATTCTACGAGAAACTTATGTAGATGATGTCCTCTCTGGCGGACACGATAGTCCACTCTCGATTCTATGACTCAAATATTCTCAGCCGTAACGAAACTATTTGACCTGGCAGAATAGCTATCACGAATAATGGCCTTAGCCAAAATCAGTCTGCAATAGCTCTGGTAAGAAGGAACCGACTGGGATGAAGAAGTCAAACGGGAATCCAGTAACCAATGTCGTACCCCTGCGAACAGTCCACTTACCACGACTATAATTCTGCGGTGCCGTGTTATTGTGGAAATAGATGACTCAAACTTAATTTCAATTGAAGTTGCCACCACCCGAATTGACAATATGGTCAGATTCCTCCATTGGTTGGTTAGAAAAACCCCGACATACACGGAAAACTTATGTGGCATACAGGATTACCCAAATTTTGGAGAACGTCAGCAACACAATTTGGCGCCACGTACTTAGCGTCGACAACCCCGCCGTTTTATGAACTCGAGTATGAAAACAACAAGATTTAGTTGACTGCTCGTTATGGTGGAATGGACTCCGATAGCTCTCTAAGCAGAACACATTCTGGCCAAAATACTACAAACTATCTCCTCCGGAGAAAAATCCATTTAGGCCGTTTCATTCATCACTCTTAAAACCACCCGATTCCCAATTCGATAGCCTTCACTCACGCGTACGACGCTAAAATAAAACTAATAATGTTAATGCAACGCCATAATTTCCCCAGCAGAAATCACTCAAAATAATCAAACCCAATCAGGAAGAAAAGTTCCCTACTGTCCCTAAATCCCATGCTAGAGATGGTATCTTCCGAATTGACAGTCGTTTATTTAGTGCTGATATGAGCTATAAAGAATGCTGTACAATAATTATCCCAGACAACTCGAATTTCTGCTCCTTGATTCTACATTTGCTCCATAAAGTTTTGCTCCATGGCGAAAAACGAATAATGATCTGCATGATACAGAAGGAATACTACATCTTCAGACTCAAGCAGAAAGTAAACAAGTAAGGAAGGCTAAGTTCGGGTGTAACCGAACATTACATACTCAGTTGAGAGCTATGGAGACAAAATAAGGAAAATCACCATGTAGGAAAATGAACCTAGGGTAACCCTGGAATGTGGTTGTCTGACATGTGTATCAAATGGAAGGTATTAAAGAGTATTTTAAGAGAGAGTAGGCCATAGTTCTATGGATGGACGCCATTTAGGGATATCGCCATAAAGGTGGACCAGGGCTGACTCTAGAATGTGTTTGTACGATATGGGTATCAAATGAAAGGTGATAATGAGTATTTTAAAAGGGAATGGGCTTTAGTTCTATAGGTGAACGCCTTTTCGAGAAATCCCCATAAAGGTGGACCAGGGGTGACTCTAGAATATGTTTGTACGATATGGGTATCAAATGAAAGCTGTTAATGAGTATTTTGAAAAGGAGTGATCCTTAGTTCCCTAGGTGGACGCCGTTTCGAGATATCGCCATAAAGGTGGACCAGGGGTGTCTCTAGTTGTACGATATGGGAATCAAATGAAAGGTGTTACTGAGCGTTTTAAGAGGGAGTGGGCATTAGGTCTATAGGTGGACGCCTTTTCGAAATGTCGCCATTAGGGTGGGCCAGGGGTGACTCTAGAATGTGTTTGTACGATATGGGTATCAAACGAAAGGTGTTACTGAGCATTTTAAGAGGGAGTGGGCATTAGGTCCATAGGTGGACGCCTTTTCGAGATATCGCCATTAGGGTGGGCCAGGGGTGACTCTGGAATGTGTTTGTACGATATGGGTATCAAATGAAAGGTGGTAATGAGTATTTTAAAAGGGAGCAATCCTTAGTTCTATAGGTGGACGCCTTTTCGAGATATCGCCATAAAGGTGGACCAAGGGTGACTCTAGAATGTGTTTACGATATGGGTATCAAACGAAAGGTGTTACTGAGCATTTTAAGAGGGAGTGGGCACTAGGTCTATAGGTGGACGCCTTTTCGAGATATCGCCATTAGGGTGGGCCAGGGGTGACTCTAGAATGTTTGTACGATATGGCTATCAAACGAAAGGTGTTACTGAGCATTTTAAGAGAAAGTGGGCATTAGGTCTATAGGTGGGCGCCTTTTCGAGATATCGCCATTAGGGTGGGCCAGGGTGACTCTAGAATGTGTTTGTACGATATGGGTATCAAATGAAAGGTGGTAATGAGTATTTTAAAAGGGAGTAATCCTCAGTTCTATAGGTGGACGCCTTTTCGAGATATCGCCATAAAGGTTGACCAAGGGTGACTCTAGAATGTTTGTACGATATGGGTATCAAACGAAAGGTGTTGCTGAGCATTTTAAGAGGGAGTGGGCATTAGGTCTATAGGTGGACGCCTTTTCGAGATATCGCCATTAGGGTGGGCCAGTGGTGACTCTAGAATGTTTGTACGATATGGGTATCAAACGAAAGGTGTTACTGAGCATTTTAAGAGGGAGTGGGCATTAGGTCTATAGGTGGACGCCTTTTCGAGATATCGCCATTAGGGTGGGCCAGGGGTGACTCTAGAATGTTTGTACGATATGGGTATCAAAGGAAAGGTGTTACTGAGCATTTTAAGAGGGAGTGGACATTAGGTCTATAGGTGGACGCCTTTTCGAGATATCGCCATTAAGGTGGGCCAGGGGTGACTCTATAATGTTTTTACGATATGGGTATCAAACGAAAGGTGTTACTGAGCATTTTAAGAGGGAGTGGGCATTAGGTCTATAGGTGCACGCCTTTTCGAGATATCGCCATTAGGGTGGACCAGGGTTGACTCTAGAATGTGTTTGTACGATATGGATATCAAATTAAAGGTATTGATGAGGGTTTTAAAAGCGAGTGGCCCTTAGATGTATATGTGAAGGCGTTCTCGCGATATCGACCAAATGTGGATCAGGTGATCCAGAAAATCATCTGTCGGGTACCGCTAATTTATTTATATATTCAATAACACTAACAGTATTCCTGCCAAGATTCCAAGGGCTGTTGATTTCGCCTTGTAGAACTTTTTCATTTTCTTCTACTTAATATGGTAGGTGTCACACCCATTTTACAAAGTTTTTTCCAAAGTTATATTTTGCGTCAATAAACCAATCCAGTTACCATGTTTCATCCCTTTTTTCGTATTTGGTATAGAATTATGGCATTTTTTTAATTTTTCGTAATTTTCGATATCGATAAAGTGGGCGTGGTTATGGTCGGATTTCGGCCATTTTTTATACCAAGATAAAGTGAGTTCAGATAAGTACGTGGGCTAAGTTTAGTAAAGATATATCGGTTTTTGCTCAAGTTATTGTGTTAACGGCCGAGCGGAAGGACAGACGGTGGACTGTGTATAAAAACTGGGCGTGGCTTCCACCGATTTCGCCCATTTTCACAGAGAACAGTTATCGTCATAGAATCTATGCTCCTACCAAATTTAAAAAGGATTGGTAAATTTTTGTTCGACTTATGGCATTAAAAGTATTCTAGACACACTAAATGAAAATGGGCGGAGCCACGCCCATTTTGAAATTTTCTTTTATTTTTGTATTTTGTTGCATCATATTATTACTGGAGTTGAATTTCGACTTAATTTACTTATATACAGTAAAGATATTAAATTTTTTGTTAAAATTTGAATTTAAAAAAATTTTTTTTTAAAAAGTGGGCGTGTTCTTCATCCAATTTTGCTAATTTTTATTTAGCACATATATAGTAATAGTAGTAACGTTCCTGCCAAATTTCATCATGATATCTTCAACGACTGCCAAATTACAGCTTGCAAAACTTTTAAATTACCTTCTTGTAAAAGTGGGCGGTGCCACGCCCATTGTCCAAAATCTTACTAATTTTCCATTCTGCGTCATAACGTCAACCCATCTACCAAGTTTCATCGCTTTAACCGCCTTTGGCAATGAATTATCGCATTTTTTCGGTTTTTCGAAATTTTCGATATCGAAAAAGTGGGCGTGGTTATAGTCCGATATCGTTCATTTTAAACAACGATCTGAGATGAGTGCTCAGGAACCTACATACCAAATTTCATCAAGATACCTCAAAATTTACTCAAGTTATCGTGTTAACGGACGGACGGACATGACTCAATCAAATTTTTTCTGGATCCTGATTATTTTGATATATGGAAGTCTATATCTATCTCGATTCCTTTATATATGTACAACCAACCGTTATCCAATCAAACTTAATATACTCTGTGAGCTCTGCTCAACTGAGTATAAAAATGCATATTCAACTGCAAGACGTGCACGATATATAAGCAACGAATGCGTTCGCAAATAATGGCCGCTATGCCCCCGAATGTGTCACTTACTCGGTATCCTTTTACGTAACCGGCGTTGACTTCGCTGGCGCATTTATGGCGAAGACGTCCCCCTTGCGACGAGTCTTCTACTCAAATGCATACTTTTGTGTATATGTATGCTTATCTACTAAAGCGGTCCATCTCGAATCTTGCACACGTTAGACAACTGAGGTGTTCAGAGCAGCCTTTTCTCGCTTCGTTGGAAGATGCGGATTATCTCACAAAGTAGCTCAACAAGCTTTTCAAAATGAGCTCTCAGCAGCTGTAGATATCGCTGAAAGATTTGCGTTGCAAGGTTTTTCTTGGCAGTTTATACCCTCTTATGCCCCACATATAAGCGGCCTATAGGAAGCCGCGGTAAAAAGCTTCAAGACACATTGTGAAATGTAGCAGGAAATCAATTGTTTACGTTCGAAGAATTCATAACACTCCTCATTCCAATAGAAGCGGTGCTCAATTTTCGCCCTCTTTATCTTGTGTGACAGGACCCAAGTGATTTATTAGCCCTCACTCCAATGCACTTCCTTCCAGGTGTTCCCTTAGCATCCTTGCCAGAACCGAATGCCGAAAACTTATCTCAGACTACAAAATGGCAAAGGTTGAAGGTTCTGTATCTTCAATCTAGCTCATGATGAAAGAATTGCAGAAGATATATAAATGGAAACATCCCCAACTGAGCATTTGAGAAGGAGATATATGAATGTTATATGTTATATATGTTTTTTTATTTGCATTGTATAAAGATGTACCCTGTACCAATTAAAGTAACTTATCGTTTCCTTAATTTTTCATAAAAAATGTAGGTTTTTGTGAGCTCGAGGCCTTGCTTTAAATAAAACACTGTGTTAGTATTCACACATTTATTTGGTCGATATTTCGACTTCAATCTGAAGTCATTTTCAAGACTTTTTTTAAAACACAACATGAAAAGAAAATAAACAGAAATATATAATTTATATCACATACATATATACATTTATGACACTGGATCGACTTACTTGCATGTAAATGCCTGATCGACTAATCAGGTGTTCTAACAAAATAATAGGAAGAAGGTGGAAAAAGGAAAGTAAACAATTGGAGTACCGCAAGTATAAACAAATTTTAAGGAACCGTATAAGTAAACAAAATTACACAACAACAATCATACACAAAGAATTTTTAAGAAAAACAAGACAAAATGCAACAAAGCAAAGTGTGCATAATATCCTCCCCCCCTTTCATTAGTTGTTGTCCCCAATCTCGTTCGCAGCGGGATATTTGCTGGGCTGTGGCGCTCTCGATGAACATTTTGTGATTTGCCCTGTGTATTGTTGCTGCTTTGAAACTAAATTCCGATATGCGTAGGCACATTGGTCTACGTCCGACTTGTAATTCATTCTATTAGGGGTGTTCATAATATGGAGCATCTCCAAAATATATCGTTTATTGTAGTGTTTTTCTTTATCGAGAATTCTAACATTTTCGAAATCGGGGTAATGTCCAGTGTCAGCACAATGAGATGACAAGGCAGTCTTGTTGTCCGACGAATTCTTTCTAAGCTTGATATTGGACCTGTGACCGGAAACCCTTGTCTTCAGTTTTTGTTTTGTTGTCCCCACATATACCTTTCCGCATACGTGGGACCCGTCGCCGTTACATGGAATTTCATATATTAAATTAGATTTCTCTAACTTTGGAATTGGGTCCTTCATATTGTTAAATACTTGTCGGAGTGAATTGTTGTATGTGAATGCTATTGTGTATTTTTCTCTGTCAAATAGGTTCGAACTTTTCATTCTTTCTGCCAATCCGGGAATATACGATACTGGCTTATATAATTTATTGCCTTTTTCACATAAGTTTTCATTTTTGGCTCCTGCGTAAAAGTTGTGAATAAGTTTATTAATCAATTCTCTGGGGAATTCGTTCTGTTCTAACGTCTTCTTTATTATGGCAATATTCTTTTTGTGAAATATTTTCTCACTAATCGTGAGAACTCTACTTATAAAATTCTTCGCGGTGTTTCTAATAATTTTGGTTTCATGTTTAGAATTGTAGTTAATTAATCTACCCGATGAGGTTGGTTTCATATACCAATCAATCCACAATCTGTTGTTTTTATTTATTACCAAAGTGTCAAGATAGGGTAGCTCTCCATCTTTCTCCACCTCTACTGTAAATTTGATAGTGTTGTGGTATCCATTTAGCAATTTTAACATGCTTTCTATTTCTGTAGTTTTTACAACCGCAAAAATATCGTCAACGTATTTTGTCAACAATCGGGGTTTGTTCTTCGCGTCTGTTTCAAACTTTAGAAGCAACTCTTCCATAACGATGTCAGCTAGTACTGGGGAAGCTGGAGAACCCATGGGCATTCCTGTACGTTGCTCGTAAATCTTGTTGTTGTATTTGAAGTAACGGTTATCCTTGATGCAGAATTTAACCATGTTAAGAAATATTTCCTTTGTCAGTGATGTGTGTTCTTTTATGTCATTCCATCTTGAAGATATGATTTCAATGGCCACATCCACAGGGATGCTAGGGAACAAGGAGACCACATCAAACGACACTACACTTTCATCATCATAAATATATGTGCCTTTAATCTTATCTTTGAATGCGGACGAATCTTGGACATTATATTTGGACGATGTATTTAAATTTTTGAGGATTTGGACTACATATTTGCATAAGTTGTAAGACGGAGCGTCAATGGACGAACAAATGGGTCGGAGCGGTATGCCATCTTTATGTATTTTCGGCAGCCCATATATTCTAGGAGGGTTTGCGTTTTTGCATGTAAGGAAATTCTTTTCTTTCAAATCGATAGAACCAATATTAAACATCTTTTGGACTATTTCGTTGTTCCTTTCTTGTAATTTGCTTTGTTGCATTTTGTCTTGTTTTTCTTAAAAATTCTTTGTGTATGATTGTTGTTGTGTAATTTTGTTTACTTATACGGTTCCTTAAAATTTGTTTATACTTGCGGTACTCCAATTGTATACTTTCCTTTTTCCACCTTCTTCCTATTATTTTGTTAGAACACCTGATTAGTCGATCAGGCATTTACATGCAAGTAAGTCGATCTAGTGTCATAAATGTATATATGTATGTGATATAAATTATATATTTCTGTTTATTTTCTTTTCATGTTGTGTTTTAAAAAAAGTCTTAAAAATGACTTCAGATTGAAGTCGAAATATCGACCAAATAAATGTGTGAATACTAACACAGTGTTTTATTTAAAGCAAGGCCTCGAGCTCACAAAAACCTACATTTTTTAAATAAACAAGGCCATCAAAAATCAAAACTTAATTTTTCATATTCAAGAAAATACGACAAAACATATCCCTTTTTATACCTTTCATGAAAATGAAATGGTATATTAATTTCGTCACGAAACCGAAAATTGTAAGTCCTTAAAGGAAAATAGATAGACCCACCATTAAGTATACCGAAATAATCAGGTTGAAGAGCTGAGTTGATTTAGCCATGTCCGTCTGTCCGTCTGTCTGTTTGTATGCAAACTAGTCCCTAAATTTTTGAGATATCTTGATAAAATTTGGTGAGCCGGTGTATTTGGGTGTCCGATTAGACATTTGACATTGTTGCCTGAAAAAATTGATGAGATCGGTCATATATATAGTATATATCCCCCACAACCGATTGTTCAGATAAGAAACTTTTCGTAATTACTGCCCTATTTTAAGAGCTAGAGGCTTCAAATTTCAACAAATGCTTACGTATATAGCATATATTGTTGTCTGAAAAAATCATAAAGATCGGTGGTATATATAGTATATATCTCATACAACCGATTGTTCAGATAAGAAACTTTTCGCAATTTCTATCCCATTTTAACAGCTATAAGCTTCAAATTTCACCGATTGCTTACGTATATAGCATATATTGTTGTCTGAAAAAATCATAGAGATCGGTTGTATATATAGTATATATCTCATACAACCGATTGTTCAGATAAGAAACTTTTCGCAATTTCTACCCCATTTTAACAGCTATAAGCTTCAAATTTCACCGATTGCTTACGTATATACCATATATTGTTGTCTGAAAAAATCATAGAGATCGGTTGTATATGTTGTATATATCTCATACAACCGATTGTTCAGATAAGAAACTTTGCGCAATTTCTGACCCGTTTTAACAGCTAGAAGCTTCAAATTTCACCAAATGCTTACGTATATAGCATATATTGTTGTCTGAAAAAATCATAGAGATCGGTTGTATATATAGTATATATCTCATACAACCGATTGTTCAGATAAGAAACTTTTCGCAATTTCTACCCCATTTTAACAGCTATAAGCTTCAAATTTCACCGATTGCTTACGTATATAGCATATATTGTTGTCTGAAAAAATCATAGAGATCGGTTGTATATGTTGTATATATCTCATACAACCGATTGTTCAGATAAAAAAACTTTGCGCAATTTCTTCCCCATTTTAACAGCTAGAAGCTTCAAATTTCACCAAATGCTTACGTGTATAGTATATATTAATGTCTGAAAAAATCATTGAGATCGGTGGTATATATAGTATATATCTCATACAACCGATTGTTCAGTAAGAAACTTTGCGCAATTTCTGCCCCGTTTTAACAGCTAGAAGCTTCAACTTTCACCAAATGTTTACGTGTGTAGCATATATTGTTGTCTGAAAAAATCATAGAGATCGGTGGTACATATGTATATTATATACCCCATATAAACTGTATTTTTTTGCCCCTTTTTTACGGCTAGAAGCTTCAAAATTCATAACATTTCATCAAAAAGTTACGTTTACGTCATATATTGTTGAAATACGTGATTCGTAGTCATAGTTTTTACACGCAGACCACAAAAAAACTGAAACTTTGCATCCTCACACAAAGTACCTACCTATTTTTTATTTTATATTTTCTTAAAAATCGTTTAGGTATGTAGATCTGTTCACTAGATATTTCTTATCTTATACATCCGATTATTCGGAGATTACGAACGGGATAAGATTATTGTTCAGCCCCATTCATGAAAGGTATGAAGTCTTCGGCATAACCGTCCTTACTTGTTTTGTGTTGTATTTTTATCTCCGTTCATGAGGTAAATAGTGTTAAATACCCTGCATACCGATTTTTGTTTCGTACGAATTTTGCTGTATGTGACCGAGACAAACCCAATCCCATTTCCCTGAGCCAGACCGTAAAATGAAGAAAAACTAAAAAAAGTTATTAAATTCACCAACTCAAATATAGTATTTAGGTTATGGATATGGCGAGAAACCAAAAACCAATTGATTGGCTATGGCGTTAGCGTTATGGTATGGCACCATTAATCGATTACATTCCTTTCCATAAGATAGGTTCGATCAGCTGATTTATCTGGTTATGGCTTTATGTTTATATGGCCCTTAAAGCCGGAGTCATTGGTGCCGTATGTCGTATCGCTGTAGTCGTATCCCTAACGTAATCAGCTGTTTATCGTTACGACGGTTAACCAAAATCCAATTGGTTGGCTACGATACGGTTACGACCTTAGCGGAACCAATAATCGATTGCATTGATTCTCATAAGGTTGGTCGAATCAGCTGTTAAAAGGATACCGATACGGTTACCGATAAAGCACCAATGTCTCCAGCTTAAAGCTACTACAATAAACGGACCAAACCATAGAGCGCTCGAATATCAGAATAATAAATACTTATATCGATTAATTAGATGTCTTTTAGTCTTAGGTAGTATGAATTGGCTTGAATAAACTGTAAAAAAAACAAAAAAAAATATCTACAAACTGAGAATACGATGGATTTAATTTTTTTTGGTATATTCTTAAATACAATCTAGCTGATCAAATAGAGTTAGTTATTACCTATTTTTCAATAAATATATGAAATCATTGTAGTATAAAAGAGAAATGGATTTCTAATTCTTTCATTTGGATGACGAAATGTAGGGAAAGGTTATTATACCAGGTTTAAATGTTTTTCTTGGGTTAATGTACATAAAGTCAAGGTATATTAACAGGATGGGTGGGTAAAGACGAGGAGGGAAAATTCCATCTTTCCAATCCCTTCATCGCTGGTTGCAATGACCTTTTTTGATTCCGCTTTTGTTATACATTTTTTTTGTTTCGCTGCTTGAGTTTCGCTGGTTTTTTTTATACCTTTCATGAAAATGAAATGGTATATTAATTTCGTCACGAAACCCAAAATTGTAAGTCCTTAAAGGAAAATAGATAGACCCACCATTAAGTATACCGAAATAATCAGGTTGAAGAGCTGAGTTGATTTAGCCATGTCCGTCTGTCCGTCTGTCTGTTTGTATGCAAACTAGTCCCTCAATTTTTGAGATATCTTGATAAAATTTGGTGAGCGGGTGTATTTGGGTGTCCGATTAGACATTTGTCGGAACCGGCCGGATCGGGCCACTATAGCATATATCCTCCATACAACCGATTTTTCAGAAAAAGAGGATTTTTGTAATATCTTTCTCAATTTAACATATTGAAGCTTCAACCTTCACCATATACTTTCGTATATTGCACATATTGTTGCCTGAAAAATTGATGAGATCGGTCGTATATATAGTATATATCCCCCACAACCGATTGTTCAGATAAAAAACTTTTGGTAATTACTGCCCTATTTTAAGAGCTAGAGGCTTCAAATTTCAACGAATGCTTACGTATATAGCATATATTGTTGTCTGAAAAAATCATAGAGATCCGTGGTATATATATTGTCACGGATATTAGCATCACTAAGCTATACCATCACTAAGGCCATGCTAAGCGATATTTACGTCAATAATCAAATCATGTATACACATATATAAGGCAGCCGAGAGATGTCACACACAGATGCATTTACTTATACGCCTATGTGCGCGCGAGAGACTGTAAACTACAAACATTCACATCAATAATTCAATCTTTATGTATCTACATAAACGAATAAATAATTGCGTCTACACATATGTACCATGTACGAATACGAGCAGCGGAGAGTCAATGCGCAAACACATGCATATAGCTGAGAAGTTTGAGAGCTCGTGGACAATGCTAGTAGATTCTGGAAAAATGCGAACGAGGAAACCAAAGGGTATAAAAGGCAACAGATGTAGAGGCGCTGTAATTCAGTTTGAGTTGAGCTATCAATCAGTTTGATTAAGCACGCGATTTGGCGGCCAATAGTAGAGTTTCATTTGAGATATCAATCAGTTTGGTTATTAAGCCAGCGAGTAGCAAAGTATAAGTGTTATTGTGAAGTACTTTAATAAAGGCCATTTTTCCATTATTCAATATTGGAGTTATTTATTCAACAGTTTAGTGATTCGAACTTAGCAGAGGATTGCAAATAAGAGGATTTGCAAGTAAAATTCGTTACAATATTATATACTTCATATAAACTGTCATTTTTGCCCCTTTTTTTTACGGATAGAAGCTTCAAAATTCATTAAATTTCATCAAATAGTTACGTTTACTTTATATATTTTTGAAATACGTGATTCGTGGTCATAGTTTTTACATGCAGACCACAAAAACGTGAAGCTTTGCATCCTCACACAAAGTACCTACCTATTTTTTATTTTATATTTATCTTAAAAATCGTTATCGTTTAGATATGTTCAAATTTCACCAAATGTTTACGTGTATAGCATATATTGTTGTCTGAAAAAATTACAGAGACCTGTGGTATATATAATCTCATACAACCGATTGTTCAGATAAGAAACTTTGCGCAATTTCTTCCCCATTTTAACAGCTAGAAGCTTCAAATTTCACCAAATGCTTACGTGTATAGTATATATTGATGTCTGAAAAAATCATTGAGATCGGTGGTATATATAGTATATATCTCATACAACCGATTGTTCAGTACGAAACTTTGCGCAATTTCTGCCCCGTTTTAACAGCTAGAAGCTTCAAATTTCACCAAATGTTTACGTGTGTAGCATATATTGTTGTCTGAAAAAATCATAGAGATCGGTGGTACATATGTTATATACCCCATATAAACTGTATTTTTTTGCCCCTTTTTTACGGCTAGAAGCTTCAAAATTCATAACATTTCATCAAAAAGTTACGTTTACGTCATATATTGTTGAAATACGTGATTCGTAGTCATAGTTTTTACACGCAGACCACAAAAAACCTGAAACTTTGCATCCTCACACAAAGTACCTACCTATTTTTTATTTTATATTTATCTTAAAAATCGTTTAGGTATGTAGATCTGTTCACTAGATATTTCTTATCTTATACATCCGATTGTTCGGAGATTACGAACGGGATAAGATTATTGTTCAGCCCCATTCATGAAAGGTATGAAGTCTTCGGCATAGCCATCCTTACTTGTTTTGTGTTGTATTTTTATCTCCGTTCATGAGGTATATAGTATTAAATACCCTGCATACCGATTTTTGTTTCGTACGAATTTTGCTGTATGTGACCGAGACAAACCCAATCCCATTTCCCTGAGCCAGACCGTAGCATAGCAAGGTATGCAGACCCGTCTCGGAAGCATGCGCCTGACCCTTTTTCAGTAGTAAAACGGCAGCATTCGGGAGAAGTTCGTTACACTAAGCATACAAATAAAATACAGTTACTGAGATCAAATCCATGTATGTATTTATTTATAAAACTTATCAAAACGGTTTGTTGATTATTATAAAATGTAAGGAACGAAAATGGTAGAATGCATGACTATACATATAGGGAGTATCTACAACGCATATATTCTGCACATAAGAAAGTAGTCGTATTTTTAAGAGAAGAAAAACTATTCAATTAGCTGCTTTCAATATACATATAAAACATACCTACTAAATTTTGGTTGCGAGATTACTACACAAACTAAAGGATAAACATGAAAATGTAAATGCCTTCTTTGCTTTTCTTAGGCATTAAGCTTATAAATGTTGATATACGGTTATGTGAAAGATAATATGGTCCTTTTAAAACGGTTATGTTCCAAATTATGCTCATTTATTAGTTTTAAATAATTCCAATTTAAATTATCGTTTCAACTTTAACACAAACTATATATATATACATTTAAAAACTTATACAAAGCTCCCAACAATTAATAAAATTTTCATCAGTTTTCCAGATTTATTACAACTTTCAAAAAATATCTGAGAGTTTTGTAGCTCATCTAACTGTAGTGTAATAATGTGCAAGTTTCAAGAGGGTGTTCGCATTTTTTTCCATACACCGCATGAACAAAATTTGTTGTTATATGGAAGATATGGGCAACACCTTCGGCGAAAAAAATTAAAAAAAAATTAACGGTAATTCTCATCTACTTGAAACTTGCACACTATTACACTACAATTGAATGAGCTTTAAGACTGCACATTCAGAAATTTTCTAAAAACTCTTAATAAAAACTTTCGAAAATTGATAAAATTTCGATTAATTTAACTTTAAAATTTTTATAATTATACATATGTACGTATGTGGTTTGTGTTAGAGTTCGGACTTTGTTATAAATGAAAAATGAAAATTAATTTAATTTTTCACTAAACAACCGGTGCGGTTGCAACTGGTTTTCGGCACTGATTTTAGATTATTCTAGATTTGTACAAAACACCTGATTGTTGTTAAGTTAATACTCTAGCGCCATGAGTATTGTTACTATAACTATTACGAAAGCAAACTTTATACCGGAAAATGGTATTTTCGTTTCGTTTTTGCTTATAATAAAACAAAAAATCATGAAATAAACTTTAGGACAAAGAACAACTTTTTTTTTTTGTAGAGTCGTGTTATGAATATGGCTGAAAACCAAAAACTAATTAATTGGTTATGGTAAGGTTATGACAAAGGCGGTATGCTATGATATCAATAACAAATACATTTATTTCCATAAGGTTGGTTAGATCAGCTGTTTTATACCGATATGGATTGGTCACTTATTTCCTGATTTTCCTTTTGTCTCATGTTCTATTCATAAACGAAGGAGCTTTAAACCTATGTTTAAAGTTCGATTTCACAACCTAAGGCATTTGCATTTGTCACATCTTAAATTCATTCAACCAAAGTTTTTTTAAATCACAATAACATTTTTTATTATTTATTTGTAAATAACACAAAACCAAATATTGCCATTTTGACTGCTTATTGAAATATCATCAAATCTCAGCTGCCGTTCCGAAAGCACTCTATCTTAGCATAAGTTCTGTGAGCTAGTTAGGTGATTTTTCACTCAGCAGCCTATTTAAGAAAAATCTTGCAAGTAATAGCCTACCACTGAATTTATAAAATCTTGAACATCTTTATTACACATATTTGTAAATGCAGTCGGATAATTTTCCCCAGGTTTTATCCCACTTCCTAGCACAGCATAAAGTCTTCCTTCCAAAACGGCCGGTGAACCAGCATCTCCCCAACACGAATCACTTGCATGTGTCGGATCCATTAAACAAATTGCTGTTGTTGGTAAAATTTTATTCATCTTCGCCTTAAAATCATCTTCACATTGTTGGAATGGGAATAGTTCAAATACAACAGATTGGAGTACATGCGAAGGTTCGTAAATTTCTGGATCTTTCGAACCCCATCCAATAACTTGTACTTTTACGCCATCCTTTAATTCATTTTTGCATAAAGGTAATGGAATTATTGTTGGAGCGAACAAGAAAGGAAGTTTCAGTGTAATCACAGATATATCCATTTCTACACTTGTAAAATCCTGTGGACGAATTATATTCAACGCGTGGCGTCCATGTTTCATTCTGTTATCATAGTTGGATTGACCAACAAAAACAGCGATGAGATCCGCTTCAAAACTCCGCAAGCAAAATTCGGATGTAAGCACCTTACCCAGAGTGATTAAAGTACCAGTGCACCGATATTGGCATGCATAAAATATTGACACCAAAGAAAACCTTGCCTCTTCATCCACCAAATCACTGCCACCTAAAAGGCGATCTTGCGAATTGGTATTATTAAGAATGCAACTAAGGAAGACGAACAGGATTACAAAAGAATTGCGAAAATTCATTTTAGATTTTGTTTCTCCGTCGGTTTTTAAGTTTAAACTGAAGGAAGTTGAAATTTGTGGGTGCTATTTATACAAAATTTTGTTGTGAAAATAAAAATGAGTTTTGAATTGAAAAACTAAGTTTTTGTGATTGTCGCAGTGTGTGTAGAAAAAATTTTAATTTAGTTACGCTCGCTTATTGAATACAAAAACAAAAACATTAACATAGCAATATATAGGCACTCTAATGTTTGTATCTACACAAGGGCCAGCCGCAGGATTTTCCATTGGGGGGGCGGGTTTTGAGTAAAAAATATTACTGCCGGGCTAAGGAATCTTGTGTTCGAAGGAAGAATTAGAGGGGCGGGGGAGGGGCGTGGGTGTATCTAGTGGTTAAATCTTATTAATTTTTTGTCATTTAAAACGTAGTAAATAACCGATAATATTCCCAAATTAAAATACATAAAAATAAAAAAATAAATGTAAGGCGCCATAACCTCCGAAGAGATCTAAGGCCGAGCTTCTCTTCCAATTTGCGTCGTGCTCCTCTTGATTTTCCCTACAAATTGGCCGGACGGGACCTACATGTTTTATGCCGACTCCGAACGGCATCTGCAAAGCAGATGAGTTTTCACTGAGAGCTTTTCATGGCAGAAATACACCCGGAGTGCTTGCCAAACACTGCCGAGGGGCGACCCCGCTTAGAAAAATTTTCTTCTAATTGAAAAATCTTATTTCTAAAATTTTGATGTTGCTTTGCCTGGGAGTTGAACCCAGGGCATACGGTATGATAGGCGGAGCACGCTACCCATCACACCACGGTGGCCGCCATATTAAAATACGTATTGTAACGAATTTACCGCAAATGCTCTTATTTGCAACCTTCTGCTAAGTTCGAATCACTAAACTGTTGAATAAATAACTCCAATATTTAATAATGCAAAATAGCCTTTATTAAAGTACTTCACAATAAAAAACTATACTATTGCTTGCCAGATAGCGTCTTAAATCCAACTGATTGTAGCGCCTCTACTGTTGCTATCTTTTATACCCTTTGATTTCCTTGTTGCATCTTCTAGGCGCTTCCAGAATTTACTTAGTTACTGCTATAAAATTATAACTACAGATGCACGTGTATAGCTTCTCATATGCGCGTGTATTTGTGAGCGACACTTCCACAATTATAATTTCATTATTTTGGGAGCATCTCAGATAAGATATCTGCATGTGTTTGTGCGTTGCTTCTCCGCTGCGTGTACGTACATATGTGTAGACATAATGATTGATTCGTTTATGTAGATACAAGTGACTGTCTGCTTTATTGTTGTTGTGACTTCATTTACTTAGTATCAGACTAGGGATGTGAGTATCACTTAGTGTCACTAATATTCGTCACACTGCCCTCCACCTAAGTCTGATCGTCCCGATCAGACAAAATCTCTCGATCTAAGCGCTGCTAGCATCTCCAAATGAACCACCCTTCTATTTCGTGGTACCCAATGGGTTGTATGCGGTAGATGGAATTACTGATCTTTTTCACAACTTTGAACGGGCCTTCCCAACTGCACCAACATTTGGATGGAACACCTTCCCGCCGGTGAGGGTTGTATAACAGTACCAAATTTCCCTCCCGGAAACCTTCCGAATTATTGTTCTTGTCGTACCTGTGTTTCAACTTACTACTCATTACCCTGGGCCTTTCCCTTACACTCTGTTGTTTGGCCAATGAACTACTCCGTAGAGCTTGCGCTTGACGGATTGGCTTCGCATATTCAGTATCGTTCCCACGTTTCACAACAGTAGTGCGCCCCGGCTTGAAACTACCCTCGTATTCTTTCTGGGAACTTCGTTCCTTCGTTTTTGTGCGTCCATTAGGGTTTGTCAATGCCAGTGTTTCTCTCGCAGGTACTTTTGATTTCACTTTATTTGGCGCATTGGATACATCAACCTTTACCTTTGACTCTCGTGGTCTTTGTCGACTCTTCTCCACCAGTACCCGATTACTGCTGAACGCTTTCTCCAAACTAAAGTGAAGTGGTATATCCTGGTTCTTATACTGCAAATCCACTCCCAATATGACTTCATCAACGATCTCTGCCACAACGAATTTGTGTAGAACCATGACCACCCCAATTAACACTTCACCCTGGACTTGGTTATACTCACCAGTAATCGTACGCAATCTTGCTCCAGGTAATGGCTTTACTCTCCTGTTGACCAAATCCGATCGGATTAAAGAATGAGATGCGCCCGTATCTACAGTCAGTATATACTCCTTGCCATCCACATTTCCTTTGACGGTGAGACTGCTCGATTTCCTTCCAGTTTGCGAGATAGGTATCACACGACATTCAAAAGCTGAAGTAAGTTCTCGATCTTTACATTTGACTCGCCCTTGCTTATCTCCTCCAACTTTGCGTTTACGACCAGCCAAGTTGGAACTACCATGACCGGTGCTGCAATGACGTGCAATGTGTCTTGGTTTACCGCACTTGAAACACTTCATAACTCCGGCATTTTTTGTTGTAATCCCTTCAGTGCTTCCAAAGTTGTGTCTACCCAATCTGGCCTTTCCTCTTCCACGCGATGAGCTTTGTATGTGGGCTTACTCAAAAGTGACGCTGTTTCCTGAGTCAGTGCATGGGATACCGTTTCAGCAAATGTTGGCTTTGGGTTCGCATATGTAGCTCGTTTCGTTTCGGCATCCAGTATTCCATTTATAAAGTTCTGAATTTTAACCCTCTCGGTGTATTCCGCATGTGCGTCTGCATTTGCGAGATGAGCCAATCTTTCAACATCCGACGCAAACTCTTGCAAAGTCTCATTCGCCTTTTGGTAACGATTTTGCAACTCAATTTGATATATCTGTTTCCTTTGCTCGCTTCCGTAACGTCTCTCTAGAGCACTCATCAATGTTTCATAGTTGTTCCGTTCGTACTCTGGAATTGTCTGTAAGATTTCAGCTGCAGGCCCTTTCAATGCTACGAACAGTGCAGCAACTTCATCTTCAGCATTCCAGTTGTTCACTGCTGACGTCTTCTCAAATTGAAGCTTGAATACCTTGAAAGGAACAGAGCCGTCAAAAGATGGAGTTTTTACCTTCGTATTGCTCGCTGGAACAGCTGGGCGATTTAGTTGTAACTGTTGCATAAGACCTTTCAACGCTTCTATCTCGGCATCAGTTTTGTCCACGAGTTGTAAAATTTTTGCATCCTGCTCTTCCAGTTTCGCAAAGAGCTGCGATGATACCTGTTCCGAATTTTTGTCGACATTCCAGATATACGTTCCTCTTGCGCTTCCAGTTGAGATGACATATATGTCTTCTGTTCTTCCAATTGAGATAAAATTTGCGACGCCATTTCTGAAATGCGTGCCTCCTGTGACTCTAGCTGAGATGCCATTGTCGATGTTTGTGCAGATATTGTGCTCGTCACTGTCTGCGGTGTTTCGTTTTTTTCTTCTATTTTTGTTGTTGTTTTGTCGTTATCATAATGAAAGACATACTCCTCAGCATTGATTCCTTCAAATACCATAGCTACACTTAGTCGTCTTTGTAGCTGGGATTTATCACCAAAAGTAGTCAATCCACGGACTTCCAACTCCTCCTTCAGTTGCTGGATCGTCAATTCACTCAACTTTGCCATGTCCAAGTTGTATTCGAAGTCTTCGGAATTTATTCAACAATTCCTCTTCTGACACCAATTGTAACGAATTTACTGCAAATCCTCTTATTTGCAACCTTCTGCTAAGTTCGAATCACTAAACTGTTGAATAAATAACTCCAATATTTAATAATGTAAAATGGTCTTTATTAAAGTACTTCACAATAAATAACTCTACTATTGCTCGCCAAATAGCGTCTTAAATTCAACTGATTGTAGCGCCTCTACTGTTGCTGCCTTTTATACTCTTTGATTTCCTCGTTGCATCTTCTAGGTGCTTCCAGAATTTACTTAGTTACTGCTATAAAATTATAACTACAGATGCACGTGTATAGCTTCTCATATGCGCTTGTATTTGTGAGCGACACTTCCACAATTATAATTGCATTCTTTTGGGAGCATCTCACATAAGATATCTGCATGTGTTTGTGCGTTGCTTCTCCGCTGCGTGTACGTACATATGTGTAGACATAATGATTGATTAGTTTATGTAGATACAAGTGCCCGTCTGCTTTATTGTTGTTGTGACTTCATTTACTTAGTATCAGACTAGGGATGTGAGTATCACTTAGTGTCACTAATATTCGTCAGAATATATAACCCACTCATAATTGACATGTTTTAACCATTTATACAATTTCGTTTTTACTTCAAAATTGTTTGTATAGAAATGTTATTTCAAAGCCATATAAATCTACGGTGTTCACAACGTTCATATATTTTAAGAGTTCAAGATCAAATAACCCGAGATACAGTTTTGTAGCCATTAAATTTTAGTCTAACAAGGTGGCACTTTTGAGCAGTTTTAAAGTCGCCTTGACCCAAAAACAATTCTTAAAATTCCAAGTGATTTTTAAGCGACCGTATTACCGAAAGTATTACTTTTACAATAAAAACGAATTTAGGCTTATTTTGGGGTTTGAAAGCCATATCGATTGTTACTTATGTTCCATATTCTATTCATTTTTTTTCATGCGATTAAAACTAGCTTTTATAAATCCTCCCCCTGCGGCCGGGCCTGATCTACACATATGGTAATAGGTGACCGCCGTGCTGTGGTGATAGGATGCTCCGCCTATCACATCGAGGGTACCGGATTCAACTCACGGATAAAGTAACATCAAAAATTTAGAAAAAAAGTTTCTAAGCGGGGTCACCCCTCGGAAATGATTCGTCAAACACTCCGATTGTATTTCTGTCATGAAAATGCATCTGCCTTACAGATGGCGCTCGGAGACGGCATAAAACAATTTTTAGGAAAAATTAAAAAGAGCACTACGCAAATTGAAAGAGAAGTTCGGCCCTAAATGTCTGCGGGGATTATCGCGCCTTGCATTTATTTATTTAATTGTTTATTTATATACAACGATGGAAAAAACAATAGGACCAAAATGGTGGGAAATACTAAATAAATTGTATAAGCAGCACTTCAATATATCTCTTGGAATAGTGCACCCTATAAAAATAGCATTTTAAGGTTGTTCTTTGCGAAAAAGTGAACCAGTAGAAGTTTGGCGCGGAAAAAATAATAGGGACAAAACGTGTTTATTGATATTTTTGCATTAGAAATAGTAAAAATTTCGTTTTTGAAACTTCTTATAAAGCCCTATAAAATTGCACTTTTATGGGGCATGTAGCACTAAGAATATATTTAAGGGAAAATATCGGCGGTTCACTTTTAGAAATAAAAACGCACCACAACTCTTGTTTTAAATGTAATTAAGTATAAACTTTATTAATTATAATTATTGTATATATGTTTAAAAATGTCGCTTTTATTTATATTAAAGATTTATTTGTAAGGCGTATATAGTGCGGCGGATAACTTAAAGCGGTCCATCACACTCCGTTGGATCGCTTACTAAAAAAGGGATATGTTTTGTTGTATTTTCTTGAAAATGCAAAGTTAAGGAAACGATAAATTACTTTAATTGGTACAGGGTACATGTAAAGATCTTTATACAATGCAAATAATTAAAGTCCAGTCATTTGGGTGGTGTAGGTCGTCTTTCACTACATCTCCTTCGCAAATGTTCTGTTGGGGATGTTTCCATTTATATATCTTCTGCAATTCTTTCATCGTGAGCTAGATTGAAGATACAGAACCTTCAACATTTGCCATTTTGTAGTCGGAGATAAGTTTTCGGCATTCGGTTCTGGCAAGGATGCTAAGGGGACACCTGGAAGGAAGTACATTGGAGTGAGGGCTAATAAATCAGTTGGGTCCTGTCACATAGGGGATAGAGGGCGAAAATTGAGCACCGCTTCTATTGGAATGAGGAGTGTTATGAATTCTTCGAACGTAAACATTTGATTTCCTGCTACTTTGGTGAAATGTGTCTTGGAGCATTTTACCGCGGCTTCCTATAGGGCGCTTATGTGTGGGGCATAAGAGGGTTTAAACTGCAAGAAAAACCTTGTACCCCAAATCTTTCAGCAACATCTACAGCTGCTTCTTAGATCAATATTGCGAGCTCATTTTAAAAGCTCGTTGAGCTACTTTGTGAGGTAATCCGCATCTTCCAACGAAGCGAGAGAATGCTGCTGTGATAAGCTTTAGTAGATAAGCATACAAATACGCAAAAGTATGCATTTGAGTAGAAGACTCGTCGCAAGGGGCACTTCTTCACCATAGATGCGCCAGCGAAGTCAACGCTGGTTACGTAAAAGTATAACGAGTAATGCGGCAGTTATGCGGCAGTTACCCACCGACGTGTGCCGTACGTACAGACGTTTGTCGTACGAAGCACGTTTGACCGAACTCTCAAGCCCGTAGAAATCAATGCGTGCGTCTGTGTACATGTACATAACATATTTGTGTGTGTATTGTTTACAGATAAGCATTGTTGCCATTGACCATTTTGCATGTATGCTTATGGAAACATCAACTTTTTCCAATTTAATTTTTGATATTGTAAAAGGCCGGAATACATATTAAATAAGTATAAATAGATTACATATTTATAATTAGCACTTTTACATAATTATTTCGAATTACTTTCACAATTTTTCAAACTTTAATTAGGTGTTTTTGCATAAAACTGCAAACGGTCAAAATTAGCGCACAAAAGTTTACTTGGCAACTCTGTCTAGTGAGAGAGCGATCACTGACACGTTCTTACGGAACAAATCAAAATTGTTTTGATTTCACGTTCCGGGCTACGTACGTACGGGCGTTGCACGTCGGTGAGTTTTCGTTTACATTGCACACTCATAATGCGGCAGTTACCCACCGACGTGTGCCGTACGTAAGGACGTTTGTCGTACGAAGCACGTTTGACCGAACTCTCAAGCCCGTAGGAATCAATGTATGCGTCTGTGTACATGTACATAACATATTTGTGTGTGTATTGTTTACAGATAAGCACTGTTGCCATTGGCCATTTTGCATGTATGCTTATGGAAACATCAGCTTTTTCCAATTTAATTTTTGATATTGTAAAATGCCGGAATACATATTAAATAAGTATAAATAGATTACATATTTATAATCAGCACTTTTACATAATTATTTCGAATTATTTTCACAATTTTTCAAACTTTAATTAGGTGTTTTTGCATAAAATTGCAAACGGTCAAAAATTAGCGCACAAAAGTTTACTAGGCAACTCTGTCTAGTGAGAGAGCGATCAGCTGACACGTTCTTACGGAAAAAATCAAAATTGTTTTGATTTCTACGTTCCGGGCTACGTACGTACGGGCGTTGCACGTCGGTGAGTTTTCGTTTACATCGCACACTCATAAGATAGGTCGTGTCAGCTGACACGTTTTTGGTACGTACGTTCGTGAGTAACTGCCGCATAAGATAGGTCGTGTCAGCTGACGAAAACTCACCGACGTGCAACGCCCGTACGTACGTAGCCCGGAACGTAGAAATCAAAACAATTTTGATTTTTTCCGTAAGAACGTGTCAGCTGACCTCTCTCTCACAAAACAGAGTTGCCTAGTAAAGTTTTGTGTGCTATGTTTGGACCAATTGCAGTTATTAGACAAAAAGGCCTAATGATTGTTTAAAATTTTTTTGAAATATTCTAAAATTATTATATAAAATTCGAGGTTACAAATAAATGAATTAGAAATGTTATTAAGTATTTGTTTCTGCCATTTGCACCATGAAAAATTGCAATTCCAAAAGTTGATGTTTGCATAAGCATGCATGCAAACTGGTCAATGGCAACAGTGCTTTGCTGTAAATAATACACACACAAATATGTTATGTACATGTACACAGACGCACACATTGATTCTTACGGGCGCTTAAAGCGGCAATTACCCACCAACGTGTGCCGTACTTACTGACGTTTGTCGTACGAAACACATTTGACCGAACCCTCAAGCCCGTGAGAATCAATGTGTGCGTCTGTGTACATGTACATAACATATTTGCGTGTTTATTGTTTACAGATAAGCACTGTTGCCATTGACCATTTTGCATGCATGCTTATGGAAACATCAACTTTTTCCAATTTAATTTTTGATGTTGTAAAAGGCTGGAATTAATATTAAATAAATATAAATAGATAACATATTTATAATCGGCACTTTTACATAATTATTTCGAATTATTTTCACAATTTTTCAAACTTAAATTAGGTGTTTTTGCATAAAACTGCAAACGGTCAAAAATTAGCGCACAAAAGTTTACTAGGCAACTCTGTCTAGTGAGAGAGCGATCAGTTGACACGGTCTTACGGAAAAAATCAAAATTGTTTTGATTTATTCGTTCCGGGCTACGTACGTACGGGCGTTGCACGTCGGTGAGATTTCGTTTACATTGCACACTCATAAGATAGGTCGTGTCAGCTGACACGTTTTTGGTACGTACGTTCGTGAGTAACTGCCGCATTATGCAAACAATTTTGATTTTTTCCCATATATATAATACTTCTATATCAATACCTTCCTATCTTCTTAATGTGCAAATTTTCTGTCAATCATTATTTGCTGAAACTGTGCAAATGTATGTTCTGCGCATGCGCGGGCTTTGTTAGTGTTAGTGAATTGTAGTAGCGTGTGTAAAAAAAGTATTAAGAGGGTACCAACGGGTCACTATCCCCTTTACCCAACTTCTGCATACTAATTGGTATTTAGTTTAGTCGATTAAACAATGAAAAGGCCAACAAATACAATACAAGGCTTGATGTATTTATTATTTAAACATGGGCTGCAGCCATACAAAGTACATTATTTACATAAATAGTAAAAAAAAGGCGAAGAATTCATATTTTTTTAAAATGAAAAAAATTCTAGTATACATGTATAAAAATCTACTTATACATACATCCCAACAAGCATTTCTTTAAACGTTTTGAGTTTTTAAATGATGTAAATAATTAAAGTAAACAAAATATGAGTCCAGTACTCACTGGCTGCTATGGGTGTTGAAATAATATCAATTTTGTAAATTTTTTTCTAACATACTCTTTTTCGTCCGTGCTTTTTTTCTTTTCAAAAAACAAACGAATATCCAAATAAAAACTTATTACTTCATTACACAGCTGTGTCCGGTGATTATTCAAGATGTCGTTTCTAAATAAATTGTCGATGGTTATGTGATCGTTCATGATACTATTGGAGAATGCATCACTTGTATTTTGAAAAATTTTATTTATTAAACTTAATTTTGCATTTCCAATTGGACATGCCTTGAGAACTTGTCTTAAAGCTTTCTCTGACACTATACAAATATTACATACGTCCACAGATGGTGCGACAGCTTGCGCGGCTTGTTGAAATATACATATATTTAAGCGCCTTTTTGACAAAAATTTAACTACAGCCTTGAGATTTTGTCTCCTTCTCTCGTTGTATATCTGTACTGTAATGTTTGACAGGCTGCACAGTTGAGTAGTAGTGATATAAGCTGGAGACATTGGTGCTTTATCGGTATCCGTATCGGTAACCTTTTAACAGCTGATTCGACCAACCTTATGAGAATCAATGCAATCGATTATTGGTGCCGCTAAGGTCGTAACCGTATCGTAGCCAACCAATTGGGTTTTGGTTGGTCAGCTGACACGTTCTTACGGAAAAAACATATAATTAATACTTCTAAAGCCGGAGTCATTGGTGCCGTATGTCGTATCGCTGTATACGTATCCCTAACGTAAAGCTGGAGACATTGGTGCTTTATCGGTAACCGTATCGGTAACCTTTTAACAGCTGATTCGACCAACCTTATGAGAATCAATGCAATCGATTATTGGTGCCGCTAAGGTCGTAACCGTATCGTAACCAACCAATTGGGTTTTGGTTTACCGTCGTAACGATAAACGGTAAACCAAAACCCAATTGGTTGGCTACGATACGGTTACGACCTTAGCGGCACCAATAATCGATTGCATTGATTCTCATAAGGTTGGTCGAATCAGCTGTTAAAAGGTTACCGATACGGTTACCGATAAAGCACCAATGTCTCCAGCTTTACGTTAGGGATACGTATACAGCGATACGACATACGGCACCAATGACTCCGGCTTTAGAAGTATTAAATATATGTTTTTTCCGTAAGAACGTGTCAGCTGATCGCTCTCTCACTAGACAGAGTTGCCTAGTAAACTTTGTGCGCTAATTTTGGACCGTTTGCACTTTTATGCAAAAACACCTAATTAAAGTTTGAAAAATTGTGAAAATAATTCGAAATAATTATGTAAAAGTGCAGATTATAAATATGTAATATATTTATACTTATTTAATATATATTCCGGCCTTTTACAATATCAAAAATTAAATTGGAAAAAGTTGATTCCAAAAGTTGATGTTTGCATAAGCATGCATGCAAAATGGTCAATGGCAACAGTGCTTATCTGTAAACAATACACACACAAATATGTTATGTACATGTAAACAGACGCACACATTGATTCCTACGGGCTTGAGAGTTCGGTCAAACGTGTTTCGTACGACAAACGTCCGTACGTACGGCACACGTCCGGTGGGAAACTGCCGCATAAGTGACACATTCCGGGGCATAGCGGCCATTATTTGCGAAGGCATTCGTTGTTTATAATCGTGCACGTCTTGCAGTTGAATATGCATTTTTTTACTTTCTGCTTGCGCCTGGAGATGTATTATTCCTTTTGTATTATGCAGATCTTTAGTTGCTTTTCGCCATGGAGCAAAACTTTATAGAGCAAATGTAGAATCAGGGAGCAGAACTTCGAGTTGTCTGGGATAATTATTGTACAGCGTTCTTTATAGCTCATATCAGAATTAACTAAACGACCGTCAATTCGGAGGATGCCATCTCTATAGAAAAAATGTAAGGCGCGATAACCTCCGAAGAGATCTAAGGCCGAGCTTCTCTTCCAATTTGCGTCGTGCTCCTCTTGATTTTTCCCTACAAATTGGCCGGACGGGACCTACATGTTTTATGCCGACTCCGAACGGCATCTGCAAGGCAGATGAGTTTTCACTGAGAGCTTTTCATGGCAGAAATACAATCGGAGCGCTTGCCAGACACTGCCGAGGGGCGACCCCGCTTAGAAAAATTTCTTCTAATTGAAAAATCTTATTTCTAAAATTTTGATGTTGCTTTGCCCGGGAGTTGAACCCAGGGCATACGGTGTGATAGGCGGAGCACGCTACCATCACACCACGGTGGCCGCAGGATGCCATCTCTAGCATGGGATTTAAGCTGGAGACATTGGTGCTTTATCGGTAAACGTATCGGTAACCTTATAACAGCTGACTCGACCAACCTTATGAGAATCAATGCAATTGATTATTGGTGCCGCTAAGGTCGTAACCGTATCGTAGCCAACCAATTGGCTTTTGGTTTACCGTCGTAACGATAAACAGCTGATTACGTTAGGGATACGGATACAGCGATACGACATACGGCACCAATGACTCCGGCTTTAGAGACAGCAGGGAACTGTTTTTGCTGATTGGGTTTGATTCTTCTAACTGAGTGATTTCTGCTGGGGAAATGATAGCGTTGCATTAAGATTGCTATTGAAGTCCATTCCACCATAACGAGCAGTCAACTAAATATTGTGGTTTGCAACCTCGAGTTATTAAATCGGCGGGGTTGTCAACGCTAGGAACGTGCGGCAAATTATGTTGCTGACGTTCTCCAAAATTTGGGAAATCCTATATGCCACATAAATTTTCCGTGTATGTCGGGGTTTTTCTAGCCAACCAATGGAGGAATCTGACAAGATTGTCAGTTCGGGTGGTGGCAACTTCAATTGAAATTAAGTTTGAGTTATCTATTTCGACAATAACACGGCTCCCCAGAGTTCTAGTCGTATCAAGTGGACTGTTTGCAGGGGTACGACTTTGGTTACTGCCATAAAGAGGTGGGTTGAGGCAGAGTTCTCATCGTTCTGCACTCTTATATAAACACATGCAGCAAATGCATGGCATTAGAGAAACCGAAGATTTGAATGCATTTGTTAGCGAAAAATTGCAACCATCGAGGGATATTTACACCGCTAATAGCTGGGAGACTTGCGCGGAAGGTGTTCCACTTGTAAAAGGATTCCGATTTGACTTCTTCATCCCAGTCGGTTCCTTCTTAACAGAGCTGTTGGAGAATGATTTTGACTAAGATCATTATTCGTGATAGCTATTCTGCCAGGTCAAAAAGTTTCGTTAAGGCTGAGAATATTTGCCGGTTTGTATTTAACTTAAAGTAGGGTTGTATGAGTACGAAAACGTGTCAGTTAATGCGTTCCATCGTATTCCTAAGGTTTTAGTAGTGTCATGGAATTTGAGAAATTCTGTATCTCAGACATCAGAGTCTGGTATTGATTCCAGCCATTTTGTTTGATTTTTCTAAGAGGAACGCCTGCTAATTTAAGAGCATCGATATTTTCAGTCATAGAATCGAGATTGGACTGTATATCCTGTCCGCCAGAGAGGACATCGTCTACATAAGTTTCTCGTAGTATGATGCTAGTGGCGAGTATTTTTTTCCCTGTGCAGTTTGCGAGGTATGGAGCGTATTCAACACCGAAAATTGAAATCTTCTATCGGATTTTGAGGGGCTTTCCTAAAGAGGATTCTTTGCAAGTCTTGATCTTCTTCCTTGACGTCGATTTTGCGAAAGATTTTTTCGAAGTCGCCATCGCAGATGAAGTTTTAGAGGCGCCAGTTGAAAATCATAGACGTGAAGGCGTTTTGGAGAATCAGGCTTGTATATAATACGTCATTTACGGTAGTGGCGGTGTTGTTTTGGTGCTTTAGAGGTCCTCACAATATTGGTTCTCGATCTGGATCAGATTCCTGGGCTTTCTTCTTATTCTCAGAAGCGTTTGAGTAGGCTGCTGAGATCCGGTTATGTTGCCTCACTGATTTAAATGGTGAAGGCCGACACTAGTTTGCGGACTGATCCGCTGGGTACCCATCCGAATCTGAGCAATAAGCATTTCTTGGGGGTTATACCGCGATAACCATGTCGATTTTTGAAGGGTTGAGCTGACTTTGGAGACTTTATTAGTTGGGGGAAAATGAGTGAGTTGATGGTGTAAAATAGCATTGGTACAAATCCTTTTCTTTAAATCAGAGGAGCAAAGTGTGACTTCGCAAGTTGTTGGATTGGGGACGCCAAAAACGTATTTTGAGAGCCTTGGTCAACGAGAGCTTTATATATTACCTCGCGTAATGTATAGGGACTATTGCCGTGGGGAGTAGGGTTGTTTCGCAGCTACCAAGAAATGTGGTTTTTCGGCTTGGGTTAATCGGGGATGATAACCATAGACCGCCGTAAACATATCTTTAAACGCTGGCCAGCCTTCATATCTACCACGGGATAGCGGTTGAGGTGTATTAGTAGGGGATCTCAACAGTTGCATGGTGTCGATAATTTGCGACATGCAACTTTCATAACTTTAAAAAACCTTTTTATATTTCTGCTCTATCGAAGCTTAGGAATATAGGGATCTTAGGAATATACTAGAGCTGTTAGGTTAGTCCCTATGATGTTTGATGACCATTTAGAGTAAAAATCCTCCATTCTATTACTTTCGAAAATGAAAGTGTGAAGGCTTGTGTCGGGTACACCAGCGGGGAGAGATTCATCTTTATTTTCCAATCCCATTTTTTGGTTTTAAGTAAGGGGATACAATTTTTGATTAGTATTTGTGAAGAAAATTAAACTTACCCCTGCAGAAATTATACTCACCTCACTCACTCACTTAGAAAAGGTACTTACCTGCGAAGGAAATTTTATTCACCTGTGAAAATTTCACAAACCATAATTTATTAAAAAACAACAAGAAATATTATGACCTTAAAGATGCCTGTGAAAAGAGTTGCAAAAGCAAATAGATATATAGAATTAGAAAGATGGACGTGTTTATATCCACAGTAGACGTGGAAAATTTTTAAAAATTGCTGTACAAAATCAAATCTACACAATCATATTTTATGGCCACGAGTAGTAGACCTGCTTAGGTGGTACACCTAAAAAAACAAGTAAGGAAGGTTAAGTTCGGGTGTAACCGAACATTACATACTCAGTTGAGAGCTATGGTGACAACATAAGGGAAAATAACCATGTAGGAAAATGAACCGAGGGAAACCCTGATATGTGTTTATATGACATGTGTATCAAATGAAAGGCATTAAAAAGTATTTTATGAGGGAGTGGGCCATAGTTCTATAGGTGGACGCCATTTAGGGATATAGTAATAAAGGTGGATCAGGATTGACTCTAGAATGCGTTTGTACGATATGGGTATCAAACGAAAGGAGTTAATGAGTATTTTGAGAGGGAGTGGGCCTTTCTGGACCAGGGGTGACTCTAGACTTTGTTTGTACGATATGGGTATCAAATGAAAGGTGTTAATGAGTATTTTTAAAAGGGAGTGGGCCTTCGTTTTATAGGTGTTCGCCTTTTCGAGATATCGCCATAAAGGTGGACCAGGGGTGACTTTAGAATTTGTTTGTATGATATGGGTATCAAATGAAAGGTGTTAATGATTATTTTAAAAGGGCGTGGGGCTTAGTTCTATAGGTGGACCCCTTTTCGAGATATCGCCATAAAGGTGGACCAGGGGTGACCCTAGAATTCGTTTGTGCAATATGGGTATCAAACGAAAGGAGTTAATGAGTATTTTAAGAGGGAGTGGGCCTTAGTTCTATAGGTGGACGCCTTTTCGAGATACCGCCATAAAGATGGACCAGGTGTGACTCTAGAATTCGTTTGTGCAATATGGGTATCAAACGAAAGGAGTTAATGAGTATTTTGAGAGGGAGTGGGCCTTTCTGGACCAGGGGTGACTCTAGACTTTGTTTGTACGATATGGGTATCAAATGAAAGGTGTTAATGAGTATTTTTAAAAGGGAGTGGGCCTTCGTTCTATAGGTGTTCGCCTTTTCGAAATATCGCCATAAAGGTGGACCAGGGGTGACTCTAGAATGAGTCTGTACGATATGGGTATCAAATTAAAGGTATTAATGAGAGTTTTAAAATGGAGTGGTGGTAGTTGTATATGTGAAGGCGTTTTCCAGATATCGACCAAAATGTGGACCAGGGTGACCCAGAACATCATCTGTTGGATACCGCTAATTTATTTATATATGTAATACCTGCCAAGATTGTAATGGTTTTTTATTTCGCCCTGCAGAACATTTTCATTTTCTTCTACTTAATATGGTAGGTGTCACAACCATTTTATAAAGTTTTTTCTAAAGTTATATTTCGCGTCAATAAAACAATCCAATTACCTTACCACATTTCATCCCTTTTTTCGTATTTGGCATTTTTTTCATTTTTCGTAATTTTCGATATCGAAAAAGTGGGCGTGGTCATAGTCGGATTTCGTTCATTTTTCATACCAAGATAAAGTGAGTTCAGATAAGTACGTGAACTGAGTTTAGTAAAGATATATCGATTTTTGCTCAAGTTATCGTGTTAACGGCCATGCGGAAGGACAGACGGACGACTGTGTATAAAAACTGGGCGTGACATCAACCGATTTCGCCCCGATGGGCGGAGCCACGCCCATTTTTAAATTTTCTTTTATTTTTGTATTTTGTTGCACCATATCATTACTGGAGTTGAATCTTGACATAATTTACTTATATACTGTAAAGATATTAAATTTTTTGTTAAAATTTTACTTTAAAAAAAATTTCTTTTAAAAGTGGGCGTGGTCCTTCTCCGATTTTGCTAATTTTTATTAAGCGTACATATAGTAATAAGGGTAACGTTTCTGCCAAATTTCATCATGATATCTTCAACGACTGCCAAATTACAGCATGCAAAATTTTAAATTACCTTCTTTTAAAAGTGGGCGGTGGCACGCCCATTGTCCAAAATTTTACTAATTTTCTATTTTGCGTCATAAGTTCAACTCATCTACCAAGTTTCGTCGCTTTATCGGTCTTTTGTAATGAATTATCGCACTTTTTCGGTTTTTCGAAATTTTCGATATCTAAAAAGTGGGCGTGGTTATAGTCCGATATCGTTCATTTTAAATAGCGATCTGAGATGACTGCTCAGGAACCTACATACCAAATTTCATCAAGATACCTCAAAATTTACTCAAGTTATCGTGTTAACGGACGGACGGACGGACGGACGGACATGGCTCAATCAAATTTTTTTTCGATCCTGATTATTTTGATATATGGAAGTCTATATCTATCTCGATTCCTTTATATATGTACAACCAACCGTTATCCATTCAAACTTAATATACTCTGTGAGCTCTGCTCAACTGAGTATAACAAGTAAAGGTGTCTAAGTTCGGGTGTAACCGCGAAATTCTCGTGTCTCGAAGTCCTCGAAAATTTCGCGAGCTTCTCGACATTCTTAATTAATCGCTGTATGGACATTATTTATACGCTTGTTTTTTTTTTACTTGTGAATTTTTTGTTGATTATATTGCTTCAATGACATTTAACTCAATACATATTTATTATACATATAATTTTCTTCACAATATTTTATTTTTCAACGAGACATCAAGAACACGGCTTCTCGCGAGATTCTCGAATCTCGAATTACTCGTAAGGCTCGCGAGATTCTCGAATTTCGAATTTCTCGTAAAGCTCGCGAAATTCTCGAATTACTCGTAATACTCGCGATCTTCTCGACTTTCAATTCAGTCGCTGCATTGGCAATATTCTATACATTTCGGGGTTTTTTACTTGTGGTTTTGCGGACATATGGGCTTGTGCTTCAGAAGAAATCGTAAGCTCTATATAAAACAGCCAATGAATCGATTAAGTTGAATGTCGAGAAGCTCCCGAGCCTTATGAGTAATTTGAGATTCGAGAATATCACGAGCCTTACGAGTAATTCGAGATTCGAGAATCTCACGAGAAGGCGAGACTCGCGAGAAATCTCTTCTCGAACATGTTCGAGAAATCGCAAGCTCTATTCAAAACTATTTTTTGCTTAGTTATACCTTACTATTCTAGTCTACGACCTTTTAAACTTGTTTTATATCTAAGTTGCCGTGGTCTTTAACCGATGCCGTCCATTTTTACTAGAAATATTTCCTGCTATAGGGAAAATTTCTGTACCCAATTTTATTACGATCCGTTAATTTTTCTTCGAGTTATGGCTCACGAAGCACAGAAAATTGCTTAGTCATAAAATGCGCGCTACCACGCCCATTTTTTTAAATTTGAAGTTTTTCCTACTTATTGTTATAAATCCACTTGGAAATGAAATACCATTGATATAAAGCTCTTTTTTTGCAAAGATATAGCTTATTTTATTCGTCCACGACCCTTTTAAAAATCTATTATATAAAAGTGATGTAATCTTTCTTCAAAGCATTCCTTATAGTATAGGCAACATCTCTGCCAAATTTTCTTACGATAGGTGTAACGATTTTTGGTTAATGGTTAATAATATTTGTAAAATTGATTTTATCACAAGTGCGCGGTGCCACGCCCATGTTAAAAATTTTTTCAAATTTTTATCAAGAGTCTCAATATCAGTCCACGAGTCAAATTTCAACATCCTAGGTGTATTATTTACTAAATAATCAGGGTTTTTGTGTTTTCCAAAATGTTATATATGTAAAAAGTGGGCGTGGTTATCATCCGATTTCGCTCATTTTCAATACCAATCTATTCTGGGTCCAGATAAGCTCGTGTATCAAATTTGGCGAAGATATATCAATATTTACTCAAATTATCGTGTTAACGGACGGACATGGCCTAATCAAATTTTTTTTTTCGATACTGATGATTTTGATATATGGAAGTCTATATATATCTCGATTCCTTTATACCTGTACAACCAACCGTTACCCAATCAAAGTGAATATACTCTGTGTGCAAAGCACGCTGAGTACAAAAAAAAAAAACAAATAAGTGATATTTTTTTATTTTATGACTCTCGGAGAAGGGTTCACTCACCTTAACGACAGCTGTATCAATATCTAGTGTTTCCAAATTAAAACCACATGGATAAAATAAATGCTGCGCTATACAAATTTGTTCTATTTGCTCTATCAAACTAACTATAGAAAATTTCATTGTAGTTGTTTATTTTTATACACGTAAGCGTTTGCATAATTGAATACATTTATTAATTTGAGAACAATTATGTGATTTGTGTACAATGGCTGCATTTTTAAGGAACAAATAAAGAAAACTGCAAAGGGTATCTATTTGTTTTCAAACTGCCAATTAGTTTTATTGTATTCTTCTGTCACAAAACCATAGTTGGGGGCAGTGCACTAAATTTTGAGCAACTACACTGCTTGAAACTAAGTGGGTTGACATAATCAAGATCTCGTATTAAGTGTTAATGGGACATTAATTTGCTACCGATTTAAACGTTTGTTCATCTTTAACATATTCGTTAAATTTAATGAGCTTAAGACGGTATCTACAGGAATACAGAAATTGAGTTTACATCGCTGCAAAGAAAAAAAAAAAAAACTAGCCCTTTTTTGCGTTTAGCTCCAAAAATTCCGGTTTAGACCCTAGCTCTTTTTTTTGCGCTCTTTTTTGGCTCCAAATTTATTTCGACAATACGTATTGTGAAATTTGTAATGTGTTTTATGTGTGTCGAAGTTTTATTTTATTTGTTTCGTTATGTATGATGTGGCAACTCGGTACTCAACCGATAACAAAAACTTAATCGATAAACTGTGTCATGAGGTTGTATATTTGATTTCCAGCTTGTGCAACAGCATAGTGTCACCTTCTATGAGTTTCGACCCTTTAACTTCAATTTATAATAAATTTTTGTCTCCCGTACCTTGTTTGAAGAATATATACGAATTGAAAAATAAGGTAAATGTATAGACGAATTCATTGATGGAATAATACGTAATATATGTAAATTAATAGAGCAATTAAGGCAACGCCGCACAATATAGAAACGCTTAGCAAAAAATATTTCTTTTCGGTTGAAAACACATTGAGAATTGTGAAACCTCAAGGGTTTCCATATTTCAAAAATGAAAATGAAAAAACAAGTATAGCACTGATGAAATAACGAGATTACAAATGCAGTGGACAAATATCTATCTCCAAAATTGGAAAAATGTGACTTCAACATAAAGTGTTTGGTTTCATGTTAAACAGTATAACAGTATAATTCCAAAAGCTTGTCGATTTCTGCTGCCACTAAGCAATGCTGAAGTTGCAAGAACTTTTTCAAACATGAGTTTGATTAAAAGCAAACACAGAAACAAAATGAATTTAGTTATGTTACATTCGGTTCTGAGAATAAAAAGTGGTCTTAAACGGCTGAATGAATGCTGTCATTACTTTGAAATAAACAACGATCTCTTAAAATTAATGAACACAAACAATATTTATGAGTGTAGCAAAAATAATAAGTCATCTTCTGAGGACGAAATCATATATTTTTAAGTCTAAGGCCCTTCAACCATATCTCGCCCCAACATAAACTTGAATATCGTACACGCGTATTTTAATGGTGATTCGTAAACCCGTAGGATGTTAAAAATTGAATAAAAAAATTGGAAAAAATTTAAATTAATTTTCATAGGCCAACATTTTGACAAGTCGTATTTTTGGCGAACTTATAGCCGTGCCTTAATTGTAGTAGTGTGATAAATACTTCTTACTTTTTAACGATACCTTACAGCCAAATAGCAAAACTAAAGTTAAAAAAACGTATTTTTGTTATTATAAAATATAAAATCAACTATAAAAAACAGTATTTTTTTATGTACCTCTATTGTACCTTATTATAATGTTTTTGTTAGTTTTCTGTACCTTTTTTATAACTTTATTGAAGTTTGATTTGAAATAAATGTGAAGACTGACATTGAAAAATATACATATACTCTTAGCTCTTTTTCCTTGTAGATACTAGCCCCAAAGAAATTTTTTCTCTGGCAACACTGGTCTCAATTCAAGAACGGTATGTGACATGGTGGAATCACCAGGTGAGGTAAATAAAAAAAGACGGAAGATGTACGCTATTTGAAATGGCAGGGATGTAAATTTTGATGGTATAGTTAAGAACATTTAGGACCTACTTTTCTTGCTATCACAATGTAACACGCTTTTATTAGAACAATTAGGACTGTGATATAAACTGTAAGATTTAGTAATTTAGGTGTAAAGTTTTAATGTTAAAAATATATAATTATGTACAATATGGAATTTTTTTGTTGCAGACGAAGAAGCCTAATTATCGTTAAAGGTTACAGTGAACTTATAAAGTGTTATATTTCTTTACAGTCAATTTATTTTTTACTTTTTAGTTAATTTTATTAACCAATAATAAAAACTTATTTTTAAAAAAGTTTCTTTTCTTTAATTTTATTTTTTTGTTAATTTTGTTCCCACGTATATAAGACAAAAATGGTTCATCCCCCAGAGGACTGTTCTAGTCTTCAGTCTGATCTAAATAATCTTTCTAATTGGTGTATATTAAATCATCTCCATCTAAATGTTAGTAAATGTTGCGTCATCACGTTTGCTAAAGAGTCTAAGACAGTGACTAGCGACTATGTACTAAATGGACAAAAATTGTGCCGTAAAGATACTATTAAGGATATAGGGGTTATTTTCGACTCTAGGTTGACCTTTTCCAACCATGTAGACCATGTGGTGTCGAAGTCTTTTTCTATGATTGGTTTTATACGCAGAAACACTGTGGATTTTGTTGACCCACTTACTCTCAAAGCGCTGTACATATCTTTAGTGCGTAGTCAATTGGACTATTGCTGTATAATTTGGAACCCTTACTATCAAAATCTTACTTCTATAATTGAAACGGTGCAAAGGGTGTTCACTAGAATGGCTTTGCGTCCTCTGTCATGGCCTGATGGGCTTCCAAACTATATTGGCAGACGCAAGTTGCTAGGTCTACAAAGTTTGGAAGAGAGGAGGTCTTATTTTTCTATTATTTTTGTGTGTAATGTGACGAATTCTAGAATCAACAGTGAACTCATTTCTAATTTAATACATGTTCACTCATCAAGTTTTAATTTAAGGACAACTCGTTTATTCGATGTAATTTTTCATGCAACCAATTATGGTTTCAATGAGCCACTCACAAGATGCGTTCGAATATGCAATTCATATGCTAAAAATTTGAATTTCAGTTTAGAGATAAGTAGCTTTAAGACTAGTCTCTTTACACTTTTTAATTAATGAGTCTGTTAGAACTATTCGGTAGACAATAATAAATAAATAAATAAATAAATAAATATCAGAAAAAATCCACATTCATAACCAACAAATTTTCTCTGTGGCAGATATCGGCATCAGGTAACTTTTTTGATACTGTAATATATCCGCAGCAATTTGAGTATGAGTACGTATAAAGCAACCAAGCGCAGCTAGCGTGATCTATTTGTTTACATACAAAAATTGATGTGTAAGTATATGCTAAAATGCATATACAAGCGACAACGGTCTCTCACGAACTATTCCCGTGTTTGGTATGCTTTCGTATGAAATTTTAATTGAAATACGAGGCAAAAGTTTGCTTCGATGGGTGAATTTCAAAGCGCAACTGCTAGCTCAGCTAATCAGTTATCAGCTGAGTGAAAGAAATTGTGCTCTGAAACAATACGTTGAGCCAACTGTCAACAACCAATCGATAAAAACGATGAGTGAATGGAGCGGAAAATTTGTATGCTCACTGATTTGTCGTTCCAAAAAGTTATCACTAATCAACTTCGCCAGCAGTTGTGCTTTTGGAATACGCCCCATGCTTTGTTCAACTCATTCAAATGAAATTGTATATATGTGCATACCATGTTCACGTGTTCTTGCAACAAAAAAACGTTAAATACATACATACATACATACTTATGAACATACAGATTTTCGAGAAAACATTTCGTATGTGTTTGCCAAAAGTGGCTTCACTTCGGATATCAGCATCTTCGGTGGCAGATCTTTCGCGTTCAACGCTAACGCGGTGTCAGGATGAAGAAAACTCTCTACCAAATTACTGATACGAATCGCTACGTTTAAATAACCCTGACTGAGTATGAGTACACAATTTTTTATATCATGATCCGAATATATTGGGGCATATTCATAATCGAAATAAAATGTGACTAAGTTAGTTGAAGCATTTTTGACAGAGAGCACATATAAAATTGTGTCAAACAGTGTTAACTAACTTAAAATCATATTTTATTGTGACTTTGCCTATGTCGGGTTGAGTTTACAGCTACTGATTGCAGATCTCTGCTCTGTGGGTTACATCTGTTTTAAAATAAAATTCCAGATTTCGCAAGCGTGGGATTCACCACGTGTGATTCACCACGTTGTAAGACCAATTTCTCATATAAAATGGCATGGTGAATCCCATCGCAAGCGTGGGATTCACCACGTCTAAGTCTCAGAATCCACGGTTAGGTACCGCCGGGTTTGTATGGCACTTAGGCTGTTGTGGATACACAGGACCAGTGCGAGTTTATATTATTTTTGACATCGAATAAGAATTAAAAACCAAAACTGTGATGAGCAGTAAAATTCAAAAATGCGCCTAAAGTAAACTGACCTCAACTTCAACTGCAGTTGAAGCTTTCGTCGAACAACCGGACATAAAAGGGAGAGGTGTTATCCATTATTTAGTTGAACTGTAGTACCTTTGCGCACATAAATGGGTTTCTGGTTTGATGAAAAGTTTTAGTCACACTTGGAAGTGATCGTAATACTTTTAAATATGTTTCTATCCCGAAAAATTCCTTATTCTTTCCAACTGCTCTGTTGATTTGTCGTTGAGAGCCGAAAGTAAAACATATGCCCTTCTAATATATCATACAAACTTGATCAGAATATCCCCCAAAAGCTCTTGAGAGTTGCATTCATGAGGTATTACTAATGTTACCAATATATTAGCAGTGTTTTTATACACGTATATACGTCTACGTTTGCGGGAAAAAAAATCGCTTATCCTCACTTATGCCTGGTTTTCCAGTGCGAGTTTAAACTCTAATTGACTAGCTTATTATTCTAGTCTACGATCCTTTTAAACTTGTTTTATATCTAAGTTGGCGTGGTCTTTAACCGATCCCGTCCATTTTTACTAGAAATATTTTCTGCTATAAGGAAAATATGTGTACACAATTTCATTACATGTTAATTTTTCTTCGAGTTATGGCTCCCGAAACATAGAAAATTGCTTAGTCGTAAAAGGGGCGGTGCCACTCCCATTTTCAAAAATTTTAGTGTTTTCCAATTTAAGGTTATAATTCAATTTGGAAAGTAAAATTCTATTGATACAAAGCTCTTTTTTGCTAAGATATAGCTTATTATTTTCGTCTACGACCCATTTAAAAATCTTTTATATAAAAGTGGGCGTGGTATTTAACCGATCTCGTCCAATTTTTCCAGAAATATTTCCTGCTATAGGAAAAATTTGTGCACCAAATTAGATTACGATCCGTTAATTTTTCTTCGAGTTATGGCTCCCGAAACATAGAAAATTGCTTAGTCATAAAAGGGGCGGTTCCACGCCCACTTTTTAAAATTTGAAGTTTTTCCTATTTATTATTATAAATACACTTGGGAAATGAAATACCATTGATATAAAGCCCTTTTTTTGCAAAGATATAGCTTATTTTATTCGTCCACGACCCTTTTAAAAATCTTATATAAAAATGGGCGTGGTCGTTAACCGATTTCGTTAATTTTTCTTCAAAGCATTCCTTATAGTAAAGGCAACATCTCCGCCGAATTTTGTTACGATAGGTTTAACGATTTTTGGTTTATGATTAATAATATTTGTAAAATTGATTTTATCACAAGTGGGTGGTGCCACGCCCATGTTAAAATTGTTTTCAAATTTTTATCAAGAGTCTCAATATCAGTCAACACGTCAAATTTCAACATTATAGGTGTATTATTTACTAAATAATCAGGTTTTTTGTGTTTTCCAAAATTTTATATACATAAAAAGTGGGCGTGATTATCATCCGATTTCAATCATTTTCAATACAAATCTATTCTGGGTCCAGATAAGCTCGTGTACCAAACTTGGTGAAGATATCTCAATATTTACTCAAGTTATCATGTTAACGGACAGACGGACGGACGGACATGGCTCAATCAAATTTTTTTTCGATCCTGATGATTTTGATATATGGAAGTCTATATCTATCTCGATTCCTTTATACCTGTACAACCAACCGTTACCCAAACGGTGGTGCCACGTGTTATGTAGAAAAGTAATTTATTTGAAGTGAAATGTACAATTGAAGCTCACGCTCAGTATATAATGTTCGGTTAGACCCGAACTTAGACACCTTTACTTGTTTATATTAGCATTGAGTCGACGAGGTTTGACACAGTTGGAGATCAACAAAATAATTGAATTTGATTGGGACGATTCAGAAAATGGTGAAAGTGATGAGGAAGAAACAAGTACCGGGGTGCATTTGGAGAATATTATTATTGAAGAAACCCTTCAAAGTTTTGCATGACCATGACCATGACTTCGGGTTTTGGGCCCTTTCGCTCTGCTGCAAACCTCGCAATTAGCAATCAACTCAGTGACCGACTGACGGCAACCAACCCAATAAAATTTCTGCTTAATTTTCTCGAGCGTCTTCGTGATTCCCAGATGACCTCCACTTGGACCATTATGTAGCTCGTTGAGAACGTCAGGAATCCTTTTCTTGGGAACGTTTCGTTAGAGCCCTTGCATAACATGTGACAGATCTGTATCTTCTAGCTGACACTTCCTTAGTTGTTCCTTGTCCCATTCATCCGTACACGTTATAGTAATTAGCCGGACATCTAAAATGTGTTCTTTAGCCTCAGCTTTTGAACAGTGTTTGCATTCCAAGCTACATGGTCTTCGTGACATTGCATCAGCATTTCCATGGGTACTACCTTTTCGATGCTCAATGGAAAAGTCATAGATTTGTAGTAGCTCGATCCAAGGTGCCAATTGACCTTCTGGATTATGGAACTGTGGGAGCCATTTCAACACCGCGTGATCTGTCCTTACGCGGAATCGCTGGCCGTAGAGGTACTTGTGAAGATGTTTAATGCACTATATAATGCCAACAGCTCTCTCCATCTAACGCAAATTTCCTCTTTGGTTTTCCTATTGATCGGCTGTAATATGCAACTACCTTCTCCTGTCCATCGACCAGTTTTGATAAAACGCCTCATATCGCACATCCACTCGCATCTGTATCTAGAATAAACGTTGCTCCTGGAATCGAATATGCCAACATTGGGGCAGTGCACCAACGATTTTTCAATGTTTTGAAAGCCACTTCCTGCTCCTCCTTCCATTCAAAAGCTTTATTTTTTCTTGTAAGCTCGTGGAGCTATGGGCTACGCTGGCAAACCGGTCACTGGGTCGAATGGGGAGAAAAGGGAAGGTCACACTATGCCACACTAGATTTCCGCGCTCAAAGTGCTCTAAGTGTAAGATTTGTTTATGCTCTAATCCACAAAGAATTGTCTCAATTCATACCATACTTAATATTTCAAAATTTGAAGGCAAATAAAAACACTCAAAATAAAATAGGTATGTACATATGTACTTTCTTTTTTATGTGTATTACTATAGCGCGATGTTGCCTATAGGCAACATTTCATAACGGACAAACCAAGAATCGTAGATCTTTGAAACCGATACATCCTTATTTTACAGCCTACCAAACAATAATATGTCACACAAAAAATTTTAACCCTGCCAAATTAATTCGGGTAGGAAAGGGTTAAAATATGCGTGTACGATATTCAAGTTTATGTTGGGGCGAGATATGTTTGAAGGTCCTTAGACTTAAAAATCTATGATTTCGTCCTCAGAAGATGAATTATTATTTTTGCTACACTAATAAGTATTTTTTGTGTTCATTAATTTTAATAGATCGTTGTCTATTTCAAAGTAATGACAGCATTAATTAATCCGTTTCTTATTGTCAGAAGCGAATGCAATATAAATTCATTTTGTTTCTGTGTTTGCTTTTAATCAAACTCATGTTTGAAAAAGTTCTTGCAACTTGAGCATTACTTAGTGGCAGCAGAAATCGGCAAGCTTTGGGAATTATATTGTTATACTGTTTAACATCAAACCAAAAACTTAATGTTGAAGTCACATTTTTCCAATTTTGGAGATAGATATTTGTCCACTGCATTTATAATCTCGTTATTTCATCAGTGCTTTACTTGTTTTTCCATTTTCATTTTTGAAATATGAAAACCCTTGAGGTTTTACAATTCTCAATGTGTTTTCAAGCGAAAAGAAATATTTTTTGCTAAGCCTTTCTATATTGTGCGGCGTTGCCTTAATTGCTCTATTAATTTACATATATTACGTATTATTCCATCAATGAATTCGTCTATACATTTACCTTATTTTTCAATTCGTATATATTCTTCAAACAAGGTACGGGAGACAAAAATTTATTATAAATTGAAGTTAAAGGGTCGAAACTCATAGAAGGTGACACTATGCGGTTGCGCAAGCTGGAAATCAAATATACAACCTCATGACACAGTTTATCGATTAAGTTTTTGTTATCAGTTGAGTACCGAGTTGCCACATCATACATAACGAAACAAATAAAATAAAACTTCGACACACATGAAACACATTACAAATTTCACAATACGTATTGTCGAAATAAATTTGGAGCCAAAAAGAGCGCAAAAAAAGAGCTAGGGTCTAAACCGGAATTTTTGGTGCTAAACGCAAAAAGAGGGCTAGATCTTTTTTTCTTTGTAGCGATGTAAACTCAATTTCTATATACCTGTAGATACCGCCATAAGCTCATTAAATTAAAGGCATATGTTAAAAATGACCAAACGCTTAATTCGGTAGCAAATTAATGTCCCATTAACACTTAATACGAGATCTTGATTATGTCAACCCGCTTAGTTTCAAGCAGTTTTGTTGCTCAAAATTTAGTGCACTGCCCCCAACTATGGTTTTGTGACAGAAGAATACAATAAAACTAATTGGCAGTTTGAAAACAAATAGATACCCTTTGCACTTTTCTCTATTTGTTCCTTAAAAATGCAGCCATTGTACACATATCACATAATTGTTCTCAAATTAATAAATGTATTCAATTATGCAAACGCTTACGTGTATAAAAATAAACAAATACAATGAAATTTTCTATAGTTAGTTTGATAGAGCAAATAGAACAAATTTGTATAGCGCAGCATTTATTTTATCCATGTGGTTTTATTTTGGAAACACTAGATATGGATACAGCTGTGGTTAAGGTGAGTGAACCCTTCTCCGAGAGTCATAAAATAAAAAAAACAAGTAAGGTAGGTTAAGTTCGGGTGTACCCGAACATTACATACTCAGTTGAGAGCTATGGTGACAACATAAGGGAAAATAACCATCTAGGAAAATGAACCGAGGGAAACCCTGGAATGTGTTTGTATAACATGTGTATCAAATGAAAGGCATTAAAGAGTATTTTATGAGGGAGTGGACCATAGTTCTATAGGTGGACGCCATTTAGGGATATCGCCATAACGGTGGATCAGGGTTGACTCTAGAATTTGTTTGTACGATACGGGTATCAAACGAAAGGTGTTAATGAGTATTTTAAAAGGAAGTAATCCTTAGTTCCATAGGTAGATGCCGTTTCGAGATATCTCCATAAAGGTGGATCAGGGGTGACCCTAGAATTTGTTGTACAATATGGGTATCAAACGAAAGGTGTTAATGAGTATTTTAAAAGGGAGTGGGCCTTAGTTCTATAGGTGGACGCCGTCTCGAAATATCGCCATAAAGGTGGACCAGGGGTGACTCTAGAATGTGTTTGTACGATATGGGTATCAAATTTAAGGTATTAATGAGGGGTTTAAAAGTGAGTGGTGGTAGTTGTATATGTGAAGGCGTTTTCCAGATATCGACCAAAATGTGGACCAGGGTGACCCAGAACATCATCTGTTGGATACCGCTAATTTATTTATATATGTAATACCTGCCAAGATTTCAAGGATTCTTTATTTCGCCCTGCAGAACTTTTTCATTTTCTTCTACTTAATATGGTAGGTGTCACAACCATTTTACAAAGTTTTTTCTAAAGTTATATTTCGCGTCAATAAACCAATCCAATTACCATGTTTCATCCCTCTTTTCGTATTTGGTATAGAATTATGGCATTTTTTTCATTTTTCGTAATTTTCGATATCGAAAAAGTGGGCGTGGTTACGGTCCGATTTCGTTAATTTTAAACAGCGATCTGAAATGCGTGCCCAGGAACCTACATACCAAATTTCATCAAGATACCTCAAAATTTACTGAAGTTATCGTGTTAACGGCCATGCGGAAGGACAGACGGACGACTGTGTATAAAAACTGAGCGTGGCTTCAACCGATTTGGCCGTTTTCACGGAAAACAATTATCATCATAATATCTATGCCCCTACCAAATTTCAAAAGAATTGGTACATTTTTTTTTTGACTTATGGCATTAAAAGTATCCTAGACCAATTAAATGAAAAAGGGCGGAGCCACGCCCATTTTCAAATTTTCTTTAATTTTTGTATTTTGTTGCACCATATCATTACTGTAGTTGAATGTTGACATAATTTACATATATACTGTAAAGATATTAAATTTTTTGTTAAAATTTTACTTTAAAAAAAAATTTTTTTTTAAGTGGGCGTGGTCCTTCTCCGATTATGCTAATTTTTATTATGCGTACATACAGTAATAGGAGTAACGTTCCTGCCAAATTTCATCATGATATCTTCAACGACTGCCAAATTACAGCTTGCAAAATTTTAAATTACCTTCTTTTAAAAGTGGGCGGTGCCACGCCCATTGTCCAAAATTTTACTAGTTTTCTATTCTGTGTCATAAGGTCAACCCATATACCAAGTTTCATCGTTTTAGCTTTCTTTGGTAATGAATTATCGCACTTTTTCGGTTTTTCGAAATTTTCGATATCGAAAAAGTGGGCGTGGTTATGGTCCGATTTCGTTCATTTTAAATTGCGATCTGAGATGAGTGCTCAGGAACCTACATACCAAATTTCATCAATTTACCTCAACATTTACTCAAGTTATCGTGTTAACGGACGGACGGACGGACGGACGGACATGGCTCAATCAAATTTTGTTTCGATCCTGATTATTTTGATATATGGAAGTCTATATCTATCTCGGTTCCTTTATACCTGTACAACCAACCGTTATCCAATCAAACCTAATATACTCTGTGAGCTCTGCTCAACTGAGTATAAATATCACTTATTTGGTTTTTTTTACACTCAGCGTGCTTTGCACACAGAGTATATTAACTTCGATTGGATAACGGTTGGTTGTACAGTTAAAGGAATCGAGATATATAGACTTCCATATATCGAAATCATCAGTATCGAACAAAAAATTTGATTAGCCCATATCCGCCCGTCCGTCCGTTAACACGATAATTTGAGTAAATATTGATATATCTTCACCAAATTTGGTACACGAGCTTATCTAGACCCAGAATAGATTGGTATTGAAAATGAGCGAAATCGGATGATAACCACGCCCACTTTTTATATATATAACATTTTGGAAAACACAGAAAACCTGATTATTTAGTAAATAATACACCTAGAAGGTTGAAATTTGAGTTGTGGACTGATATTGAGACTCTTGATAAAAATTTGGAAAAAATTTTAACATGGGCGTGGCACCGGCCACTTGTGATAAAATCAATTTTACAAATATTATTAATCATAAACCAAAAATCGTTAAACCTATCGTAACAAAATTCAGCAGAGATGTTGCCTTTACTATAAGGAATGCTTTGAAGAAAAATTAACGAAATCGGTTAAGGACCATGCCCACTTTTATATAAAATATTTTTAAAAGGGTCGTGGACGAATAAAATAAGCTATATCTTTGCAAAAAAATGCTTTATATCAATGGTATTTCATTTCCCAATAACAATAAATAGGAAAAACTTCAAATTTTAAAAAATGGGCGTGGCACCGCCCCTTTTATGACTAAGCAATTTTCTATGTTACGGGAGCCATAACTCGAAGAAAAATTAACGGATCGTAATAAAATTGGGTACATAGATTTTTCCTATAGCTGGAAATATTTCTAGTAAAAATGGACGGGATCGGTTAAAGACCACGGCAACTTAGATATAAAACAAATTTAAACGGTCGTAGACTAGAATAATAAACTATAACTTAGCAAAAAATAGTTTTGAATCAATGATATTTCACTTATCAAGTTTTATGGTAAGAGGAACAATTTTAACGGGCGGTGCCACGTGTTTTGTAGAAAAGTAATTTATCTGAAATGAAATGTGCGATTAAAGCTCACGCCGAGTATATAATGTTCGGTTACACTCGAACTTAGACACCTTTACTTGTTTTTAACTATATTTATTTAGCAGGAGGATACAATAATACTAATTAGCAGTTTGAAAATAGATAGAACCAATTAAGTATACACGTTGTACATTTCTCTATTTTTCCTTGTCATTATACACATATCACGTAATCATCCTCAAATGAATGTACCAACTGTGCAAATACTTACAGTGATGGAAAAAAGAATAGGGGCAATTTACTGCCAAAAACTAAATCATTTATATCAGCAGAGCTTCAAGATCTTCCTTGGAATAGAGCTCTCTATAAAAATTACATTTAACGGTTTTTGCAATAAATTACATTTTATGACTCAATAACCTATATTACTATTTTAATTACTTTACATGCAGGATCGCCTCGTTGTTATTTTTTGTTTTTGTTTTAGGTGTACCACCTATGTAGGTCTACTACTCGTGGTCAAAAAAATTAGATTGTGTTGATTCGATTTTGTACAGCAATTTTTAAAAATTTTCCATGCTCTACTCTGGATATAAACACGTCCATCTATATATTTGCTTTTGCAACTCTTTTCACAGGGATCTGTAAGGTCATAATATTTCATTTTGTTATACTCAGTTGAGCATAGCTCACAGAGTATATTAACTTTGATTGGATAACGGTTGGTTGTACATATATAAAGGAATCGAGATAGATATAGACTTCCATACATCAAAATAATCAGGATCGAAAAAAAATTTGATTGAGCCATGTCCGTCCGTCCGTCTGTCCGTTGACACGATAACTTGAGTTAATTTTGAGGTATCTTTAAGAAATTTGGTATGCAGGTTCCTAGGCACTCATCTCAGATTGCTATTTAAAATGAACGATATCGGACTATAACCACGCCCACTTTTTCGATATCGAAAATTTCGAAAAATTGAAAAAGTGCGATAATTCATTACCAAATACGGATAAAGCGATGAAACTTGGTAGGCGAGTTGAACTTATGACGCAGAATAGAAAATTAGTAAAATTTTGGGCAATGGGTGTGGCACCGCCCACTTTTAAAAGAAGGTAATTTAAAAGTTTTGCAAGCTGTAATTTGGCAGTCGTTGAAGATATCATGATGAAATTTGGCAAGAACGTTACTCCTATTACCATAAGTATGCTTAATAAAATTTAGAAAAATTGAATGAAGAACACGCCCACTTTTAAAAAAAAATTTTTTTAAAGTCAAATTTTAACAAAAAATTTAATATCTTTACTGTATATATGTAAATTATGTCAACATTCAACTCCAGTAATGATATGGTGCAACAAAATACAAAAATAAAAGAAAATTTCAAAATGGGCGTGGCTTCGCCCTTTTTCATTTAATTTGTCTAGGATACTTTTAACGCCATAAGTCGAACAAAAATTTACCAATCCTTATGAAATTTTGTAGGGGCATATATTCTAGGACGATAACTGTTTTCTGTGAAAAAGGGCGAAATTGTTTGAAACCACGCCCAGTTTTTATACACATTCGACCGTCTGTCCTTCCGCTCGGCCGTTAACACGATAACTTGAGCAAAAATCGATATATCTTTACTAAACTCAGTTCACGCACTTATCTGAACTCACTTTGTATCGGTATAAAAAATGGCCGAAATCCGACTCTGACCACGCCCGCTTTTTCGATATCGAAAATTACGAAAAATGAAAAAAATGCCATAATTCTATACCAAATACGAAAAAAGGGATGAAATGTGGTAAGGTAATTGGATTGTTTTATTGACGCGAAATATAACTTTAGAAAAAACTTTATAAAATGGTTGTGACACCTACCATATTAAGTAGAAGAAAATGAAAAAGTTCTGCAGGGCGAAATAAAAAACCATTAAAATCTTGGCAGGTATTACATATATAAATAAATTAGCGGTATCCAACAGATGATGTTCTGGGTCACCCTGGTCCACATTTTGGTCGATATCTGGAAAACGCCTTCACATATACAACTACCACCACTCCCTTTTAAAACTCTCATTAATACCTTTAATTTGATACCCATATCGTACAAACTCATTCTAGAGTCACCCATGGTCCACCTTTATGGCGATATCTCGAAAAGGCGTCCACCTATAGAACTAAGGCCCACTCATTTTTAAAATGCTCATTAACTCCTTTCGTTTGATACCCATATCGTACTAACAAAGTCTAGAGTCACCCCTGGTCCACCTTTATGGCGATATCCCTAAATGGCGTCCACCTATAGAACTAAGGCCCACGCCCTTTTAAAATACTCATTAACACCTTTCATTTGATACCTATGTATATCGTACAAACACATTCCAGGGTTGCCCTAGGTTCATTTTCCTACATGGTGATTTTCCCTTATTTTGTCTCCATAGCTCTCAGCTGAGTATGCAATGTTCGGTTACACCCGAACGTAGCCTTCCTTACTTGTTTTTTAATAAATTAAAAATTTTCACAGGTGGGTATAATTTCCTTCGCAGGTAAGTAGTACCTTTTCTAAGTGAGTGAGTGAGGTGAGTATAATTTTCTGCAGGGGTAAGTTTAATTTTCTTCACAAATACTAGTCGAAAATGTTAACCCCTTACTTAAAACCAAAAAATAGGATCGGAAGATAAAGATGAATCTCTCCCCGCTGGTGGACCTGACACAAGCCTTCATACTTTCATTTTCGAAAGTAATAGAATGGAGGATTTTTACTCTAAATGGTCAACAAACATCACAAGGGACTAACCTAACATCTCTAGTATATTCCTAAAAAACATATCCCTTTCCCCATTCCACAAGGTGCCTACAGCTTCGATAGAGCAGAAATATCAAAAATGCGCTGAATGTTATGAAAGTTGCATGTCGCAAATTATCGACACCATGCAACTGTTGAGACCCCCTACTAATACACCTCAACCGCACCACCGAAATATTCCACTATAGTTAATAAGGCTGGCCAGCATTTAAAACATGTTTACGGAGGTCTACGGTTATCATCCCCAATTAACCCAAGCGGAAAAACCACAATTCTTGGTAGCTGCGAAACAACCCTACTCCCAACGGCAATAGTCCCTATACATTACGTGAGGTAATATATAAAGCTCTCGTTGACCAAGGCTCTCAAAATACGTGTTTGGCGTCCCCAATCCAACAACTTGCGAAGTCACACTTTGCTCCTCTGATTTAAAGAAAAAGATTTGTATTTGCTATTTTACACCATCAACTCACAAATTTTCCCCCAACTAATAAAGTCTCCAAAGGCAGCTCAACCCTTCAAAAATGGATATGCTTATCATCGCGGTATAGCCCCCAAGAAGCGCTTATCGCTCAGTTTCTGATGGGTACCCAGCGGATCAGTCCGCGACCTAGTATCGGCCTTCACCATTTAAGTCAGTGAGGCAACATAACCGGATCTCAGCAGCCTATTCAAACCCCCGGCAATCTGATCCAGATCGAGAACCAATGTTGTGAGGCCCACTAAATCACCAAAACCACACCGCCACTACAGGAAACTCTCTGAATGACGTATTACATACAGGCCCGATTTTCAACTGGCGCCCCTACAAGTTCATTTTCGATGGCGACTTCGAAAAAATGTATCGCAAAATTGACGTCAAGGAAGAAGATCAAGGCTTCAAAAGAGCTCTCTTAAGGAAAGCCCTTCAAAATCCGATAGAAGATTTCAAACAAAAAACTGTAACTTTGGGTGTTAAATACGCTCCATACCTCGCAATCCGCACAAGGAAAAAATACTCGGCATCATACTAAGAGAAGCTTATGTAGATGGTGTCCCCTCTGGCGGACACGATAGTGCATTCACGATTCTATGACTCAAAATATCGATGCTCTTAAATTAGCAGGCGTTCCTCTAAGAAAAATCAAACAAAATGGCTGGAATCAATACCAGGCTCTGATGTCCTAGATACAGAATTTCTCAAATTGCATGACACTACTAAAACCTTAGGAATACAATGGAACGTATTAGCTGACTTGTTTTCGTACTCATACAACGAAATTTCCGACTTTAAGTGAAATACACAACGGTAAATATTCTCAGGCGTAACGAAACTATTTGACCTGGCAGAATAGCTATCACGAATAGTGGTCTTAGCCAAAATCATTCTGCAATAGCTCTGGTAAGAAGGAACCGACTGGGATGAAGAAGTCAAACGGGAATCCTTTTGCAAGTGGAACACCTTTCGTGCAAGTCTCCCAGCTATTGGCAGTGTAAATATCCCTCGATGGGTGCAATTTTCCCCTAACAAATGCATTCAAATTCACGGTTTCTCTGATGCCATGCGTTTGCTGCATGTGTTTATATAAGAGTGCAGCACGATGAGAATTCTGCCTCAACCCACCTCTTTATGGCAGTAACCAATATCGTACCCCTGCGAACAGTCCACAATTGTAGGTACACATATAGGTATACTAGCAGACCCGTCAGACGTTGTTCGGCCCTAAATTTGGTCTATCTCCATACATTTTAAAAAGCTTTTTCCGTCTAGCTCTATACCCCCCCTTCCTCACTTTTTCTTAATCATTTTATTCACTCCTCCATCCGTATTTTCGCTATATCTATCTCTATTTTCGTCTCACTCTATCTCTTTCTCAGTCTCTTTCTCCTTCTCTCTTTTCTCTTCTCTAAAGTTTTTCCCATTCTTCTTCATCCCTTATTGCCAGGCAAATCGAATAGGACGTATGTAAATAGTTATGTGGGTATTATTAATTCATGTCTTTATTTCGGCTTCGCATGCACATTTATCAGTTTTGCCAGGTTAATGCAACTAAATCGAATATCACAATGAAAATTACTTTAAAGCTCTCAGCAACAACTTTCATTTGATATCCATATTACACACACATTCTAGGGGTATCCGGGTCCAGGTTTTGCCCATATCTTGAGACCCTAGTCACCCAGTGGTATAAAAATTACTCTGTACTAAAGCACTCATCAACAGCTTCAATTTGATACCCATAATGTAAAAACACATCCTAGTGTTACCCTGAGGCACGTTTTGGCCTATATGTCGAGACCCTTCACAAATAGGTATGAAAACTACCCTGTACTAAAGCACTCATCAACAGCTTTCATTTGTTATCCATATTGTATAAACATATTCTAGGGGTACCCGCGTCCACGTTTTCGCTCATATCTCGAGACCCTAGTTACCCGCGTATCAAAGTACTCATTCGATACCCATATTGTACAAACATATCCCAGGATTATCCACGTCCACGTTTTGATCTCAAGACCCTATCCAGAACGGGATAAAAATTAGCCTATGCCTGTCTCCTGGTTGTAAGCTACCCCTGCACCAATTTTCAGCCAAATATGTTCATCCGTTACTTCCTCTTCAATCACTCTTTATCTATTAAAAAAAAGCGCATCAAAATCCGTTGCGTATTTTTAAAGGTTTAAGCATTCAAAAGGACATAAGGCCGTGACACAATGACATTTTTCATAAAGATGCGCTTAACACAAGCTTATGCATTCCAATAATATTGCCACAATCAACCAAGATGTTGCGTTTGTAAATATGAAAGAACTTCACACTTGGCAATTGAAGTTTATTTCGCCTTGCCCATTAACATAAAAAATTTCCCAAAGCACTGGTATAAACATTATCCCTATGCAACAAAGATACTTGCTAATATATTTTGTGTCGTATTCATTTGTTATATTACAGTTTTTACTTGCGAAAATGTTAGAAAATTTACCAACCAGTGGGAAAAATAATTTCACTTGCAAAGTGTGTCAACTCCCTTAATCAAAACAAATGTCACATTCTTCTTCTTATGATTTGCTTGTAACAAAATTTGGGAGGTGCATACTTTTCAATATCAGATGGCGCCAGTGTCGCTCATTCCACCGTTCTCCATAAAAATGCGTGCAATCTACTCATAATGCATAAGCTTGTGTTAAACTCATCTATATGAAAAGCTGCTTATGCGTCGGACCTAATAGGGACAGAAAAAGCGACTTTGTTTTATACTATGTAGTGATGTACATCCATACATACCTATAAACCTACGCCCGAAGTTAAATAACGCAGCGAATGCTATATATGTATGTACGTATGTATGTGTCGCATCAAGCCTCACTCAAAAGCAATTAGCGCGAACAGTTCACAGCGAACAAACACACATACGCATTTTTTGATAAAAATGTTACTTTTGTTTAAACAATTTGGCTGATATAAGAAAGGAATCAAGTATTTTTTTTGATGCAGATCGAAGGTAAATATTTCAAAGTTTTACTGAAAAGTAGAATTTTTGAAATACATCCATCAGTTTATGAGCTATAGCTGTGCAAACAAAAATTTTATGATTTTTTGCTACATTTTGGCAGTTTGCCACGCCCCTATAATATATATCTTCAAATTATATTAACTGTACCATCTCACGTAGCTAAGCTTTCAAATGCAAAAAACCGTTTTAAAATCGGAGTATTCTGTGTTAAGTTATGTGCATACATGGCATTTAGCGACTTTATTTTATACGATTTACTAGCAGACCCAGCAGACGTTGTTCTGCCCTAAATTTGGCCTAACTGCATACATTTTAATAAGCTTTTTCCGTCTAACTGTGCCCTACCCCTCTACACTTTTTCCTAAACTCTTTATTCACTCCTCCCTCCCTCTTTTCTGCTTCATCTCTATATTCGTCTCATTCTATCTCTTTCTCAGTCTCCTTCTCTCTTTTCTCTTCTCTCAAGTTTTTCCCCTTCTACTTCATCTCTCATTGCCAGTCCCAGAGAGTGGTATGTATTTTGTTCCAGTCCCACTCCGAGTCTCAGTCTCAGTCCCAGTCCTAGCCCTAATCCCAGTCACAGTCCGTCTCTATTATAATTCCCGGAAAAAAGCATCGAAAATACTAATATAGGCAAATTTATATACGAAATTTCAGGCAAATCGAATAGGACTTATGCAAATAAGTATGTGGGTATCATTAATTCATGTCCTTATTTCGGCTTCGCATGCATATTTATCAGTTTTGCCAGGTTGATACGACTAAATCGAATATCACAATGAACTTCAGAGCTCTCAGCAACAGCTTTCATTTGATATCCATAATACACACACATTCTAGCAGTATCCGGGTCCATGTTTTGGCCTATATTTCGAGACACTATCCTCCCAGTTGTATGAAAATTATCCTGTACTATAGCACTCATCAACAACTTTCATTTGATATCCATATTTTATAAACACATACAAGGGGTACCCGGGTCCACGTTTTGGGCTATATCTCGATACCCTAGCCTCCCAGTTGTATGAAAATTATCCTGTACTATAGCACTCATCAACAGCTTTCATTTGATATCCATATTTTATAAGCACATTCTAGGGGTACCCGGGCCCACGTTTTGGGCTATATCTCGAGACCCTAGCCTCCCAGTTGTATGAAAATTATCCTGTACTATAGCACTCATCAACAACTTTCATTTGATATCCATATTTTATAAGCACATTCTAGGGGTACCCGGGTCCACGTTTTGGGCTATATCTCGAGACCCTAGTCACCCAGGGGTATGAAAATTATCCTGCAATATAGTACTCATCAACAGCTTTCATTTGATATCCGTATTTTATAAGCACATTCTAGTGGTACCCGGGTCCACGTTTTGGGCTATATCTCGAGACCCTAGTCACCCAGGGGTATGAAAATTATCCTGTACTATAGCACTCATCAACAGCTTTCATTTGATATCCATATTTTATAAGCACATTCTAGGAGTACCCGGGTCCACGTTTTGGGCTATATCTCGAGACCCTAGCCTCCCAGTTGTATGAAAATTATCCTGTACTATAGCACTCATCAACAGCTTTCATTTGATATCCATATTGTATAAACACATACAAGGGGTACCCGGGTCCACGTTTTGGGCTATATCTCGATACCCTAGCCTCCCAGTTGTATGAAAATTATCCTGTACTATAGCACTCATCAACAGCTTTCATTTGATATCCATATTTTATAAGCACATTCTAGGGGTACCCGGGCCCACGTTTTGGGCTATATCTCGAGACCCTAGCCTCCCAGTTGTATGAAAATTATCCTGTACTATAGCACTCATCAACAACTTTCATTTGATATCCATATTTTATAAGCACATTCTAGGGGTACCCGGGTCCACGTTTTGGGCTATATCTCGAGACCCTAGCCTCCCAGTTGTATGAAAATTATCCTGTACTATAGCACTCATCAACAGCTTTCATTTGATATCCATATTTTATAAGCACATTCTAGGGGTACCCGAGTCCACGTTTTGGGCTATATCTCGAGACCCTAGCCTCCCAGTTGTATGAAAATTGTCCTGTACTATAGCACTTATTAACAGCTTTCATTTGATATCCATATTGTATAAACACATTCTAGGGGTACCCGGGTCCACGTTTTGGGCTATATCTCGAGACCCTAGCCTCCCAGTTGTATGAAAATTATCCTGTACTATAGCACTCATAAACAGCTTTCATTTGATATCCATATTTTATAAGCACATTCTAGGGGTACCCGAGTCCACGTTGTGGGCTATATCTCGAGACCCTAGCCTCCCAGTTGTATGAAAATTATCCTGTACTATAGCACTCATCAACAGCTTTCATTTGATATCCATATTTTATAAGCACATTTTAGGGGTACCCGGGCCCACGTTTTGGGCTATATCTCGAGACCCTAGCCTCCCAGTTGTATGAAAATTATCCTGTACTATAGCACTCATCAACAGCTTTCATTTGATATCCATATTTTATAAGCACATTCTAGGGGTACCCGGGCCCACGTTTTGGGCTATATCTCGAGACCCTAGCCTCCCAGTTGTATGAAAATTATCCTGTACTATAGCACTCATCAACAACTTTCATTTGATATCCATATTTTATAAGCACATTCTAGGGGTACCCGGGTCCACGTTTTGGGCTATATCTCGAGACCCTAGCCTCCCAGTTGTATGAAAATTATCCTGTACTATAGCACTCATAAACAGCTTTCATTTGATATCCATATTTTATAAGCACATTCTAGGGGTACCCGAGTCCACGTTGTGGGCTATATCTCGAGACCCTAGCCTCCCAGTTGTATGAAAATTATCCTGTACTATAGCACTCATCAACAGCTTTCATTTGATATCCATATTTTATAAGCACATTTTAGGGGTACCCGGGTCCACGTTTTGGGCTATATCTCGAGACCCTAGTCACCCAGGGGTATGAAAATTATCCTGCAATATAGTACTCATCAACAGCTTTCATTTGATATCCATATTTTATAAGCACATTCTAGGGGTACCCGAGTCCACGTTTTGGGCTATATCTCGAGACCCTAGCCTCCCAGTTGTATGAAAATTGTCCTGTACTATAGCACTTATTAACAGCTTTCATTTGATATCCATATTGTATAAACACATTCTAGGGGTACCCGGGTCCACGTTTTGGGCTATATCTCGAGACCCTATCCTCCCAGTTGTATGAAAATTATCCTCTACTATAGCGCTCATCAACAGCTTTCAGTTGATATCCATATTTTATAAGCACATTCTAGGGGTACCCGAGTCCACGTTTTGGGCTATATCTCGAGACCCTAGCCTCCCAGTTGTATGAAAATTATCCTGTACTATAGCACTCATCAACAGCTTTCATTTGATATCCATATTGTATAAACACATACAAGGGGTACCCGGGTCCACGTTTTGGGCTATATCTCGATACCCTAGCCTCCCAGTTGTATGAAAATTATCCTGTACTATAGCACTCATCAACAGCTTTCATTTGATATCCATATTTTATAAGCACATTCTAGGGGTACCCGGGCCCACGTTTTGGGCTATATCTCGAGACCCTAGCCTCCCAGTTGTATGAAAATTATCCTGTACTATAGCACTCATCAACAACTTTCATTTGATATCCATATTTTATAAGCACATTCTAGGGGTACCCGGGTCCACGTTTTGGGCTATATCTCGAGACCCTAGCCTCCCAGTTGTATGAAAATTATCCTGTACTATAGCACTCATAAACAGCTTTCATTTGATATCCATATTTTATAAGCACATTCTAGGGGTACCCGAGTCCACGTTGTGGGCTATATCTCGAGACCCTAGCCTCCCAGTTGTATGAAAATTATCCTGTACTATAGCACTCATCAACAGCTTTCATTTGATATCCATATTTTATAAGCACATTTTAGGGGTACCCGGGTCCACGTTTTGGGCTATATCTCGAGACCCTAGTCACCCAGGGGTATGAAAATTATCCTGCAATATAGTACTCATCAACAGCTTTCATTTGATATCCGTATTTTATAAGCACATTCTAGTGGTACCCGGGTCCACGTTTTGGGCTATATCTCGAGACCCTAGTCACCCAGGGGTATGAAAATTATCCTGTACTATAGCACTCATCAACAGCTTTCATTTGATATCCATATTTTATAAGCACATTCTAGGAGTACCCGGGTCCACGTTTTGGGCTATATCTCGAGACCCTAGCCTCCCAGTTGTATGAAAATTATCCTGTACTATAGCACTCATCAACAGCTTTCATTTGATATCCATATTTTATAAGCACATTCTAGGGGTACCCGAGTCCACGTTTTGGGCTATATCTCGAGACCCTAGTCACCCAGGGGTATGAAAATTATCCTGTACTATAGCACTCATCAACAACTTTCATTTGATATCCATATTTTATAAGCACATTCTAGGGGTACCCGGCTCCACGTTTTGGGCTATATCTCGAGACCCTAGCCTCCCAGTTGTATGAAAATTATCCTGTACTATAGCACTCATCAACAGCTTTCATTTGATATCCATATTTTATAAGCACATTCTAGGGGTACCCGAGTCCACGTTTTGGGCTATATCTCGAGACCCTAGCCTCCCAGTTGTATGAAAATTATCCTGTACTATAGCACTCATCAACAGCTTTCATTTGATATCCATATTTTATAAGCACATTCTAGGGGTACCCGAGTCCACGTTTTGGGCTATATCTCGAGACCCTAGCCTCCCAGTTGTATGAAAATTGTCCTGTACTATAGCACTTATTAACAGCTTTCATTTGATATCCATATTGTATAAACACATTCTAGGGGTACCCGGGTCCACGTTTTGGGCTATATCTCGAGACCCTATCCTCCCAGTTGTATGAAAATTATCCTCTACTATAGCGCTCATCAACAGCTTTCAGTTGATATCCATATTTTATAAGCACATTCTAGGGGTACCCGAGTCCACGTTTTGGGCTATATCTCGAGACCCTAGCCTCCCAGTTGTATGAAAATTATCCTGTACTATAGCACTCATCAACAGCTTTCATTTGATATCCATATTGTATAAACACATCCTAGGGGTACCCGGGTCCACGTTTTGGGCTATATCTCGAGACCCTAGCCTCCCAGTTGTATGAAAATTATCCTGTACTGTAGCACTCATCAACAGCTTTCATTTGATATCCATATTTTATAAGCACATTCTAGCGGTACCCGGGTCCACGTTTTGGGCTATATCTCGAGACCCTAGCCTCCCAGTTGTATGAAAATTATCCTGTACTATAGCACTCATCAACAGCTTTGATTTGATATCCATATTTTATAAGCACATTCTAGCGGTACCCGGGTCCACGTTTTGGGCTATATCTCGAGACCCTAGCCTCCCAGTTGTATGATAATTATCCTGTACTATAGCACTCATCAACAGCTTTCATTTGATATCCATATTGTATAAACACATTCTAGGGGCACCCGGGTCCACGTTTTTATCTCAAGACCCTAGACACGTAGCGAAAAAAAAGGTAGACGCTGGCCGATTCTCAGACCCACCCAATAGGCTCACAAAATTTCATGAGAATCGGTTCAGCCGTTTCGGAGGAGTTCAGCCTCTAAAACCGTGACAGAAGAATTTTATATATTAGATTAGCAGACCCGTCAGACGTTGTTCTGCCATAAATTTGGTATATCTCCATACATTTTAATAAACTATTTCCGTCTAACTCTGCCGCCCCCCCTCCCCCTCCTCACTTTTTCTTAATCCTTTTATTCACTCCTCCCTCCGTCTTTTTGCTTCATCTATCTCTATTTTCGTCTCACTCTATCTCTTTCTCAGTTTCCTCTCCTTCCGTCTTTTCTCTTCTCTAAAGTTTTTCCCATTCTTCTTCATCCCTTATTACCAGGCAAATCGAATTGGACGTATGTAAATAGTTTGTATGTGGGTATTATTAATTCATGTCTTTATTTCGGCTTCGCATGCACATTTATCAGTTTTGCCAGGTTAATGCAACTAAATCGAATATCACAATGAAATTTACTTTAAAGCAACAACTTTCATTTGATATCCATATTACACACACATTCTAGGGGTATCCCGGTCCAGGTTTTGCCCATATCTTGAGACCCTAGTCACCCAGCGGTATAAAAATTACTCTGTACTAAAGCACTCATCAACAGCTTCAATTTGATACCCATAATGTAAAAACACATCCTAGTGTTACCCTGATGCTCATTTTGGCCTATATCTCGATACCTTCACAAATAGGTATGAAAGCACTCATCAACAGCTTTCATTTGTTATCCATATTGTATAAACACTTTCTAGGGGTACCCGGGTCCACGTTTTGGCCTCAATCTCGAGACCCTAGTCACCAATAGGTATGAAAACTACCCTTTACTAAAGCACTCATCAACAGCTTTCATTCGTTATCCATATTCTATAAACACATTCTAAGGATACTCGCGTCCACGTTTTCGCTTATATCTCGAGACCCTAGTTACACGTGGGTACGAAAAATACCCCGTATCAAAGTACTCATAAACCGCTTACATTCGATACCCATATTGTACAAACATATCCCAGGATAACCCGGGCTCACGTTTTGATCTCAAGACCCTATCCAGAACGGGATAAAATTAACCTATGTCTGTCTTCTGGTTCTAAGCTACCCCTCCACAAATTTTCAGCCAAATATGTTCATCCGTTACTTCCTCTTCAATCACTGTTTATCTATTAAAAAAGGCGCTTCATTTTGTATTCATTGCGTATTTTTAAAGGTTTAAGCATTCAAAGGGACATATGGACAGAAAAAGCGACCTTGTTTTATACTATGTAGTGATGTATATCCATACATACCTATAAACCTACGCCCGAAGTCAAATAACGCAGCGAATGCTATATATGTACGTATGTATGTGTAGCATCAAGTCTCACTCAAAAGCAATTAGCGCGAACAGTTCACAGGGAACAAACACACATACGAATTTTTTGTTAAAAATGTTACTTTTGTTTAAACAATTTGGCTGATATAAGAAAGGAATCAAGTATTTTTTTGATGCAGATCGAAGGTAAATATTTCAAAGTTTTACTGAAAAGTAGAATTTTTTAAATCCATCCATCCGTTTATGAGTTATAGCTGTGTAAACAAAAATTTTATGATTTTTTACTACATTTTGGCAATTTGCCACGCCCCTCTAATATATACCTTCAAATTATATAAACTGTACTATCTCACGTAGCTAAGCTTTCAAATGCAAAAAACCGTTTTAAAATCGGAGTATTCTGTATGAAGTTATGTGCATACATGGCATTTAGCGACTTTATTTTATAAGATTTATAGATATACTAGCCTTTACCCGCGGCCCCGTCCGCAAGGAGAAAATTAGATATATGGGCTATTCACGTTAGCCTGCTTATCAAATTATCTGCTTAAAAAATTTTTTTTTTGTCTAATGCATTTTATTTTTGTAATTGAGTAAAAAAAGAACTAAATGAGCTGATAACCTGATATGTTCCCCAAATGATCCCGAAATTATCCAGAAAAAGCCATGAAATGATCCCGACGCTATCGCGGGCGGAACCGCGAAGTTCCCGTAATAGTCCCAAAAAAACCCGAAATGACAACGACACGATTCCAGACTTATCCAGAGAAACACACAGAAATGATCCCTGAAGGGTACCAAAGTGATCCCGAAATAGTCCCGAAAAATTCCGAAATTACCCTGACGTGCTCTCGGAGGGATCTCAAAAACCATCCAGGAAGGGTTCCTAAATTATCCAGAAAAAGTTCCGAAATGACCCCGACGGCTCCACCACGGATCGCGAAAGCCATAGAGAAATTATTCCAGAAGGGTCCCAAAATAATCCCGAAATAGTCCGAAAATGGCCCCGATGGGATCCCGCACGGATTCAGCTGTAATCCCGGAAGGGTTCCATAACTATCCCGAAAAAGTAACAAAAAAAATCTAAAAATGACTCCTACGGCATCCTGTACGGATCCAGAAATGACCTCGGAAGGGTCCCCAAATGATCCCAACATGGTCCCGAAATGACCCTGATGGATCCGGCAAACGATCAAGATTTGATGCCGGAAAGGTCCCCAAATGATCACCTAATAGTCCCGAAATAACCCTGACGGGATCCCATCCGGTTCCCGAAAACCATCCAGAAATGATGCCGAAAGGGTCCCCAAATGATCCCGTATTAGTCCAGAAAAAGTCCCGAAATAAGCCCGACGGTATTCCGGATAGATCCAGAAAACCATCTAGAAATGATGCCGGAAGGTACCCCAAATGATCCCGAATTAGTTCCAAAATGACCCCGACAGAATCCCGGGCCGATCCCGAAAACCATCCAGAAATGATGAAATGATGCCAAAACGGACCCCATATGATCCCGAAAAAGTCCCGAAATGACCCCGACGGGATCCCGGACGGATCACGAAAACCATCCAGAAATGATAGCGGAATGGACCCCAAATGATCCAGAAAAAGTCCCGAAATGACCCCGACGGGATCCCGGATGGATACCGAAAACTATCCAGAAATGATGCCGCTAGGTACCACAAATGATCCCGAAATGACCCCGTCGCGATCTCGGACGGTTCCCGAAAACTGTCCAGAAATGGTGCCGGAAAGGTCCTCAAATGAACCCCTAATATTCCCAACATGACCCTGATGGGATCCCGGACGGACCCCGAGAACCATCCAGAAATAATGCCGAAAGGGTCTCCAAATGATCCCGTGTTAGTCGAGAAAAAGTCCCGAAATGACCCCGAGGGGATCCCGGACGGATCCCGAAAACCATCCAGAAATGATCCCGAAATAGTCCCTAACGAGTCCCGAAATGTCCATGACGGGATCTCAAACGGATCCCTATCCATCCAGGAATGATCTTGGCCCAAAATGATCCCGAAATAGTTTCGGAAAAGTCCACAAATTACCCTGACGGGATCCCGGACGAATCCTGAAAACCATGTTTAAATGATCCCAAAAAAGTCCCGAAATGACCCCGACGGGATCTCGGATGGATCCCCAAAACCATCTAGAAATGATGAAGGAAGGTACCCGAATTGATTCCGAAAAAGTTTTGAAATGACCCCGACGGGATTCCGGACAGATCCCGAAAATCATCCAGAAATGAAGCCAGAAGGGACCCCAAATGATCCCGAAAAAACCCGAAATGACCCCGAAGGAATCTCGAAAACCATCCAGAAATGATAACGGAAGGGACCCCAAATGATCCCGAAAAAGTTTCGAAATGACCCCGAAGGGATCCCGGACCGATCCCGATAACTATCCAGAAATGATGCCGGAAAGGTCCTCAAATGAACCCTTAATAGTCCCTAAATGACTTTGAATGGATCCCCGACGGATCCCGGAAGCTATCCAGAAAGATGCCGGAAAGGTTCCCAAATGATCCCCAAATAGTTCCGAAATGACCCTGCCGGGATCCCGGACGGATCCCGAAAACTATCCAGAAATGATGGCGAAAGGGTCCCCAAAAGATCCCGTATTAGTGGCGAAAAAGTCTCGAAATGACCACGACGGAATCCCTAACGGATACCGAAAACCATCCAGAAATGATGCCGGAAAGGTCTTCAAATGATCACCTAATAGTCCCGAAATAACCCTGCCGGGGTCCCGGACGGATCCCGAAAACCATCCAGAAATGATGCCGAAAGGTACCCCAAATGATCCCGAAATAGTCCCGAAATGACCCAGATGGGATCCCGGACGGATCCCGAAAACTATCCAGAAATAATGCCAAAAGGGACCCCATATGATCCCGAAAAAGTCCCGAAATGACCCGGACGGACCACAAAAACCATCCAGAAATGATGGCGGAAGGGACCCCATATGATCCCGAAAGATCCCGAAAAGACCACGACGAGATACCGGACGGATCCCGAAAACCATCCAGAAATGATGCCGAAAGCGTCCCCAAATGATCCCGTATTAGTCGAGAAATATTCCCGAAATGACCCCGACGGGATCCCGAACGGATCCCGTAAACCATTTAGAAATGGTACCGGAAGGTATCTCAAATGATCCCGAAATAGTACCGAAATGAGCCTGACGGGATCCCGGACGGATCCCGAAAACCATCTAGAAATGTTGCCGGAAGGTACCCCAAATGATCCCGAAATAGTCCCGAAATGATAAAAATGTATAAAAACTGAGCGTGGCTTCAACCGATTTGGCCGTTTTCACGGAAAACAATTATCATCATAATATCTATGCCCCTACCAAATTTCAAAAGAATTGGTAAATTTTTTTTCGACTTATGGCATTAAAAGTATCCTAGACCAATTAAATGAAAAAGGGCGGAGCCACGCCCATTTTCAAATTTTCTTTAATTTTTGTATTTTGTTGCACCATATCATTACTGTAGTTGAATGTTGACATAATTTACATATATACTGTAAAGATATTAAATTTTTTGTTAAAATTTTACTTTAAAAAAAAATTTTTTTTAAAGTGGGCGTGGTCCTTCTCCGATTTTGCTAATTTTTATTATGCGTACATACAGTAATAGGAGTAACGTTCCTGCCAAATTTCATCATGATATCTTCAACGACTGCCAAATTACAGCTTGCAAAATTTTAAATTACCTTCTTTTAAAAGTGGGCGGTGCCACGCCCATTGTCCAAAATTTTACTAGTTTTCTATTCTGTGTCATAAGGTCAACCCATATACCAAGTTTCATCGTTTTAGCTTTCTTTGGTAATGAATTATCGCACTTTTTCGGTTTTTCGAAATTTTCGATATCGAAAAAGTGGGCGTGGTTATGGTCCGATTTCGTTCATTTTAAATAGCGATCTGAGATGAGTGCTCAGGAACCTACATACCAAATTTCATCAATTTACCTCAACATTTACTCAAGTTATCGTGTTAACGGACGGACGGACGGACGGACGGACATGGCTCAATCAAATTTTGTTTCGATCCTGATTATTTTGATATATGGAAGTCTATATCTATCTCGGTTCCTTTATACCTGTACAACCAACCGTTATCCAATCAAACCTAATATACTCTGTGAGCTCTGCTCAACTGAGTATAAATATCACTTATTTGGTTTTTTTTACACTCAGCGTGCTTTGCACACAGAGTATATTAACTTCGATTGGATAACGGTTGGTTGTACAGTTAAAGGAATCGAGATATATAGACTTCCATATATCGAAATCATCAGTATCGAACAAAAAATTTGATTAGCCCATATCCGCCCGTCCGTCCGTTAACACGATAATTTGAGTAAATATTGATATATCTTCACCAAATTTGGTACACGAGCTTATCTAGACCCAGAATAGATTGGTATTGAAAATGAGCGAAATCGGATGATAACCACGCCCACTTTTTATATATATAACATTTTGGAAAACACAGAAAACCTGATTATTTAGTAAATAATACACCTAGAAGGTTGAAATTTGAGTTGTGGACTGATATTGAGACTCTTGATAAAAATTTGGAAAAAATTTTAACATGGGCGTGGCACCGCCCACTTGTGATAAAATCAATTTTACAAATATTATTAATCATAAACCAAAAATCGTTAAACCTATCGTAACAAAATTCAGCAGAGATGTTGCCTTTACTATAAGGAATGCTTTGAAGAAAAATTAACGAAATCGGTTAAGGACCATGCCCACTTTTATATAAAATATTTTTAAAAGGGTCGTGGACGAATAAAATAAGCTATATCTTTGCAAAAAAATGCTTTATATCAATGGTATTTCATTTCCCAATAACAATAAATAGGAAAAACTTCAAATTTTAAAAAATGGGCGTGGCACCGCCCCTTTTATGACTAAGCAATTTTCTATGTTACGGGAGCCATAACTCGAAGAAAAATTAACGGATCGTAATAAAATTGGGTACATAGATTTTTCCTATAGCAGGAAATATTTCTAGTAAAAATGGACGGGATCGGTTAAAGACCACGGCAACTTAGATATAAAACAAATTTAAACGGTCGTAGACTAGAATAATAAACTATAGCTTAGCAAAAAATAGTTTTGAATCAATGATATTTCACTTATCAAGTTTTATGGTAAGAGGAACAATTTTAACGGGCGGTGCCACGTGTTTTGTAGAAAAGTAATTTATCTGAAATGAAATGTGCGATTAAAGCTCACGCCGAGTATATAATGTTCGGTTACACTCGAACTTAGACACCTTTACTTGTTTTTAACTATATTTATTTAGCAGGAGGATACAATAATACTAATTAGCAGTTTGAAAATAGATAGAACCAATTAAGTATACACTTTGTACATTTCTCTATTTTTCCTTGTCATTATACACATATCACGTAATCATCCTCAAATGAATGTACCAACTGTGCAAATACTTACAGTGATGGAAAAAAGAATAGGGGCAATTTACTGCCAAAAACTAAATCATTTATATCAGCAGAGCTTCAAGATCTTCCTTGGAATAGAGCTCTCTATAAAAATTACATTTAACGGTTTTTGCAATAAATTACATTTTATGACTCAATAACCTATATTACTATTTTAATTACTTTACATGCAGGATCGCCTCGTTGTTATTTTTTGTTTTTGTTTTAGGTGTACCACCTATGTAGGTCTACTACTCGTGGTCAAAAAAATAAGATTGTGTTGATTCGATTTTGTACAGCAATTTTTAAAAATTTTCCATGCTCTACTCTGGATATAAACACGTCCATCTATATATTTGCTTTTGCAACTCTTTTCACAGGGATCTGTAAGGTCATAATATTTCATTTTGTTATACTCAGTTGAGCATAGCTCACAGAGTATATTAACTTTGATTGGATAACGGTTGGTTGTACATATATAAAGGAATCGAGATAGATATAGACTTCCATATATCAAAATAATCAGGATCGAAAAAAAATTTGATTGAGCCATGTCCGTCCGTCCGTCTGTCCGTTGACACGATAACTTGAGTTAATTTTGAGGTATCTTTAAGAAATTTGGTATGCAGGTTCCTAGGCACTCATCTCAGATTGCTATTTAAAATGAACGATATCGGACTATAACCACGCCCACTTTTTCGATATCGAAAATTTCGAAAAATTGAAAAAGTGCGATAATTCATTACCAAATACGGATAAAGCGATGAAACTTGGTAGGCGAGTTGAACTTATGACGCAGAATAGAAAATTAGTAAAATTTTGGGCAATGGGTGTGGCACCGCCCACTTTTAAAAGAAGGTAATTTAAAAGTTTTGCAAGCTGTAATTTGGCAGTCGTTGAAGATATCATGATGAAATTTGGCAAGAACGTTACTCCTATTACCATAAGTATGCTTAATAAAATTTAGAAAAATCGGATGAAGAACACGCCCACTTTTAAAAAAAAATTTTTTTAAAGTCAAATTTTAACAAAAAATTTAATATCTTTACTGTATATATGTAAATTATGTCAACATTCAACTCCAGTAATGATATGGTGCAACAAAATACAAAAATAAAAGAAAATTTCAAAATGGGCGTGGCTTCGCCCTTTTTCATTTAATTTGTCTAGGATACTTTTAACGCCATAAGTCGAACAAAAATTTACCAATCCTTATGAAATTTTGTAGGGGCATATATTCTAGGACGATAACTGTTTTCTGTGAAAAAGGGCGAAATTGTTTGAAACCACGCCCAGTTTTTATACACATTCGACCGTCTGTCCTTCCGCTCGGCCGTTAACACGATAACTTGAGCAAAAATCGATATATCTTTACTAAACTCAGTTCACGCACTTATCTGAACTCACTTTGTATCGGTATAAAAAATGGCCGAAATCCGACTCTGACCACGCCCGCTTTTTCGATATCGAAAATTACGAAAAATGAAAAAAATGCCATAATTCTATACCAAATACGAAAAAAGGGATGAAATGTGGTAAGGTAATTGGATTGTTTTATTGACGCGAAATATAACTTTAGAAAAAACTTTATAAAATGGTTGTGACACCTACCATATTAAGTAGAAGAAAATGAAAAAGTTCTGCAGGGCGAAATAAAAAACCATTAAAATCTTGGCAGGTATTACATATATAAATAAATTAGCGGTATCCAACAGATGATGTTCTGGGTCACCCTGGTCCACATTTTGGTCGATATCTGGAAAACGCCTTCACATATACAACTACCACCACTCCCTTTTAAAACTCTCATTAATACCTTTAATTTGATACCCATATCGTACAAACTCATTCTAGAGTCACCCATGGTCCACCTTTATGGCGATATCTCGAAAAGGCGTCCACCTATAGAACTAAGGCCCACTCATTTTTAAAATGCTCATTAACTCCTTTCGTTTGATACCCATATCGTACTAACAAAGTCTAGAGTCACCCCTGGTCCACCTTTATGGCGATATCCCTAAATGGCGTCCACCTATAGAACTAAGGCCCAGGCCCTTTTAAAATACTCATTAACACCTTTCATTTGATACCTATGTATATCGTACAAACACATTCCAGGGTTGCCCTAGGTTCATTTTCCTACATGGTGATTTTCCCTTATTTTGTCTCCATAGCTCTCAGCTGAGTATGCAATGTTCGGTTACACCCGAACGTAGCCTTCCTTACTTGTTTTTTAATAAATTAAAAATTTTCACAGGTGGGTATAATTTCCTTCGCAGGTAAGTAGTACCTTTTCTAAGTGAGTGAGTGAGGTGAGTATAATTTTCTGCAGGGGTAAGTTTAATTTTCTTCACAAATACTAGTCGAAAATGTTAACCCCTTACTTAAAACCAAAAAATAGGATCGGAAGATAAAGATGAATCTCTCCCCGCTGGTGGACCCGACACAAGCCTTCATACTTTCATTTTCGAAAGTAATAGAATGGAGGATTTTTACTCTAAATGGTCAACAAACATCACAAGGGACTAACCTAACATCTCTAGTATATTCCTAAAAAACATATCCCTTTCCCCATTCCACAAGGTGCCTACAGCTTCGATAGAGCAGAAATATCAAAAATGCGCTGAATGTTATGAAAGTTGCATGTCGCAAATTATCGACACCATGCAACTGTTGAGACCCCCTACTAATACACCTCAACCGCACCACCGAAATATTCCACTATAGTTAATAAGGCTGGCCAGCATTTAAAACATGTTTACGGAGGTCTATGGTTATCATCCCCAATTAACCCAAGCGGAAAAACCACAATTCTTGGTAGCTGCGAAACAACCCTACTCCCAACGGCAATAGTCCCTATACATTACGTGAGGTAATATATAAAGCTCTCGTTGACCAAGGCTCTCAAAATACGTGTTTGGCGTCCCCAATCCAACAACTTGCGAAGTCACACTTTGCTCCTCTGATTTAAAGAAAAAGATTTGTATTTGCTATTTTACACCATCAACTCACAAATTTTCCCCCAACTAATAAAGTCTCCAAAGGCAGCTCAACCCTTCAAAAATGGATATGCTTATCATCGCGGTATAGCCCCCAAGAAGCGCTTATCGCTCAGTTTCTGATGGGTACCCAGCGGATCAGTCCGCGACCTAGTATCGGCCTTCACCATTTAAGTCAGTGAGGCAACATAACCGGATCTCAGCAGCCTATTCAAACCCCCGGCAATCTGATCCAGATCGAGAACCAATGTTGTGAGGCCCACTAAATCACCAAAACCACACCGCCACTACAGGAAACTCTCTGAATGACGTATTACATACAGGCCCGATTTTCAACTGGCGCCCCTACAAGTTCATTTTCGATGGCGACTTCGAAAAAATGTATCGCAAAATTGACGTCAAGGAAGAAGATCAAGGCTTCAAAAGAGCTCTCTTAAGGAAAGCCCTTCAAAATCCGATAGAAGATTTCAAACAAAAAACTGTAACTTTGGGTGTTAAATACGCTCCATACCTCGCAATCCGCACAAGGAAAAAATACTCGGCATCATACTAAGAGAAGCTTATGTAGATGGTGTCCCCTCTGGCGGACACGATAGTGCATTCACGATTCTATGACTCAAAATATCGATGCTCTTAAATTAGCAGGCGTTCCTCTAAGAAAAATCAAACAAAATGGCTGGAATCAATACCAGGCTCTGATGTCCTAGATACAGAATTTCTCAAATTGCATGACACTACTAAAACCTTAGGAATACAATGGAACGTATTAGCTGACTTGTTTTCGTACTCATACAACGAAATTTCCGACTTTAAGTGAAATACACAACGGTAAATATTCTCAGGCGTAACGAAACTATTTGACCTGGCAGAATAGCTATCACGAATAGTGGTCTTAGCCAAAATCATTCTGCAATAGCTCTGGTAAGAAGGAACCGACTGGGATGAAGAAGTCAAACGGGAATCCTTTTGCAAGTGGAACACCTTTCGTGCAAGTCTCCCAGCTATTGGCAGTGTAAATATCCCTCGATGGGTGCAATTTTCCCCTAACAAATGCATTCAAATTCACGGTTTCTCTGATGCCATGCGTTTGCTGCATGTGTTTATATAAGAGTGCAGCACGATGAGAATTCTGCCTCAACCCACCTCTTTATGGCAGTAACCAATATCGTACCCCTGCGAACAGTCCACAATTGTAGGTACACATATAGGTATACTAGCAGACCCGTCAGACGTTGTTCGGCCCTAAATTTGGTCTATCTCCATACATTTTAAAAAGCTTTTTCCGTCTAGCTCTATACCCCCCCCCCCCCCCCCCCTTCCTCACTTTTTCTTAATCATTTTATTCACTCCTCCATCCGTATTTTCGCTATATCTATCTCTATTTTCGTCTCACTCTATCTCTTTCTCAGTCTCTTTCTCCTTCTCTCTTTTCTCTTCTCTAAAGTTTTTCCCATTCTTCTTCATCCCTTATTGCCAGGCAAATCGAATAGGACGTATGTAAATAGTTATGTGGGTATTATTAATTCATGTCTTTATTTCGGCTTCGCATGCACATTTATCAGTTTTGCCAGGTTAATGCAACTAAATCGAATATCACAATGAAAATTACTTTAAAGCTCTCAGCAACAACTTTCATTTGATATCCATATTACACACACATTCTAGGGGTATCCGGGTCCAGGTTTTGCCCATATCTTGAGACCCTAGTCACCCAGTGGTATAAAAATTACTCTGTACTAAAGCACTCATCAACAGCTTCAATTTGATACCCATAATGTAAAAACACATCCTAGTGTTACCCTGAGGCACGTTTTGGCCTATATGTCGAGACCCTTCACAAATAGGTATGAAAACTACCCTGTACTAAAGCACTCATCAACAGCTTTCATTTGTTATCCATATTGTATAAACATATTCTAGGGGTACCCGCGTCCACGTTTTCGCTTATATCTCGAGACCCTAGTTACCCGCGTATCAAAGTACTCATTCGATACCCATATTGTACAAACATATCCCAGGATTATCCACGTCCACGTTTTGATCTCAAGACCCTATCCAGAACGGGATAAAAATTAGCCTATGCCTGTCTCCTGGTTGTAAGCTACCCCTGCACCAATTTTCAGCCAAATATGTTCATCCGTTACTTCCTCTTCAATCACTCTTTATCTATTAAAAAAAAGCGCATCAAAATCCGTTGCGTATTTTTAAAGGTTTAAGCATTCAAAAGGACATAAGGCCGTGACACAATGACATTTTTCATAAAGATGCGCTTAACACAAGCTTATGCATTCCAATAATATTGCCACAATCTACCAAGATGTTGCGTTTGTAAATATGAAAGAACTTCACACTTGGCAATTGAAGTTTATTTCGCCTTGCCCATTAACATAAAAAATTTCCCAAAGCACTGGTATAAACATTATCCCTATGCAACAAAGATACTTGCTAATATATTTTGTGTCGTATTCATTTGTTATATTACAGTTTTTACTTGCGAAAATGTTAGAAAATTTACCAACCAGTGGGAAAAATAATTTCACTTGCAAAGTGTGTCAACTCCCTTAATCAAAACAAATGTCACATTCTTCTTCTTATGATTTGCTTGTAACAAAATTTGGGAGGTGCATACTTTTCAATATCAGATGGCGCCAGTGTCGCTCATTCCACCGTTCTCCATAAAAATGCGTGCAATCTACTCATAATGCATAAGCTTGTGTTAAACTCATCTATATGAAAAGCTGCTTATGCGTCGGACCTAATAGGGACAGAAAAAGCGACTTTGTTTTATACTATGTAGTGATGTACATCCATACATACCTATAAACCTACGCCCGAAGTTAAATAACGCAGCGAATGCTATATATGTACGTATGTATGTGTCGCATCAAGCCTCACTCAAAAGCAATTAGCGCGAACAGTTCACAGCGAACAAACACACATACGCATTTTTTGATAAAAATGTTACTTTTGTTTAAACAATTTGGCTGATATAAGAAAGGAATCAAGTATTTTTTTTGATGCAGATCGAAGGTAAATATTTCAAAGTTTTACTGAAAAGTAGAATTTTTGAAATACATCCATCAGTTTATGAGCTATAGCTGTGCAAACAAAAATTTTATGATTTTTTGCTACATTTTGGCAGTTTGCCACGCCCCTATAATATATATCTTCAAATTATATTAACTGTACCATCTCACGTAGCTAAGCTTTCAAATGCAAAAAACCGTTTTAAAATCGGAGTATTCTGTGTTAAGTTATGTGCATACATGGCATTTAGCGACTTTATTTTATACGATTTACTAGCAGACCCAGCAGACGTTGTTCTGCCCTAAATTTGGCCTGTCTGCATACATTTTAATAAGCTTTTTCCGTCTAACTCTGCCCTACCCCTCTACACTTTTTCCTAATCTCTTTATTCACTCCTCCCTCCCTCTTTTCTGCTTCATCTCCATATTCATCTCATTCTATCTCTTTCTCAGTCTCCTTCTCTCTTTTCTCTTCTCTAAAGTTTTTCCCCTTCTTCTTCATCTCTTATTGCCAGTCCCAGAGAGTGGTATGTATTTTGTTCCAGTCCCACTCCGAGTCTCAGTCTCAGTCCCAGTCCTAGCCCTAATCCCGGTCACAGTCCGTCTCTATTATACTTCCCGGAAAAAAGCATCGAAAATACTAATATAGGCAAATTTATATACGAAATTTCAGGCAAATCGAATAGGACTTATGCAAATAAGTATGTGGGTATTATTAATTCATGTCCTTATTTCGGCTTCGCATGCATATTTATCAGTTTTGCCAGGTTGATGCGACTAAATCGAATATCACAATGAACTTCAGAGCTCTCAGCAACAGCTTTCATTTGATATCCATAATACACACACATTCTAGCAGTATCCGGGTCCATGTTTTGGCCTATATTTCGAGACCCTAGCACTCAGCGGTGTAAAACTTACTCTGTACTAAAGCATCCATCAACAGCTTCAATTTGATACCCATTCTGTAAAAACACATTCTAGATGTATCCGGGTCCACGTTTTGGGCTATATCTCGAGACACTATCCTCCCAGTTGTATGAAAATTATCCTGTACTATAGCACTCATCAACAGCTTTCATTTGATATCCATATTGTATAAACACATACAAGGGGTATCCGGGTCCACGTTTTGGGCTATATCTCGATACCCTAGCCTCCCAGTTGTATGAAAATTATACTGTACTATAGCACTCATCAACAGCTTTCATTTGATATCCATCTTTTATAAGCACATTTTAGGGGTACCCGGGTCCACGTTTTGGGCTATATCTCGAGACACTATCCTCCCAGTTGTATGAAAATTATCCTGTACTATAGCACTCATCAACAGCTTTCATTTGATATCCATATTTTATAAGCACATTCTAGGGGTACCCGGGCCCACGTTTTGGGCTATATCTCGAGACCCTAGCCTCCCAGTTGTACGAAAATTATCCTGTACTATAGCACTCATCAACAACTTTCATTTGATATCCATATTTTATAAGCACATTCTAGGGGTACCCGGGTCCACGTTTTGGGCTATATCTCGAGACACTATCCTCCCAGTTGTATGAAAATTATCCTGTACTATAGCACTCATCAACAGCTTTCATTTGATATCCATATTTTAAAAGCACATTCTAGGGGTACCCGGGCCCACGTTTTGGGCTATATCTCGAGACCCTAGCCTCCCAGTTGTACGAAAATTATCCTGTACTATAGCACTCATCAACAACTTTCATTTGATATCCATATTTTATAAGCACATTCTAGGGGTACCCGGGTCCACGTTTTGGGCTATATCTCGAGACCCTAGCCTCCCAGTTGTATGAAAATTATACTGTACTATAGCACTCATCAACAGCTTTCATTTGATATCCATATTTTATAAGCACATTCTAGGGGTACCCGAGTCTACGTTTTGGGCTATATCTCGAGACCCTAGCCTCCCAGTTGTATGAAAATTATACTGTACTATAGCACTCATCAACAGCTTTCATTTGATATCCATATTTTATAAGCACATTTTAGGGGTACCCGGGTCCACGTTTTGGGCTATATCTCGAGACACTATCCTCCCAGTTGTATGAAAATTATCCTGTACTATAGCACTCATCAACAACTTTCATTTGATATCCATATTTTGTAAGCACATTCTAGGGGTACCCGGGCCCACGTTTTGGGCTATATCTCGAGACCCTAGCCTCCCAGTTGTATGAAAATTATCCTGTACTATAGCACTCATCAACAACTTTCATTTGATATCCATATTTTATAAGCACATTCTAGGGGTACCCGGGTCCACGTTTTGGGCTATATCTCGAGACCCTAGCATCCCAGTTGTATGAAAATTATCCTGTACTATAGCACTCATCAACAGCTTTCATTTGATATCCATATTTTGTAAGCACATTCTAGGGGTACCCGGGCCCACGTTTTGGGCTATATCTCGAGACACTATCCTCCCAGTTGTATGAAAATTATCCTGTACTATAGCACTCATCAACAACTTTCATTTGATATCCATATTTTGTAAGCACATTCTAGGGGTACCCGGGCCCACGTTTTGGGCTATATCTCGAGACCCTAGCCTCCCAGTTGTATGAAAATTATCCTGTACTATAGCACTCATCAACAACTTTCATTTGATATCCATATTTTATAAGCACATTCTAGGGGTACCCGGGTCCACGTTTTGGGCTATATCTCGAGACCCTAGCATCCCAGTTGTATGAAAATTATCCTGTACTATAGCACTCATCAACAGCTTTCATTTGATATCCATATTTTGTAAGCACATTCTAGGGGTACCCGGGCCCACGTTTTGGGCTATATCTCGAGACACTATCCTCCCAGTTGTATGAAAATTATCCTGTACTATAGCACTCATCAACAACTTTCATTTGATATCCATATTTTGTAAGCACATTCTAGGGGTACCCGGGCCCACGTTTTGGGCTATATCTCGAGACCCTAGCCTCCCAGTTGTATGAAAATTATCCTGTACTATAGCACTCATCAACAACTTTCATTTGATATCCATATTTTGTAAGCACATTCTAGGGGTACCCGGGCCCACGTTTTGGGCTATATCTCGAGACCCTAGCATCCCAGTTGTATGAAAATTATACTGTACTATAGCACTCATCAACAGCTTTCATTTGATATCCATATTTTATAAGCACATTCTAGGGGTACCCGAGTCTACGTTTTGGGCTATATCTCGAGACCCTAGCCTCCCAGTTGTATGAAAATTATACTGTACTATAGCACTCATCAACAGCTTTCATTTGATATCCATATTTTATAAGCACATTTTAGGGGTACCCGGGTCCACGTTTTGGGCTATATCTCGAGACACTATCCTCCCAGTTGTATGAAAATTATCCTGTACTATAGCACTCATCAACAACTTTCATTTGATATCCATATTTTGTAAGCACATTCTAGGGGTACCCGGGCCCACGTTTTGGGCTATATCTCGAGACCCTAGCCTCCCAGTTGTATGAAAATTATCCTGTACTATAGCACTCATCAACAACTTTCATTTGATATCCATATTTTATAAGCACATTCTAGGGGTACCCGGGTCCACGTTTTGGGCTATATCTCGAGACACTATCCTCCCAGTTGTATGAAAATTATCCTGTACTATAGCACTCATCAACAACTTTCATTTGATATCCATATTTTATAAGCACATTCTAGGGGTACCCGGGTCCACGTTTTGGGCTATATCTCGAGACCCTAGCCTCCCAGTTGTATGAAAATTATACTGTACTATAGCACTCATCAACAGCTTTCATTTGATATCCATATTTTATAAGCACATTCTAGGGGTACCCGAGTCTACGTTTTGGGCTATATCTCGAGACCCTAGCCTCCCAGTTGTATGAAAATTATACTGTACTATAGCACTCATCAACAGCTTTCATTTGATATCCATATTTTATAAGCACATTTTAGGGGTACCCGGGTCCACGTTTTGGGCTATATCTCGAGACACTATCCTCCCAGTTGTATGAAAATTATCCTGTACTATAGCACTCATCAACAACTTTCATTTGATATCCATATTTTGTAAGCACATTCTAGGGGTACCCGGGCCCACGTTTTGGGCTATATCTCGAGACCCTAGCCTCCCAGTTGTATGAAAATTATCCTGTACTATAGCACTCATCAACAACTTTCATTTGATATCCATATTTTATAAGCACATTCTAGGGGTACCCGGGTCCACGTTTTGGGCTATATCTCGAGACCCTAGCCTCCCAGTTGTATGAAAATTATACTGTACTATAGCACTCATCAACAGCTTTCATTTGATATCCATATTTTATAAGCACATTCTAGGGGTACCCGAGTCTACGTTTTGGGCTATATCTCGAGACCCTAGCCTCCCAGTTGTATGAAAATTATACTGTACTATAGCACTCATCAACAGCTTTCATTTGATATCCATATTTTATAAGCACATTTTAGGGGTACCCGGGTCCACGTTTTGGGCTATATCTCGAGACACTATCCTCCCAGTTGTATGAAAATTATCCTGTACTATAGCACTCATCAACAACTTTCATTTGATATCCATATTTTATAAGCACATTCTAGGGGTACCCGGGTCCACGTTTTGGGCTATATCTCGAGACCCTAGCCTCCCAGTTGTATGAAAATTATACTGTACTATAGCACTCATAAACAGCTTTCATTTGATATCCATATTTTATAAGCACATTCTAGGGGTACCCGAGTCTACGTTTTGGGCTATATCTCGAGACCCTAGCCTCCCAGTTGTATGAAAATTATACTGTACTATAGCACTCATCAACAGCTTTCATTTGATATCCATATTTTATAAGCACATTTTAGGGGTACCCGGGTCCACGTTTTGGGCTATATCTCGAGACCCTAGTCACCCAGGGGTATGAAAATTATCCTGCAATATAGTACTCATCAACAGCTTTCATTTGATATCCATATTTTATAAGCACATTCTAGCGGTACCCGGGTCCACGTTTTGGGCTATATCTCGAGACCCTAGCATCCCAGTTGTATGAAAATTATCCTGTACTATAGCACTCATCAACAGCTTTCATTTGATATCCATATTTTATAAGCACATTCTAGGGGTACCCGAGTCCACGTTTTGGGCTATATCTCGAGACCCTAGCCTCCCAGTTGTATGAAAATTATCCTGTACTGTAGCACTCAACAACAGCTTTCATTTGATATCCATATTTTATAAGCACATTCTAGCGGTACCCGGGTCCACGTTTTGGGCTATATCTCGAGACCCTAGCCTCCCAGTTGTATGAAAATTATCCTGTACTATAGCACTCATCAACAGCTTTCATTTGATATCCATAGTTTATAAGCACATTCTAGGGGTACCCGGGTCCACGTTTTGGGCTATATCTCGAGACCCTAGCCTCCCAGTTGTATGGAAATTATCCTGTACTGTAGCACTCATAAACAGCTTTCATTTGATATCCATATTTTATAAGCACATTCTAGCGGTACCCGGGTCCACGTTTTGGGCTATATCTCGAGACCCTAGCCTCCCAGTTGTATGAAAATTATCCTGTACTATAGCACTCATCAACAGCTTTCATTTGATATCCATATTTTATAAGCACATTCTAGGGGTACCCGAGTCCACGTTTTGGGCTATATCTCGAGACCCTAGCCTCCCAGTTGTATGAAAATTATCCTGTACTATAGCACTTATCAACAGCTTTCATTTGATATCCATATTTTATAAGCACATTCTAGCGGTACCAGGGTCCACGTTTTGGGCTATATCTCGAGACCCTAGCCTCTCAGTTGTATGAAAATTATCCTGTAATATAGCACTCATCAACAGCTTTCATTTAATGTCCATATTTTATAAGCACATTCTAGGGGTACCAGAGTCCACGTTTTGGGCTATATCTCGAGACCCTAGCCTCCCAGTTGTATGAAAATTATCCTTTACTATAGCACTCATCAACAGCTTTCATTTGATATCCATATTTTATAAGCACATTCTAGCGGTACCCGGGACCACGTTTTTGGCTATATCTCGAGACCCTAGCCTCCCAGTTGTATGAAAATTATCCTGTACTATAGCACTCATCAACAGCTTTCATTTGATATCCATATTTTATAAGCACATTCTAGCGGTACCCGGGACCACGTTTTGGGCTATATCTCGAGACCCTAGCCTCTCAGTTGTATGAAAATTATCCTGTACTATAGCACTCATCAACAGCTTTCATTTGATATCCATATTTTATAAGCACATTTTAGGGGTACCCGGGTCCACGTTTTGGGCTATATCTCGAGACCCTAGTCACCCAGGGGTATGAAAATTATCCTGCAATATAGTACTCATCAACAGCTTTCATTTGATATCCATATTTTATAAGCACATTCTAGCGGTACCCGGGTCCACGTTTTGGGCTATATCTCGAGACCCTAGCATCCCAGTTGTATGAAAATTATCCTGTACTATAGCACTCATCAACAGCTTTCATTTGATATCCATATTTTATAAGCACATTCTAGGGGTACCCGAGTCCACGTTTTGGGCTATATCTCGAGACCCTAGCCTCCCAGTTGTATGAAAATTATCCTGTACTATAGCACTCATCAACAGCTTTCATTTGATATCCATATTTTATAAGCACATTCTAGCGGTACCCGAGTCCACGTTTTGGGCTATATCTCGAGACCCTAGCCTCCCAGTTGTATGAAAATTATCCTGTACTATAGCACTCATCAACAGCTTTCATTTGATATCCATATTTTATAAGCACATTCTAGCGGTACCCGGGACCACGTTTTTGGCTATATCTCGAGACCCTAGCCTCCCAGTTGTATGAAAATTATCCTGTACTATAGCACTCATCAACAGCTTTCATTTGATATCCATATTTTATAAGCACATTCTAGCGGTACCCGGGACCACGTTTTGGGCTATATCTCGAGACCCTAGCCTCTCAGTTGTATGAAAATTATCCTGTACTATAGCACTCATCAACAGCTTTCATTTGATATCCATATTTTATAAGCACATTTTAGGGGTACCCGGGTCCACGTTTTGGGCTATATCTCGAGACCCTAGTCACCCAGGGGTATGAAAATTATCCTGCAATATAGTACTCATCAACAGCTTTCATTTGATATCCATATTTTATAAGCACATTCTAGCGGTACCCGGGTCCACGTTTTGGGCTATATCTCGAGACCCTAGCATCCCAGTTGTATGAAAATTATCCTGTACTATAGCACTCATCAACAGCTTTCATTTGATATCCATATTTTATAAGCACATTCTAGCGGTACCCGAGTCCACGTTTTGGGCTATATCTCGAGACCCTAGCCTCCCAGTTGTATGAAAATTATCCTGTACTATAGCACTTATCAACAGCTTTCATTTGATATCCATATTGTATAAACACATTCTAGGGGTACCCGGGTCCACGTTTTGGGCTATATCTCGAGACCCTAGCCTCTCAGTTGTATGAAAATTATCCTGTACTGTAGCACTCATCAGCAGCTTTCATTGGATATCCATATTTTATAAGCACATTCTAGCGGTACCCGGGTCCACGTTTTGGGCTATATCTCGAGACCCTAGCCTCCCAGTTGTATGAAAATTATCCTGTACTATAGCACTCATCAACAGCTTTCATTTGATATCCATATTGTATAAACACATTCTAGGGGCGCCCGGGTCCACGTTTTTATCTCAAGACCCTAGACACGTAGCGAAAAAAAAGGTAGACGCTGGCCGATTCTCAGACCTACCCAATAGGCTCACAAAATTTCATGAGAATCGGTTCAGCCGTTTCGGAGGAGTTCAGCCTCTAAAACCGTGACAGAAGAATTTTATATATTAGATTAGCAGACCCGTCAGACGTTGTTCTGCCATAAATTTGGTATATCTCCATACATTTTAATAAACTATTTCCGTCTAACTCTGCCGCCCCCCTCCCCCTCCTCACTTTTTCTTAATCCTTTTATTCACTCCTCCGTCCGTCTTTTTGCTTCATCTATCTCTATTTTCGTCTCACTCTATCTCTTTCTCAGTCTCCTCTCCTTCCGTCTTTTCTCTTCTCTAAAGTTTTTCCCATTCTTCTTCATCCCTTATTACCAGGCAAATCGAATAGGACGTATGTAAATAGTTATGTGGGTATTATTAATTCATGTCTTTATTTCGGCTTCGCATGCACATTTATCAGTTTTGCCAGGTTAATGCAACTAAATCGAATATCACAATGAAATTTACTTTAAAGCAACAACTTTCATTTGATATCCATATTACACACACATTCTAGGGGTATCCGGGTCCAGGTTTTGCCCATATCTTGAGACCCTAGTCACCCAGCGGTATAAAAATTACTCTGTACTAAAGCACTCATCAACAGCTTCAATTTGATACCCATAATGTAAAAACACATCCTAGTGTTACCCTGATGCTCATTTTGGCCTATATCTCGATACCTTCACAAATAGGTATCAAAGCACTCATCAACAGCTTTCATTTGTTATCCATATTGTATAAACACTTTCTAGGGGTACCCGGGTCCACGTTTTGGCCTCAATCTCGAGACCCTAGTCACCAATAGGTATGAAAACTACCCTTTACTAAAGCACTCATCAACAGCTTTCATTCGTTATCCATATTCTATAAACACATTCTAAGGATACCCGCGTCCACGTTTTCGCTTATATCTCGAGACCCTAGTTACACGTGGGTACGAAAAATACCCCGTATCAAAGTACTCATAAACCGCTTACATTCGATACCCATATTGTACAAACATATCCCAGGATAACCCGGGCTCACGTTTTGATCTCAAGACCCTATCCGGAACGGGATAAAATTAACCTATGTCTGTCTTCTGGTTCTAAGCTACCCCTCCACAAATTTTCAGCCAAATATGTTCATCCGTTACTTCCTCTTCAATCACTGTTTATCTATTAAAAAAGGTGCTTCATTTTGTATTCATTGCCTATTTTTAAAGGTTTAAGCATTCAAAGGGACATATGGACAGAAAAAGCGACCTTGTTTTATACTATGTAGTGATGTATATCCATACATACCTATAAACCTACGCCCGAAGTCAAATAACGCAGCGAATGCTATATATGTACGTATGTATGTGTAGCATCAAGCCTCACTCAAAAGCAATTAGCGCGAACAGTTCACAGCGAACAAACACACATACGAATTTTTTGTTAAAAATGTTACTTTTGTTTAAACAATTTGGCTGATATAAGAAAGGAATCAAGTATTTTTTTGATGCAGATCGAAGGTAAATATTTCAAAGTTTTACTGAAAAGTAGAATTTTTGAAATACATCCATCAGTTTATGAGTTATAGCTGTGTAAACAAAAATTTTATGATTTTTTGCTACATTTTGGCAATTTGCCACGCCCCTCTAATATATACCTTCAAATTATATAAACTGTACCATCTCACGTAGCTAAGCTTTCAAATGCAAAAAACCGTTTTAAAATCGGAGTATTCTGTGTGAAGTTATGTGCATACATGGCATTTAGCGACTTTATTTTATAAGATTTATAGATATACTAGCCTTTACCCGCGGCCCCGTCCGCAAGGAGAAAATTAGATATATGGGCTATTCACGTTAGCCTGCTTATCAAATTATCTGCTTAAAAATTTTTTTTTTGTCTAATGCATTTTATTTTTGTAATTGAGTAAAAAAAGAACTAAATGAGCTGATAACCTAATATGTTCCCCAAATGATCCCGAAATTATCCAGAAAAAGCCACGAAATGATCCCGACGCTATCGCGGACGGAACCGCGAAGTTCCCGTAATAGTCCCAAAAAAACCCGAAATGACAACGACACGATTCCAGACTTATCCAGAGAAACACACAGAAATGATCCCTGAAGGGTACCAAAGTGATCCCGAAATAGTCCCGAAAAATTCCGAAATTACCCTGACGGGCTCCCGGACGGATCTCAAAAACCATCCAGGAAGGGTTCCTAAATTATCCAGAAAAAGTTCCGAAATGACCCCGACGGCTCCACCACGGATCGCGAAAGCCATAGAGAAATTTTTCCAGAAGGGTCCCAAAATAATCCCGAAATAGTCCGAAAATGGCCCCGATGGGATCCCGCACGGATTCAGCTGTAATCCCGGAAGGGTTCCATAACTATCCCGAAAAAGTAACAAAAAAAATCTAAAAATGACTCCTACGGCATCCTGTACGGATCCAGAAATGACCTCGGAAGGGTCCCCAAATGATCCCAACATGGTCCCGAAATGACCCTGATGGATCCGGCAAACGATCAAGAATTGATGCCGGAAAGGTCCCCAAATGATCACCTAATAGTCCCGAAATAACCCTAACGGGATCCCATCCGGTTCCCGAAAACCATCCAGAAATGATGCCGAAAGGGTCCCCAAATGATCCCGTATTAGTCCAGAAAAAGTCCCGAAATAAGCCCGACGGTATTCCGGATAGATCCAGAAAACCATCTAGAAATGATGCCGGAAGGTACCCCAAATGATCCCGAATTAGTTCCAAAATGACCCCGACAGAATCCCGGGCCGATCCCGAAAACCATCCAGAAATGATGCCAAAACGGACCCCATATGATCCCGAAAAAGTCCCGAAATGACCCCGACGGGATCCCGGTCGGATCACGAAAACCATCCAGAAATGATAGCGGTATGGACCCCAAATGATCCAGAAAAAGTCCCGAAATGACCCCGACGGGATCCCGGATGAATACCGAAAACTATCCAGAAATGATGCCGCTAGGTACCCCAAATGATCCCGAAATGACCCCGTCGCGATCTCGGACGGTTCCCGAAAACTGTCCAGAAATGGTGCCGGAAAGGTCCTCAAATGATCCCCTAATAGTCCCAACATGACCCTGATGGGATCCCGGACGGACCCCGAGAACCATACAGAAATGATGCCGAAAGGGTCCCCAAATGATCCCGTGTTAGTCGAGAAAAAGTCCCGAAATGACCCCGAGAGGATCCCGGACGGATCCCGAAAACCATCCAGAAATGATCCCGAAATAGTCTCTAACGAGTCCCGAAATGTCCCTGACGGGATCTCAAACGGATCCCTATCCATCCAGGAATGATCTTGGCCCAAAATGATCCCGAAATAGTTTCGGAAAAGTCCACAAATTACCCTGACGGGATCCCGGACGAATCCTGAAAACCATGTTTAAATGATCCCAAAAGAGTCCCGAAATGACCCCGACGGGATCTCGGATGGATCCCCAAAACCATCTAGAAATGATGAAGGAAGGTACCCGAATTGATTCCGAAAAAGTTCTGAAATGACCCCTACGGGATTCCGGACAGATCCCGAAAATCATCCAGAAATGATGCCAGAAGGGACCCCAAATGATCCCGAAAAAACCCGAAATGACCCCGAAGGAATCTCGAAAACCATCCAGAAATGATAACGGAAGGGACCCCAAATGATCCCGAAAAAGTTCCGAAATGACCCCGAAGGGATCCCGGACCGATCCCGATAACTATCCAGAAATGATGCCGGAAAGGTCATCAAATGAATCCTTAATAGTCCCTAAATGACTTTGAATGGATCCCCGACGGATCCCGGAAGCTATCCAGAAAGATGCCGGAAAGGTTCCCAAATGATCCCCAAATAGTTCCGAAATGACCCTGACGGGATCCCGGACGGATCCCGAAAACTATCCAGAAATGATGGCGAAAGGGTCCCCAAAAGATCCCGTATTAGTGGCGAAAAAGTCTCGAAATGACCACGACGGAATCCCTAACGGATACCGAAAACCATCCAGAAATGATGCCGGAAAGGTCTTCAAATGATCACCTAATAGTCCCGAAATAACCCTGCCGGGGTCCGGACGGATCCCGAAAACCATCCAGAAATGATGCCGAAAGGTACCTCAAATGATCCCGAAATAGTCCCGAAATGACCCAGATGGGATCCCGGACGGATCCCGAAAACTATCCAGAAATAATGCCAAAAGGGACCCCATATGATCCCGAAAAAGTCCCGAAATGACCCGGACGGACCACAAAAACCATCCAGAAATGATGGCGGAAGGGACCCCATATGATCCCGAAAGATCCCGAAAAGACCACGACGAGATACCGGACGGATCCCGAAAACCATCCAGAAATGATGCCGAAAGCGTCCCCAAATGATCCCGTATTAGTCGAGAAATATTCCCGAAATGACCCCGACGGGATCCCGAACGGATCCCGTAAACCATCTAGAAATGGTGCCGGAAGGTATCTCAAATGATCCCGAAATAGTACCGAAATGAGCCTGACGGGATCCCGGACGGATCCCGAAAACCCTCTAGAAATGTTGCCGGAAGGTACCCCAAATGATCCCGAAATAGTCCCGAAATGACCCCGACGGGATCCCAGACGGATCCCGAAAGCCATCCAGAAATGATGCCGAAAGCGTCCCCAAATGATCCCGTATTAGTCGGGAAAAAGTCCCGAACGGGATCCCCGACGGATCCCGAAAACCATCTAGAAATGATGCCGGAAGGTACCCCAAATGATCTCGAAATAGTCCCGAAATGACCCCGACGGGATCCCGGACGGATCCCGAAAACCATCCAGAAATGATGCCGAAAGGGTCCTCAAATGATCCCGTATCAGTCGAGAAAAAGTCCAGAAATCACCCCGACGGGACCCGGACGGATCCCGAAAACCATACAGAAATGATGCCGAAAGGGTCCCCAAATGATCCCGTCTTAATCGAGAAAAAGTTCCGCAATGACCCCGACGGGATCTTGGACGGATCCCGAAAACCGTCCAGAAATGATGCCAAAAGGGTCCCCAAATGATCGCGTCTTAGTCGAGAAAAAGTTCCGAAATGACCCCGACGGGATCCCGGACGGATCCCGAAAACCATCTAGCAATGATGACGGAAGCTACCCTAAATGATCCTGTATTAGTCGAGAAAAAGTCCCGAAATTACCACGACGGGATCCCGGAAGGATCCAGAAAACCATCTAGAAATGAAGCCGGAAGGTACCCCAAATGATACCGAAATAGTCCCGAAATTACCCTGACGGGATCCCGAAAACCATCTAGAAATGAAGCTGGAAGGTACCCCAAATGATCCCGAAATAGTCCCGAAATGACCCTGACGGGATCCCGGACGGATCCCGAAAACCATCTAGCAATAATGCCGGAAGCTACCCCAAATGATCCCGTATTAGTCGAGAAAAAGTCCCGAAATTACCCCGACGGGATCCATAACGGATCCAGAAAACCGTCTAGAAATGAAGCCGGAAGGTACCCCAAATGATCCCGAAATAGTCCCTAAATGACCGTGATTGGATCCCGGACGGATCCCGAAAACCATCCAGCAATGATGCCGGAAGCTACCCCAAGTGATCCCGTATTAGTCGAGAAAAAGTCCAGAAATGACCCCAACGGGATCCCTGATGGATCCCGAAAACCATCTAGAAATGATGCCGGAAGGTACCTCAAAAGAACCCGTATTAGTCGAGAAAAAGTCCCAAAATTACCCTGAAGGGATCCCGAACGGATCTCGAAAACCATACAGAAATGATGCCGAAAAGGTCCCCAAATGATCCCGTATTAGTCGAGAAAAAGTCCCGAAATGACCCCGACGGGATCCCGGACGGATCCCGAAAACCATCGAGAAATAATGCCGAAAGGGTCTCCAAATGATCCCGTATTAGTCGAGAAAGGGCCCCGAAATGACCCCGACGGGATCCGGACGGAACCCGACAACTATCTAGAAATGATGCCGAAAGGGCCTGCAAATGATCCCGTATTAGTCGAGAAAAAGTCCCGAAATGAACCCGACGGGATGCCGGACGAATCCCAAAAACCAGCCAGAAATGATGCCGGAAGGGACACCAAATGATCCCGAAAAAGTCCCGCAATAATTCCGACGGGATCCTGAGCGGATACCGAAAACCATCCAGAAGTGATGCCGAAAAGGTCCTCAAATGATCACCTAATAGCATCCCGGACAGATCCCGAAATCCATCCAGAAATGATCTTGGGAGGGTCCCAAAATTATCCCGAAATAGTCTGGGAAAAGTCCAGAAATTACCCTGACGGATACCGGACGAATCCTGAAAACCAATCTTAAATGATGCCGAAAAAGTCCCGAAATGACCCTGATGGGACCCGGAAAGGATCCCGAAAACTAACCAGAAATGATGCCGGAAAGGTCCTCAAATGATCTCCCAATAGTTCCGAAAAGACCCTGACGGTATCCCGAACGGATCCCGACAACTATCCAGAAATGATACCGATAGGGCCCGCAAATGATCCCGTATTAGTCGAGAAAAAGTCCCAAAATGACCCCGACGGGATGCCGCACGAATCCCAAAAACCATCCAAAAATGATTTTGGAAGGGACCCCAATGATCCCGAAAAAGTCCCGCAATTATTCCGACGGGAATCTGAACGGATACCGAAAACCATCCAGAAGTGATGCCGGAACGGTCCTCAAATGCCCACCTAATAGTCCCAAAATGACCCTGAGGGCATCCCGGACAAATCCCGAAATCCATCCAGAAATGATCTTGGGAAGGTCCCAAAATGATCCCGAAATAGTCTCGGAAAAGTCCAGAAATTACCCTGACGGGTTCCCGGACGAATCCTGAAAGCCATCCTTAAATGATCCCGAAAAAGCCCCGAAATGACCCTGACGGGATCCCGAAAGGATTCCAAAAACTATCCAGAAATGATGCCGGAAAGGTCCTCAAATGATCCCCTAATAGTTCCGAAATGACCGTGACGGGATCCCGAACGGATCCCGACAACTATCCAGAAATTATGCCGAAAGGGTCCGCAAATGATCCCGTATTAGTCGAGAAAAAGTCCCGAAATGACCCCGACGGGATCCCGGACGAATCCCAAAAGCCATCCAGAAATGATGCCGGTAGGTATCCCAAATGATTCGGAAATAATCCCGAAATGACCTCGTCGGCATCCCGGACGGATACCGAAAATTATCCAGAAATAATGCCGGAAAGGTCCACAATTGATCCCCTAATAGTCCCGAAATTACCCTGATGGGATCCCGGACGGATCCCGAAAACCATCCAGAAATGATGCCGGAAGAGCCCCCAAATGATCCCGAAAAAGTCCCCAAATGACCCCGACGATATCCCGGACGGATCCCGAAAACCATCCAGAAATGATGCCGGAAGAACCCCCAAATGATCCCGAAAAAGTCCCCAAATGACCCCGACGAGATCCCGCACGGATCCCGAAAACCATCCAGAAATGATGCCGGAAGAGCCCCAAATGATCCCGAAAAAGTCCCCAAATGACCCCGACATACTCCAGAAAAGGTTCCGAAATGGCTCCGAGGGAATCAACGACGGATCGCGAAAACCATACAGAAATGATTCCGGAAGGATCCAAAAATGATCCCGAAATAGTCCGGAAATGACCCAGATGGGATCCCGCACAGATCCAGAAATGATCCCGGAAGGGTCCAAAAACTATCCCGGAAAAGTAACAAAAAATCCCGAAATGGCTCCTACGGCATCCCGGACGGATCCAGAAATGATCTCGGAAGGGTCCCCAAATGATCCCAAAATGGTCCCGAAATGACCCTGCTGGATCCGGCAAACCATCAAGAAATTATGCCGGAAGGGTCCCCAAATGATCCCGAAATAAAACAGAAAAAGTCACGAAACGACCCCTAGAGGATCCCCAAATGATCCCGTATTAGCCCCAAAAAAGTCCCAAAATGACCCTGACGGGATCCCGAAAGGATTCCGAAAACAATACAGAAATGATGCCGGAAAGGTCCTCAAATGATCCCCTAATAGTCCCGAAATGACCGTGACGAGATCCCGACAACTATCCAGAAATGATGCCGAAAGGGTCCGCAAATGATCCCGTATTAGTCGAAAAAAAGTCCCGAAAGGACCACGACGGGATCCCGACCGAATCCCAAAAACCATCCAGAAATGATGCCGGTAGGTATCCCAAATGATCCCGAAATAGCCCCGAAATGACCTCGTCGGCATCCCGGACGGATCCCGAAAATTATCCAGAAATGATGCCGGAAAGGTTCCCAAATGATCCCCTAATAGTCCCGAAATTACCCTAATGGGATCCCGGACGGATCCCGAAAACCATCCAGAAATGATGCCGAAAGGGTTCCCAAATGATCCCGTATTAGTCGCGAAAAAGTCCCGAAATGACCCCGACGGGATCCCGGACGGATCCCGAAAACCATCCAGAAATGATGCCGGATGAGCCCCAAAATGATCCCGAAAAAGTCCCCAAATGACCCCGACGAGATCCCGGACGGATCCCGAAAACCATCCAGAAATGATGCCTGAAGAGCCCCCAAATGATCCCGAAAAAGTCCCCAAATGACCCCAACGATATCCCGGACGGATCCCGAAAACCATCCAGAAATGATGCCGGAAGAGCCCTCAAATGATCCCGAAAAAGTCCCCATATGACCCCGACGAGATCCCGCACGGATCCCGAAAACCATCCAGAAATGATGCCGGAAGGGTCCCCAAATGATCGAGAAATAGTCCCGAAATGATTCCGGAATAGTCCCGAAAATGTTCCAAAATAACCCCGACGGGATCCCGGACGGATCCCGTAAACTATACAGAAATCATCCCGGAAGGGTCCCAAAATGATCCCGAAATAGTCCCGAAAAAGTCCCGAAATTACCCCGGCGTAATCCCGGACCGATCCCGAAAACCATCCAGAAATGATCCCGGAAGGGTCTCGATATGACCCTTACGGGATTACAAATAAGGTGAAGCTAATTATAAAACCATGTTAATAAGGCAGCAGACGCATTGGAGCGAATGAAAAGTTAGATAGAAACATACAGGTAAAGCTAATAAAAGCGTGCTAATAAAAACAATTAATGGTGGGCGGATGGCGGGAGTAGAGGAGAGGACCACTGATCGTTCGTCCAAAATTGTCTAGATCTCGTTCTGTATGTACCAGATACCAAAAACTATTGATTTAGGAGAAAATTTAGATTGAGTTATAACAATTTATGGATTTTACACCAGAGGGGTAGATAAAGGGGGGCGGGCGGAGGGTGTCACTGCTTACTTTGTAAGCCCTCGACTTATTTGACCCCTTGAGTCTGTGATATTGGTGAAGGCCAGTATACGTAAAGTTATAATGTGTAAAAATTATGAAAAATAATTTCTCGAAGGGTCGTGGGACCCCCACCCCTCTTTCCATGTTCGAAAAAAATTTCGCTAGTAGACTACTGTCTGTGTCCCAAATTTCATCAAAATCCGTGTAGCCATTCTGGCGTGATTCAGTCGCAAAGACGAAAAAATATAATAATTAAATTATAACTGTTCCTAGGGGGCGGGGACCACGCCCCTTTTGAAAAATATATAGCTAGTAGATCCTTCTAGACTATTGGCTATATGTGTGCAAAATTTCATCCAAATCGGTCCAGCCGTTCTTGCGTTATTGAGTCACAAAGACAAACGTCTGGACAAACATCCAAACATCCAAACATCTAAACATCCAAACATCTTAACATCCAAACTTTCCCATTTATAATATATATTAGATTAGATTAGATATTAGATTAGATTAGATATTAGATATTAGATTAGATAGATATTAGATGTAGATTGGAAATAGTGAGCATGCACTAATACTTGTAAAACCCGCACATGCGCATAACGAAGGTGACGCTCAACTAGTGGAACAGAGAACTACTAGATGATGTTAAGGCACAAATCATACATATATACCATGTAGAAAATCCAATGATGCAAGCTATCGCACAACCAGGATGAATGCTATGTCAAACTAGTCTTCATCTGTACCTTTTTTTTGTTCTTTTTTTTTTTACAAGAAACTGGTAGATTTTTTTTGCTGTTTTCGAGGTATAGTAGATTTCGATCATATAAAAACAGTCCCAAACCGGATCGGATTACCAAGAACCATCTCTGTCCTTATTTAAGGTGAAATAGCCTAGCTGCGCCAGAGCAAGATGGCGAAATACCCAATAGGGAAAAGTACCCAGTTCGAACCCTAAGAGGAGAATATGGGAAAATATAAAATTTTAGCTTTGGTTTTTTGCTATTCAACGATCGACAGTTACGTAGATGATTTATTTAGGGTTTACGCAATTTCAATCATTTTTTTTTTGAACCAGTACGAATTTATGCTGGTACATTCCTGTTTTTTTTGTTGTTCAGCAAATTTGGATAGCGTGATTTATAACGTTACTAGCCTTTACCCGCGGCCCCGTCCGCAAGGAGAAAATGAAATATGTGGGCTATTCACGTTAGCCTACTTATAAAGTTATCTGTTTAAAATTTTTTTTCTGTCTAATGCATTTTATTTTTGTAATTGAGTAAAAAAAAGAACTTTATTAGCTGATAACCTGATAGGATCCCAAAATGATAACGAAATTATCCAGAAAAAGCCACGAAAAGACCCCGACGCTATCGCGGACGGATCCCGAAAACCATCCAGAAACGCCCCGGAAGTGTTTCCAAAAGTTCCCGAAGTAGTCCCAAAAAAACCCGAAATGACAACGACACGATTCTAGACTTATCCAGATAACCACACAGAAATGATGCCTGAAGGGTACCAAATTGATCCCGAAATAGTCCCGAAAAAGTTCCGAAATTACCCTGACGGGCTCCCGGACGGATCTCAGAAACCATCCAGAAAATATCCAGGAAGGGTCCCTAAATTATCCCGACTAACTCCAGAAAAAGTTCCGAAATGGCTCCGAGGGGATCCACGATGGATCGCGAAAACCATACAGAAATGATTCCGGAAGGATTCCAAAATGATCCCGAAATAGTCCGGAATTGACCCAGATGGGATCCCGCACAGATCCAGAAATGATCCCGGAAGGGTGCAAAAACTATCCCGGAAAAGTAACAAAAAATCCCGAAATGGCTCCTACGGCATCCCGGACGGATCCAGAAATGATCTCGGAAGGGTCCCCAAATGATCCCAAAATGGTCCCGAAATGACCCTGATGGATCCGGCAAACCATCAAGAAATTATGCCGAAAGGGTCCCAAAATGATCCCGAAATAATACAGAAAAAGTCATGAAACGACCCCTAGAGGATCCCCAAATGATCCCGTATTAGCCCCGAAAAGGTCCCGAAATAACCCCGACGGGATCCCGGACAAATCCCGAAAACCATCCAGAAATGATGCCGGAAGGAATCCCAAATGATTCCGTAAAAGTTCCGCATTGATTCCGACGGGATCCCGAACGGATACCGAAAATCATCCAGAAGTGACGCCGGAAAGGTCCTCAAATGATCACCTAATAGTCCCGAAATGACCCTTAAGGGGTCATGGACGGATCCCATAAACAATCCAGAAATGATCCAGATATATTCCCGAAGAAGTCCCGAAATGACCCTGACGGGATCTCGAACGCACCCCTAAATGACCCTGACGGGATCCCGGACAGATCCCGAAATCCATCTAATGATCCCGAAAAAGTCCCGCAATGATTCCGAGGGGATCCTGATCGGATACCGATAACCATCCAGAAGTGATGCCGGAAAGGTCCTCAAATGATCACCTAATACCAAAATGACCCTGACGGCATCCCGGACTGATCTCAAAATCCATCCAGAAATGATCTTGGGAAGGTCCCAAAATTATCCCGAAATAGTCTCGGAAAAGTTCAGAAATTACGATGACGGGTTCCCGGACGAATCCTGAAAGCCATCTCTAAATGATCCCGAAAAAGTCCCGAAATGACCCTGACTGGACCCCGAAAGTATCCCGAAAACTATCCAGAAATGATGCCGGAAATGTCCTCAAATGATCACCTAATAGTTCCGAAAAGACCCTGACGGGATCCCGAACGGATCCCGACAACTATCTAGAAATGATGCCGAAAGGGCCCGCAAATGATCCCGTATTAGTCGAGAAAAAGTCCCGAAATGAACCCGACGGGATGCCGGACGAATCCCAAAAACCAGCCAGAAATGATGCCGGAAGGGACACCAAATGATCCCGAAAAAGTCCCGCAATAATTCCGACGGGATCCTGAGCGGATACCGAAAACCATCCAGAAGTGATGCCGAAAAGGTCCTCAAATGATCACCTAATAGTCCCAAAATGACCCTGACGGCATCCCGGACAGATCCCGAAATCCATCCAGAAATGATCTTGGGAGGGTCCCAAAATTATCCCGAAATAGTCTGGGAAAAGTCCAGAAATTACCCTGACGGATACCGGACGAATCCTGAAAACCAATCTTAAATGATGCCGAAAAAGTCCCGATATGACCCTGATGGGACCCGGAAAGGATCCCGAAAACTAACCAGAAATGATGCCGGAAAGGTCCTCAAATGATCTCCCAATAGTTCCGAAAAGACCCTGACGGGATCCCGAACGGATCCCGACAACTATCCAGAAATGATACCGAAAGGGCCCGCAAATGATCCCGTATTAGTCGAGAAAAAGTCCCGAAATGACCCCGACGGGATGCCGGACGAATCCCAAAAACCATCCAGAAATGATTTTGGAAGGGACCCCAATGATCCCGAAAAAGTCTCGCAATTATTCCGACGGGAATCTGAACGGATACCGAAAACCATCCAGAAGTGATGCCGGAACGGTCCTCAAATGCTCACCTAATAGTCCCAAAATGACCCTGAGGGCATCCCGGACAAATCCCGAAATCCATCCAGAAATGATCTTGGGAAGGTCCCAAAATGATCCCGAAATAATCTCGGAAAAGTCCAGAAATTACCGTGACGGGTTCCCGGACGAATCCGGAAAGCCATCCTTAAATGATCCCGAAAAAGCCCCGAAATGACCCTGACGGGATCCCGAACGGATCCCGACAACTATATAGAAATGATGCCGAAAGGGCCCGCAAATGATCCCGTATTAGTCGAGAAAAAGTCCCGAAATGACCCCGACGGGATCCCGGCCAAATCCCAAAAACCATCCAGAAATGATGCCGGTAGGTATCCCAAATGAACCCGAAATAATCCCGAAGTGACCTCGTCGGCATCCCGGACGGATACCGAAAATTATCCAGAAATGATGCCGGAAAGGTCCACAAATGATCCCCTAATAGTCCCGAAATTACCCTGATGGGATCCCGGACGGATCCCGAAAACCATCCAGAAATGATGCCGGAAGAGCCCCCAAATGATCCCGAAAAAGTCCCCAAATGACCCCGACGACATGCCGGACGGATCCCGAAAACCATCCAGAAATGATGCCGGAAGAGCCCCCAAATGATCCCGAAAAAGTCCCCAAATGACCCCGACGAGATCCCGCACGGATCCCGAAAACCATCCAGAAATGATGCCGGAAGAGCCCCAAATGATCCCGAAAAAGTCCCCAAATGACCCCGACATACTCCAGAAAAGGTTCCGAAATGGCTCCGAGGGAGAAATGATTCCGGAAGGATCCCAAAATGATACCGAAATAGTCCGGAAATGACCCAGATGGGATCCCGCACAGATCCAGAAATGATCCCGGAAGGGTCCAAAAACTATCCCGGAAAAGTAACAAAAAATTCCGAAATGGCTCCTACGGCATCCCGGACGGATCCAGAAATGATCTCGGAAGGGTCCCCAAATGATCCCAAGATGGTCCCCAAATGACCCTGATGGATCCGGCAAACCATCAAGAAATTATGCCGGAAGGGTCCCCAAATGATCCCGAAATAAAACAGAAAAAGTCACGAAACGACCCCTAGAGGATCCCCAAATGATCCCGTATTAGCCCCAAAAAAGTCCCAAAATGACCCTGACAGGATCCCGAAAGGATTCCGAAAACAATACAGAAATGATGCCGGAAAGGTCCTCAAATGATCCCCTAATAGTCCCGAAATGACCGTGACGGGATCCCGACAACTATCCAGAAATGATGCCGAAAGGGTCCGCAAATGATCCCGTATTAGTCGAAAAAAAGTCCCGAAAGGACCACGACGGGATCCCGGACGAATCCCAAAAACCATCCAGAAATGATGCCGGTAGGTATCCCAAATGATCGCGAAATAGTCCCGAAATGACCTCGTCGGCATCCCGGACGGATCCCGAAAATTATGCAGAAATGATGCCGGAAAGGTTCCCAAATGATCCCCTAATAGTCCCGAAATTACCCTAATGGGATCCCGGACGGATCCCGAAAACCATCCAGAAATGATGCCGAAAGGGTTCCCAAATGATCCCGTATTAGTCGCGAAAAAGTCCCGAAATGACCCGGACGGATCCCGAAAACCATCCAGAAATGATGCCGAAAGGGTTCCCAAATGATCCCGTATTAGTCGCGAAAAAGTCCCGAAATGACCCCGACGGGATCCCGGACGGATCCCGAAAACCATCCAGAAATGATGCCGGATGAGCCCCAAAATGATCCCGAAAAAGTCCCCAAATGACCCCGACGAGATCCCGGACGGATCCCGAAAACCATCCAGAAATGATGCCGGAAGAGCCCCCAAATAATCCCGAAAAAGTCCCCAAATGACCCCGACGATATCCCGGACGGATCACGAAAACCATCAAGAAATTATGCCGGAAGAGCCCTCAAATGATCCCGAAAAAGTCCCCATATGACCCCGACGAGATCCCGCACGGATCCCGAAAACCATCCAGAAATGATGCCGGAAGGGTCCCCAAATGATCGCGAAATAGTCCCAAAATGATTCCGGAATAGTCCCGAAAATGTTCCAAAATAACCCCGACGGGATCCCGGACGGATCCCGTAAACTATACAGAAATGATCCTGGAAGGGTCCCAAAATGATCCCGAAATAGTCCCGAAAAAGTCCCGAAATTACCCCGGCGTAATCCCGGACCGATCCCGAAAACCATCCAGAAATGATCCCGGAAGGGTCTCGATATGACCCTTACGGGATTACAAATAAGGTGAAGCTAATTATAAAACCATGTTAATAAGGCAGCAGGCGCATTGGAGCGAATAAAAAGTTAGATAGAAACATACAGGTAAAGCTAATAAAAGCTGCTAATAAAAACAATTGATGGAGGGCGGATGGCGGGAGTAGAGGAGAGGACCACTGATCGTTCCTCCAAAATTGCCTAGATCTCGTTCTGTATGTACCAGATACCAAAAACTATTGATTTAGGAGAAAATTTAGATTGAGTTATAACAATTTATGGATTTTACACCAGAGGGGAGATAAAGGGGGGCGGGCGGAGGGTGTCACTGCTTACTTTGTAAGCCCTCGACTTATTTGACCCCTTGAGTCTGTGATATTGGTGAAGCCCAGTATACGTAAAGTTATAATGTGTAAAAATTATGAAAAATAATTTCTCGAAGGGTCGTGGGACCCCCACCCCTCTTTCCATGGTCGAAAAAAATTTCTCTAATAGACTACTGTCTGTGTCCCAAATTTCATCAAAATCCGTGTAGCCATTCTGGCGTGATTCAGTCGCAAAGACGAAAAAATATAATAATTAAATTATAACTGTTCCTAGGGGGCGGGGACCACGCCCCTTTTGAAAAATATATAGCTAGTAGATCCTTCTAGACTATTGGCTATATGTGTGCAAAATTTCATCCAAATCGGTCCAGCCGTTCTTGCGTTATTGAGTCACAAAGACAAACGTCTGGACAAACATCCAAACATCCAAACATCCAAACATCCAAACATCTAAACATCCAAACATCCAAACATCCAAACTTTCCCATTTATAATATATATTAGATTTCTCATCTCTCGATACGAGTAAGGAAGTCATTGTCTGATCTGACTGTACAAAGGTATATCAAGAAGAAAAGAAAACAAGTAAGGAAGGCTAAGTTCGGGTGTAACCGAACATAACATACTCAGTTGAGAGATATGGAGACAAAATAAGGAAAATCAATCTGGGGTAACCCTGGAATGTGGTTGTATAACATGTGTATCAAATGAAAGGTATTAAAGAGTATTTTAAGAGAGAGTAGGCCATAGTTCTATGGATGAACGCCATTTAGGGATATCGCCATAAAGGTAGACCAGGGCTGACTCTAGAATTTGTTTGTACGATATGGGTATCAAATGAAAGGTGTTACTGAGCATTTTAAGAGGGAGTGGGCCTTAGGTCTATCGGTGGACGCCTTTTCGAGATGTCCCCATTAAGGTGGACCAGGGGTGATTCTATAATCTGTTTGTACGATATGGGTATCAAATGAAAGCTGTTAATGAGTATTTTGAAAAGGAGTGATCCTTAGTTCCATAGGGGGTGTTCCACCAGGGGTGTCTGTACGATATGTGCATCAAACGAAAGGTGTTACTGAGCATTTTAAGAGGGAGTGGGCATTAGGTCTATAGGTGGACGCCCTTTCGAGATATCGCCATTAGGGTGGGCCAGGGGTGACTCTAGAATGTTTGTACGATATGGGTATCAAACGAAAGGTGTTACTGAGCATTTTAAGAGGGAGTGGGCATTAGGTCTATAGGTGGACGCCTTTTCAAGATATCGCCATTAGGGTGGGCCAGGGGTGACTCTAGAATGTGTTTGTACGATATGGGTATCAAATGAAAGGTGGTAATGAGTATTTTAAAAGGGAGTAATCCTTAGTTCTATAGGTGGACGCCTTTTCGAGATATCGCCATAAAGCTGGACCAAGGGTGACTCTAGAATGTTTGTACGGTATGGGTATCAAACGAAAGGTGTTACTGAGCATTTTAAGAGGGAGTGGGCATTAGGTCTATAGGTGGACGCCTTTTCGAGATATCGCCATTAGGGTGGGCCAGGGTGACTCTAGAATGTGTTTGTACGATATGGGTATCAAATGAAAGGTGGTAATGAGTATTTTAAAAGGGAGTAATCCTTAGTTCTATAGGTGGACGCCTTTTCGAGATATCGCCATTAGGGTGGGCCAGGTGTGACTCTAGAATGTTTGTACGATATGGGTATCAAACGAAAGGTGTTACTGAGCATTTTAAGAGGGAGTGGGCATTAGGTCTATAGGTGGACGCCTTTTCGAGATATCGCCATTAGGGTGGGACAGGGGTGACTCTAGAATGTTTGTACGATATGGGTATCAAACGAAAGGTGTTACTGAGCATTTTAAGAGGGAGTGGACATTAGGTCTATAGGTGGACGCCTTTTCGAGATATCGCCATTAGGGTGGGCCAGGGGTGACTCTAGAATGTTTGTACGATATGGGTATCAAACGAAAGGTGTTACTGAGCATTTTAAGAGGGAGTGGACATTAGGTCTATAGGTGGACGCCTTTTCGAGATATCGCCATTAGGGTGGGCCAGGGTGACTCTAGAATGTGTTTGTACGATATGGGTATCAAATGAAAGGTGGTAATGAGTATTTTAAAAGGGAGTAATCCTTAGTTCTATAGGTGGACGCCTTTTCGAAATATCGCCATTAGGGTGGGCCAGGTGTGACTCTAGAATGTTTGTACGATATGGGTATCAAACGAAAGCTGTTACTGAGCATTTTAAGAGGGAGTGGGCATTAGGTCTATAGGTGGACGCCTTTTCGAGATATCGCCATTAGGGTGGGCCAGGGGTGACTCTAGAATGTTTGTACGATATGGGTATCAAACGAAAGGTGTTACTGAGCATTTTAAGAGGGAGTGGACACTAGGTCTATAGGTGGACGCCTTTTCGAGATATCGCCATTAGGGTGGGCCAGGGGTGAATCTAGAATGTTTGTACGGTATGGGTATCAAACGAAAGGTGTTACTGAGCATTTTAAGAGGGAGGGGGCATTAGGTCTATAGGTGGACGCCTTTTCGAGATATCGCCATTAGGGTGGGACAGGGGGGACTCTGGTATGTTTTTGTACGATATGGATATCAAATTAAAGGTATTAATGAGGGTTTTAAAAGCGAGTGGCCCTTAGATGTATATGTGAAGGTGTTCTCGCGATATCGACCAAAATGTGGACCAGGTGATCCAGAAAATCATCTGTCGGGTACTGCTAATTTATTTATATATGCAATACCACTAACAGTATTCCTGCCAAGATTCCAAGGGCTGTTGATTTCGCCTTGTAGAACTTTTTCATTTTCTTCTACTTAATATGGTAGGTGTCACACCCATTTTACAAAGGTTTTTCCAAAGTTATATTTTGCGTCAATAAACCAATCCAGTTACCATGTTTCATCCCTTTTTTCGTGTTTGGTATAGAATTATGGCATTTTTTTCATTTTTCGTAATTTTCGATATCGATAAAGTGGGCGTGGTTATGGTCAGATTTCGCCCATTTTTTATACCAAGAAAAAGTGAGCTCAGGTAAGTACGTGGGATAAGTTTAGTAAAGATATATCGGATTTTGCTCAAGTTATTGTGTTAATGGCCGAGCGGAAGGACAGACGGTGGACTGTGTATAAAAACTGGGCGTGGCTTCCACCGATTTCGCCCATTTTCACAGAGAACAGTTACCGTCATAGAATCTATGCTCCTACCAAATTTGAGAAGGATTGGTAAATTTTTGTTCGACTTATGGCAATAAAAGTATTCTAGACAAACTAAATGAAAATGGGCGGAGCCACGCCCATTTTGAAATTTTCTTTTATTTTTGTATTTTGTTGCATCATATCATTACTGGAGTTGAATTTTGACTTAATTTACTTATATACAGTAAAGATATTAAATTTTTTGTTAAAATTTGAATTTAAAAAAATTTTTTTTTAAAAAGTGGGCGTGTTCTTCATCCAATTTTGCTAATTTTTATTTGGCACATATAGAGTAATAGTAGTAACGTTCCTGCCAAATTTCATCATGATATCTTCAACGACTGCCAAATTACAGCTTGCAAAACTTTTAAATTACCTTTTTGTAAAAGTGGGCGGTGCCACGCCCATTGTCCAAAATCTTACTAATTTTCTATTCTGCGTCATAAGTTCAACCCATCTACCAAGTTTCGTCGCTTTATCTGTCTTTTGTAATGAGTTATCGCACTTTTTCGGTTTTTCGAAATTTTCGATATCGAAAAAGTGGGCGTGGTTATAGTCCGATATCGTTCATTTTAAATAGCGATCTGAGATGAGTGCTCAGGAACCTACATACCAAATTTCATCAAGATACCTCAAAACTTACTCAAGTTATCGTGTTAACGGACGGACGGACGGACGGACGGACATGGCTCAATCAAATTTTTTTTCGATCCTGATTATTTTGATATATGGAAGTCTATATCTATCTCGATTCCTTTATATATGTACAACCAACCGTTATCCAATCAAACTTAATATACTCTGTGAGCTCTGCTCAACTGAGTATAAAAAAAAGCAATGTCTAATGGGAAGACCAGGCGATTATGCCGTTTGACCTATACCTAAGGAGAGAAGATATGGAAAACTGGAAAACTCCCGGTAGAAGCAAAGGCTTTGAAGGCGTAGGCCAAAGATTAATAAAATCAGTTTTGATGTAGACATCGGCAAGACCACCAAGGTGGGCGAGAACCACCCGAACACGCGTATGTGCACAAAGTTTTACATTGAATACTCAATACTAATAAACAAAAAAAAACACATTAAATTTCCGAATAGCTGGTAATTATAAGTGCGTTAAAAATCTAAAGGTGAAATCTAAACGATATTTGGAGTTTATTTGAATTTACCAAGAGTTTATGTGGAGACATCGGAATGACCTGGACCCAAACCCGCGTGCGTTGGGACTAAAATCCACGGCTGTTCTAGATAATTTCTAAAGTTAATTGCTTAAAGTTGCTGAAAACATGGGGTAGAATTAAGTTCATTTTATTTCGTGGACGTTTAATTGGTGAATGTGAATAAATGTATAATAAATAATGCTCCAAATAAGCTTTTACAGAGCATTAAGATAATGATTGACAAAATTAATCAGGAGAAAATTTATATAAATAGCCTTAAAAATGACAATTGTGTTGGCTAATCTCAAAGTTTACCAAAATATCTGATAAATTGAAATCAAGTAGTAGCTAATAAAACGCTCTAAAGTGCATTGTGCAATAAAGTGGAATAACTATTAAAGTAGCGAAAAGCTTTCAGAGCGAGTTTCCCAACAGAATAATTTTCAATAGATGAAATACAGAACTGTCTATCAAACTGAAACTCTCCTACAATCCGAATATTCGGCAATTGCTAACAAAAATTTTAATAAATTTAACCCTCTACATATTTTTTCTTAACTTATTGTTCTTATTATGTGGCGAATGGTTTTCATTGTGCAAGAACATACCCTTGATAGCATATCACGTATGGCGCCATAAGAATCGCACTGTTATGACGGGAGCTGAACTTTACGATCCCACAACGATATTAAAAGTAGCAGGCAAACTGCAGTGATCTCGAAGTAGAACTAAACTACAAAGAAATTACCTAAACCAATTAATAAATATTAAAAACTACAACCAACTCTGAGCCAGTTGTAAGCCAGATGAACAAATCGAGCTATTGTGGCCATTTTGAAGTTCTAAACGCAATAAAAAATAGAATCTACTTGCTTGACCCGAGAAGAACGGTGAAAAGTTTGTAGGAGTGATGGAAATTACGGGCACTAAAACCGTGATTCATCAAATGGAAATGTTTAAAGAGGCCAATGTGCCCAACTAACTTTAGAAATGTCAACGAAAAATAAGAAGAGAAAAATCATCACGCAGGTGAAGGAGTAGCTGTAACCTTGGTCCATACTCAGTCGCCGATATTTCTCAACAAACGTCGAGGCGGTCGACTTAACGGATTCCTGGAAATTTATCTCTAGAGTTAAATAAGTTATAAAGATTTTTTTTTTGATCATATGTATTTAATTAGCGAGCTTTGCTCATATTGCTTTATACAATGGTTTTTGTAATTGATATTAGAGAAAAGTTGTAAGTTTACAAACGGCGCCTACATGGTGATCAAAAGGAATATAAACACAAAGGCAACTCTTAGAGACCAATTGTACAGCGAACAACGGGACATTCATATGGCTTAGCAGCTAAAGGCTTGCACTGATATGAATGTTGGAGATTCGAGTTCAACGCTCAGCTCCCGAAAAGCTAGCTGATGAAGAAGCGAAATTCAGAAACATGTCCTAGTAACCATCGCCGTTTGTAAACTTAAAATTTTTCTCTAATATCGATTTTTTTTGTTTCCAAATTTTCTTAGGAAAATTAGCTAGTTAGATTGGTTGCATAAATAAATAAATTAGGGATGTAACTAGTTTCTTGGTCTTTCTTACGATCACTCAGTGATAGTTTCATATTTTAATTATGATAATTTAAAAAGAAAATTTGTGCACCATAAAACAGGGAGTTAAGGTAATAATCTCGTCGATTTAAGTTTGCCGTAATTTTGGTTTAATTATATGGTTTGGAATTCCGACAAAGTTCGCAAACTCGCATTTTCGGTATAAAATTTTAAGAGTTGATCTCGTAGGTAATACCGAAAATGGGCTCGCCTTCTTAAGTTCGTTAATACATTTTTTTTGTATAATTAACACCATTCGATTTACCAGTGATGTCAAATTATGCATTCTAACATGATGCCAGTGTATTTTCAGAAATAATTGTAGCACTAGCAGACAAGTTCGCTAGACATAATACATCGAACTTACAACATTCCAGTCATCGTCGATGAGCTCTCCGTCGCATCGATGGAGATCAAGTAAGTAGAACAAAAATATATACTTCAATTACGTACATATTGTATTTTTTCAGTAGAAACATTTGTCGACGTGTTAGATTTGGAAAATATTTTTCATTTTATTGGTAATTATTAGGTGAAAAATATCCCTTTTGTCTTTACATTTTGAACCGCGATTTGAAATCTAAGTTTGATTGCGTTTGAAGATAATAGCTAACACACTCACAACCTTTTTCCTTACCGAGCAGAAGTTCGTGTCTTTAGTCATTTCGTTTGCATATTTTTCCTTTGGCACAAGTTCGTGTCTTTAGTCGTTACGTTTATTTATTTTACTTCAGCGCAAAAATCGAGTTGATAACTCAAAACAAAGCCCATATATTGAGGGGATTTGCGAATAATGGGATTTCCCAAGTAAGCTTACGAATGTTTGAAATTAATATTTATATAATTAAGTATAAAGCTACTACAATAAACGGACCAAACCATAGAGCGCTCGTATATCAGAATAATAAATACTTATATCGATTAATTAGATGTCTTTTAGTCTTAGGTAGTATGAATTGGCTTGAATAAACTGTAAAAAAAAAAAACAAAAACAAAAAATATCTACAAACTGAGAATACGATGGATTTAATTTTTTTTGGTATATTCTCAAATACAATCTAGCTGATCAAATAGAGTTGGTTATTACCTATTTTTCAAGGTATATTAACAGGATGGTTGGGTAAAGACGAGGAGGGAAAATTCCATCTTTCCAATCCCTTCATCGCTGGTTGCAATGACCCTTCTTGATTCCGCTTTTGTTATAACTTTTTTTGAGATCGCGGGTTCGAATCGAGCTCAAGGCCTAACAATAATTTTTTATCATTATTATTGTTATGATAAATTTTTTCTTAATTGAAAAAATTTTTAAATTAGAATAGAAGAAAGAAAAAAAAAAAAAAAAATTTAGACAACTGCCAAAGCTCGTTGTATAGATCCATTTCGGGAACTGCTAAATTCCTTCATCGGCAACGTTTAGGCGCCGCTGCTATAACCATTCAGCCATCACAGCGATTTTTTGTTTGTCTTCATTAATCCTACTTCTATTCTGGTTCGTGCCAATTGATATTCACAACACTGCGACATCTGTTGCAGAATATAACAACAAAAATTGTTATAACTTTTTTTGTTTCGCTGCTTGAGTTTCGCTGGTTTTTTTTTTGTGTTGTATTTTTATCTCCGTTCATGAGGTAAATAGTGTTAAATACCCTGCATACCGATTTTTGTTTCGTACGAATTTTGCTGTATGTGACCGAGGCAAGCCTACTCCCATTTCCCTGAGCCAGACCGTAGCATAGCAAAGTATGCAGACCCGTCTCGGAAGCATGCACCTGACCCTTTTTCAGTAGTAAAACGGCAGCATTGGGGAGAAGTTCGTTACACTAAGCATACAAATAAAATAAAGTTATTGAGATCAAATCCATGTATGTATTTATTTATAAAACTTATCAAAACGGTTTGTTGATTATTATAAAATGTAAGGAACGAAAATGGTAGAATGCATGACTATACATATAGGGAGTATCTACAACGCATATATTATGCACATAAGAAAGTAGTCGTATTTTTAAGAGAAGAAAAACTATTCAATTAGCTGCTTTCAATATACATATAAAACATACCTACTAAATTTTGGTTGCGAGATTACTACACAAACTAAAGGATAAACACGAAAATATAAATGCCTTCTTTGCTTTTCTTAGGCATTAAGCTTATAAATGTTGATATACGGTTAAGTGAAAGATAATATGGTCTTTTTAAAACGGTTATGTTCCAAATTATGCTCATTTATTAGTTTTTAATAATTCCAATTTAAATTATCGTTTCAACTTTAACACAAACTATATATATATACATTTAAAAACTTATACAAAGCTCCCAACAATTAATAAAATTTTCATCAGTTTTCCAGATTTATTACAACTTTCAAAAAATATCTGAGAGTTTTGTAGCTCATCTAACTGTAGTGTAATAATGTGCAAGTTTCAAGAGGGTGTTCGCATTTTTTTCCATACACCGCATGAACAAAATTTGTTGTTATATGGAAGATATGGGCAACACCTTCAACGAAAAAAATTAAAAAATAATTAACGGTAATTCTCATCTACTTGAAACTTGCACACTATTACACTACAATTGAATGAGCTTTAAGACTGCACATTCAGAAATTTTCTAAAAACTCTTAATAAAAACTTTCGAAAACTGATAAAATTTCGATTAATTTAACTTTAAAATTTTTATAATTATACATATGTACGTATGTGGTTTGTGTTAGAGTTCGGACTTTGTTATAAATGAAAAATGAAAATTAATTTAATTTTTCACTAAACAACCGGTGCGGTTGCAACTGGTTTTCAGCACTGATTTTAGATTATTCTAGATTTGTACAAAACACCTGATTGTTGTTAAGTTAATACTCTAGCGCCATGAGTATTGTTACTATAACTATTACGAAAGCAAACTTTATACCGGAAAATGGTATTTTCGTTTCGTTTTTGCTTATAATAAAACAAAAAATCATGAAATAAACTTTAGGACAAAGAACAACTTTTTTTTTTTGTAGAGTCGTGTTATGAATATGGCTGAAAACCAAAAACTAATTAATTGGTTATGGTAAGGATATGACAAAGGCGGTATGCTATGATATCAATAACAAATACATTTATTTCCATAAGGTTGGTTAGATCAGCTGTTTTATACCGATATGGATTGGTCACTTATTTCCTGATTTTCCTTTTGTCTCATGTTCTATTCATAAACGAAGGAGCTTTAAACCTATGTTTAAAGTTCGATTTCACAACCTAAGGCATTTGCATTTGTCACATCTTAAATTCATTCAACCAAAGTTTTTTTAAATCACAATAACATTTTTTATTATTTATTTGTAAATAACACAAAACCAAATATTGCCATTTTGACTGCTTATTGAAATATCATCAAATCTCAGCTGCCGTTCCGAAAGCACTCTATCTTAGCATAAGTTCTGTGAGCTAGTTAGGTGATTTTTCACTCAGCAGCCTATTTAAGAAAAATCTTGCAAGTAATAGCCTACCACTGAATTTATAAAATCTAGAACATCTTTATTACACATATTTGTAAATGCAGTCGGATAATTTTCCCCAGGTTTTATCCCACTTCCTAGCACAGCATAAAGTCTTCCTTCCAAAACGGCCGGTGAACCAGCATCTCCCCAACACGAATCACTTGCATGTGTCGGATCCATTAAACAAATTGCTGTTGTTGGTAAAATTTTATTCATCTTCGCCTTAAAATCATCTTCACATTGTTGGAATGGGAATAGTTCAAATACAACAGATTGGAGTACATGCGAAGGTTCGTAAATTTCTGGATCTTTCGAACCCCATCCAATAACTTGTACTTTTACGCCATCCTTTAATTCATTTTTGCATAAAGGTAATGGAATTATTGTTGGAGCGAACAAGAAAGGAAGTTTCAGTGTAATCACAGATATATCCATTTCTACACTTGTAAAATCCTGTGGACGAATAATATTCAACGCGTGGCGTCCATGTTTCATTCTGTTATCATAGTTGGATTGACCAACAAAAACAGCGATGAGATCCGCTTCAAAACTCCGCAAGCAAAATTCGGATGTAAGCACCTTACCCAGAGTGATTAAAGTACCAGTGCACCGATATTGGCATGCATAAAATATTGACACCAAAGAAAACCTTGCCTTTTCATCCACCAAATCACTGCCACCTAAAAGGCGATCTTGCGAATTGGTATTATTAAGAATGCAACTAAGGAAGACGAACAGGATTACAAAAGAATTGCGAAAATTCATTTTAGATTTTGTTTCTCCGTCGGTTTTTAAGTTTAAACTGAAGGAAGTTGAAATTTGTGGGTGCTATTTATACAAAATTTTGTTGTGAAAATAAAAATGAGTTTTGAATTGAAAAACTAAGTTTTTGTGATTGTCGCAGTGTGTGTAGAAAAAATTTTAATTTAGTTACGCTCGCTTATTGAATACAAAAACAAAAACATTAACATAGCAATATATAGGCACTCTAATGTTTGTATCTACACAAGGGCCGGCCGCAGGATTTTCCATTGGGGGGGCGGGTTTTGAGTAAAAAATATTACTGCCGGGCTAAGGAATCTTGTGTTCGAAGGAAGAATTAGAGGGGCGGGGGAGGGGCGTGGGTGTATCTAGTGGTTAAATCTTATTAATTTTTTGTCATTTAAAACGTAGTAAATAACCGATAATATTCCCAAATTAAAATACATAAAAATAAAAAAATAAATGTAAGGCGCGATAACCTCCGAAGAGATCTAAGGCCGAGCTTCTCTTCCAATTTGCGTCGTGCTCCTCTTGATTTTCCCTACAAATTGGCCGGACGGGACCTACATGTTTTATGCCGACTCCGAACGGCATCTGCAAAGCAGATGAGTTTTCACTGAGAGCTTTTCATGGCAGAAATACACCCGGAGTGCTTGCCAAACACTGCCGAGGGGCGACCCCGCTTAGAAAAATTTTCTTCTTATTGAAAAATATTATTTCTAAAATTTTGATGTTGCTTTGCCTGGGAGTTGAACCCAGGGCATACGGTATGATAGGCGGAGCACGCTACCCATCACACCACGGTGGCCGCCATATTAAAATACATATTGTAACGAATTTACCGCAAATGCTCTTATTTGCAACCTTCTGCTAAGTTCGAATCACTAAACCGTTGAATAAATAACTCCAATATTTAATAATGCAAAATAGCCTTTATTAAAGTACTTCACAATAAAAAACTATACTATTGCTTGCCAGATAGCGTCTTAAATCCAACTGATTGTAGCGCCTCTACTGTTGCTATCTTTTATACCCTTTGATTTCCTTGTTGCATCTTCTAGGCGCTTCCAGAATTTACTTAGTTACTGCTATAAAATTATAACTACAGATGCACGTGTATAGCTTCTCATATGCGCGTGTATTTGTGAGCGACACTTCCACAATTATAATTTCATTATTTTGGGAGCATCTCAGATAAGATATCTGCATGTGTTTGTGCGTTGCTTCTCCGCTGCGTGTACGTACATATGTGTAGACATAATGATTGATTCGTTTATGTAGATACAAGTGACTGTCTGCTTTATTGTTGTTGTGACTTCATTTACTTAGTATCAGACTAGGGATGTGAGTATCACTTAGTGTCACTAATATTCGTCACACTGCCCTCCACCTAAGTCTGATCGTCCCGATCAGACAAAATCTCTCGATCTAAGCGCTGCTAGCATCTCCAAATGAACCACCCTTCTATTTCGTGGTACCCAATGGGTTGTATGCGGTAGATGGAATTACTGATCTTTTTCACAACTTTGAACGGGCCTTCCCAACTGCACCAACATTTGGATGGAACACCTTCCCGCCGGTGAGGGTTGTATAACAGTACCAAATTTCCCTCCCGGAAACCTTCCGAATTATTGTTCTTGTCGTACCTGTGTTTCAACTTACTACTCATTACCCTGGGCCTTTCCCTTACACTCTGTTGTTTGGCCAATGAACTACTCCGTAGAGCTTGCGCTTGACGGATTGGCTTCGCATATTCAGTATCGTTCCCACGTTTCACAACAGTAGTGCGCCCCGGCTTGAAACTACCCTCGTATTCTTTCTGGGAACTTCGTTCCTTCGTTTTTGTGCGTCCATTAGGGTTTCTCAATGCCAGTGTTTCTCTCGCAGGTACTTTTGATTTCACTTTATTTGGCGCATTGGATCCATCAACCTTTACCTTTGACTCTCCTGGTCTTTGTCGACTCTTCTCCACCAGTACCCGATTACTGCTGAACCCTTTCTCCAAACTAAAGTGAAGTGGTATATCCTGGTTCTTATACTGCAAATCCACTCCCAATATGACTTCATCAACGATCTCTGCCACAACGAATTTGTGTAGAACCATGACCTCCCCAATTAACACTTCACCCTGGACTTGGTTATACTCACCAGTAATCGTACGCAATCTTGCTCCAGGTAATGGCTTTACTCTCCTGTTGACCAAATCCGATCGGATTAAAGAATGAGATGCGCCCGTATCTACAGTCAGTATATACTCCTTGCCATCCACATTTCCTTTGACGGTGAGACTGCTCGATTTCCTTCCAGTTTGCGAGATAGGTATCACACGACATTCAAAAGCTGAAGTAAGTTCTCGATCTTTACATTTGACTCGCCCTTGCTTATCTCCTCCAACTTTGCGTTTACGACCAGCCAAGTTGGAACTACCATGACCGGTGCTGCAATGACGTGCAATGTGTCTTGGTTTACCGCACTTGAAACACTTCATAACTCCGGCATTTTTTGTTGTAATCCCTTCAGTGCTTCCAAAGTTGTGTCTACCCAATCTGGCCTTTCCTCTTCCACGCGATGAGCTTTGTATGTGGGCTTACTCAAAAGTGACGCTGTTTCCTGAGTCAGTGCATGGGATACCGTTTCAGCAAATGTTGGCTTTGGGTTCGCATATGTAGCTCGTTTCGTTTCGGCATCCAGTATTCCATTTATAAAGTTCTGAATTTTAACCCTCTCGGTGTATTCCGCATGTGCGTCTGCATTTGCGAGATGAGCCAATCTTTCAACATCCGACGCAAACTCTTGCAAAGTCTCATTCGCCTTTTGGTAACGATTTTGCAACTCAATTTGATATATCTGTTTCCTTTGCTCGCTTCCGTAACGTCTCTCTAGAGCACTCATCAATGTTTCATAGTTGTTCCGTTCGTACTCTGGAATTGTATGTAAGATTTCAGCTGCAGGCCCTTTCAATGCTACGAACAGTGCAGCAACTTCATCTTCAGCATTCCAGTTGTTCACTGCTGACGTCTTCTCAAATTGAAGCTTGAATACCTTGAAAGGAACAGAGCCGTCAAAAGATGGAGTTTTTACCTTCGTATTGCTCGCTGGAACAGCTGGGCGATTTAGTTGTAACTGTTGCATAAGACCTTTCAACGCTTCTATCTCGGCATCAGTTTTGTCCACGAGTTGTAAAATTTTTGCATCCTGCTCTTCCAGTTTCGCAAAGAGCTGCGATGATACCTGTTCCGAAATTTTTGTCGACATTCCAGATATACGTGCCTCTTGCGCTTCCAGTTGAGATGACATATATGTCTTCTGTTCTTCCAATTGAGATAAAATTTGCGACGCCATTTCTGAAATGCGTGCCTCCTGTGACTCTAGCTGAGATGCCATTGTCGATGTTTGTGCAGATATTGTGCTCGTCACTGTCTGCGGTGTTTCGTTTTTTTCTTCTATTTTTGTTGTTGTTTTGTCGTTATCATAATGAAAGACATACTCCTCAGCATTGATTCCTTCAAATACCATAGCTACACTTAGTCGTCTTTGTAGCTGGGATTTATCACCAAAAGTAGTCAATCCACGGACTTCCAACTCCTCCTTCAGTTGCTGGATCGTCAATTCACTCAACTTTGCCATGTCCAAGTTGTATTCGAAGTCTTCGGAATTTATTCAACAATTCCTCTTCTGACACCAATTGTAACGAATTTACTGCAAATCCTCTTATTTGCAACCTTCTGCTAAGTTCGAATCACTAAACTGTTGAATAAATAACTCCAATATTTAATAATGTAAAATGGTCTTTATTAAAGTACTTCACAATAAATAACTCTACTATTGCTCGCCAAATAGCGTCTTAAATTCAACTGATTGTAGCGCCTCTACTGTTGCTGCCTTTTATACTCTTTGATTTCCTCGTTGCATCTTCTAGGTGCTTCCAGAATTTACTTAGTTACTGCTATAAAATTATAACTACAGATGCACGTGTATAGCTTCTCATATGCGCTTGTATTTGTGAGCGACACTTCCACAATTATAATTGCATTCTTTTGGGAGCATCTCACATAAGATATCTGCATGTGTTTGTGCGTTGCTTCTCCGCTGCGTGTACGTACATATGTGTAGACATAATGATTGATTAGTTTATGTAGATACAAGTGCCCGTCTGCTTTATTGTTGTTGTGACTTCATTTACTTAGTATCAGACTAGGGATGTGAGTATCACTTAGTGTCACTAATATTCGTCAGAATATATAACCCACTCATAATTGACATGTTTTAACCATTTATACAATTTCGTTTTTACTTCAAAATTGTTTGTATAGAAATGTTATTTCAAAGCCATATAAATCTACGGTGTTCACAACGTTCATATATTTTAAGAGTTCAAGATCAAATAACCCGAGATACAGTTTTGTAGCCATTAAATTTTAGTCTAACAAGGTGGCACTTTTGAGCAGTTTTAAAGTCGCCTTGACCCAAAAACAATTCTTAAAATTCCAAGTGATTTTTAAGCGACCGTATTACCGAAAGTATTACTTTTACAATAAAAACGAATTTAGGCTTATTTTGGGGTTTGAAAGCCATATCGATTGTTACTTATGTTCCATATTCTATTCATTTTTTTTCATGCGATTAAAACTAGCTTTTGTAAATCCTCCCCCTGCGGCCGGGCCTGATCTACACATATGGTAATAGGTGACCGCCGTGCTGTGGTGATAGGGTGCTCCGCCTATCACATCGAGGGTACCGGATTCAACTCACGGATAAAGTAACATCAAAAATTTAGAAAAAAAGTTTCTAAGCGGGGTCACCCCTCGGAAATGATTCGTCAAACACTCCGATTGTATTTCTGTCATGAAAATGCATCTGCCTTACAGATGGCGCTCGGAGACGGCATAAAACAATTTTTAGGAAAAATTAAAAAGAGCACTACGCAAATTGAAAGAGAAGTTCGGCCCTAAATGTCTGCGTGGATTATCGCGCCTTGCATTTATTTATTTAATTGTTTATTTATATACAACGATGGAAAAAACAATAGGACCAAAATGGTGGGAAATACTAAATAAATTGTATAAGCAGCACTTCAATATATCTCTTGGAATAGTGCACCCTATAAAAATAGCATTTTAAGGTTGTTCTTTGCGAAAAAGTGAACCAGTAGAAGTTTGGCGCGGAAAAAATAATAGGGACAAAACGTGTTTATTGATATTTTTGCATTAGAAATAGTAAAAATTTCGTTTTTGAAACTTCTTATAAAGCCCTATAAAATTGCACTTTTATGGGGCATGTAGCACTAAGAATATATTTAAGGGAAAATATCGGCGGTTCACTTTTAGAAATAAAAACGCACCACAACTCTTGTTTTAAATGTAATTAAGTATAAACTTTATTAATTATAATTATTGTATATATGTTTAAAAATGTCGCTTTTATTTATATTAAAGATTTATTTGTAAGGCGTATATAGTGCGGCGGATAACTTAAAGCGGTCCATCACACTCCGTTGGATCGCTTACTAAAAAAGGGATATGTTTTGTTGTATTTTCTTGAAAATGCAAAGTTAAGGAAACGATAAATTACTTTAATTGGTACAGGGTACATGTAAAGATCTTTATACAATGCAAATAATTAAAGTCCAGTCATTTGGGTGGTGTAGGTCGTCTTTCACTATATCTCCTTCGCAAATGTTCTGTTGGGGATGTTTCCATTTATATATCTTCTGCAATTCTTTCATCGTGAGCTAGATTGAAGATACAGAACCTTCAACATTTGCCATTTTGTAGTCGGAGATAAGTTTTCGGCATTCGGTTCTGGCAAGGATGCTAAGGGGACACCTGGAAGGAAGTACATTGGAGTGAGGGCTAATAAATCAGTTGGGTCCTGTCACATAGGGGATAGAGGGCGAAAATTGAGCACCGCTTCTATTGGAATGAGGAGTGTTATGAATTCTTCGAACGTAAACATTTGATTTCCTGCTACTTTGGTGAAATGTGTCTTGGAGCATTTTACCGCGGCTTCCTATAGGGCGCTTATGTGTGGGGCATAAGAGGGTTTAAACTGCAAGAAAAACCTTGTACCCCAAATCTTTCAGCAACATCTACAGCTGCTTCTTAGATCAATATTGCGAGCTCATTTTAAAAGCTCGTTGAGCTACTTTGTGAGGTAATCCGCATCTTCCAACGAAGCGAGAGAATGCTGCTGTGATAAGCTTTAGTAGATAAGCATACAAATACGCAAAAGTATGCATTTGAGTAGAAGACTCGTCGCAAGGGGCACTTCTTCACCATAAATGCGCCAGCGAAGTCAACGCTGGTTACGTAAAAGTATAACGAGTAATGCGGCAGTTATGCGGCAGTTACCCACCGACGTGTGCCGTACGTACAGACGTTTGTCGTACGAAGCACGTTTGACCGAACTCTCAAGCCCGTAGAAATCAATGCGTGCGTCTGTGTACATGTACATAACATATTTGTGTGTGTATTGTTTACAGATAAGCATTGTTGCCATTGACCATTTTGCATGTATGCTTATGGAAACATCAACTTTTTCCAATTTAATTTTTGATATTGTAAAAGGCCGGAATACATATTAAATAAGTATAAATAGATTACATATTTATAATTAGCACTTTTACATAATTATTTCGAATTATTTTCACAATTTTTCAAACTTTAATTAGGTGTTTTTGCATAAAACTGCAAACGGTCAAAATTAGCGCACAAAAGTTTACTAGGCAACTCTGTCTAGTGAGAGAGCGATCAGCTGACACGTTCTTACGGAACAAATCAAAATTGTTTTGATTTCACGTTCCGGGCTACGTACGTACGGGCGTTGCACGTCGGTGAGTTTTCGTTTACATCGCACACTCATAAGATAGGTCGTGTCAGCTGACACGTTTTTGGTACGTACGTTCGTGAGTAACTGCCGCATAAGATAGGTCGTGTCAGCTGACGAAAACTCACCGACGTGCAACGCCCGTACGTACGTAGCCCGGAACGTAGAAATCAAAACAATTTTGATTTTTTCCGTAAGAACGTGTCAGCTGACCTCTCTCTCACAAAACAGAGTTGCCTAGTAAACTTTTGTGTGCTATGTTTGGACTAATTGCAGTTATTAGACAAAAAGGCCTAATGATTGTTTAAAATTTTGTTGAAATATTCTAAAATTATTATATAAAATTCGAGGTTACAAATAAATGAATTAGAAATGTTATTAAGTATTTGTTTCTGCCATTTGCACCATGCAAAATTGCAATTACAAAAGTTGATGTTTGCATAAGCATGCATGCAAACTGGTCAATGGCAACAGTGCTTTGCTGTAAATAATACACACACAAATATGTTATGTACATGTACACAGACGCACACAGTTGACACGGTCTTACGGAAAAAATCAAAATTGTTTTGATTTATTCGTTCCGGGCTACGTACGTTTTTGGTACGTACGTTCGTGAGTAACTGCCGCATTATGCAAACAATTTTGATTTTTTCCCATATATATAATACTTCTATATCGATACCTTCCTATCTTCTTAATGTGCAAATTTTCTGTCAATCATTATTTGCTGAAACTGTGCAAATGTATGTTCTGCGCATGCGCGGGCTTTGTTAGTGTTAGTGAATTGTAGTAGCGTGTGTAAAAAAAGTATTAAGAGGGTACCAACGGGTCACTATCCCCTTTACCCAACTTCTGCATACTAATTGGTATTTAGTTTAGTCGATTAAACAATGAAAAGGCCAACAAATACAATACAAGGCTTGATGTATTTATTATTTAAACATGGGCTGCAGCCATACAAAGTACATTATTTACATAAATAGTAAAAAAAAGGCGAAGAATTCATATTTTTTTAAAATGAAAAAAATTCTAGTATACATGTATAAAAGTCTACTTATACATACATCCCAACAAGCATTTCTTTAAACGTTTTGAGTTTTTAAATGATGTAAATAATTAAAGTAAACAAAATATGAGTCCAGTACTCACTGGCTGCTATGGGTGTTGAAATAATATCAATTTTGTAAATTTTTTTCTAACATACTCTTTTTCGTCCGTGCTTTTTTTCTTTTCAAAAAACAAACGAATATCCAAATAAAAACTTATTACTTCATTACACAGCTGTGTCCGGTGATTATTCAAGATGTCGTTTCTAAATAAATTGTCGATGGTTATGTGATCGTTCATGATACTATTGGAGAATGCATCACTTGTATTTTGAAAAATTTTATTTATTAAACTTAATTTTGCATTTCCAATTGGACATGCCTTGAGAACTTGTCTTAAAGCTTTCTCTGACACTATACAAATATTACATACGTCCACAGATGGTGCGACAAACGGACCTTTATTTTTGTGCGCTGAAAGTAAGGGAATTTCTTCACCTATCAATTGCCCTTGATATGTGGAACATTTTATTTTCTTTTGTACCTTCATTTTCCTTTTTTGAACAAAATAGCCTAATGTACAAATTGATAGAAGCAAGACGGCTTGTTGAAATATACATATATTTAAGCGCCTTTTTGACAAAAATTTAACTACAGCCTTGAGATTTTGTCTCCTTCTCTCGTTGTATATCTGTACTGTAATGTTTGACAGGCTGCACAGTTGAGTAGTAGTGATATAAGCTGGAGACATTGGTGCTTTATCGGTATCCGTATCGGTAACCTTTTAACAGCTGATTCGACCAATCTTATGAGAATCAATGCAATCGATTATTGGTGCCGCTAAGGTCGTAACCGTATCGTAGCCAACCAATTGGGTTTTGGTTTACCGTCGTAACGATAAACAGCTGATTACGTTAGGGATACGTATACAGCGATACGACATACGGCACCAATGACTCCGGCTTTAGAAGTATTAAATATATGTTTTTTCCGTAAGAACGTGTCAGCTGATCGCTCTCTCACTAGACAGAGTTGCCTAGTAAACTTTGTGCGCTAATTTTGGACCGTTTGCACTTTTATGCAAAAACACCTAATTAAAGTTTGAAAAATTGTGAAAATAATTCGAAATAATTATGTAAAAGTGCAGATTATAAATATGTAATATATTTATACTTATTTAATATATATTCCGGCCTTTTACAATATCAACAAGTAAGGAAGGCTAAGTTCGGGTGTAACCGAACATAACATACTCAGTTGAGAGCTATGGAGACAAAATAAGGAAAATCAATCTGGGGTAACCCTGGAATGTGGTTGTATAACATGTGTATCAAATGAAAGGTATTAAAGAGTATTTTAAGAGAGAATAGGCCATAGTTCTATTGATGAACGCCATTTAGGGATATCGCCATAAAGGTAGACCAGGGCTGACTCTAGAATTTGTTTGTACGATATGGGTATCAAATGAAAGGTGTTACTGAGCATTTTAAGAGGGAGTGGGCCTTAGGTCTATCGGTGGACGCCTTTTCGAGATGTCCCCATTAAGGTGGACCAGGGGTGATTCTATAATGTGTTTGTACGATATGGGTATCAAATGAAAGCTGTTAATGAGTATTTTGAAAAGGAGTGATCCTTAGTTCCATAGGTGGACGCCGTTTCGAGATATCGCCATAAAGGTGGACCAGGGGTGTCTCTAGAATGTGTTTGTACGATATGGGAATCAAATGAAAGGTGTTACTGAGCATTTTAAGAGGGAGTGGGCATTAGGTCTATAGGTGGACGCCTTTTCGAGATATCGCCATTAGGGTGGGCCAGGGGTGACTCTAGAATGTTTGTACGGTATGGGTATCAAACGAAAGGTGTTACTGAGCATTTTAAGAGGGAGTGGGCATGAGGTCTATAGGTGGACGCCTTTTCGAGATATCGTCATTAGGGTCTAGAATGTGTTTGTACGATATGTGCATCAAACGAAAGGTGTTACTGAGAATTTTAAGAGGGAGTGGGCATTAGGTCTATAGGTGGACGCCCTTTCGAGATATCGCCATTAGGGTGGGCCAGGGGTGACTCTAGAATGTTTGTACGATATGGGTATCAAACGAAAGGTGTTACTGAGCATTTTAAGAGGGAGTGGGCATTAGGTCTATAGGTGGACGCCTTTTCGAGATATCGCCATTAGGGTGGGCCAGGGGTGACTCTAGAATGTGTTTGTACGATATGGGTATCAAATGAAAGGTGGTAAGGAGTATTTTAAAAGGGAGTAATCCTTAGTTCTATAGGTGGACGCCTTTTCGAGATATCGCCATAAAGGTGGACCAAGGGTGACTCTAGAATGTTTGTACGATATGGGTATCAAACGAAAGGTGTTACTGAGCATTTTAAGAGGGAGTGGGCATTAGGTCTATAGGTGGACGCCTTTTCGAGATATCGCCATTAGGGTGGGCCAGGGTGACTCTAGAATGTGTTTGTACGATATGGGTATCAAATGAAAGGTGGTAATGAGTATTTTAAAAGGGAGTAATCCTTAGTTCTATAGGTGGACGCCTTTTCGAGATATCGCCATAAATCTGGACCAAGGGTGACTCTAGAATGTTTGTACGGTATGGGTATCAAACGAAAGGTGTTACTGAGCATTTTAAGAGGGAGTGGGCATTAGGTCTATAGGTGGACGCCTTTTCGAGATATCGCCATTAGGGTGGGCCAGGGTGACTCTAGAATGTGTTTGTACGATATGGGTATCAAATGAAAGGTGGTAATGAATATTTTAAAAGGGAGTAATCCTTAGTTCTATAGGTGGACGCCTTTTCGAGATATCGCCATTAGGGTGGGCCAGGTGTGACTCTAGAATGTTTGTACGATATGGGTATCAAACGAAAGGTGTTACTGAGCATTTTAAGAGGGAGTGGGCATTAGGTCTATAGGTGGACGCCTTTTCGAGATATCGCCATTAGGGTGGGACAGGGGTGACTCTAGAATGTTTGTATGATATGGGTATCAAACGAAAGGTGTTACTGAGCATTTTAAGAGGGAGTGTACATTAGGTCTATAGGTGGACGCCTTTTCGAGATATCGCCATTAGGGTGGGCCAGGGGTGACTCTAGAATGTTTGTACGATATGGGTATCAAACGAAAGGTGTTACTGAGCATTTTAAGAGGGAGTGGACATTAGGTCTATAGGTGGACGCCTTTTCGAGATATCGCCATTAGGGTGGGCCAGGGTGACTCTAGAATGTGTTTGTACGATATTGGTATCAAATGAAAGGTGGTAATGAGTATTTTAAAAGGGAGTAATCCTTAGTTCTATAGGTGGACGCCTTTTCGAAATATCGCCATTAGGGTGGGCCAGGTGTGACTCTAGAATGTTTGTACGATATGGGTATCAAACGAAAGCTGTTACTGAGCATTTTAAGAGGGAGTGGGCATTAGGTCTATAGGTGGACGCCTTTTCGAGATATTGCCATTAGGGTGGGCCAGGGGTGACTCTAGAATGTTTGTACGATATGGGTATCAAACGAAAGGTGTTACTGAGCATTTTAAGAGGGAGTGGGCATTAGGTCTATAGGTGGACGCCTTTTCGAGATATTGCCATTAGGGTGGGCCAGGGGTGACTCTAGAATGTTTGTACGATATGGGTATCAAACGAAAGCTGTTACTGAGCATTTTAAGAGGGAGTGGACACTAGGTCTATAGGTGGACGCCTTTTCGAGATATCGCCATTAGGGTGGGCCAGGGGTTACTCTAGAATGTTTGTACGATATGGGTATCAAACGAAAGGTGTTACTGAGCATTTTAAGAGAGAGGGGGCATTAGTTCTATAGGTGGACGCCTTTTCGAGATATCGCCATTAGGGTGGGACAGGGGTGACTCTGGTATGTTTTTGTACGATATGGATATCAAATTAAAGGTATTAATGAGGGTTTTAAAAGCGAGTGGCCCTTAGATGTATATGTGAAGGCGTTCTCGATATATCCACCAAAATGTGGACCAGGTGATCCAGAAAATCATCTGTCGGGTACTGCTAATTTATTTATATATGCAATACCACTAACAGTATTCCTGCCAAGATTCCAAGGGCTGTTGATTTCGCCTTGTAGAACTTTTTCATTTTCTTCTACTTAATATGGTAGGTGTCACACCCATTTTACAAAGATTTTTCCAAAGTTATATTTTGCGTCAACAAACCAATCCAGTTACCATGTTTCATCCCTTTTTTCGTATTTGGTATAGAATTATGGCATTTTTTCATTTTTCGTAATTTTCGATATCGATAAAGTGGGCGTGGTTATGGTCAGATTTCGCCCATTTTTTATACCAAGAAAAAGTGAGCTCAGGTAAGTACGTGGGCTAAGTTTAGTAAAGATATATCGGATTGTGCTCAAGTTATTGTGTTAATGGCCGAGCGGAAGGACAGACGGTGGACTGTGTATAAAAACTGGGCGTGGCTTCCACCGATTTCGCCCATTTTCACAGAGAACAGTTACCGTCATAGAATCTATGCTCCTACCAAATTTGAGAATGATTGGTAAATTTTTGTTCGACTTATGGCAATAAAAGTATTCTAGACAAACTAAATGAAAATGGGCGGAGCCACGCCCATTTTGAAATTTTCTTTTATTTTTGTATTTTGTTGCATCATATCATTACTGGAGTTGAATTTTGACTTAATTTACTTATATACAGTAAAGATATTAAATTTTTTGTTAAAATTTGAATTTAAAAAAATTTTTTTTTAAAAAGTGGGCGTGTTCTTAATCCAATTTTGCTAATTTTTATTTAGCACATATAGAGTAATAGTAGTAACGTTCCTGCCAAATTTCATCATGATATCTTCAACGACTGCCAAATTACAGCTTGCAAAACTTTTAAATTACCTTCTTGTAAAAGTGGGCGGGGCCACGCCCATTGTCCAAAATCTTACTAATTTTCTATTCTGCGTCATAACCTCAACCCATCTACCAAGTTTCGTCGCTTTATCTGTCTTTTGTAATGAGTTATCGCACTTTTTCGGTTTTTCGAAATTTTCGATATCGAAAAAGTGGGCGTGGTTATAGTCCGATATCGTTCATTTTAAATAGCGATCTGAGATGAGTGCTCAGGAACCTACATACCAAATTTCATCAAGATATCTCAAAATTTACTCAAGTTATCGTGTTAACGGACGGACGGACGGACGGACGGACGGACGGACGGACATGGCTCAATCAAATTTTTTTTCGATCCTGATTATTTTGATATATGGAAGTCTATATCTATCTCGATTCCTTTATATATGTACAACCAACCGTTATCCAATCAAACTTAATATACTCTGTGAGCTCTGCTCAACTGAGTATAACAAGTAAAGGTGTCTAAGTTCGGGTGTAACCGCGAAATTCTCGTGTCTCGAAGTCCTCGAAAATTTCGCGAGCTTCTCGACATTCTTAATTAATCGCTGTATGGACAGTATTTATACGCTTGTTTTTTTTTTTACTTGTGAATTTTTTGTTGATTATATTGCTTCAATGACATTTAACTCAATACATATTTATTATACATATAATTTTCTTCACAATATTTTATTTTTCAACGAGACATCAAGAACACGGCTTCTCGCGAGATTCTCGAATCTCGAATTACTCGTAAGGCTCGCGAGATTCTCGAATTTCGAATTTCTCGTAAAGCTCGCGAGATTCTCGAATAACTCGTAATACTCGCGATCTTCTCGACTTTCAATTCAGTCGCTGCATTGGCAATATTCTATACATTTCGGGGTTTTTTACTTGTGGTTTTGCGGACATATGGGCTTGTGCTTCAGAAGAAATCGTAAGCTCTATATAAAACAGCCAATGAATCGATTAAGTTGAATGTCGAGAAGCTCCCGAGCCTTATGAGTAATTTGAGATTCGAGAATATCACGAGCCTTACGAGTAATTCGAGATTCGAGAATCTCACGAGAAGGCGAGACTCGCGAGAAATCTCTTCTCGAACATGTTCGAGAAATCGCAAGCTCTATTCAAAACTATTTTTTGCTTAGTTATACCTTACTATTCTAGTCTACGACCTTTTAAAATTGTTTTATATCTAAGTTGCCGTGGTCTTTAACCGATGCCGTCCATTTTTACTAGAAATATTTCCTGCTATAGGGAAAATTTCTGTACCCAATTTTATTACGATCCGTTAATGTTTCTTCGAGTTATGGCTCCCGAAGCACAGAAAATTGCTTAGTCATAAAATGCGCGCTACCTCGCCCATTTTTTTAAATTTGAAGTTTTTCCTACTTATTGTTATAAATCCACTTGGAAATGAAATACCATTGATATAAAGCTCTTTTTTTGCAAAGATATAGCTTATTTTATTCGTCCACGACCCTTTTAAAAATCTATTATATAAAAGTGATGTAATTTTTCTTCAAAGCATTCCTTATAGTATAGGCAACATCTCTGCCAAATTTTCTTACGATAGGTGTAACGATTTTTGGTTAATGGTTAATAATATTTGTAAAATTGATTTTATCACAAGTGGGCGGTGCCACGCCCATGTTAAAAATTTTTTCAAATTTTTATCAAGAGTGTCAATGTCAGTCCACGCATCAAATTTCGACATTCTAGGTGTATTATTTACTAAATAATCAGGGTTTTTGTGTTTTCCAAAATGTTATATACATAAAAAGTGGGCGTGGTTATCATCCGATTTCGCTCATTTTCAATACCAATCTATTCTGGGTCCAGATAAGCTCGTGTACCAAATTTGGTGAAGATATATCAATATTTACTCAAATTATCGTGTTAACGGACGGACATGGCCTAATCAAATTTTTTTTTTCGATACTGATGATTTTGATATATGGAAGTCTATATATATCTCGATTCCTTTATACCTGTACAACCAACCGTTACCCAATCAAAGTGAATATACTCTGTGTGCAAAGCACGCTGAGTACAAAAAAAAAAACAAATAAGTGATATTTTTTTATTTTATGACTCTCGGAGAAGGGTTCACTCACCTTAACCACAGCTGTATCCATATCTAGTGTTTCCAAATTAAAACCACATGGATAAAATAAATGCTGCGCTATACAAATTTGTTCTATTTGCTCTATCAAACTAACTATAGAAAATTTCATTGTAGTTGTTTATTTTTATACACGTAAGCGTTTGCATAATTGCATACATTTATTAATTTGAGAACAATTATGTGATTTGTGTACAATGGCTGCATTTTTAAGGAACAAATAAAGAAAACTGCAAAGGGTATCTATTTGTTTTCAAACTGCCAATTAGTTTTATTGTATTCTTCTGCCACAAAACCATAGTTGGGGGCAGTGCGCTAAATTTTGAGCAACTACACTGCTTGAAACTAAGCGGGTTGACATAATCAAGATCTCGTATTAAGTGTTAATTTGCTACCGATTTAAACGTTTGTTCATCTTTAACATATTCGTTAAATTTAATGAGCTTAAGACGGTATCTACAGGAATACAGAAATTGAGTTTACATCGCTGCAAAGAAAAAAAAAAAACTAGCCCTTTTTTGCGTTTAGCTCCAAAAATTCCGGTTTAGACCCTAGCTCTTTTTTTTGCGCTCTTTTTGGCTCCAAATTTATTTCGACAATACGTATTGTGAAATTTGTAATGTGTTTTATGTGTGTCGAAGTTTTATTTTATTTGTTTCGTTATGTATGATGTGGCAACTCGGTACTCAACCGATAACTAAAACTTAATCGATAAACTGTGGCATGAGGTTGTATATTTGATTTCCAGCTTGCGCAACCGCATAGTGTCACCTTCTAAGAGTTTCGACCCTGTAACTTCAATTTATAATAAATTTTTGTCTCCCGTACCTTGTTTGAAGAATATATACGAATTAAAAAATAAGGTAAATGTATAGACCAATTCATTGATGGAATAATACGTAATATATGTAAATTAATAGAGCAATTAAGGCAACGCCGCACAATATAGAAACGCTTAGCAAAAAATATTTCTTTTCGATTGAAAACACATTGAGAATTGTGAAACCTCAAGGGTTTCCATATTTCAAAAATGAAAATGAAAAAACAAGTATAGCACTGATGAAATAACGAGATTACAAATGCAGTGGACAAATATCTATCTCCAAAATTGGAAAAATGTGACTTCAACATAAAGTGTTTGGTTTCATGTTAAACAGTATAACAGTATAATTCCAAAAGCTTGTCGATTTCTGCTGCCACTAAGCAATGCTGAAGTTGCAAGAACTTTTTCAAACATGAGTTTGATTAAAAGCAAACACAGAAACAAAATGAATTTAGTTATGTTACATTCGGTTCTGAGAATAAAAAGTGGTCTTAAACGGCTGAATGAATGCTGTCATTACTTTGAAATAAACAACGATCTCTTAAAATTAATGAACACAAAAAATATTTATGAGTGTAGCAAAAATAATAAGTCATCTTCTGAGGACGAAATCATATATTTTTAAGTCTAAGGCCCTTCAACCATATCTCGCCCCAACATAAACTTGAATATCGTACACGCGTATTTTAATGGTGATTCGTAAACCCGTAGGATGTTAAAAATTGAATAAAAAAATTGGAAAAAATTTAAATTAATTTTCATAGGCCAACATTTTGACAAGTCGTATTTTTGGCGAACTTATAGCCGTGCCTTAATTGTAGTAGTGTGAAAAATACTTCTTACTTTTTAACGATACCTTACCGCCAAATGGCAAAACTAAAGTTAAAAAAAACGTATTTTTGTTATTATAAAATATAAAATCAACTATAAAAAACAGTATTTTTTTATGTACCTCTATTGTACCTTATTATAATTTTTTTGTTAGTTTTCTGTACCTTTTTTATAACTTTATTGAAGTTTGATTTGAAATAAATGTGAAAACTGACATTGAAAAATATACATATACTCTTAGCTCTTTTTCCTTGTAGATACTAGCCCCAAAGAAATTTTTTCTCTGGCAACACTGGTCTCAATTCAAGAACGGTATGTGACATGGTGGAATCACCAGGTGAGGTAAATAAAAAAGACGGAAGATGTACGCTATTTGAAATGGCAGGGATGTAAATTTTGATGATATAGTTAAGAACATTTAGGACCTACTTTTCTTGCTATCACAATGTAACACGCTTTTATTAGAACAATTAGGACTGTGATATAAACTGTAAGATTTAGTAATTTAGGTGTAAAGTTTTAATGTTAAAAATATATAATTATGTACAATATGGAATTTTTTTGTTGCAGACGAAGAAGCCTAATTATCGTTAAAGGTTACAGTGAACTTATAAAGTGTTATATTTCTTTACAGTCAATTTATTTTTTACTTTTTAGTTAATTTTATTAACCAATAATAAAAACTTATTTTTAAAAAAGTTTCTTTTCTTTAATTTTATTTTTTTGTTAATTTTGTTCCCACGTATATAAGACAAAAATGGTTCATCCCCCAGAGGACTGTTCTAGTCTTCAGTCTGATCTAAATAATCTTTCTAATTGGTGTATATTAAATCATCTCCATCTAAATGTTAGTAAATGTTGCGTCATCACGTTTGCTAAAAAGTCTAAGACAGTGACTAGCGACTATGTACTAAATGGACAAAAATTGTGCCGTAAAGATACTATTAAGGATCTAGGGGTTATTTTCGACTCTAGGTTGACCTTTTCCAACCATGTAGACCATGTGGTGTCGAAGCCTTTTTCTATGATTGGTTTTATACGCAGAAACACTGGATTTTGTTGACCCACTTACTCTCAAAGCGCTGTACATATCTTTAGTGCGTAGTCAATTGGACTATTGCTGTATAATTTGGAACCCTTACTATCAAAATCTTACTTCTATAATTGAAACGGTGCAAAGGGTGTTCACTAGAATGGCTTTGCGTCCTCTGTCATGGCCTGATGGGCTTCCAAACTATATTGGCAGACGCAAGTTGCTAGGTCTACAAAGTTTGGAAGAGAGAAGGTCTTATTTTTCTATTATTTTTGTGTATAATGTGACGAATTCTAGAATCAACAGTGAACTCATTTCTAATTTAATACATGTTCACTCATCAAGTCTTAATTTAAGGACAACTCGTTTATTCGATGTAATTTTTCATGCAACCAATTATGGTTTCAATGAGCCACTCACAAGATGCGTTCGAATATGCAATTCATATGCTAAAAATTTGAATTTCAGTTTAGAGATAAGTAGCTTTAAGACTAGTCTCTTTACACTTTTTAATTAATGAGTCTGTTAGAACTATTCGGTAGACAATAATAAATAAATAAATAAATAAATAAATATCAGAAAAAATCCACATTCATAACCAACAAATTTTCTCTGTGGCAGATATCGGCATCAGGTAACTTTTTTGATACTGTAATATATCCGCAGCAATTTGAGTATGAGTACGTATAAAGCAACCAAGCGCAGCTAGCGTGATCTATTTGTTTACATACAAAAATTGATGTGTAAGTATATGCTAAAATGCATATACAAGCGACAACGGTCTCTCACGAACTATTCCCGTGTTTGGTATGCTTTCGTATGAAATTTTAATTGAAATACGAGGCAAAAGTTTGCTTCGATGGGTGAATTTCAAAGCGCAACTGCTAGCTCAGCTAATCAGTTATCAGCTGAGTGAAAAAATTTGTGCTCTGAAACAATACGTTGAGCCAACTGTCAACAACCAATCGATAAAAACGATGAGTGAATGGAGCGGAAAATTTGTATGCTCACTGATTTGTCGTAAAGTTGCAACTCTGCGTTCCAAAAAGTTATCACTAATCAACTTCGCCAGCAGTTGTGCTTTTGGAATACGCCCCATGCTTTGTTCAACTCATTCAAATGAAATTGTATATATGTGCATACCATGTTCACGTGCTCTTGCAACAACAAAACGTTAAATACATACATACATACATACTTATGAACATACAGATTTTCGAGAAAACATTTCGTATGTGTTTGCCAAAAGTGGCTTCACTTCGGATATCAGCATCTTCGGTGGCAGATCTTTCGCGTTCAACGCTAACGCGGTGTCAGGATGAAGAAAACTCTCTACCAAATCACTGATACGAATCGCTACGTTTAAATAACCCTGACTGAGTATGAGTACACAATTTTTTATATCATGATCCGAATATATTGGGGCATATTCATAATCGAAATAAAATGTGACTAAGTTAGTTGAAGCATTTTTGACAGAGAGCACATATAAAATTGTGTCAAACAGTGTTAACTAACTTAAAATCATATTTTATTGTGACTTTGCCTATGTCGGGTTGAGTTTACAGCTACTGATTGCAGATCTCTGCTCTGTGGGTTACATCTGTTTTAAAATAAAATTCCAACTTTCGCAAGCGTGGGATTCACCACGTGTGATTCACCACGTTGTAAGACCAATTTCTCATATAAAATGGCATGGTGAATCCCATCGCAAGCGTGGGATTCACCACGTCTAAGTCTCAGAATCCACGGTTAGGTACCGCCGGGTTTGTATGGCACTTAGGCTGTTGTGGATACACAGGACCAGTGCGAGTTTATATTATTTTTGACATCGAATAAGAATTAAAAACCAAAACTGTGATGAGCAGTAAAATTCAAAAATGCGCCTAAAGTAAACTGACCTCAACTTCAACTGCAGTTGAAGCTTTCGTCGAACAACCGGACATAAAAGGGAGAGGTGTTATCCATTATTTAGTTGAACTGTAGTACCTTTGCGCACATAAATGGGTTTCTGGTTTGATGAAAAGTTCTAGTCACACTTGGAAGTGATCGTAATACTTTTAAATGTGTTTCTATCCCGAAAAATTCCTTATTCTTTCCAACTGCTCTGTTGATTTGTCGTTGAGAGCCGAAAGTAAAACATATGCCCTTCTAATATATCATACAAACTTGATCAGAATATCCCCCAAAAGCTCTTGAGAGTTGCATTCATGAGGTATTACTAATGTTACCAAGTTATTAGCAGTGTTTTTATACACGTATATACGTCTACGTTTGCGGGAAAAAAAATCGCTTCTCCTCACTTATGCCTGGTTTTTCAGTGCGAGTTTAAACTCTAATTGACTAGCTTATTATTCTAGTCTACGACCCTTTTAAACTTGTTTTATATCTAAGTTGGCGTGGTCTTTAACCGATCCCGTCCATTTTTACTAGAAATATTTTCTGCTATAAGGAAAATATGTGTACACAATTTCATTACATGTTAATTTTTCTTCGAGTTATGGCTCCCGAAACATAGAAAATTGCTTAGTCGTAAAAGGGGCGGTGCCACTCCCATTTTCAAAAATTTTAGTGTTTTCCAATTTAAGGTTATAATTCAATTTAGAAAGTAAAATTCTATTGATACAAAGCTCTTTTTTGCTAAGATATAGCTTATTATTTTCGTCTACGACCCATTTAAAAATCTTTTATATAAAAGCGGGCGTGGTATTTAACCGATCTCGTCCAATTTTTCCAGAAATATTTCCTGCTATAGGAAAAATTTGTGCACCAAATTAGATTACGATCCGTTAATTTTTCTTCGAGTTATGGCTCCCGAAACATAGAAAATTGCTTAGTCATAAAAGGGGCGGTTCCACGCCCATTTTTTTAAATTTGAAGTTTTTCCTATTTATTGTTATAAATACACTTGGGAAATGAAATACCATTGATATAAAGCCCTTTTTTTGCAAAGATATAGCTTATTTTATTCGTCCACGACCCTTTTAAAAATCTTTTATATAAAAATGGGCGTGGTCGTTAACCGATTTCGTTAATTTTTCTTCAAAGCATTCCTTATAGTAAAGGCAACATCTCCGCCGAATTTTGTTACGATAGGTTTAACGATTTTTGGTTTATGATTAATAATATTTGTAAAATTGATTTTATCACAAGGGGGCGGTGCCACGCCAATGTTAAAATTGTTTTCAAATTTTTATCAAGAGTCTCAATATCAGTCAACACGTCAAATTTCAACATTATAGGTGTATTATTTACTAAATAATCAGGTTTTTTGTGTTTTCCAAAATTTTATATACATAAAAAGTGGGCGTGATTATCATCCGATTTCGCTCATTTTCAATACAAATCTATTCTGGGTCCAGATAAGCTCGTGTACCAAACTTGGTGAAGATATCTCAATATTTACTCAAGTTATCATGTTAACGGACAGACGGACGGACGGACATGGCTCAATCAAATTTTTTTTCGATCCTGATGATTTTGATATATGGAAGTCTATATCTATCTCGATTCCTTTATACCTGTACAACCAACCGTTACCCAAACGGTGGTGCCACGTGTTATGTAGAAAAGTAATTTATTTGAAGTGAAATGTACAATTGAAGCTCACGCTCAGTATATAATGTTCGGTTAGACCCGAACTTAGACACCTTTACTTGTTTATATTAGCATTGAGTCGACGAGGTTTGACACAGTTGGAGATCAACAAAATAATTGAATTTGATTGGGACGAATCAGAAAATGGTGAAAGTGATGAGGAAGAAACAAGTACCGGGGTGCATTTGGAGAATATTATTATTGAAGAAACCCTTCAAAGTTTTGCATGACCATGACCATGACTTCGGGTTTTGGGCCCTTTCGCTCTGCTGCAAACCTCGCAATTAGCAATCCACTCAGTGACCGACTGACGGCAACCAACCCAATAGAATCTCTGCTTAATTTTCTCGAGCGTCTTCGTGATTCCCAGATGACCTCCACTTGGACCATTATGTAGCTCGTTGAGAACGTCAGGAATCCTTTTCTTGGGAACGTTTCGTTAGAGCCCTTGCATAACATGTGACAGATCTGTATCTTCTAGCTGACACTTCCTTAGTTGTTCCTTGTCCCATTCATCCGTACACGTTATAGTTATTAGCCGGACATCTAAAATGTGTTCTTTAGCCTCAGCTTTTGAACAGTGTTTGCATTCCAAGCTACATGGTCTTCGTGACATTGCATCAGCATTTCCATGGGTACTACCTTTTCGATGCTCAATGGAAAAGTCATAGATTTGTAGTAGCTCGATCCAAGGTGCCAATTGACCTTCTGGATTATGGAACTGTGGGAGCCATTTCAACACCGCGTGATCTGTCCTTACGCGGAATCGCTGGCCGTAGAGGTACTTGTGAAGATGTTTAATGCACTATATAATGCCAACAGCTCTCTCCATCTAACGCAAATTTCCTCTTTGGTTTTCCTATTGATCGGCTGTAATATGCAACTACCTTCTCCTGTCCATCGACCAGTTTTGATAAAACGCCTCATATCGCACATCCACTCGCATCTGTATCTAGAATAAACGTTGCTCCTGGAATCGAATATGCCAACATTGGGGCAGTGCACCAACGATTTTTCAATGTTTTGAAAGCCACTTCCTGCTCCTCCTTCCATTCAAAAGCTTTATTTTTTCTTGTAAGCTCGTGGAGCTATGGGCTACGCTGGCAAACCGGTCACTGGGTCGAATGGGGAGAAAAGGGAAGGTCACACTATGCCACACTAGATTTCCGCGCTCAAAGTGCTCTAAGTGTAAGATTTGTTTATGCTCTAATCCACAAAGAATTGTCTCAATTCATACCATACTTAATATTTCAAAATTTGAAGGCAAATAAAAACACTCAAAATAAAATAGGTATGTACATATGTACTTTCTTTTTTATGTGTATTACTATAGCGCGATGTTGCCTATAGGCAACATTTCATAACGGACAAACCAAGAATCGTAGATCTTTGAAACCGATACATCCTTATTTTACAGCCTACCAAACAATAATATGTCATACAAAAAATTTTAACCCTGCCAAATTAATTCGGGCAGGAAAGGGTTAAAATACGCGTGTACGATATTCAAGTTTATGTTGGGGCGAGATATGTTTGAAGGTCCTTAGACTTAAAAATCTATGATTTCGTCCTCAGAAGATGAAGTATTATTTTTGCTACACTAATAAGTATTTTTTGTGTTCATTAATTTTAATAGATCGTTGTCTATTTCAAAGTAATGACAGCATTAATTAATCCGTTTCTTATTGTCAGAAGCGAATGCAATATAAATTCATTTTGTTTCTGTGTTTGCTTTTAATCAAACTCATGTTTGAAAAGGTTCTTGCAACTTCAGCATTACTTAATGGCAGCAGAAATCGGCAAGCTTTTGGAATTATACTGTTATACTGTTTAACATCAAACCAAAAACTTAATGTTGAAGTCACATTTTTTCAATTTTGGAGATAGATATTTGTCCACTGCATTTGTAATCTCGTTATTTCATCGGTGCTATACTTGTTTTATCATTTTCGTTTTTGAAATATGAAAACCTTTGAGGTTTTACAATTCTCAATGTGTTTTCAAGCGAAAAGAAATATTTTTTGCTAAGCCTTTCTATATTGTGCGGCGTTGCCTTAATTGCTCTATTAATTTACATATATTACGTATTATTCCATCAATGAATTCGTCTATACATTTACCTTATTTCTTAATTCGTATATATTCTTCAAACAAGGTACGGGAGACAAAAATTTATTATAAATTGAAGTTAAAGGGTCGAAACTCATAGAAGGTGACACTATGCGGTTGCGCAAGCTGGAAATCAAATATACAACCTCATGACACAGTTTATCGATTAAGTTTTTGTTATCAGTTGAGTACCGAGTTGCCACATCATACATAACGAAACAAATAAAATAAAACTTCGACACACATGAAACACATTACAAATTTCACAATACGTATTGTCGAAATAAATTTGGAGCCAAAAAGAGCGCAAAAAAAGAGCTAGGGTCTAAACCGGAATTTTTGGTGCTAAACGCAAAAAGAGGGCTAGATCTTTTTTTCTTTGTAGCGATGTAAACTCAATTTCTATATACCTGTAGATACCGTCATAAGCTCATTAAATTAAAGGCATATGTTAAAAATGACCAAACGCTTAATTCGGTAGCAAATTAATGTCCCATTAACACTTAATACGAGATCTTGATTATGTCAACCCGCTTAGTTTCAAGCAGTTTTGTTGCTCAAAATTTAGTGCACTGCCCCCAACTATGGTTTTGTGACAGAAGAATACAATAAAACTAATTGGCAGTTTGAAAACAAATAGATACCCTTTGCACTTTTCTCTATTTGTTCCTTAAAAATGCAGCCATTGTACACATATCACATAATTGTTCTCAAATTAATAAATGTATTCAATTATGCAAACGCTTACGTGTATAAAAATAAACAACTACAATGAAATTTTCTATAGTTAGTTTGATAGAGCAAATAGAACAAATTTGTATAGCGCAGCATTTATTTTATCCATGTGGTTTTATTTTGGAAACACTAGATATGGATACAGCTGTGGTTAAGGTGAGTGAACCCTTCTCCGAGAGTCATAAAATAAAAAAAACAAGTAAGGAAGGTTAAGTTCGGGTGTACCCGAACATTACATACTCAGTTGAGAGCTATGGTGACAACATAAGGGAAAATAACCATCTAGGAAAATGAACCGAGGGAAACCCTGGAATGTGTTTGTATAACATGTGTATCAAATGAAAGGCATTAAAGATTATTTTATGAGGGAGTGGACCATAGTTCTATAGGTGGACGCCATTTAGGGATATCGCCATAACGGTGGATCAGGGTTGACTCTAGAATTTGTTTGTACGATATGGGTATCAAACGAAAGGTGTTAATGAGTATTTTAAAAGGAAGTAATCCTTAGTTCCATAGGTAGATGCCGTTTCGAGATATCTCCATAAAGGTGGATCAGGGGTGACCCTAGAATTTGTTGTACAATATGGGTATCAAACGAAAGGTGTTAATGAGTATTTTAAAAGGGAGTGGGCCTTAGTTCTATAGGTGGACGCCGTCTCGAAATATCGCCATAAAGGTGGACCAGGGGTGACTCTAGAATGTGTTTGTACGATATGGGTATCAAATTTAAGGTATTAATGAGGGGTTTAAAAGTGAGTGGTGGTAGTTGTATAGGTGGTCGCCTTTTCGAGATATCGCCATTAAGGTGGACCAGGGGTGACTCTAGAATACGTTTGTATAATATGGGCATCAAACGAAAAGTGTTAATGAGTATTTTAAAAGGGAGTGGGCTTTAGTTCTATAGGTGGACGCCTTTTCGAGGTGTCGCAATAAAGGTGGACCAGGGGTGACTCTAGACTTTATTTGTACGATTTGGGTATCAAATGAAAGGTGTTAATGAGTATTTTTAAAAGGGAGTGGGCCCTCGTTTTATAGGTGGTCGCCTTTTCGAGATATCGCGATAAAGGTGAACCAGGGGTGACTCTAGAATATGTTTGTATGATATGGGTATCAAATGAAAGGTGTTAATGAGTATTTTAAAAGGGCGTGGGGCTTAGTTCTATAGGTGGACGCCTTTCGAGATATCGCCATAAAGGTGGACCAGGGGTGACTCTAGAATGTGTTTGTACGATATTGGTATCAAATTAAAAGTATTAACGAGAGCTTTAAAAGGGAGTGGTGGTAGTTGTATATGTGAAGGCGTTTTCCAGATATCGACCAAAATGTGGACCAGGGTGACCCAGAACATCATCTGTTGGATACCGCTAATTTATTTATATATGTAATACCTGCCAAGATTTCAAGGATTCTTTATTTCGCCCTGCAGAACTTTTTCATTTTCTTCTACTTAATATGGTAGGTGTCACAACCATTTTACAAAGTTTTTTCTAAAGTTATATTTCGCGTCAATAAACCAATCCAATTACCATGTTTCATCCCTCTTTTCGTATTTGGTATAGAATTATGGCATTTTTTTAATTTTTCGTAATTTTCGATATCGAAAAAGTGGGCGTGGTTACGGTCCGATTTCGTTAATTTTAAACAGCGATCTGAAATGCGTGCCCAGGAACCTACATACCAAATTTCATCAAGATACCTCAAAATTTACTCAAGTTATCGTGTTAACGGCCATGCGGAAGGACAGACGGACGACTGTGTATAAAAACTGAGCGTGGCTTCAACCGATTTGGCCGTTTTCACGGAAAACAATTATCATCATAATATCTATGCCCCTACCAAATTTCAAAAGAATTGGTAAATTTTTTTTCGACTTATGGCATTAAAAGTATCCTAGACCAATTAAATGAAAAAGGGCGGAGCCACGCCCATTTTCAAATTTTCTTTAATTTTTGTATTTTGTTGCACCATATCATTACTGTAGTTGAATGTTGACATAATTTACATATATACTGTAAAGATATTAAATTTTTTGTTAAAATTTTACTTTAAAAAAAAATTTTTTTTAAAGTGGGCGTGGTCCTTCTCCGATTTTGCTAATTTTTATTATGCATACATACAGTAATAGGAGTAACGTTCCTGCCAAATTTCATCATGATATCTTCAACGACTGCCAAATTACAGCTTGCAAAATTTTAAATTACCTTCTTTTAAAAGTGGGCGGTGCCACGCCCATTGTCCAAAATTTTACTAGTTTTCTATTCTGTGTCATAAGGTCCACCCATATACCAAGTTTCATCGTTTTAGCTTTCTTTGGTAATGAATTATCGCACTTTTTCGGTTTTTCGAAATTTTCGATATCGAAAAAGTGGGCGTGGTTATGGTCCGATTTCGTTCATTTTAAATAGCGATCTGAGATGAGTGCTCAGGAACCTACATACCAAATTTCATCAATTTACCTCAACATTTACTAAAGTTATCGTGTTAACGGACGGACGGACGGACATGGCTCAATCAAATTTTATTTCGATCCTGATTATTTTGATATATGGAAATCTATATCTATCTCGGTTCCTTTATACCTGTACAACCAACCGTTATCCAATCAAACCTAATATACTCTGTGAGCTCTGCTCAACTGAGTATAAATATCACTTATTTGGTTTTTTTTACACTCAGCGTGCTTTGCACACAGAGTATATTAACTTCGATTGGATAACGGTTGGTTGTACAGTTAAAGGAATCGAGATATATAGACTTCCATATATCGAAATCATCAGTATCGAACAAAAAATTTGATTAGCCCATATCCGCCCGTCCGTCCGTTAACACGATAATTTGAGTAAATATTGATATATCTTCACCAAATTTGGTACACGAGCTTATCTAGACCCAGAATAGATTGGTATTGAAAATGAGCGAAATCGGATGATAACCACGCCCACTTTTTATATATATAACATTTTGGAAAACACAGAAAACCTGATTATTTAGTAAATAATACACCTAGAAGGTTGAAATTTGAGTTGTGGACTGATATTGAGACTCTTGATAAAAATTTGGAAAAAATTTTAACATGGGCGTGGCACCGCCCACTTGTGATAAAATCAATTTTACAAATATTATTAATCATAAACCAAAAATCGTTAAACCTATCGTAACAAAATTCAGCAGAGATGTTGCCTTTACTATAAGGAATGCTTTGAAGAAAAATTAACGAAATCGGTTAAGGACCATGCCCACTTTTATATAAAATATTTTTAAAAGGGTCGTGGACGAATAAAATAAGCTATATCTTTGCAAAAAATTGCTTTATATCAATGGTATTTCATTTCCCAATAACAATAAATAGGAAAAACTTCAAATTTTAAAAAATGGGCGTGGCACCGCCCCTTTTATGACTAAGCAATTTTCTATGTTACGGGAGCCATAACTCGAAGAAAAATTAACGGATCGTAATAAAATTGGGTACATAGATTTTTCCTATAGCAGGAAATATTTCTAGTAAAAATGGACGGGATCGGTTAAAGACCACGGCAACTTAGATATAAAACAAATTTAAACGGTCGTAGACTAGAATAATAAACTATAACTTAGCAAAAAATAGTTTTGAATCAATGATATTTCACTTATCAAGTTTTATGGTAAGAGGAACAATTTTAACGGGCGGTGCCACGTGTTTTGTAGAAAAGTAATTTATCTGAAATGAAATGTGCGATTAAAGCTCACGCCGAGTATATAATGTTCGGTTACACTCGAACTTAGACACCTTTACTTGTTTTTAACTATATTTATTTAGCAGGAGGATACAATAATACTAATTAGCAGTTTGAAAATAGATAGAACCAATTAAGTATCACGTTGTACATTTCTCTATTTTTCCTTGTCATTATACACATATCACGTAATCATCCTCAAATGAGTGTACCAACTGTGCAAATACTTACAGTGATGGAAAAAAGAATAGGGGCAATTTACTGCCAAAAACTAAATCATTTATATCAGCAGAGCTTCAAGATCTTCCTTGGAATAGAGCTCTCTATAAAAATTACATTTAACGGTTTTTGCAATAAATTACATTTTATGACTCAATAACCTATATTACTATTTTAATTACTTTACATGCAGGATCGCCTCGTTGTTATTTTTTGTTTTTGTTTTAGGTGTACCACCTATGTAGGTCTACTACTCGTGGTCAAAAAAATAAGATTGTGTTGATTCGATTTTGTACAGCAATTTTTAAAAATTTTCCATGCTCTACTCTGGATATAAACACGTCCATCTATATATTTGCTTTTGCAACTCTTTTCACAGGGATCTGTAAGGTCATAATATTTCATTTTGTTATACTCAGTTGAGCATAGCTCACAGAGTATATTAACTTTGATTGGATAACGGTTGGTTGTACATATATAAAGGAATCGAGATAGATATAGACTTCCATATATCAAAATAATCAGGATCGAAAAAAAATTTGATTGAGCCATGTCCGTCCGTCCGTCTGTCCGTTGACACGATAACTTGAGTTAATTTTGAGGTATCTTTAAGAAATTTGGTATGCAGGTTCCTAGGCACTCATCTCAGATTGCTATTTAAAATGAACGATATCGGACTATAACCACGCCCACTTTTTCGATATCGAAAATTTCGAAAAATTGAAAAAGTGCGATAATTCATTACCAAATACGGATAAAGCGATGAAACTTGGTAGGCGAGTTGAACTTATGACGCAGAATAGAAAATTAGTAAAATTTTGGGCAATGGGTGTGGCACCGCCCACTTTTAAAAGAAGGTAATTTAAAAGTTTTGCAAGCTGTAATTTGGCAGTCGTTGAAGATATCATGATGAAATTTGGCAAGAACGTTACTCCTATTACCATAAGTATGCTTAATAAAATTTAGAAAAATCGGATGAAGAACACGCCCACTTTTAAAAAAAAATTTTTTTAAAGTCAAATTTTAACAAAAAATTTAATATCTTTACTGTGTATATGTAAATTATGTCAACATTCAACTCCAGTAATGATATGGTGCAACAAAATACAAAAATAAAAGAAAATTTCAAAATGGGCATGGCTTCGCCCTTTTTCATTTAATTTGTCTAGGATACTTTTAACGCCATAAGTCGAACAAAAATTTACCAATCCTTATGAAATTTTGTAGGGGCATATATTCTAGGACGATAACTGTTTTCTGTGAAAAAGGGCGAAATTGTTTGAAACCACGCCCAGTTTTTATACACATTCGACCGTCTGTCCTTCCGCTCGGCCGTTAACACGATAACTTGAGCAAAAATCGATATATCTTTACTAAACTCAGTTCACGCACTTATCTGAACTCACTTTGTATCGGTATAAAAAATGGCCGAAATCCGACTCTGACCACGCCCGCTTTTTCGATATCGAAAATTACGAAAAATGAAAAAAATGCCATAATTCTATACCAAATACGAAAAAAGGGATGAAATGTGGTAAGGTAATTGGATTGTTTTATTGACGCGAAATATAACTTTAGAAAAAACTTTATAAAATGGTTGTGACACCTACCATATTAAGTAGAAGAAAATGAAAAAGTTCTGCAGGGCGAAATAAAAAACCATTAAAATCTTGGCAGGTATTACATATATAAATAAATTAGCGGTATCCAACAGATGATGTTCTGGGTCACCCTGGTCCACATTTTGGTCGATATCTGGAAAACGCCTTCACATATACAACTACCACCACTCCCTTTTAAAACTCTCATTAATACTTATCTTGTTTGGTTGATTTTCCGACAGGGTGGATAAATGATGTATATTGGAACGATTTTCCGTCATCCCTTGTCAAATTTGGTTTTGAGACAAACCGGTTTCGGCGTTGTGCCATCATCAGTGTCGATTTTCGTTCTGATCTGTTGTTGTCATTTGTCCTGTATTTATAGTTCGTAGGTATATGAGCAGGTATTGTCAAATTGATGCTTGTGTATATTTAGTTATGTGTATGTGCTGAGTGTTCGTTCAGAACCGAGGGTGGTTTACTAATCGATTTGTGTGGCTGACTGGGGTAGGTAGAAATCTGTGATTTTAGTCGTTTGACCTTCTTTGTCGGTTTTTTGTTTTGGTGTGTTAATTGTTTTGTTTTTGTTTGTTGTTGTGCGTTTGTCTGTTGTACCTGTGTGTTTAAGTTGTTTCCTGTAAACAAGTTTTAAAGGCTCGAATATTGTGTCAGAAATGGTGTTTGTCTGTTCGTTTATTATTCTACCGTCGAATGTTTTCTGTTTGTAGATTTCCATGTTTTCGAGTACGTTGAGACGTCGGCCCTTTTCTTGTATGTGAAGAACCCTAACTGTTTTATTGATGTTTGCTGGGGAACATTCATTAATACCTTTAATTTGATACCCATACCCATATCGTACAAACTCATTCTAGAGTCACCCATGGTCCACCTTTATGGCGATATCTCGAAAAGGCGTCCACCTATAGAACTAAGGCCCACTCATTTTTAAAATGCTCATTAACTCCTTTCGTTTGATACCCATATCGTACTAACAAAGTCTAGAGTCACCCCTGGTCCACCTTTATGGCGATATCCCTAAATGGCGTCCACCTATAGAACTAAGGCCCACGCCCTTTTAAAATACTCATTAACACCTTTCATTTGATACCTATGTATATCGTACAAACACATTCCAGGGTTGCCCTAGGTTCATTTTCCTACATGGTGATTTTCCCTTATTTTGTCTCCATAGCTCTCAGCTGAGTATGCAATGTTCGGTTACACCCGAACGTAGCCTTCCTTACTTGTTTTTTAATAAATTAAAAATTTTCACAGGTGGGTATAATTTCCTTCGCAGGTAAGTAGTACCTTTTCTAAGTGAGTGAGTGAGGTGAGTATAATTTTCTGCAGGGGTAAGTTTAATTTTCTTCACAACTACTAGTCGAAAATGTTAACCCCTTACTTAAAACCAAAAAATAGGATCGGAAGATAAAGATGAATCTCTCCCCGCTGGTGGACCCGACACAAGCCTTCATACTTTCATTTTCGAAAGTAATAGAATGGAGGATTTTTACTCTAAATGGTCAACAAACATCACAAGGGACTAACCTAACATCTCTAGTATATTCCTAAAAAACATATCCCTTTCCCCATTCCACAAGGTGCCTACAGCTTCGATAGAGCAGAAATATCAAAAATGCGCTGAATGTTATGAAAGTTGCATGTCGCAAATTATCGACACCATGCAACTGTTGAGACCCCCTACTAATACACCTCAACCGCACCACCGAAATATTCCACTATAGTTAATAAGGCTGGCCAGCATTTAAAACATGTTTACGGAGGTCTATGGTTATCATCCCCAATTAACCCAAGCGGAAAAACCACAATTCTTGGTAGCTGCGAAACAACCCTACTCCCAACGGCAATAGTCCCTATACATTACGTGAGGTAATATATAAAGCTCTCGTTGACCAAGGCTCTCAAAATACGTGTTTGGCGTCCCCAATCCAACAACTTGCGAAGTCACACTTTGCTCCTCTGATTTAAAGAAAAAGATTTGTATTTGCTATTTTACACCATCAACTCACTAATTTTCCCCCAACTAATAAAGTCTCCAAAGGCAGCTCAACCCTTCAAAAATGGATATGCTTATCATCGCGGTATAGCCCCCAAGAAGCGCTTATCGCTCAGTTTCTGATGGGTACCCAGCGGATCAGTCCGCGACCTAGTATCGGCCTTCACCATTTAAGTCAGTGAGGCAACATAACCGGATCTCAGCAGCCTATTCAAACCCCCGGCAATCTGATCCAGATCGAGAACCAATGTTGTGAGGCCCACTAAATCACCAAAACCACACCGCCACTACAGGAAACTCTCTGAATGACGTATTACATACAGGCCCGATTTTCAACTGGCGCCCCTACAAGTTCATTTTCGATGGCGACTTCGAAAAAATGTATCGCAAAATTGACGTCAAGGAAGAAGATCAAGGCTTCAAAAGAGCTCTCTTAAGGAAAGCCCTTCAAAATCCGATAGAAGATTTCAAACAAAAAACTGTAACTTTGGGTGTTAAATACGCTCCATACCTCGCAATCCGCACAAGGAAAAAATACTCGGCATCATACTAAGAGAAGCTTATGTAGATGGTGTCCCCTCTGGCGGACACGATAGTGCATTCACGATTCTATGACTCAAAATATCGATGCTCTTAAATTAGCAGGCGTTCCTCTAAGAAAAATCAAACAAAATGGCTGGAATCAATACCAGGCTCTGATGTCCTAGATACAGAATTTCTCAAATTGCATGACACTACTAAAACCTTAGGAATACAATGGAACGTATTAGCTGACTTGTTTTCGTACTCATACAACGAAATTTCCGACTTTAAGTGAAATACACAACGGTAAATATTCTCAGGCGTAACGAAACTATTTGACCTGGCAGAATAGCTATCACGAATAGTGGTCTTAGCCAAAATCATTCTGCAATAGCTCTGGTAAGAAGGAACCGACTGGGATGAAGAAGTCAAACGGGAATCCTTTTGCAAGTGGAACACCTTTCGTGCAAGTCTCCCAGCTATTGGCAGTGTAAATATCCCTCGATGGGTGCAATTTTCCCCTAACAAATGCATTCAAATTCACGGTTTCTCTGATGCCATGCGTTTGCTGCATGTGTTTATATAAGAGTGCAGCACGATGAGAATTCTGCTTCAACCCACCTCTTTATGGCAGTAACCAATATCGTACCCCTGCGAACAGTCCACAATTGTAGGTACACATATAGGTATACTAGCAGACCCGTCAGACGTTGTTCGGCCCTAAATTTGGTCTATCTCCATACATTTTAAAAAGCTTTTTCCGTCTAGCTCTATACCCCCCCCCCCCCCCCCCCTTCCTCACTTTTTCTTAATCATTTTATTCACTCCTCCATCCGTATTTTCGCTATATCTATCTCTATTTTCGTCTCACTCTATCTCTTTCTCAGTCTCTTTCTCCTTCTCTCTTTTCTCTTCTCTAAAGTTTTTCCCATTCTTCTTCATCCCTTATTGCCAGGCAAATCGAATAGGACGTATGTAAATAGTTATGTGGGTATTATTAATTCATGTCTTTATTTCGGCTTCGCATGCACATTTATCAGTTTTGCCAGGTTAATGCAACTAAATCGAATATCACAATGAAAATTACTTTAAAGCTCTCAGCAACAACTTTCATTTGATATCCATATTACACACACATTCTAGGGGTATCCGGGTCCAGGTTTTGCCCATATCTTGAGACCCTAGTCACCCAGTGGTATAAAAATTACTCTGTACTAAAGCACTCATCAACAGCTTCAATTTGATACCCATAATGTAAAAACACATCCTAGTGTTACCCTGAGGCACGTTTTGGCCTATATGTCGAGACCCTTCACAAATAGGTATGAAAACTACCCTGTACTAAAGCACTCATCAACAGCTTTCATTTGTTATCCATATTGTATAAACATATTCTAGGGGTACCCGCGTCCACGTTTTCGCTTATATCTCGAGACCCTAGTTACCCGCGTATCAAAGTACTCATTCGATACCCATATTGTACAAACATATCCCAGGATTATCCACGTCCACGTTTTGATCTCAAGACCCTATCCAGAACGGGATAAAAATTAGCCTATGCCTGTCTCCTGGTTGTAAGCTACCCCTGCACCAATTTTCAGCCAAATATGTTCATCCGTTACTTCCTCTTCAATCACTCTTTATCTATTAAAAAAAAGCGCATCAAAATCCGTTGCGTATTTTTAAAGGTTTAAGCATTCAAAAGGACATAAGGCCGTGACACAATGACATTTTTCATAAAGATGCGCTTAACACAAGCTTATGCATTCCAATAATATTGCCACAATCAACCAAGATGTTGCGTTTGTAAATATGAAAGAACTTCACACTTGGCAATTGAAGTTTATTTCGCCTTGCCCATTAACATAAAAAATTTCCCAAAGCACTGGTATAAACATTATCCCTATGCAACAAAGATACTTGCTAATATATTTTGTGTCGTATTCATTTGTTATATTACAGTTTTTACTTGCGAAAATGTTAGAAAATTTACCAACCAGTGGGAAAAATAATTTCACTTGCAAAGTGTGTCAACTCCCTTAATCAAAACAAATGTCACATTCTTCTTCTTATGATTTGCTTGTAACAAAATTTGGGAGGTGCATACTTTTCAATATCAGATGGCGCCAGTGTCGCTCATTCCACCGTTCTCCATAAAAATGCGTGCAATCTACTCATAATGCATAAGCTTGTGTTAAACTCATCTATATGAAAAGCTGCTTATGCGTCGGACCTAATAGGGACAGAAAAAGCGACTTTGTTTTATACTATGTAGTGATGTACATCCATACATACCTATAAACCTACGCCCGAAGTTAAATAACGCAGCGAATGCTATATATGTACGTATGTATGTGTCGCATCAAGCCTCACTCAAAAGCAATTAGCGCGAACAGTTCACAGCGAACAAACACACATACGCATTTTTTGATAAAAATGTTACTTTTGTTTAAACAATTTGGCTGATATAAGAAAGGAATCAAGTATTTTTTTTGATGCAGATCGAAGGTAAATATTTCAAAGTTTTACTGAAAAGTAGAATTTTTGAAATACATCCATCAGTTTATGAGTTATAGCTGTGCAAACAAAAATTTTATGATTTTTTGCTACATTTTGGCAGTTTGCCACGCCCCTATAATATATATCTTCAAATTATATTAACTGTACCATCTCACGTAGCTAAGCTTTCAAATGCAAAAAACCGTTTTAAAATCGGAGTATTCTGTGTTAAGTTATGTGCATACATGGCATTTAGCGACTTTATTTTATACGATTTACTAGCAGACCCAGCAGACGTTGTTCTGCCCTAAATTTGGCCTAACTGCATACATTTTAATAAGCTTTTTCCGTCTAACTGTGCCCTACCCCTCTACACTTTTTCCTAAACTCTTTATTCACTCCTCCCTCCCTCTTTTCTGCTTCATCTCTATATTCGTCTCATTCTATCTCTTTCTCAGTCTCCTTCTCTCTTTTCTCTTCTCTCAAGTTTTTCCCCTTCTACTTCATCTCTCATTGCCAGTCCCAGAGAGTGGTATGTATTTTGTTCCAGTCCCACTCCGAGTCTCAGTCTCAGTCCCAGTCCTAGCCCTAATCCCAGTCACAGTCCGTCTCTATTATAATTCCCGGAAAAAAGCATCGAAAATACTAATATAGGCAAATTTATATACGAAATTTCAGGCAAATCGAATAGGACTTATGCAAATAAGTATGTGGGTATCATTAATTCATGTCCTTATTTCGGCTTCGCATGCATATTTATCAGTTTTGCCAGGTTGATACGACTAAATCGAATATCACAATGAACTTCAGAGCTCTCAGCAACAGCTTTCATTTGATATCCATAATACACACACATTCTAGCAGTATCCGGGTCCATGTTTTGGCCTATATTTCGAGACCCTAGCACTCAGCGGTGTAAAACTTACTCTGTACTAAAGCATCCATCAACAGCTTCAATTTGATACCCATTATGTAAAAACACATTCTAGGTGTATCCGGGTCCACGTTTTGGGCTATATCTCGAGACACTATCCTCCCAGTTGTATGAAAATTATCCTGTACTATAGCACTCATCAACAGCTTTCATTTGATATCCATATTGTATAAACACATACAAGGGGTACCCGGGTCCACGTTTTGGGCTATATCTCGATACCCTAGCCTCCCAGTTGTATGAAAATTATCCTGTACTATAGCACTCATCAACAGCTTTCATTTGATATCCATATTTTATAAGCACATTCTAGGGGTACCCGGGCCCACGTTTTGGGCTATATCTCGAGACCCTAGCCTCCCAGTTGTATGAAAATTATCCTGTACTATAGCACTCATCAACAACTTTCATTTGATATCCATATTTTATAAGCACATTCTAGGGGTACCCGGGTCCACGTTTTGGGCTATATCTCGAGACCCTAGCCTCCCAGTTGTATGAAAATTATCCTGTACTATAGCACTCATAAACAGCTTTCATTTGATATCCATATTTTATAAGCACATTCTAGGGGTACCCGAGTCCACGTTTTGGGCTATATCTCGAGACCCTAGCCTCCCAGTTGTATGAAAATTATCCTGTACTATAGCACTCATCAACAGCTTTCATTTGATATCCATATTTTATAAGCACATTTTAGGGGTACCCGGGTCCACGTTTTGGGCTATATCTCGAGACCCTAGTCACCCAGGGGTATGAAAATTATCCTGCAATATAGTACTCATCAACAGCTTTCATTTGATATCCGTATTTTATAAGCACATTCTAGTGGTACCCGGGTCCACGTTTTGGGCTATATCTCGAGACCCTAGTCACCCAGGGGTATGAAAATTATCCTGTACTATAGCACTCATCAACAGCTTTCATTTGATATCCATATTTTATAAGCACATTCTAGGAGTACCCGGGTCCACGTTTTGGGCTATATCTCGAGACCCTAGCCTCCCAGTTGTATGAAAATTATCCTGTACTATAGCACTTATCAACAGCTTTCATTTGATATCCATATTTTATAAGCACATTCTAGGGGTACCCGAGTCCACGTTTTGGGCTATATCTCGAGACCCTAGTCACCCAGGGGTATGAAAATTATCCTGTACTATAGCACTCATCAACAACTTTCATTTGATATCCATATTTTATAAGCACATTCTAGTGGTACCCGGGTCCACGTTTTGGGCTATATCTCGAGACCCTAGTCACCCAGGGGTATGAAAATTATCCTGTACTATAGCACTCATCAACAGCTTTCATTTGATATCCGTATTTTATAAGCACATTCTAGTGGTACCCGGGTCCACGTTTTGGGCTATATCTCGAGACCCTAGTCACCCAGGGGTATGAAAATTATCCTGTACTATAGCACTCATCAACAACTTTCATTTGATATCCATATTTTATAAGCACATTCTAGGGGTACCCGGGTCCACGTTTTGGGCTATATCTCGAGACCCTAGCCTCCCAGTTGTATGAAAATTATCCTGTACTATAGCACTCATCAACAGCTTTCATTTGATATCCATATTTTATAAGCACATTCTAGGGGTACCCGAGTCCACGTTTTGGGCTATATCTCGAGACCCTAGCCTCCCAGTTGTATGAAAATTGTCCTGTACTATAGCACTTATTAACAGCTTTCATTTGATATCCATATTGTATAAACACATTCTAGGGGTACCCGGGTCCACGTTTTGGGCTATATCTCGAGACCCTATCCTCCCAGTTGTATGAAAATTATCCTCTACTATAGCGCTCATCAACAGCTTTCATTTGATATCCATATTTTATAAGCACATTCTAGGGGTACCCGAGTCCACGTTTTGGGCTATATCTCGAGACCCTAGCCTCCCAGTTGTATGAAAATTATCCTGTACTATAGCACTCATCAACAGCTTTCATTTGATATCCATATTGTATAAACACATCCTAGGGGTACCCGGGTCCACGTTTTGGGCTATATCTCGAGACCCTAGCCTCCCAGTTGTATGAAAATTATCCTGTACTGTAGCACTCATCAACAGCTTTCATTTGATATCCATATTTTATAAGCACATTCTAGCGGTACCCGGGTCCACGTTTTGGGCTATATCTCGAGACCCTAGCCTCCCAGTTGTATGAAAATTATCCTGTACTATAGCACTCATCAACAGCTTTGATTTGATATCCATATTTTATAAGCACATTCTAGCGGTACCCGGGTCCACGTTTTGGGCTATATCTCGAGACCCTAGCCTCCCAGTTGTATGATAATTATCCTGTACTATAGCACTCATCAACAGCTTTCATTTGATATCCATATTGTATAAACACATTCTAGGGGCACCCGGGTCCACGTTTTTATCTCAAGACCCTAGACACGTAGCGAAAAAAAAGGTAGACGCTGGCCGATTCTCAGACCCACCCAATAGGCTCACAAAATTTCATGAGAATCGGTTCAGCCGTTTCGGAGGAGTTCAGCCTCTAAAACCGTGACAGAAGAATTTTATATATTAGATTAGCAGACCCGTCAGACGTTGTTCTGCCATAAATTTGGTATATCTCCATACATTTTAATAAACTATTTCCGTCTAACTCTGCCGCCCCCCCTCCCCCTCCTCACTTTTTCTTAATCCTTTTATTCACTCCTCCCTCCGTCTTTTTGCTTCATCTATCTCTATTTTCGTCTCACTCTATCTCTTTCTCAGTCTCCTCTCCTTCCGTCTTTTCTCTTCTCTAAAGTTTTTCCCATTCTTCTTCATCCCTTATTACCAGGCAAATCGAATTGGACGTATGTAAATAGTTTGTATGTGGGTATTATTAATTCATGTCTTTATTTCTGCTTCGCATGCACATTTATCAGTTTTGCCAGGTTAATGCAACTAAATCGAATATCACAATGAAATTTACTTTAAAGCAACAACTTTCATTTGATATCCATATTACACACACATTCTAGGGGTATCCCGGTCCAGGTTTTGCCCATATCTTGAGACCCTAGTCACCCAGCGGTATAAAAATTACTCTGTACTAAAGCACTCATCAACAGCTTCAATTTGATACCCATAATGTAAAAACACATCCTAGTGTTACCCTGATGCTCATTTTGGCCTATATCTCGATACCTTCACAAATAGGTATGAAAGCACTCATCAACAGCTTTCATTTGTTATCCATATTGTATAAACACTTTCTAGGGGTACCCGGGTCCACGTTTTGGCCTCAATCTCGAGACCCTAGTCACCAATAGGTATGAAAACTACCCTTTACTAAAGCACTCATCAACAGCTTTCATTCGTTATCCATATTCTATAAACACATTCTAAGGATACTCGCGTCCACGTTTTCGCTTATATCTCGAGACCCTAGTTACACGTGGGTACGAAAAATACCCCGTATCAAAGTACTCATAAACCGCTTACATTCGATACCCATATTGTACAAACATATCCCAGGATAACCCGGGCTCACGTTTTGATCTCAAGACCCTATCCAGAACGGGATAAAATTAACCTATGTCTGTCTTCTGGTTCTAAGCTACCCCTCCACAAATTTTCAGCCAAATATGTTCATCCGTTACTTCCTCTTCAATCACTGTTTATCTATTAAAAAAGGCGCTTCATTTTGTATTCATTGCGTATTTTTAAAGGTTTAAGCATTCAAAGGGACATATGGACAGAAAAAGCGACCTTGTTTTATACTATGTAGTGATGTATATCCATACATACCTATAAACCTACGCCCGAAGTCAAATAACGCAGCGAATGCTATATATGTACGTATGTATGTGTAGCATCAAGCCTCACTCAAAAGCAATTAGCGCGAACAGCTCACAGGGAACAAACACACATACGAATTTTTTGTTAAAAATGTTACTTTTGTTTAAACAATTTGGCTGATATAAGAAAGGAATCAAGTATTTTTTTGATGCAGATCGAAGGTAAATATTTCAAAGTTTTACTGAAAAGTAGAATTTTTTAAATCCATCCATCCGTTTATGAGTTATAGCTGTGTAAACAAAAATTTTATGATTTTTTACTACATTTTGGCAATTTGCCACGCCCCTCTAATATATACCTTCAAATTATATAAACTGTACTATCTCACGTAGCTAAGCTTTCAAATGCAAAAAACCGTTTTAAAATCGGAGTATTCTGTATGAAGTTATGTGCATACATGGCATTTAGCGACTTTATTTTATAAGATTTATAGATATACTAGCCTTTACCCGCGGCCCCGTCCGCAAGGAGAAAATTAGATATATGGGCTATTCACGTTAGCCTGCTTATCAAATTATCTGCTTAAAAAATTTTTTTTTTGTCTAATGCATTTTATTTTTGTAATTGAGTAAAAAAAGAACTAAATGAGCTGATAACCTGATATGTTCCCCAAATGATCCCGAAATTATCCAGAAAAAGCCATGAAATGATCCCGACGCTATCGCGGGCGGAACCGCGAAGTTCCCGTAATAGTCCCAAAAAAACCCGAAATGACAACGACACGATTCCAGACTTATCCAGAGAAACACACAGAAATGATCCCTGAAGGGTACCAAAGTGATCCCGAAATAGTCCCGAAAAATTCCGAAATTACCCTGACGTGCTCTCGGAGGGATCTCAAAAACCATCCAGGAAGGGTTCCTAAATTATCCAGAAAAAGTTCCGAAATGACCCCGACGGCTCCACCACGGATCGCGAAAGCCATAGAGAAATTATTCCAGAAGGGTCCCAAAATAATCCCGAAATAGTCCGAAAATGGCCCCGATGGGATCCCGCACGGATTCAGCTGTAATCCCGGAAGGGTTCCATAACTATCCCGAAAAAGTAACAAAAAAAATCTAAAAATGACTCCTACGGCATCCTGTACGGATCCAGAAATGACCTCGGAAGGGTCCCCAAATGATCCCAACATGGTCCCGAAATGACCCTGATGGATCCGGCAAACGATCAAGATTTGATGCCGGAAAGGTCCCCAAATGATCACCTAATAGTCCCGAAATAACCCTGACGGGATCCCATCCGGTTCCCGAAAACCATCCAGAAATGATGCCGAAAGGGTCCCCAAATGATCCCGTATTAGTCCAGAAAAAGTCCCGAAATAAGCCCGACGGTATTCCGGATAGATCCAGAAAACCATCTAGAAATGATGCCGGAAGGTACCCCAAATGATCCCGAATTAGTTCCAAAATGACCCCGACAGAATCCCGGGCCGATCCCGAAAACCATCCAGAAATGATGAAATGATGCCAAAACGGACCCCATATGATCCCGAAAAAGTCCCGAAATGACCCCGACGGGATCCCGGACGGATCACGAAAACCATCCAGAAATGATAGCGGAATGGACCCCAAATGATCCAGAAAAAGTCCCGAAATGACCCCGACGGGATCCCGGATGGATACCGAAAACTATCCAGAAATGATGCCGCTAGGTACCACAAATGATCCCGAAATGACCCCGTCGCGATCTCGGACGGTTCCCGAAAACTGTCCAGAAATGGTGCCGGAAAGGTCCTCAAATGATCCCCTAATATTCCCAACATGACCCTGATGGGATCCCGGACGGACCCCGAGAACCATCCAGAAATAATGCCGAAAGGGTCTCCAAATGATCCCGTGTTAGTCGAGAAAAAGTCCCGAAATGACCCCGAGGGGATCCCGGACGGATCCCGAAAACCATCCAGAAATGATCCCGAAATAGTCCCTAACGAGTCCCGAAATGTCCATGACGGGATCTCAAACGGATCCCTATCCATCCAGGAATGATCTTGGCCCAAAATGATCCCGAAATAGTTTCGGAAAAGTCCACAAATTACCCTGACGGGATCCCGGACGAATCCTGAAAACCATGTTTAAATGATCCCAAAAAAGTCCCGAAATGACCCCGACGGGATCTCGGATGGATCCCCAAAACCATCTAGAAATGATGAAGGAAGGTACCCGAATTGATTCCGAAAAAGTTTTGAAATGACCCCGACGGGATTCCGGACAGATCCCGAAAATCATCCAGAAATGAAGCCAGAAGGGACCCCAAATGATCCCGAAAAAACCCGAAATGACCCCGAAGGAATCTCGAAAACCATCCAGAAATGATAACGGAAGGGACCCCAAATGATCCCGAAAAAGTTTCGAAATGACCCCGAAGGGATCCCGGACCGATCCCGATAACTATCCAGAAATGATGCCGGAAAGGTCCTCAAATGAACCCTTAATAGTCCCTAAATGACTTTGAATGGATCCCCGACGGATCCCGGAAGCTATCCAGAAAGATGCCGGAAAGGTTCCCAAATGATCCCCAAATAGTTCCGAAATGACCCTGCCGGGATCCCGGACGGATCCCGAAAACTATCCAGAAATGATGGCGAAAGGGTCCCCAAAAGATCCCGTATTAGTGGCGAAAAAGTCTCGAAATGACCACGACGGAATCCCTAACGGATACCGAAAACCATCCAGAAATGATGCCGGAAAGGTCTTCAAATGATCACCTAATAGTCCCGAAATAACCCTGCCGGGGTCCCGGACGGATCCCGAAAACCATCCAGAAATGATGCCGAAAGGTACCCCAAATGAACCCGAAATAATCCCGAAATGACCCAGATGGGATCCCGGACGGATCCCGAAAACTATCCAGAAATAATGCCAAAAGGGACCCCATATGATCCCGAAAAAGTCCCGAAATGACCCGGACGGACCACAAAAACCATCCAGAAATGATGGCGGAAGGGACCCCATATGATCCCGAAAGATCCCGAAAAGACCACGACGAGATACCGGACGGATCCCGAAAACCATCCAGAAATGATGCCGAAAGCGTCCCCAAATGATCCCGTATTAGTCGAGAAATATTCCCGAAATGACCCCGACGGGATCCCGAACGGATCCCGTAAACCATTTAGAAATGGTACCGGAAGGTATCTCAAATGATCCCGAAATAGTACCGAAATGAGCCTGACGGGATCCCGGACGGATCCCGAAAACCATCTAGAAATGTTGCCGGAAGGTACCCCAAATGATCCCGAAATAGTCCCGAAATGATAAAAATGTATAAAAACTGAGCGTGGCTTCAACCGATTTGGCCGTTTTCACGGAAAACAATTATCATCATAATATCTATGCCCCTACCAAATTTCAAAAGAATTGGTAAATTTTTTTTCGACTTATGGCATTAAAAGTATCCTAGACCAATTAAATGAAAAAGGGCGGAGCCACGCCCATTTTCAAATTTTCTTTAATTTTTGTATTTTGTTGCACCATATCATTACTGTAGTTGAATGTTGACATAATTTACATATATACTGTAAAGATATTAAATTTTTTGTTAAAATTTTACTTTAAAAAAAAATTTTTTTTAAAGTGGGCGTGGTCCTTCTCCGATTTTGCTAATTTTTATTATGCGTACATACAGTAATAGGAGTAACGTTCCTGCCAAATTTCATCATGATATCTTCAACGACTGCCAAATTACAGCTTGCAAAATTTTAAATTACCTTCTTTTAAAAGTGGGCGGTGCCACGCCCATTGTCCAAAATTTTACTAGTTTTCTATTCTGTGTCATAAGGTCAACCCATATACCAAGTTTCATCGTTTTAGCTTTCTTTGGTAATGAATTATCGCACTTTTTCGGTTTTTCGAAATTTTCGATATCGAAAAAGTGGGCGTGGTTATGGTCCGATTTCGTTCATTTTAAATAGCGATCTGAGATGAGTGCTCAGGAACCTACATACCAAATTTCATCAATTTACCTCAACATTTACTCAAGTTATCGTGTTAACGGACGGACGGACGGACGGACGGACATGGCTCAATCAAATTTTGTTTCGATCCTGATTATTTTGATATATGGAAGTCTATATCTATCTCGGTTCCTTTATACCTGTACAACCAACCGTTATCCAATCAAACCTAATATACTCTGTGAGCTCTGCTCAACTGAGTATAAATATCACTTATTTGGTTTTTTTTACACTCAGCGTGCTTTGCACACAGAGTATATTAACTTCGATTGGATAACGGTTGGTTGTACAGTTAAAGGAATCGAGATATATAGACTTCCATATATCGAAATCATCAGTATCGAACAAAAAATTTGATTAGCCCATATCCGCCCGTCCGTCCGTTAACACGATAATTTGAGTAAATATTGATATATCTTCACCAAATTTGGTACACGAGCTTATCTAGACCCAGAATAGATTGGTATTGAAAATGAGCGAAATCGGATGATAACCACGCCCACTTTTTATATATATAACATTTTGGAAAACACAGAAAACCTGATTATTTAGTAAATAATACACCTAGAAGGTTGAAATTTGAGTTGTGGACTGATATTGAGACTCTTGATAAAAATTTGGAAAAAATTTTAACATGGGCGTGGCACCGCCCACTTGTGATAAAATCAATTTTACAAATATTATTAATCATAAACCAAAAATCGTTAAACCTATCGTAACAAAATTCAGCAGAGATGTTGCCTTTACTATAAGGAATGCTTTGAAGAAAAATTAACGAAATCGGTTAAGGACCATGCCCACTTTTATATAAAATATTTTTAAAAGGGTCGTGGACGAATAAAATAAGCTATATCTTTGCAAAAAAATGCTTTATATCAATGGTATTTCATTTCCCAATAACAATAAATAGGAAAAACTTCAAATTTTAAAAAATGGGCGTGGCACCGCCCCTTTTATGACTAAGCAATTTTCTATGTTACGGGAGCCATAACTCGAAGAAAAATTAACGGATCGTAATAAAATTGGGTACATAGATTTTTCCTATAGCAGGAAATATTTCTAGTAAAAATGGACGGGATCGGTTAAAGACCACGGCAACTTAGATATAAAACAAATTTAAACGGTCGTAGACTAGAATAATAAACTATAGCTTAGCAAAAAATAGTTTTGAATCAATGATATTTCACTTATCAAGTTTTATGGTAAGAGGAACAATTTTAACGGGCGGTGCCACGTGTTTTGTAGAAAAGTAATTTATCTGAAATGAAATGTGCGATTAAAGCTCACGCCGAGTATATAATGTTCGGTTACACTCGAACTTAGACACCTTTACTTGTTTTTAACTATATTTATTTAGCAGGAGGATACAATAATACTAATTAGCAGTTTGAAAATAGATAGAACCAATTAAGTATACACTTTGTACATTTCTCTATTTTTCCTTGTCATTATACACATATCACGTAATCATCCTCAAATGAATGTACCAACTGTGCAAATACTTACAGTGATGGAAAAAAGAATAGGGGCAATTTACTGCCAAAAACTAAATCATTTATATCAGCAGAGCTTCAAGATCTTCCTTGGAATAGAGCTCTCTATAAAAATTACATTTAACGGTTTTTGCAATAAATTACATTTTATGACTCAATAACCTATATTACTATTTTAATTACTTTACATGCAGGATCGCCTCGTTGTTATTTTTTGTTTTTGTTTTAGGTGTACCACCTATGTAGGTCTACTACTCGTGGTCAAAAAAATAAGATTGTGTTGATTCGATTTTGTACAGCAATTTTTAAAAATTTTCCATGCTCTACTCTGGATATAAACACGTCCATCTATATATTTGCTTTTGCAACTCTTTTCACAGGGATCTGTAAGGTCATAATATTTCATTTTGTTATACTCAGTTGAGCATAGCTCACAGAGTATATTAACTTTGATTGGATAACGGTTGGTTGTACATATATAAAGGAATCGAGATAGATATAGACTTCCATATATCAAAATAATCAGGATCGAAAAAAAATTTGATTGAGCCATGTCCGTCCGTCCGTCTGTCCGTTGACACGATAACTTGAGTTAATTTTGAGGTATCTTTAAGAAATTTGGTATGCAGGTTCCTAGGCACTCATCTCAGATTGCTATTTAAAATGAACGATATCGGACTATAACCACGCCCACTTTTTCGATATCGAAAATTTCGAAAAATTGAAAAAGTGCGATAATTCATTACCAAATACGGATAAAGCGATGAAACTTGGTAGGCGAGTTGAACTTATGACGCAGAATAGAAAATTAGTAAAATTTTGGGCAATGGGTGTGGCACCGCCCACTTTTAAAAGAAGGTAATTTAAAAGTTTTGCAAGCTGTAATTTGGCAGTCGTTGAAGATATCATGATGAAATTTGGCAAGAACGTTACTCCTATTACCATAAGTATGCTTAATAAAATTTAGAAAAATCGGATGAAGAACACGCCCACTTTTAAAAAAAAATTTTTTTAAAGTCAAATTTTAACAAAAAATTTAATATCTTTACTGTATATATGTAAATTATGTCAACATTCAACTCCAGTAATGATATGGTGCAACAAAATACAAAAATAAAAGAAAATTTCAAAATGGGCGTGGCTTCGCCCTTTTTCATTTAATTTGTCTAGGATACTTTTAACGCCATAAGTCGAACAAAAATTTACCAATCCTTATGAAATTTTGTAGGGGCATATATTCTAGGACGATAACTGTTTTCTGTGAAAAAGGGCGAAATTGTTTGAAACCACGCCCAGTTTTTATACACATTCGACCGTCTGTCCTTCCGCTCGGCCGTTAACACGATAACTTGAGCAAAAATCGATATATCTTTACTAAACTCAGTTCACGCACTTATCTGAACTCACTTTGTATCGGTATAAAAAATGGCCGAAATCCGACTCTGACCACGCCCGCTTTTTCGATATCGAAAATTACGAAAAATGAAAAAAATGCCATAATTCTATACCAAATACGAAAAAAGGGATGAAATGTGGTAAGGTAATTGGATTGTTTTATTGACGCGAAATATAACTTTAGAAAAAACTTTATAAAATGGTTGTGACACCTACCATATTAAGTAGAAGAAAATGAAAAAGTTCTGCAGGGCGAAATAAAAAACCATTAAAATCTTGGCAGGTATTACATATATAAATAAATTAGCGGTATCCAACAGATGATGTTCTGGGTCACCCTGGTCCACATTTTGGTCGATATCTGGAAAACGCCTTCACATATACAACTACCACCACTCCCTTTTAAAACTCTCATTAATACCTTTAATTTGATACCCATATCGTACAAACTCATTCTAGAGTCACCCATGGTCCACCTTTATGGCGATATCTCGAAAAGGCGTCCACCTATAGAACTAAGGCCCACTCATTTTTAAAATGCTCATTAACTCCTTTCGTTTGATACCCATATCGTACTAACAAAGTCTAGAGTCACCCCTGGTCCACCTTTATGGCGATATCCCTAAATGGCGTCCACCTATAGAACTAAGGCCCACGCCCTTTTAAAATACTCATTAACACCTTTCATTTGATACCTATGTATATCGTACAAACACATTCCAGGGTTGCCCTAGGTTCATTTTCCTACATGGTGATTTTCCCTTATTTTGTCTCCATAGCTCTCAGCTGAGTATGCAATGTTCGGTTACACCCGAACGTAGCCTTCCTTACTTGTTTTTTAATAAATTAAAAATTTTCACAGGTGGGTATAATTTCCTTCGCAGGTAAGTAGTACCTTTTCTAAGTGAGTGAGTGAGGTGAGTATAATTTTCTGCAGGGGTAAGTTAAATTTTCTTCACAACTACTAGTCGAAAATGTTAACCCCTTACTTAAAACCAAAAAATAGGATCGGAAGATAAAGATGAATCTCTCCCCGCTGGTGGACCCGACACAAGCCTTCATACTTTCATTTTCGAAAGTAATAGAATGGAGGATTTTTACTCTAAATGGTCAACAAACATCACAAGGGACTAACCTAACATCTCTAGTATATTCCTAAAAAACATATCCCTTTCCCCATTCCACAAGGTGCCTACAGCTTCGATAGAGCAGAAATATCAAAAATGCGCTGAATGTTATGAAAGTTGCATGTCGCAAATTATCGACACCATGCAACTGTTGAGACCCCCTACTAATACACCTCAACCGCACCACCGAAATATTCCACTATAGTTAATAAGGCTGGCCAGCATTTAAAACATGTTTACGGAGGTCTATGGTTATCATCCCCAATTAACCCAAGCGGAAAAACCACAATTCTTGGTAGCTGCGAAACAACCCTACTCCCAACGGCAATAGTCCCTATACATTACGTGAGGTAATATATAAAGCTCTCGTTGACCAAGGCTCTCAAAATACGTGTTTGGCGTCCCCAATCCAACAACTTGCGAAGTCACACTTTGCTCCTCTGATTTAAAGAAAAAGATTTGTATTTGCTATTTTACACCATCAACTCACTAATTTTCCCCCAACTAATAAAGTCTCCAAAGGCAGCTCAACCCTTCAAAAATGGATATGCTTATCATCGCGGTATAGCCCCCAAGAAGCGCTTATCGCTCAGTTTCTGATGGGTACCCAGCGGATCAGTCCGCGACCTAGTATCGGCCTTCACCATTTAAGTCAGTGAGGCAACATAACCGGATCTCAGCAGCCTATTCAAACCCCCGGCAATCTGATCCAGATCGAGAACCAATGTTGTGAGGCCCACTAAATCACCAAAACCACACCGCCACTACAGGAAACTCTCTGAATGACGTATTACATACAGGCCCGATTTTCAACTGGCGCCCCTACAAGTTCATTTTCGATGGCGACTTCGAAAAAATGTATCGCAAAATTGACGTCAAGGAAGAAGATCAAGGCTTCAAAAGAGCTCTCTTAAGGAAAGCCCTTCAAAATCCGATAGAAGATTTCAAACAAAAAACTGTAACTTTGGGTGTTAAATACGCTCCATACCTCGCAATCCGCACAAGGAAAAAATACTCGGCATCATACTAAGAGAAGCTTATGTAGATGGTGTCCCCTCTGGCGGACACGATAGTGCATTCACGATTCTATGACTCAAAATATCGATGCTCTTAAATTAGCAGGCGTTCCTCTAAGAAAAATCAAACAAAATGGCTGGAATCAATACCAGGCTCTGATGTCCTAGATACAGAATTTCTCAAATTCCATGACACTACTAAAACCTTAGGAATACAATGGAACGTATTAGCTGACTTGTTTTCGTACTCATACAACGAAATTTCCGACTTTAAGTGAAATACACAACGGTAAATATTCTCAGGCGTAACGAAACTATTTGACCTGGCAGAATAGCTATCACGAATAGTGGTCTTAGCCAAAATCATTCTGCAATAGCTCTGGTAAGAAGGAACCGACTGGGATGAAGAAGTCAAACGGGAATCCTTTTGCAAGTGGAACACCTTTCGTGCAAGTCTCCCAGCTATTGGCAGTGTAAATATCCCTCGATGGGTGCAATTTTCCCCTAACAAATGCATTCAAATTCACGGTTTCTCTGATGCCATGCGTTTGCTGCATGTGTTTATATAAGAGTGCAGCACGATGAGAATTCTGCCTCAACCCACCTCTTTATGGCAGTAACCAATATCGTACCCCTGCGAACAGTCCACAATTGTAGGTACACATATAGGTATACTAGCAGACCCGTCAGACGTTGTTCGGCCCTAAATTTGGTCTATCTCCATACATTTTAAAAAGCTTTTTCCGTCTAGCTCTATACCCCCCCCCCCCTTCCTCACTTTTTCTTAATCATTTTATTCACTCCTCCATCCGTATTTTCGCTATATCTATCTCTATTTTCGTCTCACTCTATCTCTTTCTCAGTCTCTTTCTCCTTCTCTCTTTTCTCTTCTCTAAAGTTTTTCCCATTCTTCTTCATCCCTTATTGCCAGGCAAATCGAATAGGACGTATGTAAATAGTTATGTGGGTATTATTAATTCATGTCTTTATTTCGGCTTCGCATGCACATTTATCAGTTTTGCCAGGTTAATGCAACTAAATCGAATATCACAATGAAAATTACTTTAAAGCTCTCAGCAACAACTTTCATTTGATATCCATATTACACACACATTCTAGGGGTATCCGGGTCCAGGTTTTGCCCATATCTTGAGACCCTAGTCACCCAGTGGTATAAAAATTACTCTGTACTAAAGCACTCATCAACAGCTTCAATTTGATACCCATAATGTAAAAACACATCCTAGTGTTACCCTGAGGCACGTTTTGGCCTATATGTCGAGACCCTTCACAAATAGGTATGAAAACTACCCTGTACTAAAGCACTCATCAACAGCTTTCATTTGTTATCCATATTGTATAAACATATTCTAGGGGTACCCGCGTCCACGTTTTCGCTTATATCTCGAGACCCTAGTTACCCGCGTATCAAAGTACTCATTCGATACCCATATTGTACAAACATATCCCAGGATTATCCACGTCCACGTTTTGATCTCAAGACCCTATCCAGAACGGGATAAAAATTAGCCTATGCCTGTCTCCTGGTTGTAAGCTACCCCTGCACCAATTTTCAGCCAAATATGTTCATCCGTTACTTCCTCTTCAATCACTCTTTATCTATTAAAAAAAAAGCGCATCAAAATCCGTTGCGTATTTTTAAAGGTTTAAGCATTCAAAAGGACATAAGGCCGTGACACAATGACATTTTTCATAAAGATGCGCTTAACACAAGCTTATGCATTCCAATAATATTGCCACAATCAACCAAGATGTTGCGTTTGTAAATATGAAAGAACTTCACACTTGGCAATTGAAGTTTATTTCGCCTTGCCCATTAACATAAAAAATTTCCCAAAGCACTGGTATAAACATTATCCCTATGCAACAAAGATACTTGCTAATATATTTTGTGTCGTATTCATTTGTTATATTACAGTTTTTACTTGCGAAAATGTTAGAAAATTTACCAACCAGTGGGAAAAATAATTTCACTTGCAAAGTGTGTCAACTCCCTTAATCAAAACAAATGTCACATTCTTCTTCTTATGATTTGCTTGTAACAAAATTTGGGAGGTGCATACTTTTCAATATCAGATGGCGCCAGTGTCGCTCATTCCACCGTTCTCCATAAAAATGCGTGCAATCTACTCATAATGCATAAGCTTGTGTTAAACTCATCTATATGAAAAGCTGCTTATGCGTCGGACCTAATAGGGACAGAAAAAGCGACTTTGTTTTATACTATGTAGTGATGTACATCCATACATACCTATAAACCTACGCCCGAAGTTAAATAACGCAGCGAATGCTATATATGTACGTATGTATGTGTCGCATCAAGCCTCACTCAAAAGCAATTAGCGCGAACAGTTCACAGCGAACAAACACACATACGCATTTTTTGATAAAAATGTTACTTTTGTTTAAACAATTTGGCTGATATAAGAAAGGAATCAAGTATTTTTTTTGATGCAGATCGAAGGTAAATATTTCAAAGTTTTACTGAAAAGTAGAATTTTTGAAATACATCCATCAGTTTATGAGTTATAGCTGTGCAAACAAAAATTTTATGATTTTTTGCTACATTTTGGCAGTTTGCCACGCCCCTATAATATATATCTTCAAATTATATTAACTGTACCATCTCACGTAGCTAAGCTTTCAAATGCAAAAAACCGTTTTAAAATCGGAGTATTCTGTGTTAAGTTATGTGCATACATGGCATTTAGCGACTTTATTTTATACGATTTACTAGCAGACCCAGCAGACGTTGTTCTGCCCTAAATTTGGCCTATCTGCATACATTTTAATAAGCTTTTTCCGTCTAACTGTGCCCTACCCCTCTACACTTTTTCCTAAACTCTTTATTCACTCCTCCCTCCCTCTTTTCTGCTTCATCTCTATATTCGTCTCATTCTGTCTCTTTCTCAGTCTCCTTCTCTCTTTTCTCTTCTCTCAAGTTTTTCCCCTTCTACTTCATCTCTCATTGCCAGTCCCAGAGAGTGGTATGTATTTTGTTCCAGTCCCACTCCGAGTCTCAGTCTCAGTCCCAGTCCTAGCCCTAATCCCAGTCACAGTCCGTCTCTATTATAATTCCCGGAAAAAAGCATCGAAAATACTAATATAGGCAAATTTATATACGAAATTTCAGGCAAATCGAATAGGACTTATGCAAATAAGTATGTGGGTATCATTAATTCATGTCCTTATTTCGGCTTCGCATGCATATTTATCAGTTTTGCCAGGTTGATACGACTTAATCGAATATCACAATGAACTTCAGAGCTCTCAGCAACAGCTTTCCTTTGATATCCATAATACACACACATTCTAGCAGTATCCGGGTCCATGTTTTGGCCTATATTTCGAGACCCTAGCACTCAGCGGTGTAAAACTTACTCTGTACTAAAGCATCCATCAACAGCTTCAATTTGATACCCATTATGTAAAAACACATTCTAGGTGTATCCGGGTCCACGTTTTGGGCTATATCTCGAGACACTATCCTCCCAGTTGTATGAAAATTATCCTGTACTATAGCACTCATCAACAGCTTTCATTTGATATCCATATTGTATAAACACATACAAGGGGTACCCGGGTCCACGTTTTGGGCTATATCTCGATACCCTAGCCTCCCAGTTGTATGAAAATTATCCTGTACTATAGCACTCATCAACAGCTTTCATTTGATATCCATATTTTATAAGCACATTCTAGGAGTACCCGGGTCCACGTTTTGGGCTATATCTCGAGACCCTATCCTCCCAGTTGTATGAAAATTATCCTGTACTATAGCACTCATCAACAGCTTTCATTTGATATCCATATTTTATAAGCACATTTTAGGGGTACCCGGGTCCACGTTTTGGGCTATATCTCGAGACCCTAGTCACCCAGGGGTATGAAAATTATCCTGCAATATAGTACTCATCAACAGCTTTCATTTGATATCCATATTTTATAAGCACATTCTAGTGGTACCCGGGTCCACGTTTTGGGCTATATCTCGAGACCCTAGTCACCCAGGGGTATGAAAATTATCCTGTACTATAGCACTCATCAACAGCTTTCATTTGATATCCATATTTTATAAGCACATTCTAGGAGTACCCGGGTCCACGTTTTGGGCTATATCTCGAGACCCTATCCTCCCAGTTGTATGAAAATTATCCTGTACTATAGCACTCATCAACAGCTTTCATTTGATATCCATATTTTATAAGCACATTCTAGGGGTACCCGAGTCCACGTTTTGGGCTATATCTCGAGACCCTAGCCTCCCAGTTGTATGAAAGTTATCCTGTACTGTAGCACTGATCAACAGCTTTCATTTGATATCCATATTTTATAAGCACATTCTAGCGGTACCCGGGTCCACGTTTTGGGCTATATCTCGAGACCCTAGCCTCCCAGTTGTATGAAAATTATCCTGTACTATAGCACTTATCAACAGCTTTCATTTGATATCCATATTGTATAAACACATTCTAGGGGTACCCGGGTCCACGTTTTGGGCTATATCTCGAGACCCTAGCCTCCCAGTTGTATGAAAATTATCCTGTACTATAGCACTCATCAACAGCTTTCATTTGATATCCATATTTTATAAGCACATTCTAGGGTACCCGAGTCCACGTTTTGGGCTATATCTCGAGACCCTAGCCTCCCAGTTGTATGAAAATTGTCCTGTACTATAGCACTTATTAACAGCTTTCATTTGATATCCATATTGTATAAACACATTCTAGGGGTACCCGGGTCCACGTTTTGGGCTATATCTCGAGACCCTATTATATCAACATTCAAGTTGATATTTTTAAAACTTTTGTTTTGGTTTGTAATATAAAATTTATTTTTGTTTTATTTTTGAGTTTAAATATTTTCCAACTAACTAGAATTTTCTTTTTTTTTTTGAAGTTATTCAAAATTTTAAGTTAACACGAAAACTCAATTAAAATTATTTTAAAAATTAAAGTAAAGAGTACAAAGTAGTTAACACTATATTTACTCCCCCTCCAAGAAAATTTGAAACAAACAAATTATTAATTAATATTAAAAGTAACCTTTTTTTGTTTTTTGTTGTTTAATGTATTTGTATTTAAATTAGTGTTAATAAGTATGTTTGCTGGTTTAAGTAAATCAATTGAAATATTTTTAATAGTATTTTTGTATTGAATTGTAAATGTTTTATTTTTCTTAGAGATAACTTTAAAAGGTCCTTCATAAGGTGATTCTAAATTAGATTTACTAAGAACTTTAACAAAAACATACTCACAATTTTCTAATTGTTTAGGAACGAAAAAATTTTCTTTATTATGATGAAACACTTTAGAACGAACAAGCGAAAAATATTCTCTTATTTTATGAAGAGCGTCATTAGAAAAATCATGTTCTTTATTACTATTTGAAATAATTAATTCACCGGGTATTCTAAGTGTTTGGCCATAAACAAGTTCAGCAGATGAACATTTTAAATCTTCTTTAATAGAAGTTCGTAAACCAAGTAGAATGAATGGTAAAATGTCAGACCAATGAACCGAGTCGTTTGATGCTATAATTGCTGCTTTTAAAGTTCGATGAAATCTCTCTATCATGCCATTTGCTTGGGGATGGTAAGGAGATGTATGAATTTTATGAGAACCTAAAAGTTTAGTTAATTCCGTAAAAAATGTTGAGGTGAATTGTGAACCTTGATCTACTGTAATATTCAATGGTATACCAAATCGTGGTATATAATTTTGAATAAAAGTTTTTACTATAGTATTTGTTGAAATATCTTTAAGTGGATAAGCTTCAGGCCAACGTGAAAATCTGTCAATAATTGTTAAAATATAACAATTTCCATTTGAAACTGGAAGAGGTCCAACAATATCCATATGAATATGTTCAAAACGGCCTGATGGTATTTGAATTTTTTGGATAGGAGATTTAGTATGTCTTGAAATTTTGGATTTTTGACAATTGATGCAAGATGAAGTCCAATCGTTAATCTCTTTACGCATGTTAGGCCAATAATATTTATTTTGAATTAATTTTCTAGTTGTTCTTATACTTGGATGAGATAATGAGTGAATTTTGTCAAATATAATTCTTCTCATAGAATGTGGAACATAAGGTCGAAAAGGTTGTAGAGAAACATCACACCATATGTTTAAATTAATAATTGGAATATGAATTTCTTTTAAATTATTTTTAGAATTTGGATCAGAAATGGTTTTTTGTAAAAATGTATCAGTTTGCTGTTCTTTATATAAAGTTTCTAAATTTATATCTTGAGTTGAAATTGCATTTATTTCTGGAATACGGGAAAGTGTGTCGGCAACTATGTTGTCTTTTCCACGTATATATTGAATATCATTTGTAAATTGAGCAATGTATTCAAGATGACGTAGTTGACGAGGAGATCTATCTACTTTAGAATTTAGAACATGAATTAAAGGTTTATGATCAGTATAAATAGTAAAAGTTCTACCTTCAAGAAAATGTTTAAAATGTTTAATTGAATTATAAATTGCCAAAAGTTCACGATCAAATGTTGAATATTTAGTTTCTGTTGTAGTTAATTTTCTTGAAAAATAAGCTAAGGGTTCTAGTATATTATTGCTAGTTTGTTGAAGAACTGCTCCAATAGCAACATTTGATGCATCTACTGCTAATGATAAAGTACCATTTTTGTCGAAATGTGTAAGTAAAGTATTTTTAGCAAAAAGTTTTTTAACATTTTCGAAAGCTGTTGTGGTTTCATTTGTCCAATTTAATTGTTTGAGTTTGTTTTTAATTGCATGTGTTAACATTTCATGCAGAGGACTAAGTTCTGTTGCTAACATTTTAATATATCTGTGATAGTAATTTATCATACCTAAAAATTTTTGTAATTTATTTATAGAAATTGGTTTTTCAAAATTTGTTATGATTTCAATTCTATCTAAAGATGGTTTAATACCTTCGCCTGAAATTTCGTAACTTAAAAAATTTAATTTATTTACACCGAGAGTACATTTTGAAGGTTTGATATTTAAATTATATTCTTCAAGTCTTTTGAAAACTGATTTTAAATGATTTATATGTTGATCTTCATTATCACTGGCAATAAGAATGTCATCAATGTATGTAAATACAAAATCGAAATCAGAAAATACTTCATTAATAAAGCGTTGGAAAGTTTGAGCACTGTTTCGTAAACCGAAAGGCATTCTTACGAATTCAAACATTCCAAAAGGGGTAGTTATTGCAGTTTTATGAATGTCTTCTTCTGCCATTGGAATTTGGTGGTAGGCACGCACAAGATCAATTTTGGAAAAAAATTGTTTGTTTTTTAAATCAATTGTTAAATCGTGAATATGTGGTAAAGGATACCGATCTGGTGTAGTAATAAAATTAAGTCTTCGATAGTCTCCGCAAGGTCTCCAATCATTTGGTTCTTTTTTAGGAACGAGATGAAGTGGAGATGCAATAGGAGAATTTGAGGGTCTGCATATACCCGTTTTAACTAAAAATTCAAATTCAGCTTTAGCAATTTTAAGTTTGATTGGATCAAGACGTCTGGGTTTCGAAAATGGTAAAATACCTTTTGTTTCTATCCTGTGAACCGTATGGTGTTTAACTTTTTTAGTATAATCTGGTTCACAGGTAATAGATGGAAATTCATTAAGTAATTTTGAAAACTTATTTTCGACAATAGGAATTTTGAGTGAGAAAATATCAGAAAATCCAGAAGATCCAGTAACTTTAATTTTTGTAGTAGAATCCATTATTTCTTTATTTTTAATATTGACAATAATTCCGAATTTTTCTAAAAAGTTTGCTCCTAAAATTGGTGTATCAATATTCGCAATAATGAATGGAAATTCAAAATCTCTTCTTAAACCTAAATCAATTTTAAGTAGTTTTGTACCGAAAGTTTCAATTGAAGAACCGTTTGCTGCGGTCAAAGTAAGATCCGAATTTCTTTTATAAATTTTAAATTTAGAAAAAGGAATAACTGATACAACTGCACCTGTATCGATAAGAAAATTAAGTTTATTGAATTTATCAAATATGAATAGGCGACGAGTAGGTTTAATAATAGTTCCATTATCCGTCACCGTCATAATGGATCGTTTCAGTTTAAATTTTGTTCGGAATTTGAATTGTGATTTTGATTAAAATTGCATGGGGGTATACACTTAAGAGCGTTATTCTTAAATTGTTTGTGATACCAACAAATAGTTGTTTGTGAATTAAATTTACGATTGTTTGAAAAATTTCTTGATCTTGAAAAATTTCGAGATTTAGATCTATCTCTATCTTTAGATCTTGAACGGATTTGTAATTGATTAATATCATTAGAAATTTTATTTAAATTTTGATAAATAGCCGTAGTTAATTCAGTTAAATTTTTAACGCATTGTTCTAAAATATTATTATTTATACTTGAGACTACAGGAGATTTGGAAGAATGACGTTTGTTGATTAAATCAAAAAGTTTGTCAGCTAAAATAATTACTTCATCTTTATTTTGATTGTTACTAGAAGTTAAATGGATTTGTATTTCTTGTGGCAATTTACGAATCCATAATTTGAAAAGTAATTCTTGACTTATAATGGAGTCAGTACCTATAAGTGATTTCATAAATCTGAATAATTCAGATGGTGAACGATCACCAAGTTCAGTTTTTGAAAATAATTGTTCTAATCGTTTTTCTTCGCTTAAAGAAAATCTTTCACATATAATTTTTTTGATTGTATCATATTTATTAAAAAGAGGAGGAGGGTTAATAACATCTAAAATTTTAGATATAGTATCTCGTTGAAGAGTAATTAGAACATTTTGAAATTTTAAATTGTCATCATTGATATTGTTAATTTCAAATTGTCCTTCAACAAGCAAAAACCAGGCATCAGGACAATCTTGCCAAAATTGTGGTAATTTAATAGATTTAGTAGAAGGAAAATTTGTAAAGTTATTTTGTGTTGAAGTATTTTGTGTTGTATTAGAGATGTTGTTTTGTGTTGTATTAATGTTAGAATTTTGAGTTGTATTGTGAGTCATGATGTTATTTGTATGGTTGATATTTTGATTTTCTGCATTTGTAAATTTACGAGTTCGTATTGGTGAACGTAGAACCATATGAAAAGAAATTTAAATGAAAAATTTGAAAATAAGAAAATATTTAAGAATTTTTTGGAAAGGGAGTTAACAATTTAAATACAATATTTAATTTTATATAAAAAATAAATAAATTTAAATAACGTATATTAAAATTTTTAAGATATAAAAATAATCTTAAAATAAATTTGAAATTTAAAAGGTTTAAAATTTTAATTTAAATTATAATTGAAAAATTTTAAATTTAATATTAGAATAAAAATTGTACTTACATAAAATTAAATTTAATAAAAAAATATTAAAATTAATAAGTAGTTGATTGATGATTGGCAATGGCATTTACGTTATTCGAGAAATTTTGATTGTTGATAAATATTTTCGTTTTGATTGTAGTTGGAAGTCTGGCCAGTCTGGTGATTAGAAGGTCTATTGAGTTATGTATATCGATTTCTCTGATGAGCAAATAGCTTTTGAGAAATTGAAGCGATTCAGGCAATGTTTCGAGAAGATTTTTAGATAAATTAACGTATGTAGCTAATATGCTCTCCTCTGATTTCGTTTGGAATACCTCATCAAGAATTGTTGAAAGATATTGCATTGTCATTACAGTCGTCAGTTGGACGACGTGGGTTATTCAAACTATCTACACTCATGTTATATGAACTATTTGGTATAAATGAAATTGTCGATGATGTCGATGATGTATCACTTTGATAAAGATGTTGTTGTTTTTCGATAAAGGCACACGCACGTTCACATAATGTTCATAGAATACGCGTAGTATGGATTTAATCGAATTGCCGTCGATTTGTAAGTTAATTAAATGTGCCAAGGAGGTCAATGACAATGGTAGATTAGTTGTTGAATTATTCGTAAAATCAAGTTTTATTAGATTTTTTAACAGCGAAATTTCATCCGGAATTTTCGTAATTTTGTTATCGCGTAAATCGAGAGTAGGTCAGAAGGATCGTTGGTAGGATCGCCAATATATCAACATTCAAGTTGATATTTTAAAAACTTTTGTTTTGGTTTGTAATATAAAATTTATTTTTGTTTTATTTTTGAGTTTAAATATTTTCCAACTAACTAGAATTTTCTTTTTTTTTGAAGTTATTCAAAATTTTAAGTTAACACGAAAACTCAATTAAAATTATTTTAAAAATTAAAGTAAAGAGTACAAAGTAGTTAACACTATACCTATCCTCCCAGTTGTATGAAAATTATCCTCTACTATAGCGCTCATCAACAGCTTTCATTTGATATCCATATTTTATAAGCACATTCTAGGGGTACCCGAGTCCACGTTTTGGGCTATATCTCGAGACCCTAGCCTCCCAGTTGTATGAAAATTATCCTGTACTATAGCACTCATCAACAGCTTTCATTTGATATCCATATTGTATAAACACATCCTAGGGGTACCCGGGTCCACGTTTTGGGCTATATCTCGAGACCCTAGCCTCCCAGTTGTATGAAAATTATCCTGTACTGTAGCACTCATCAACAGCTTTCATTTGATATCCATATTTTATAAGCACATTCTAGCGGTACCCGGGTCCACGTTTTGGGCTATATCTCGAGACCCTAGCCTCCCAGTTGTATGAAAATTATCCTGTACTATAGCACTCATCAACAGCTTTGATTTGATATCCATATTTTATAAGCACATTCTAGCGGTACCCGGGTCCACGTTTTGGGCTATATCTCGAGACCCTAGCCTCCCAGTTGTATGATAATTATCCTGTACTATAGCACTCATCAACAGCTTTCATTTGATATCCATATTGTATAAACACATTCTAGGGGCACCCGGGTCCACGTTTTTATCTCAAGACCCTAGACACGTAGCGAAAAAAAAGGTAGACGCTGGCCGATTCTCAGACCCACCCAATAGGCTCACAAAATTTCATGAGAATCGGTTCAGCCGTTTCGGAGGAGTTCAGCCTCTAAAACCGTGACAGAAGAATTTTATATATTAGATTAGCAGACCCGTCAGACGTTGTTCTGCCATAAATTTGGTATATCTCCATACATTTTAATAAACTATTTCCGTCTAACTCTGCCGCCCCCCCTCCCCCTCCTCACTTTTTCTTAATCCTTTTATTCACTCCTCCCTCCGTCTTTTTGCTTCATCTATCTCTATTTTCGTCTCACTCTATCTCTTTCTCAGTTTCCTCTCCTTCCGTCTTTTCTCTTCTCTAAAGTTTTTCCCATTCTTCTTCATCCCTTATTACCAGGCAAATCGAATTGGACGTATGTAAATAGTTTGTATGTGGGTATTATTAATTCATGTCTTTATTTCGGCTTCGCATGCACATTTATCAGTTTTGCCAGGTTAATGCAACTAAATCGAATAGCACAATGAAATTTACTTTAAAGCAACAACTTTCATTTGATATCCATATTACACACACATTCTAGGGGTATCCCGGTCCAGGTTTTGCCCATATCTTGAGACCCTAGTCACCCAGCGGTATAAAAATTACTCTGTACTAAAGCACTCATCAACAGCTTCAATTTGATACCCATAATGTAAAAACACATCCTAGTGTTACCCTGATGCTCATTTTGGCCTATATCTCGATACCTTCACAAATAGGTATGAAAGCACTCATCAACAGCTTTCATTTGTTATCCATATTGTATAAACACTTTCTAGGGGTACCCGGGTCCACGTTTTGGCCTCAATCTCGAGACCCTAGTCACCAATAGGTATGAAAACTACCCTTTACTAAAGCACTCATCAACAGCTTTCATTCGTTATCCATATTCTATAAACACATTCTAAGGATACTTGCGTCCACGTTTTCGCTTATATCTCGAGACCCTAGTTACACGTGGGTACGAAAAATACCCCGTATCAAAGTACTCATAAACCGCTTACATTCGATACCCATATTGTACAAACATATCCCAGGATAACCCGGGCTCACGTTTTGATCTCAAGACCCTATCCAGAACGGGATAAAATTAACCTATGTCTGTCTTCTGGTTCTAAGCTACCCCTCCACAAATTTTCAGCCAAATATGTTCATCCGTTACTTCCTCTTCAATCACTGTTTATCTATTAAAAAAGGCGCTTCATTTTGTATTCATTGCGTATTTTTAAAGGTTTAAGCATTCAAAGGGACATATGGACAGAAAAAGCGACCTTGTTTTATACTATGTAGTGATGCATATCCATACATACCTATAAACCTACGCCCGAAGTCAAATAACGCAGCGAATGCTATATATGTACGTATGTATGTGTAGCATCAAGCCTCACTCAAAAGCAATTAGCGCGAACAGTTCACAGGGAACAAACACACATACGAATTTTTTGTTAAAAATGTTACTTTTGTTTAAACAATTTGGCTGATATAAGAAAGGAATCAAGTATTTTTTTTGATGCAGATCGAAGGTAAATATTTCAAAGTTTTACTGAAAAGTAGAATTTTTTAAATCCATCCATCCGTTTATGAGTTATAGCTGTGTAAACAAAAATTTTATGATTTTTTACTACATTTTGGCAATTTGCCACGCCCCTCTAATATATACCTTCAAATTATATAAACTGTACTATCTCACGTAGCTAAGCTTTCAAATGCAAAAAACCGTTTTAAAATCGGAGTATTCTGTATGAAGTTATGTGCATACATGGCATTTAGCGACTTTATTTTATAAGATTTATAGATATACTAGCCTTTACCCGCGGCCCCGTCCGCAAGGAGAAAATTAGATATATGGGCTATTCACGTTAGCCTGCTTATCAAATTATCTGCTTAAAAAATTTTTTTTTTGTCTAATGCATTTTATTTTTGTAATTGAGTAAAAAAAGAACTAAATGAGCTGATAACCTGATATGTTCCCCAAATGATCCCGAAATTATCCAGAAAAAGCCATGAAATGATCCCGACGCTATCGCGGGCGGAACCGCGAAGTTCCCGTAATAGTCCCAAAAAAACCCGAAATGACAACGACACGATTCCAGACTTATCCAGAGAAACACACAGAAATGATCCCTGAAGGGTACCAAAGTGATCCCGAAATAGTCCCGAAAAATTCCGAAATTACCCTGACGTGCTCTCGGAGGGATCTCAAAAACCATCCAGGAAGGGTTCCTAAATTATCCAGAAAAAGTTCCGAAATGACCCCGACGGCTCCACCACGGATCGCGAAAGCCATAGAGAAATTATTCCAGAGGGGTCCCAAAATAATCCCGAAATAGTCCGAAAATGGCCCCGATGGGATCCCGCACGGATTCAGCTGTAATCCCGGAAGGGTTCCATAACTATCCCGAAAAAGTAACAAAAAAAATCTAAAAATGACTCCTACGGCATCCTGTACGGATCCAGAAATGACCTCGGAAGGGTCCCCAAATGATCCCAACATGGTCCCGAAATGACCCTGATGGATCCGGCAAACGATCAAGATTTGATGCCGGAAAGGTCCCCAAATGATCACCTAATAGTCCCGAAATAACCCTGACTGGATCCCATCCGGTTCCCGAAAACCATCCAGAAATGATGCCGAAAGGGTCCCCAAATGATCCCGTATTAGTCCAGAAAAAGTCCCGAAATAAGCCCGACGGTATTCCGGATAGATCCAGAAAACCATCTAGAAATGATGCCGGAAGGTACCCCAAATGATCCCGAATTAGTTCCAAAATGACCCCGACAGAATCCCGGGCCGATCCCGAAAACCATCCAGAAATGATGAAATGATGCCAAAACGGACCCCATATGATCCCGAAAAAGTCCCGAAATGACCCCGACGGGATCCCGGACGGATCACGAAAACCATCCAGAAATGATAGCGGAATGGACCCCAAATGATCCAGAAAAAGTCCCGAAATGACCCCGACGGGATCCCGGATGGATACCGAAAACTATCCAGAAATGATGCCGCTAGGTACCACAAATGATCCCGAAATGACCCCGTCGCGATCTCGGACGGTTCCCGAAAACTGTCCAGAAATGGTGCCGGAAAGGTCCTCAAATGATCCCCTAATATTCCCAACATGACCCTGATGGGATCCCGGACGGACCCCGAGAACCATCCAGAAATAATGCCGAAAGGGTCTCCAAATGATCCCGTGTTAGTCGAGAAAAAGTCCCGAAATGACCCCGAGGGGATCCCGGACGGATCCCGAAAACCATCCAGAAATGATCCCGAAATAGTCCCTAACGAGTCCCGAAATGTCCATGACGGGATCTCAAACGGATCCCTATCCATCCAGGAATGATCTTGGCCCAAAATGATCCCGAAATAGTTTCGGAAAAGTCCACAAATTACCCTGACGGGATCCCGGACGAATCCTGAAAACCATGTTTAAATGATCCCAAAAAAGTCCCGAAATGACCCCGACGGGATCTCGGATGGATCCCCAAAACCATCTAGAAATGATGAAGGAAGGTACCCGAATTGATTCCGAAAAAGTTTTGAAATGACCCCGACGGGATTCCGGACAGATCCCGAAAATCATCCAGAAATGAAGCCAGAAGGGACCCCAAATGATCCCGAAAAAACCCGAAATGACCCCGAAGGAATCTCGAAAACCATCCAGAAATGATAACGGAAGGGACCCCAAATGATCCCGAAAAAGTTTCGAAATGACCCCGAAGGGATCCCGGACCGATCCCGATAACTATCCAGAAATGATGCCGGAAAGGTCCTCAAATGAACCCTTAATACTCCCTAAATTACTTTGAATGGATCCCCGACGGATCCCGGAAGCTATCCAGAAAGATGCCGGAAAGGTTCCCAAATGATCCCCAAATAGTTCCGAAATGACCCTGCCGGGATCCCGGACGGATCCCGAAAACTATCCAGAAATGATGGCGAAAGGGTCCCCAAAATATCCCGTATTAGTGGCGAAAAAGTCTCGAAATGACCACGACGGAATCCCTAACGGATACCGAAAACCATCCAGAAATGATGCCGGAAAGGTCTTCAAATGATCACCTAATAGTCCCGAAATAACCCTGCCGGGGTCCCGGACGGATCCCGAAAACCATCCAGAAATGATGCCGAAAGGTACCCCAAATGATCCCGAAATAGTCCCGAAATGACCCAGATGGGATCCCGGACGGATCCCGAAAACTATCCAGAAATAATGCCAAAAGGGACCCCATATGATCCCGAAAAAGTCCCGAAATGACCCGGACGGACCACAAAAACCATCCAGAAATGATGGCGGAAGGGACCCCATATGATCCCGAAAGATCCCGAAAAGACCACGACGAGATACCGGACGGATCCCGAAAACCATCCAGAAATGATGCCGAAAGCGTCCCCAAATGATCCCGTATTAGTCGAGAAATATTCCCGAAATGACCCCGACGGGATCCCGAACGGATCCCGTAAACCATCTAGAAATGGTACCGGAAGGTATCTCAAATGATCCCGAAATAGTACCGAAATGAGCCTGACGGGATCCTGGACGGATCCCGAAAACCATCTAGAAATGTTGCCGGAAGGTACCCCAAATGATCCCGAAATAGTCCCGAAATGACCCCGACGGGATCCCAGACGGATCCCGAAAGCCATCCAGAAATGATGCCGAAAGCGTCCCCAAATGATCCCGTATTAGTCGGGAAAAAGTTCCGAACGGGATCCCGGACGGATCCCGAAAACCATCTAGAAATGATGCCGGAAGGTACCTCAAATGATCCCGAAATAGTCCCGAAATGACCCCGACGGGATCCCGGACGGATCCCGAAAACCATCCAGAAATGATGACGAAAGGGTCCTCAAATGATCCCGTATCAGTCGAGAAAAAGTCCAGAAATGACCCCGACGGGACCCGGACGGATCCCGAAAACCATACAGAAATGATGCCGAAAGGGTCCCCAAATGATCCCGTCTTAGTCGAGAAAAAGTTCCGCAATGACCCCGACGGGATCTTGGACGGATCCCGAAAACCGTCCAGAAATGATGCCAAAAGGGTCCCCAAATGATCCCGTCTTAGTCGAGAAAAAGTTCCGAAATGACCCCGACGGGATCCCGGACGGATCCCGAAAACCATCTAGCAATGATGACGGAAGCTACCCTAAATGATCCTGTATTAGTCGAGAAAAAGTCCCGAAATTACCACGACGGGATCCCGGAAGGATCCAGAAAACCATCTAGAAATGAAGCCGGAAGGTACCCCAAATGATACCGAAATAGTCCCGAAATTACCCTGACGGGATCCCGGACGGATCCCGAAAACCATCCAGAAATGATCCCGAAAAAGTCCCCAAATGACCCCGACGAGATCCCGAACTGATGCCGAAAACCATCCAGAAATGATGCCGAATGATCCCGTATTAGTCGCGAAAAAGTCCCGAAATGACCCCGACGGGATGCCGGACGAATCCCGAGGACCATCCAGAAATGATGCCTAAAGGGACCCAAAATAACCCCGAAAAAGTCCCGTAATGATCCCGGAAACCATCAAGAATTTATCTCTCCAAGGTACGCAAATGATCCCGAAAGTACCCCGACGGGATCCCGGACGGATCCCGAAAACCATCCAGAAATGATGCCGGAAGGGTCCCCAAATGATTGCGAAATAGTCCCGAAAATGTCCCTAAATAACCCCGACGGGATCCCGGACGGATCCCGAAAATAATACAGAAATGATCACGGAAGGGTCCCAAAATGATCCCGAAATAGTCCCGAAAAAGTCCCGAAATTACCCCGGCGTAATCCCGGACCGATCCCGAAAACCATCCAGAAATGATCCCGGAAGGGTCTCGATATGACCCTTACGGGATTACAAATACGGTGAAGCTAATTATAAAACCATGTTAGCAAGGCAGCAGACGCATTGGAGCGAATAAAAAGTTACATAGAAACATACAGGTAAAGCTAATAAAAGCGTGCTAATAAAAACAATTGGGGGAGGGCGGATGGCGGGAGTAGAGGAGAGGACCACTGATCGTTCCTCCAAAATTGTCTAGATCTCGTTCTGTATGTACCAGATACCAAAAACTATTGATTTAGGAGAAAATTTATATTAAGTTATAACAATTTATAGATTTTACACCAGAGGGGTAGATAAAGGGGGGCGGGCGGAGGGTGTCACTGCTTACTTTGTAAGCCCTCGACTTATTTGACCCCTTGAGTTTGTAATATTGGTGAAGGTCAGTATACGTAAAGTTATAATGTGTAAAAATTGTTAAAAAGTAATTATTCGAAGGGGTCGTGGGACCCTCTTCCCCCTTTCCATGTTCGAAAAAAATTTCGCCAGTAGCCTATTATCTCTGTCCCAAATTTCATCAAAATCCGTGATGCCGTTCTGGCGTGATTCAGTCGCAAAGACAAAAAAATATAATAATTAAATTATAACTGTTCCTAGGGGGCGGAGACCACGCCCCTTTTGAAAAAGTATATCTAGTAGATCCTTCTAGACTATTGGCTATATGCATGCCAAATTTCATACAAATCCGTCCAGCCGTTCTTGCGTGATTGAGTCACAAAGACAAACGTCTGGACAAACATCCAAACATCTAAACATCCAAACATCTAAACTTTGCCATTTATAATATACTAGCCTTTACCCGCGGCCCCGTCCGCAAGGAGAAAATAAAATATATGTGCTATTCACGTTAGCCTGTTTATCAAGTTGTCTGTTTAAAAATTTTTTCTGTCAATGTATTTTATTTTTTAATACAGTAAAAAAAAAAGAACTAACTGAGCTGATGGGCACGCTTACATGAATAGTACAATACACTTTTTTTCGAATTAAAAAAATACATTTTGTTTCTAAGTTAAATTAATTGATATGACAGGGGTGAAAGAATTACTACTCATAGAACAAAGGAGTGAAACTACAATTAGCTAAAACCAAAAAGAAGTTTTTAAATAAAAGCAGTGTTGCTTTTTCGGGTATTTAGTTGGTTAAAATATGACAAAAATTTTAATTATAGTTGTAATAGTTCGTTACAGGATTCATTTAAAAATAGAACGAAAAAGCTGTGATATATTAAAGATAAAACATACCGAATTTTAATTACGAATAATTTGCCGTAAATCCACGGCCATGTGTGCTGAATTACCGGTTTCGAAGAGACCTAAAATGATCCCGGAAGTGTCCCTAATTGACACCAAATAGTCACGAAATGATGCCGACGGGATCCTGGACAAATCTCGAAAACTATCCAGAAATGATGCCGGAAGGGTCCCAAGTTATCCCCAAATAGTCCCGAAATTACCCTGACGGTATCCCGGACGGATACCAAAAACCATCTAGAAAAGTGGCCGGAGGATACCCCAAATGATCCCGAAAAAGTCCTGAAATGATCCAGACGGGATCCCGGACGAATCCCGAAAACTATCCATCTAGGTACCCCAAATGATCCCGAAATAGTCCCGAAATTACCCCGCCGGGATCACGGGCGGATCCCGAAAAAGTCCTGAAATGACCCCGACGGGATCCCGTACGGATCCCGAAAATCATCCAGAAATGATGAAGGTAGGTACCCAAATGATCCCGAAATAGTCCCGAAATGATCCCGGACGGATCCCGGAAACCAACCAGAAATGATGCCGGTAGGTACCCCAAATGGTCCCGATATGACCCCGTCGGGATCCCGAACGGATCCCTAAAACTATCCAGAAATGATGCCGGAAAGGTCCCCAAATAACCCACTAATAGTCCCGAAATTACGCCGACGGAATCCCGGACGGATCCGGAAACTATCCAGAAATGATCCCGCTAAAGTCCCAAAATGACCCCGACAGGATCCCGGACGGATCCCGTAAACCATCCAGAAATGATGCCGGTAGGTACCCCAAATGGTCCCGATATGACCCCGTCGGGATCCCGAACGGATCCCTAAAACTATCCAGAAATGATGCCGAAAGGGTCCCCAAATGATCCTGTATTAGTCGAGAAAAAGTTCCGAAATGACTCCGACGTGATCCCGGACGGATCCCGAAAACCATCTAGAAATGATGCCGGAAGAGACCCCAAATGATCCCGCAAAAGTCCCAAAATGACCCCAACAGGATCCCGGACGGATCCCGAAAACCATACAGAAATGATGCCGGAAGAGACCCCAAATGATCCCGCAAAAGTCTCAAAATGACCCCGACAGGATCCCGGACGGATCCTGTAAACCATCCAGAAATGATGCCCGAAGAGACCCCAAATGATCCCGCAAAAGTCCCAAAATGACCCCGACAGGATCCCGGACGGATTCCGAAAACCATCCAGAAATGATGCCGGGAGAGACCCCAAATGATCCCGCAAAAGTCCCAAAATGACCCCGACAGGATCCCGGACGGATCCCGTAAGCCATCCAGAAATGATGCCGGAGGAGACCCCAAATGATCCCGCTAAAGTCCCAAAATGACCCCGACAGGATCCCGGATGGATCTCGTAAAACATCCAGAAATGATGCCGGAAGAGACCCCAAATGATCCCGCAAAAGTCCCAAAATGACCCCGACAGGATCCCGGACGGATCCCGAAAACCATCCAGAAATGATGGCGGGAGAGACCCCAAATGATCCCGCAAAAGTCCCAAAATGAGCCCGACAGGATCCCGGACGGATCCCGAAAACCATCCAGAAATGATGCCGGAATGGACCCCAAATGGTCCCAAAATGACACCGACGGGATCCCGGACGGATGCCGAAAACCATCCAGAAATGATGCCGGCAGGTACCCCAAATTATCCCGAAATAGTCCCGAAATGACACTGACGGGATCGCGGACGGATTCCGAAAACCATCCAGAAATGATGTCGATAGGGTCCCCAAATGATCCTGTATTAGTCGAGAAAAAATTCCGAAATGACTCCGACGGGATCCCGGACGGATCCCGAAAACCATCTAGAATTGATACCGGAAGGTACCCCAAATGATGCCGAAATAGTCCCGAAATGACATCGACGGGATCCCGGACGGATCCCGAAAACCATCCAGAAATGATGCCGGAGGAGACCCCAAATGATCCCGCTAAAGTCCCAAAATGACCCCGACAGGGTCCCGGACGGATCCCGTAAACCATCCAGAAATGATGCCGGAAGAGACCACAAATGATCCCGCAAAAGTCCCAAAATAACCCCGACAGGATCCCGGACGGATCCCGAAAACCATCCAGAAATGATGCCGGAATGGACCCCAAATGGTCCCGAAATGACACCGACGGGATCCCGGACGGATCCCGAAAACCATCCAGAAATGATGCCGGAAGAGACCCCAAATGATCCCGCAAAAGTCCCAAAATAACCCCGACAGGATCCCGGACGGATCCCGAAAACCATCCAGAAATGATGCCGGAATGGACCCCAAATGGTCCCGAAATGACACCGACGGGATCCCGGACGGATCCCGAAAACCATCCAGAAATGATGCCGAAGGGTTCCCCAAATGATCCTGTATTAGTCGAGAAAAAGTTCCGAAATGACCCCGACGGGATCCCGGATGGATCCCGAAAACCATCTAGAAATGATGCCGGAAGGTACCCCAAATGATGCCGTAATAGTCCCGAAATGACATCGACGGGATCCCGGACGGATCCCGAAAACCATCCAGAAATGATGCCGGAAGAGACCCCAAATGATCCCGCAAAAGTCCCAAAATAACCCCGACAGGATCCCGGACGGATCCCGAAAACCATCCAGAAATGATGCCGGAATGGACCCCAAATGGTCCCGAAATGACACCGACGGGATCCCGGACGGATCCCGAAAACCATCCAGAAATGATGCCGGAAGAGACCCCAAATGATCCCGCAAAAGTCCCAAAATAACCCCGACAGGATCCCGGACGGATCCCGAAAACCATCCAGAAATGATGCCGGAATGGACCCCAAATGGTCCCGAAATGACACCGACGGGATCCCGGACGGATCCCGAAAACCATCCAGAAATGATGCCGGAAGAGACCCCAAATGATCCCGCAAAAGTCCCAAAATAACCCCGACAGGATCCCGGACGGATCCCGAAAACCATCCAGAAATGATGCCGGAATGGACCCCAAATGGTCCCGAAATGACACCGACGGGATCCCGGACGGATCCCGAAAACCATCCAGAAATGATGCCGGAAGAGACCCCAAATGATCCCGCAAAAGTCCCAAAATGACCCCGACAGGATCCCGGACGGATCCCGAAAACCATCCAGAAATGATGCCGGAATGGACCCCAAATGGTCCCGAAATGACACCGACGGGATCCCGGACGGATCCCGAAAACCATCCAGAAATGATGCCGGAAGAGACCCCAAATGATCCCGCAAAAGTCCCAAAATAACCCCGACAGGATCCCGGACGGATCCCGAAAACCATCCAGAAATGATGCCGGAATGGACCCCAAATGGTCCCGAAATGACACCGACGGGATCCCGGACGGATCCCGAAAACCATCCAGAAATGATGCCGGAATGGACCCCAAATGGTCCCGAAATGACACCGACGGGATCCCGGACGGATCCCGAAAACCATCCAGAAATGATGCCGGAATGGACCCCAAATAGTCCCGAAATGACACCGACGGGATCCCGGACGGATCCCGTAAACCATCCAGAAATGATGCCGGAAGATACCCCTAATGATCCCGAAATAGCCCCGAAATTGTCCCGACGGGATCCCGGACGGATCCCTAAAACCATCCAGGAATGATTACGGAAAGGACCCAAACTGACCCCGAAAAAGTCCCGTAATGATCCCGGAAACCATCAAGAATTTATCTCTCGAAGGTACGCAAATGATCCCGAAAGTACCCCGACGGGATCCCGGACGGATCCCGAAAACCATCCAGAAATGATGCCAGGAGGGTCCCCAAATGATCGCGAAATAGTCCCGAAATGATTCCGGAATAGTCCCGAAAATGTCCCAAAATAACCCCGACGGGATCCCGGACGGATCCCGAAAACTATACAGAAATGATCCCGGAAGGGTCCCAAAATGATCCCGAAATAGTCCCGAAAAAGTCCCGAAATTACCCCGGCGTAATCCCGGACCAATCCCGAAAACCATCCAGAAATGATCCCGGAGGGTCTCGAAATGACCCTTACGGGATTACAAATAAGGTGAAGCTAATTATAAAACTATGTTAATAAGGCAGCAGGCGCATTGGAGCGAATAAAAAGTTACATAGAAACATACAGGTAAAGCTAATAAAAGCGTGCTAATAAAAACATTTGATGGAGGGCGGATGGCGGGAGTAGAGGAGAGGAACACTGATCGTTCCTCCAAAATTGTCTAGATCTCGTTCTGTATGTACCAGATACCAAAAACTATTGATTTAGGAGAAAATTTATATTGAGTTATAACAATTTATAGATTTTACACCAGAGGGGGATAAAAGGGGGGCGGGCGGGCGGAGGGTGTCACTGCTTACTTTGTAAGCCCTCGACTTATTTGACCCCTTGAGTCTGTGATATTGGTGAAGGCCAGTATACGTAAAGTTATAATGTGTAAAAATTATGAAAAATAATTTCTCGAAGGGGTCGTGGGACCCCCACCCCTCTTTCCATGTTCGAAAAAAATTTCGCTAGTAGACTACTGTCTGTGTCCCAAATTTCATCAAAATCCGTGTAGCCATTCTGGCGTGATTCAGTCGCAAAGACGAAAAAATATAATAATTAAATTATAACTGTTCCTAGGGCACCACGCCCCGTTTGAAAAATATATAGCTAGTAGATCCTTCTAGACTATTGGCTATATGTGTGCAAAATTTCACCCAAATCGGTCCAGCCGTTCTTGCGTTATTGAGTCACAAAGACAAACGTCTGGACAAACATCCAAACATCCAAACATCCAAACATCCAAACATCCAAACATCTTAACATCCAAACATCCAAACATCTTAACATCCAAACTTTCCCATTTATAATATATATTAGATACTAGCCTTTACCCGCGGCCCCGTCCGCAAGGAAAATTTTAAATATATGGGCTATTCGCGTTAGCCTGCTTATTATCTGTTTAAAATTTTGTTTTCTGTCTAATGCATTTTATTTTTGTAATTGAGTAAAAAAAAGAACTAAATGAGCTGATAACCTGATAGGATCCCAAATGATCCCGAAATTATCCAGAAAAAGCTACGAAATGACCCCAACGCTATCGCGGACGGATCCCGAAAACCATCCAGAAATGCCCCGAAAGGGTCTCCAAAAGTTCCCCGAATAGTCCCAAAAAAACCCGAAATGAGAGCGACACGATTCTAGACGTATCCAGAGAACCACACAGAAATGATCCCTGAAGGTGTTCCAAAATGATCCCGAAAAGGTTCCGAAATGACCCTGACGGGCTCCCGGGCGGATCTCAAAAACCATCCAGAAAATATCCAGGAAGGGTCCCTAAATTATCCCGACTAACTCCAGAAAAAGTTCCGAAATGGCTCCGAGGGGATCCACGATGGATCGCGAAAACCATACAGAAATGATTCCGGAAGGATTCCAAAATGATCCCGACGTTGTCCGGAATTGACCCAGATGGGATCCCGCACAGATCCAGAAATGATCCCGGAAGGGTGCAAAAACTATCCCGGAAAAGTAACAAAAAATCCCGAAATGGCTCCTACGGCATCCCGGACGGATCCAGAAATGATCTCGGAAGGGTCCCCAAATGATCCCAAAATGGTCCCGAAATGACCCTGATGGATCCGGCAAACCATCAAGAAATTATGCCGAAAGGGTCCTAAAATGATCCCGAAATAATACAGAAAAAGTCACGAAACGACCCCTAGAGGATCCCCAAATGATCCCGTATTAGCCCCGAAAAGGTCCCGAAATAACCCCGACCGGATCTCGGACAAATCCCGAAAACCATCCAGAAATGATGCCGGAAGGAATCCCAAATGATTCCGTAAAAGTCCCGCATTGATTCCGACGGGATCCCGAACGGATACCGAAAATCATCCAGAAGTGATGCCGGAAAGGTCCTCAAATGATCACCTAATAGTCCCGAAATGACCCTTAAGGGGTCATGGACGGATCCCATAAACCATCCAGAAATGATCCCGATATAGTCCCGAAGAAGTCCCGAAATGACGGGATCTCGAACGCACCCCTAAATGACCCTGACGGGATCCCGGACAGATCCCGAAATCCAACCAGAAATGATCTTGGGAGGGACCCCAAATGATCCCGAAAAAGTCCCGCAATGATTCCGAAGGGATCCTGATCGGATACCGAAAACCATCCAGAAGTGATGCCGGAAAGGTCCTCAAATGATCACCTAATACCAAAATGACCCTGACGGCATCCCGGACTGATCCCAAAATCCATCCAGAAATGATCTTGGGAAGGTCCCAAAATTATCCCGAAATAATCTCGGAAAAGTTCAGAAATTACCCTGACGGGTTGCCGGACGAATCCTGAAAGCCATCTCTAAATGATCCCGAAAAAGTCCCGAAATTACCCTGACTGGACCCCGAAAGGATCCCGAAAACTATCCAGAAATGATGCCGGAAATGTCCTCAAATGATTACCTAATAGTTCCGAAAAGACCCTGACGGGATCCCGAACGGATCCCGACACCTATCTAGAAATGATGATGAAAGGGCCCGCAAATGATCCCGTATTAGGCGAGAAAAAGTCCTGAAATGAACCCGACGGGATGCCGGACGAACCCCCAAAAACCATTCAGAAATGATGCCGGAAGGGACACCAAATGATCCCGAAAAAGTCCCGCAATAATTCCGACGGGATACTGAGCGGATACCGAAAACCATCCAGAAGTGATGCCGAAAAGGTCCTCAAATGATCACCTAATAGTCCCAAAATGACCCTGACGGCATCCCGGACAGATCCCGAAATCCATCCAGAAATGATCTTGGGAGGGTCCCAAAATTATCCCGAAATAGTCTGGGAAAAGTCCAGAAATTACCCTGACGGATCCCGGACGAATCCTGAAAACCAATCTTAAATGATGCCGAAAAAGTCCCGAAATTACCCTGATGGGACCCGGAAAGGATCCCGAAAACTAACCAGGGAGGGACCCCAATGATCCCGAAAAAGTCCCCCAATTATTCCGACGGGAATCTGAACGGATACCGAAAACCATCCAGAAGTGATGCCGGAACGGTCCTCAAATGCTCACCTAATAGTCCCAAAATGACCCTGAGGGCATCCCGGACAAATCCCGAAATCCATCCAGAAATGATCTTGGGAAGGTCCCAAAATGATCCCGAAATAGTCTCGGAAAAGTCCAGAAATTACCCTGACGGGTTCCCGGACGAATCCTGAAAGCCATCCTTAAATGATCCCGAAAAAGCCCCGAAATGACCCTGACGGGATCCCGAAAGGATTCCAAAAACTATCCAGAAATGATGCCGGAAAGGTCCTCAAATGATCCCCTAATAGTTCCGAAATTACCGTGACGGGATCCCGAACGGATCCCGACAACTATCCAGAAATTATGCCGAAAGGGTCCGCAAATGATCCCGTATTAGTCGAGAAAAAGTCCCGAAGTGACCCCGGCGGGATGCCGGACGAATCCCAAAAACCATCCAGAAATGATGCCGGTAGGTATCCCAAATGATCCCGAAATAATGCCGAAATGACCTCGTCGGCATCCCGGACGGATACCGAAAATTATCCAGAAATGATGCCGGAAAGGTCCACAAATGATCCCCTAATAGTCACGAAATTACCCTGATGGGATCCCGGATGGATCCCGAAAACCATCCAGAAATGATGCCGGAAGGGCCCTCAAATGATCCCGAAAAAGTCCCAAAATGACCCCGACGATATCCCGGACGGATCCCGAAAACCATCCAGAAATGATGCCGGAAGAGCCCACAAATGATCCCGAAAAAGTCCCCAAATGACCCCGACGAGATCCCGCACGGATCCCGAAAACCATCCAGAAATGATGCCGGAAGAGCCCCAAATGATCCCGAAAAAGTCCCCAAATGACCCCGACATACTCCAGAAAAGGTTCCGAAATGGCTCCGAGGGAATCAACGACGGATCGCGAAAACCATACAGAAATGATTCCGGAAGGATCCCAAAATGATCCCGAAATAGTCCGGAAATGACCCAGATGGGATCCCGCACAGATCCAGAAATGATCCCGGAAGGGTCAAAAACTATCCCGGAAAAGTAACAAAAAATCCCGAAATGGTTCCTACGGCATCCCGGACGGATCCAGAAATGATCTCGGAAGGGTCCCCAAATGATCCCAAAATGGTCCCGAAATGACCCTGATGGATCCGGCAAACCATCAAGAAATTATGCCGGAAGGGTCCCCAAATGATCCCGAAATAAAACAGAAAAAGTCACGAAACGACCCCTAGAGGATCCCAAAATGATCCCGTATTAGCCCCGAAAAAGTCCCAAAATGACCCTGACGGGATCCCGAAAGGATTCCGAAAACAATACAGAAATGATGCCGGAAAGGTCCTCAAATGATCCCCTAATAGTCCCGAAATGACCGTGACGGGATCCCGACAACTATCCAGAAATGATGCCGAAAGGGTCCGCAAATGATCCCTATTAGTCGAAAAAAGTCCCGAAAGGACCACGACGGGATCCCGGACGAATCCCAAAAACCATCCAGAAATGATGCCGGTAGGTATCCCAAATGATCCCGAAATAGTCCCGAAATGACCTCGTCGGCATCCCGGACGGATCCCGAAAATTATCCAGAAATGATACCGAAAAGGTTCCCAAATGATCCCCTAATAGTCCCGAAATTACCCTAATGGGATCCCGGACGGATCCCGAAAACCATCCAGAAATGATGCTGAAAGGGTTCCCAAATGATCCCGTATTAGTCGCGAAAAAGTCCAGAAATGACCCCGATGGGATCCCGAACGGATTCCGAAAACCATCCAGAAATGATGCCGAAAAGGTTCCCAAATGATCCCGTATTAGTCGCGAAAAAGTCCCGAAATGACCCCGACGGGATCCCGGACGGATCCCGAAAACCATCCAGAAATGATGCCGGAAGAACCCCCAAATGATCCCGAAAAAGTCCCCAAATGACCCCGACGATATCCCGGACGGATCCCGAAAACCATCCAGAAATGATGCCGGAAGAGCCCCCAAATGATCCCGAAAAAGTCCCCATATGACCCCGACGAGATCCCGCACGGATCCCGAAAACCATCCAGAAATGATGCCGGAAGGGTCCCCAAATGATCGCGAAATAGTCCCGAAATGATTCCGGAATAGTCCCGAAAATGTTCCAAAATAACCCCGACGGGATCCCGGACGGATCCCGTAAACTATACAGAAATGATCCCGGAAGGGTCCCAAAATGATCCCGAAATAGTCCCGAAAAAGTCCCGAAATTACCCCGGCGTAATCACGGACCGATCCCGAAAACCATCCAGAAATGATCCTGGAAGGGTCTCGATATGACCCTTACGGGATTACAAATAAGGTGAAGCTAATTATAAAACCATGTTAATAAGGCAGCAGGCGCATTGGAGTGAATAAAAAGTTAGATAGAAACATACAGGTAAAGCTAATAAAAGCGTGCTAATAAAAACAATTGATGGAGGGCGGATGACGGGAGTAGGGGAGAGGACCACTGATCGTTCCTCCAAAATTGTCTAGATCTCGTTCTGTATGTACCAGATACCAAAAACTATTGATTTAGGAGAAAATTTAGATTGAGTTATAACAATTTATGGATTTTACACCAGAGGGGGAGATAAAGGGGGGCGGGCGGAGGGTGTAACTGCTTACTTTGTAAGCCCTCGACTTATTTGACCCCTTGAGTTTGTGATATTGGTGAAGGCCAGTATACGTAAAGTTATAATGTGTAAAAATTATGAAAAATAATTCTCGAAGGGGTCGTGGGACCCCCACCCCTCTTTCCATGCTCGAAAAAAATTTCGCTAGTAGACTACTGTCTGTGTCCCAAATTTCATCAAAATCCGTGTAGCCATTCTGGCGTGATTCAGTCGCAAAGACGAAAAAATATAATAATTAAATTATAACTGTTCCTAGGGGGCGGGGACCACGCCCCTTTTGAAAAATATATAGCTAGTAGATCCTTCTAGACTATTGGCTATATGTGTGCAAAATTTCATCCAAATCGGTCCAGCCGTTCTTGCGTTATTGAGTCACAAAGACAAACGTCTGGACAAACATCCAAACATCCAAACATCCAAACATCCAAACATCTTAACATCCAATCTTTCCCATTTATAATATACTAGCCTTTACCCGCGGCCCCGTCCGCAAGGAGGAAATGAAATATGAGGGCTATTCACGTTAGCCTGCTTATAAAGTTATCTGTTTAAAATTTTTTTTCTGTCTAATGCATTTTATTTTTGTAATTGAGTAAAAAAAAGAACTTTATGAGCTGATAACCTGATAGGATCCCAAAATGATAACGAAATTATCCAGAAAAAGCCACGAAATGACCCCGACGCTATCGCGGACGGATCCCGAAAACCATCCAGAAACGCCCCGGAAGTGTTTCCAAAAGTTCCCGAAGTAGTCCCAAAAAAACCCGAAATGACAACGACACGATTCTAGACTTATCCAGATAACCACACAGAAATGATGTCTGAAGGGTACCAAATTGATCCCGAAATAGTCCCGAAAAAGTTCCGAAATTACCCTGACGGGCTCCCGGACGGATCTCAGAAACCATCCAGAAAATATCCAGGAAGGGTCCCTAAATTATCCCGACTAACTCCAGAAAAAGTTCCGAAATGTTTCCGAGGGGATCCACTATGGATCGCGAAAACCATACAGAAATGATTCCGGAAGGATTCCAAAATGATCACGAAATAGTCCGGAATTGACCCAGATGGGATCCCGTACAGATCCAGAAATGATCCCGGAAGGGTCCAAAAACTATCCCGGAAAAATAACAAAAAATCCCGAAATGGCTCCTACGGCATCCCGGACGGATCCAGAAATGATCTCGGAAGGGTCCCCAAATGATCCCAAAATGGTCCCGAAATGACCCTGATGGATCCGGCAAACCATCAAGAAATTATGCCGAAAGGGTCCCAAAATGATCCCGAAATAATACAGAAAAAGTCACGAAACGACCCCTAGAGGATCCCCAAATGATCCCGTATTAGCCCCGAAAAGGTCACGAAATAACCCCGACGGGATCCCGGACAAATCCCGAAAACCATCCAGAAATGATGCCGGAAGGAATCCCAAATGATTCCGTAAAAGTCCCGCATTGATTCCGACGGGATCCCGAACGGATACCGAAAATCATCCAGAAGTGACGCCGGAAAGGTCCTCAAATGATCACCTAATAGTCCCGAAATGACCCTTAAGGGGTCATGGACGGATCCCATAAACCATCCAGAAATGATCCCGATATATTCCCGAAGAAGTCCCGAAATGACCCTGACGGGATATCGAACGCACCCCTAAATGACCCTAACGGGATCCCGGACAGATCCCGAAATCCATCCAGAAATGATCTTGGGAGAGACCCCAAATGATCCCGAAAAAGTCCCGCAATGATTCCCAGGGGATCCTGATCGGATACCGATAACCATCCAGAAGTGATGCCGGAAAGGTCCTCAAATGATCACCTAATACCAAAATGACCCTGACGGTATCCCGGACTGATCCCAAAATCCATCCAGAAATGATCTTGGGGAGGTCCCAAAATTATCCCGAAATAGTCTCGGAAAAGTTCAGAAATTACCCTGACGGGTTCCCGGACGAATCCTGAAAGCCATCTCTAAATGATCCCGAAAAAGTAACGAAATGACCCTGACTGGACCCCGAAAGGATCCCGAAAACTATCCAGAAATGATGCCGGAAATGTCCTCAAATGATCACCTAATAGTTCCGAAAAGACCCTGACGGGATCCCGAACGGATCCCGACAACTATCTAGAAATGATGCCGAAAGGGCCCGCAAATGATCCCGTATTAGTCGAGAAAAAGTCCCGAAATGAACCCGAGGGGATGCCGGACGAATCCCAAAAACCAGCCAGAAATGATGCCGGAAGGGACACCAAATGATCCCGAAAAAGTCCAGCAATAATTCCGACGGGATCCTGAGCGGATACCGAAAACCATCCAGAAGTGATGCCGAAAAGGTCCTCAAATGATCACCTAATAGTCCCAAAATGACCCTGACGGCATCCCGGACAGATCCCGAAATGCATCCAGAAATGATCTTGGGAGGGTCCCAAAATTATCCCGAAATAGTCTGGGAAAAGTCCAGAAATTACCCTGACGGATACCGGACGAATCCTGAAAACCAATCTTAAATGATGCCGAAAAAGTCCCGAAATGACCCTGATGGGACCCGGAAAGGATCCCGAAAACTAACCAGAAATGATGCCGGAAAGGTCCTCAAATGATCTCCCAATAGTTCCGAAAAGACCCTGACGGGATCCCGAACAGATCCCGACAACTATCCAGAAATGATACCGAAAGGGCCCGCAAATGATCCCGTATTAGTCGAGAAAAAGTCCCGAAATGACCCCGACGGGATGCCGGACGAATCCCAAAAACCATCCAGAAATGATTTTGGAAGGGACCTCAATGATCCCGAAAAAGTCTCGCAATTATTCCGACGGGAATCTGAACGGATACCGAAAACCATCCAGAAGTGATGCCGGAACGGTCCTCAAATGCTCACCTAATAGTCCCAAAATGACCCTGAGGGCATCCCGAACAAATCACGAAATCCATCCAGAAATGATCTTGGGAAGGTTCCAAAATGATCCCGAAATAGTCTCGGAAAAGTCCAGAAATTACCCTGACGGGTTCCCGGACGAATCCTGAAAGCCATCCTTAAATGATCCCGAAAAAGCCCCGAAATGACCCTGACGGGATCCCGAAAGGATTCCAAAAACTATCCAGAAATGATGCCGGAAAGGTCCTCAAATGATCCCCTAATAGTTCCGAAATGACCGTGACGGGATCCCGAACGGATCCCGACAACTATCCAGAAATTATGCCGAAAGGGTCCGCAAATGATCCCGTATTAGTCGAGAAAAAGTTCCGAAATGACCCCGACGGGATCCCGGACGAATCCCAAAAACCATCCAGAAATGATGCCGGTAGGTATCCCAAATGATCCCGAAATAATCCCGAAATTACCTCGTCGGCATCCCGGACGGATACCGAAAATTATCCAGAAATGATGCCGGAAAGGTCCACAAATGATCCCCTAATAGTCCCGAAATTACCCTGATGGGATCCCGGACGGATCCCGAAAACCATCCAGAAATGATGCCGGAAGAGCCCCCAAATGATCCCGAAAAAGTCCCCAAATGACCCCGACGATATCCCGGACGGATCCCGAAAACCATCCAGAAATGATACCGGAAGAGCCCCCAAATGATCCCGAAAAAGTCCCCAAATGACCCCGACGAGATCCCGCACGGATCCCGAAAACCATCCAGAAATGATGCCGGAAGAGCCCCAAATGATCCCGAAAAAGTCCCCAAATGATCCCGACATACTCCAGAAAAGGTTCCGAAATGGCTCCGAGGGAATTAACGACGGATCGCGAAAACCATACAGAAATGATTCCGGAAGGATCCCAAAATGATCCCGAAATAGTCCGGAAATGACCCAGATGGGATCCCGCACAGATCCAGAAATGATCCCGGAAGGGTCCAAAAACTATCCCGGAAAAGTAACAAAAAATTCCGAAATGGCTCCTACGGCATCCCTGACGGATCCAGAAATGATCTCGGAAGGGTCCCCAAATGATCCCAAAATGGTCCCGAAATGACCCTGATGGATCCGGCAAACCATCAAGAAATTATGCCGGAAGGGTCCCCAAATGATCCCGAAATAAAACAGAAAAAGTCACGAAACGACCCCTAGAGGATCCCCAAATGATCCCGTATTAGCCCCAAAAAAGTCCCAAAATGACCCTGACGGGATCCCGAAAGGATTCCGAAAACAATACAGAAATGATGCCGGAAAGGTCCTCAAATGATCCCCTAATAGTCCCGAAATGACCGTGACGGGATCCCGACAACTATCCAGAAATGATGCCGAAAGGGTCCGCAAATGATCCCGTATTAGTCGAAAAAAAGTCCCGAAAGGACCACGACGGGATCCCGGACGAATCCCAAAAAACATCCAGAAATGATGCCGGTAGGTATCCCAAATGATCCCGAAATAGTCCCGAAATGAACTCGTCGGCATCCCGGACGGATCCCGTAAATTATCCAGAAATGATGCCGGAAAGGTTCCCAAATGATCCCCTAATAGTCCTGAAATTACCCTAATGGGATCCCGGACGGATCCCGTAAACCATCCAGAAATGATGCCGAAAGGGTTCCCAAATGATCCCGTATTAGTCGCGAAAAAGTCCCGAAATGACCCCGACGGGATCCCGGACGGATCCCGAAAACCATCCAGAAATAATGCCGGATGAGCCCCAAAATGATCCCGAAAAAGTCCCCAAATTACCCCGACGAGATCCCGGACGGATCCCGAAAACCATCCAGAAACGATGCCGGAAGAGCCCCCAAATGATCCCGAAAAAGTCTCCAAATGACCCCGACGATATCCCGGACGGATCCCGAAAACCAACCAGAAATGATGCCGGAAGAGCCCTCAAATGATCCCGAAAAAGTCCCCATATGACCCCGACGAGATCCCGCACGGATCCCGAAAACCATCCAGAAATGATGCCGGAAGGGCCCCAAATGATCGCGAAATAGTCCCGAAATGATTCCGGAATAGTCCCGGAAATGTTCCAAAATAACCCCGACGGGATCCCGGACGGATCCCGTAAACTATACAGAAATGATCCCGGAAGGGTCCCAAAATGATCCCGAAATAGTCCCGAAAAAGTCCCGAAATTACCCCGGCGTAATCCCGGACCGATCCCGAAAACCATCCAGAAATGATCCCGGAAGGGTCTCGATATGACCCTTACGGGATTACAAATAAGGTGAAGCTAATTATAAAACCATGTTAATAAGGCAGCAGGCGCATTGGAGCGAATAAAAAGTTAGATAGAAACATACAGGTAAAGCTAATAAAAGCGTGCTAATAAAAACAATTGATGGAGGGCGGATGGCGGGAGTAGAAGAGAGGACCACTGATCGTTCCTCCAAAATTGTCTAGATCTCGTTCTGTATGTACCAGATACCAAAGACTATTGATTTAGGAGAAAATTTAGATTGAGTTATAACAATTTATGGATTTTACACCAGAGGGGTAGATAAAGGGGAGCGGGCGGAGGGTGTCACTGCTTACTTTGTAAGCCCTCGACTTATTTGACCCCTTGAGTCTGTGATATTGGTGAAGGCCAGTATACGTAAAGTTATAATGTGTAAAAATTATGAAAAATAATTTCTCGAAGGGTCGTGGGACCCCCACCCCTCTTTCCATGTTCGAAAAAAATTTCGCTAGTAGATTACTGTCTGTGTCCCAAATTTCATCAAAATCCGTGTAGACATTCTGGCGTGATTCAGTCGCAAAGACGAAAAAATATAATAATTAAATTATAACTGTTCCTAGGGGGCGGGGACCACGCCCCTTTTGAAAAATATATAGCTAGTAAATCCTTCTAGACTATTGGCTATATGTGTGCAAAATTTCATCCAAATCGGTCCAGCCGTTCTTGCGTTATTGAGTCACAAAGACAAACGTCTGGACAAACATCCAAACATCCAAACATCCAAACATCCAAACATCTAAACATCCAAACATCCAAACATCTTAACATCCAAACTTTCCCATTTATAATATATATTAGACTAGCCTTTACCCGCGGCCCCGTCCGCAAGGAAAATTTTAAATATATGGGCTATTCGCGTTAGCCTGCTTATTATCTGTTTAGAATTTTGTTTTCTGTCTAATGCATTTTATTTTTGTAATTGAGTAAAAAAAAGAACTAAATGAGCTGATAACCTGATAGGATCCCAAATGATCCCGAAATTATCCAGAAAAAGCTACGAAATGACCCCAACGCTATCGCGGACAGATCCCGAAAACCATCCAGAAATTCCCCGAAAGGGTCTCCAAAAGTTCCCCGAATAGTCCCAAAAAAACCCGAAATGAGAGCGACACGATTCTGGACGTATCCAGAGAACCACACAGAAATGATCCCTGAAGGTGTTCCAAAATGATCCCGAAAAGGTTCCGAAATGACCCTGACGGGCTCCCGGGCGGATCTCAAAAACCATCCAGAAAATATCTAGGAAGGGTCCCTAAATTATCCCGACTAACTCCAGAAAAAGTTCCGAAATGGCTCCGAGGGGATCCACGATGGATCGCGAAAACCATACAGAAATGATTCCGGAAGTATTCCAAAATGATCCCGAAATAGTCCGGAATTGACCCAGATGGGATCCCGCACAGATCCAGAAATGATCCCGGAAGGGTGGAAAAACTATACCGGAAAAGTAACAAAAAATCCCGAAATGGCTCCTACGGCATCCCGGACGGATCCAGAAATGATGTCGGAAGGGTCCCCAAATGATCCCAAAATGGTCCCGAAATGACCCTGATGGACCCGGCAAACCATCAAGAAATTATGCCGAAAGGGTCCCAAAATGATCCCGAAATAATACAGAAAAAGTCACGAAACGCCCCTAGAGGATCCCCAAATGATCCCGTATTAGCCCCGAAAAGGTCCCGAAATAACCCGGACGGGATCCCGGACAAATCCCGAAAACCATCCATAAATGATGCCGGAAGGAATCCCAAATGATTCCGTAAAAGTCCCGCATTGATTCCGACGGGATCCCGAACGGATACCGAAAATCATCCAGAAGTGATGCCGGAAAGGTCCTCAAATGATCACCTAATAGTCCCGAAATGACCCTTAAGGGGTCATGGACGGATCCCATAAACCATCCAGAAATGATCCCGATATAGTCCCGAAGAAGTCCCGAAATGACCCTGACGGGATCTCGAACGCACCCCTAAATGTCCCTGACGGGATTCCGGACAGATCCCGAAATCCATCCAGAAATGATCTTGGGAGGGACCCCAAATGATCCCGAAAAAGTCCCGCAATGATTCCGAGGGGATCCTGATCGGATACCGAAAACCATCCAGAAGTGATGCCGGAAAGGTCCTCAAATGATCACCTAATACCAAAATGACCCTGACGGCATCCCGGACTGATCCCAAAATCCATCCAGAAATCGTCTTGGGAAGGTCACAAAAATATCCCGAAATAGTCTCGGAAAAGTTCAGAAATTACCCTAACGGGTTCCCGGACGAATCCTGAAAGCCATCTCTAAATAATCCCGAAAAAGTCCCGAAATGACCCTGACTGGACCCCGAAAGGATCCCGAAAACTATCCAGACATGATGCCGGAAATGTCCTCAAATTATCACCTAATAGTTTCGAAAAGACCCTGACGGGATCCCGAACGGATCCCGCCAACTATCTAGAAATGATGCCGAAAGGGCCCGCGAATGATCCCGTATTAGTCGAGAAAAAGTCCGGAAAAGAACCCGACGGGATGCCGGACGAATCCCAAAAACCATCCAGAAATGATCTTGGGAGGGTCCCAAAATTATCCCGAAATAGTCTGGGAAAAGTCCAGAAATTACCCTGACGGATCCCGGACGAATCCTGAAAACCAATCTTAAATGATGCCGAAAAAGTCCCGAAATTACCCTGATGGGACCCGGAAACGATCCCGAAAACTAACCAGAAATGATGCCGGAAAGGTCCTCAAATGATCTCCCAATAGTTCCGAAAAGACCCTGACGGGATCCCGAACGGATCCCGACAACTATCCAGAAATGATACCGAAAGGGCCCGTAAATGATCCCGTATTAGTCGAGAAAAAGTCCCGAAATGATCCCGTTCCAAAATGATCCCGAAAACATTCCGAAAACGTTCCCGGGCGGATCTCAAAAACCATCCAGAAAATATCCAGGAAGGGTCCCTAAATTATCCCGACATACTCCAGAAAAAGTTCCGAAATGGCTCCGAGGGGATCCACGACAGATCGCGAAAACCATACAGAAATGATTCCGGAAGGATCCCAAAATGATCCCGAAATAGTCCGGAAATGACCCAGATGGGATCCCGCACCGATCCAGAAATGATCCCGGAAGGGTGCAAAACTATCCCGGAAAAGTAATATAAAATCCCGAAATGGCTCCTACGGCATCCCGGACGGATCCAGGAATAATCTCGGAAGGGTCCCCAAATGATCCCAAAATAGTCCCGAAATGACCCTGATGGATCCGGCAAACCATCAAGAAATTATGCCGAAAGGGTCCCAAAATGATCCCGAAATAATACAGAAAAAGTCACGAAACGACCCCTAGAGGATCCCCAAATGATCTGCATTATCCCCGAAAAGGTCCCGAAATAACCCCGACGGGATCCCGGACAAATCCCGAAAACCATCCAGAAATGATGCCGGAAGGAATCCCAAATGATTCCGAAAAAGTCCCGCATTGATTCCGAAATGACCCTTAAGGGGTCATGGACGGATCCCATAAACCATCCAGAAATTATCCCGATATAGACCCGAAGAAGTCCCGAAATGACCCTGACAGGATCTCGAACGCACCCCTAAATGACCCTGACGGGATCCGGGACAGATCTCTAAATCCATCAAGAAATGATCTTGGGAGGGACCCCAAATGATCCCGAAAAAGTCCCGCAATGATTCCGACGGGATCCTGATCGGATACCGAAAACCATCCAGAAGTGATGCCGGAAAGGTCCTCAAATGATCACCTAATAGTCCCAAAATGACCCTGACGGCATCCCGGACAGATCCCGAAATCCATCCAGAAATGATCTTGGGATTGTCCCAAAATTATCCCGAAATAGTCTCGGAAAAGTCCAGAAATTACCCTGACGGGATCCCGGACGAATCCTGAAAACCAATCTTAAATGATGCCGAAAAAGTCCCGAAATGACCCTGATGGGACCCGGAAAGGATCCCGAAAACTAACCAGAAATGATGCCGGAAAGGTCCTCAAATGATCTCCCAATAGTTCCGAAAAGACCCTGACGGGATCCCGAACGGATCCCGACAACTATCCAGAAATGATACCGAAAGGCCCCGCAAATGATCCCGTATTAGTCGAGAAAAAGTCCCGAAATGACCCCGAAGGGATGCCGGACGAATCCCAAAAACCATCCAGAAATGATGTCGGAAGGGACCCCAATGATCCCGAAAAAGTCCCGCAATTATTCCGACGGGATCCTGAACGGATACCGAAAACCATCCAGAAGTGATGCCGGAAAGGTCCTCAAATGCTCACCTAATAGTCCCAAAATGACCCTGACGGCATCCCGGACAAATCCCGAAATCCATCCAGAAATGATCTTGGGAAGGTCCAAAATGATCCCGAAATAGTCTCGGAAAAGTCCAGAAATTACCCTGACGGGTTCCCGGACGAATCCCGAAAGCCATCCTTAAATGATCCCGAAAAAGCCCCGAAATGACCCTGACGGGATCCCGAAAGGATTCCGAAAACTATCCAGAAATGATGCCGGAAAGGTCCTCAAATTATCCCCCAATAGTCCCGAAATGACCGTGACGGGATCCCGAACGGATCCCGACAACTATCCAGAAATAATGCCGAAAGGGTCCGCAAATGATCCCGTATTAGTAGAGAAAAAGTCCCGAAATAACCACGACGGGATCCCGGACGAATCCCAAAAACCATCCAGAAATGATGCCGGTAGGTATCCCAAATGATCCCGAAATAATCCCGAAATGACCTCGTCGGCATCCCGGACGGATACCGAAAATTATCCAGAAATGATGCCGGAAAGGTCCACAAATGATTCCCTAATAGTCCCGAAATTACCCTGACGGGATCCCGGACGGATCCCGAAAACCATCCAGAAATGATGCCGAAAGGGTTCCAAATGATCACGTATTAGTCGCGAAAAAGTCCCGAAATGTCCCCGACGGCATCCCGGACGGATCCCGAAAACTATTCAGAAATGATGTCGAAAGGGTCCCCAAATGATCCCGTATTAGTCGAGAAAAAGTCCCGAAATGACCCCGACATACTCCAGAAAAAGATCCGAAATGGCTCCGAGGGAATCAACGACGGATCGCGAAAACCATACAGAAATGATTCCGGAAGGATCCCAAAATGATTCCGAAATAGTCCGGAAATGACCCAGATGGGATCCCGCACAGATCCAGAAATGATCCCGGAAGGGTTCAAAAACTATTCCGGAAAAGTAACAAAAAATCCCGAAATGGCTCCTACGGCATCCCGGACGGATCCAGAAATGATCCCAAAATGGTCCCGAAATGACCCTGATGGATCCGGCAAACCATCAAGAAATTATGCCGGAAGGGTCACCAAATGATCCCGAAATAAAACAGAAAAAGTCACGAAACGACCCCTAGAGGATCCCCAAATGATCCCGTATTAGCCCCGAAAAAGTCCCAAAATGACCCTGACGGGATCCCGAAAGGATTCCGAAAACAATCCAGAAATTATGCCGCAAAGGTCCTCAAATGATCCCCTAATAGTCCCGAAATGACCGTGACGGGATCCCGACAACTACCCTGAAATGATGCCGAAAGGGTCCGCAAATGATCCCGTATTAGTCGAGAAAAAGTCCCGAAATGACCACGACGGGATCTCGGACGAATCCCAAAAACCATCCAGAAATGATGCCGGTAGGTATCTCAAATGATCCCGAAATAGTCCCGAAATGACCTCGTCGGCATCCCGGACGGATCCCGAAAATTAAGCAGAAATGATAACGGAAAGGTTCCCAAATGATCCCCTAATAGTCCCGAAATCACCCTGATGGGATCCCGAAAACCATACAGAAATAATGCCGAAAGGGTTCACAAATGATCCCGTATTAGTCGCGAAAAAGTCCCGAAAACCATCCAGAAATGATGCCGAAAGGGTTCCCAAATGATCCCGTATTAGTCGCGAAAAAGTCCCGAAATGACCCCGACGGGATCCCGGACGGATCCCGAAAACCATCCAGAAATGATGCCGGAAGAGCCCCAAAATGATCCCGAAAAAGTCCCCAAATTACCCCGAGGAGATCCTGGACGGTTCCCGAAAACCATCCAGAAATGATGCCGGAAGAGCCTCCAAATGATCCCGAAAAAGTCCCCAAAAGACCCCGACGAGATCCCGGACGGATCCCGAAAACCATCGAGAAATGATGCCGGAAGAGCCCCCAAATGATCCCGAAAAAGTCCCCAAATGACCCCGACGAGATCCCGGACGGATCTCGAAAACCATCCAGAAATGATGCCGGAAGACCCCCAAATGATCCCGAAAAAGTCCCCAAATGACCCCGACGAGATCCCGGACGGATCCCGAAAACCATCCAGAAATGATCCCGAAAAAGTCCCCAAATGACCCCGACGAGATCCCGAACTGATCCCGAAAACCATCCAGAAATGATGCCGAATGATCCCGTATTAGTCGCGAAAAAGTCCCGAAATGACCCCGACGGGATGCCGGACGAATCCCGAGGACCATCCAGAAATGATGCCTAAAGGGACCCAAAATAACCCCGAAAAAGTGCCGTAATGATCCCGGAAACCATCAAGAATTTATCTCTCCAAGGTACGCAAATGATCCCGAAAGTACCCCGACGGGATCCCGGACGGATCCCGAAAACCATCCAGAAATGATGCCGGAAGGGTCCCCAAATGATTGCGAAATAGTCCCGAAAATGTCCCTAAATAACCCCGACGGGATCCCGGACGGATCCCGAAAATAATACAGAAATGATCACGGAAGGGTCCCAAAATGATCCCGAAATAGTCCCGAAAAAGTCCCGAAATTACCCCGGCGTAATCCCGGACCGATCCCGAAAACCATCCAGAAATGATCCCGGAAGGGTCTCGATATGACCCTTACGGGATTACAAATACGGTGAAGCTAATTATAAAACCATGTTAATAAGGCAGCAGACGCATTGGAGCGAATAAAAAGTTACATAGAAACATACAGGTAAAGCTAATAAAAGCGTGCTAATAAAAACAATTGGGGGAGGGCGGATGGCGGGAGTAGAGGAGAGGACCACTGATCGTTCCTCCAAAATTGTCTAGATCTCGTTCTGTATGTACCAGATACCAAAAACTATTGATTTAGGAGAAAATTTATATTAAGTTATAACAATTTATAGATTTTACACCAGAGGGGTAGATAAAGGGGGCGGGCGGAGGGTGTCACTGCTTACTTTGTAAGCCCTCGACTTATTTGACGCCTTGAGTCTGTGATATTGGTGAAGGCCAGTATACGTAAAGTTATAATGTGTAAAAATTATTGAAAAATAATTTCTCGAAGGGGTCGTGGGACCCCCACCCCTCTTTCCATGCTCGAAAAAAATTTCGCTAGTAGACTACTGTCTGTGTCCCAAATTTCATCAAAATCCGTGTAGCCATTCTGGCGTGATTCAGTCGCAAAGACGAAAAAATATAATAATTAAATTATAACTGTTCATAGGGGGGGACCACGCCCCTTTTGAAAAATATATAGCTAGTAGATCCTTCTAGACTATTGGCTATATGTGTGCAAAATTTCATCCAAATCGGTCCAGCCGTTCTTGCGTTATTGAGTCACAAAGACAAACGTCTGGACAAACATCCAAACATCCAAACATCCAAACATCTTAACATCCAAACTTTCCCATTTATAATATATATTAGATATTAGATATTAGATTAGATATTAGATTAGATTAGATATTAGATTAGATAGATATTAGATGTAGATTGGAAATAGTGAGCATGCACTAATACTTGGAAAACCCGCACATGCGCATAACGAAGGTGACGCTCAACTAGTGGAACAGAGAACTACTAGATGATGTTAAGGCACAAATCATACATATATACCATGTAGAAAATCCAATGATGCAAGCTATCGCACAACCAGGATGAATGCTATGCCAAACTAGTCTTCATCTGTCCCTTTTTTTTTGTTCTTTTTTTTACATGAAACTGGTAGATTTTTTTTGCTGTTTTCGAGGTATAGTAGATTTCGATCATATAAAAACATTCCCAAACCGGATCGGATTACCAAGAACCATCTCTGTCCTTATTTAAGGTGAAATAGCCTAGCTGCGCCAGAGCAAGATGGCGAAATACCCAATAGGGAAAAGTACCCAGTTCGAACCCTAAGAGGAGAATATGGGAAAATATAAAATTTTAGCTTTGGTTGTTTGCTATTCAACGATCGACAGTTACGTAGATGATTTATTTAGGGTTTACGCAATTTCAATCATTTTTTTTTGAACCAGTACGAATTTATGCTGGTACATTCCTGTTTTTTTTTTGTTCAGCAAATTTGGATGGCGTGATCTCTAACGTTATTTCTCATCTCGCGATACGAGTAAGGAAGTGATTGTCTGATCTGACTGTACAAAGGTATATCAAGAAGAAAAGAAAAAAAAAAACAATGTCTAATGGGAAGATCAGGCGATTATGCCGTTTGACCTATACCTAAGGAGAGAAGATATGGAAAACTGGGAAAACTCCCGGTAGAAGCAAAGGCTTTGAAGGCGTAGGCCAAATATTAATAAAATCAGTTTTGATGTAGACATCGGCAAGACCACCAAGGTGGGCGAGAACCACCCGAACACGCGTATGTGCACAAAGTTTTACATTGAATACTCAATACTAATAAACAAAAAAAAAAACACATTAAATTTCCGAATAGCTGGTAATTATAAGTGCGTTAAAAATCTAAAGGTGAAATCTAAACGATATTTGGAGTTTATTTGAATTTACCAAGAGTTTATGTGGAGACATCGGAATGACCTGGACCCAAACCCGCGTGCGTTGGGACTAAAATCCACGGCTGTTCTAGATAATTTCTAAAGTTAATTGCTTAAAGTTGCTGAAAACATGGGGTAGAATTAAGTTCATTTTATTTCGTGGACGTTTAATTGGTGAATGTGAATAAATGTATAATAAATAATGCTCCAAATAAGCTTTTACAGAGCATTAAGATAATGATTGACAAAATTAATCAGGAGAAAATTTATATAAATAGCCTTAAAAATGACAATTGTGTTGGCTAATCTCAAAGTTTACCAAAATATCTGATAAATTGAAATCAAGTAGTAGCTAATAAAACGCTCTAAAGTGCATTGTGCAATAAAGTGGAATAACTATTAAAGTAGCGAAAAGCTTTCAGAGCGAGTTTCCCAACAGAATAATTTTCAATAGATGAAATACAGAACTGTCTATCAAACTGAAACTCTCCTACAATCCGAATATTCGGCAATTGCTAACAAAAATTTTAATAAATTTAACCCTCTACATATTTTTTCTTAACTTATTGTTCTTATTATGTGGCGAATGGTTTTCATTGTGCAAGAACATACCCTTGATAGCATATCACGTATGGCGCCATAAGAATCGCACTGTTATGACGGGAGCTGAACTTTACGATCCCACAACGATATTAAAAGTAGCAGGCAAACTGCAGTGATCTCGAAGTAGAACTAAACTACAAAGAAATTACCTAAACCAATTAATAAATATTAAAAACTACAACCAACTCTGAGCCAGTTGTAAGCCAGATGAACAAATCGAGCTATTGTGGCCATTTTGAAGTTCTAAACGCAATAAAAAATAGAATCTACTTGCTTGACCCGAGAAGAACGGTGAAAAGTTTGTAGGAGTGATGGAAATTACGGGCACTAAAACCGTGATTCATCAAATGAAAATGTTTAAAGAGGCCAATGTGCCCAACTAACTTTAGAAATGTCAACGAAAAATAAGAAGAGAAAAATCATCACGCAGGTGAAGGAGTAGCTGTAACCTTGGTCCATACTCAGTCGCCGATATTTCTCAACAAACGTCGAGGCGGTCGACTTAACGGATTCCTGGAAATTTATCTCTAGAGTTAAATAAGTTATAAAGATTTTTTTTTGATCATATGTATTTAATTAGCGAGCTTTGCTCATATTGCTTTATACAATGGTTTTTGTAATTGATATTAGAGAAAAGTTGTAAGTTTACAAACGGCGCCTACATGGTGATCAAAAGGAATATAAACACAAAGGCAACTCTTAGAGACCAATTGTACAGCGAACAACGGGACATTCATATGGCTTAGCAGCTAAAGGCTTGCACTGATATGAATGTTGGAGATTCGAGTTCAACGCTCAGCTCCCGAAAAGCTAGCTGATGAAGAAGCGAAATTCAGAAACATGTCCTAGTAACCATCGCCGTTTGTAAACTTAAAATTTTTCTCTAATATCGATTTTTTTTGTTTCCAAATTTTCTTAGGAAAATTAGCTAGTTAGATTGGTTGCATAAATAAATAAATTAGGGATGTAACTAGTTTCTTGGTCTTTCTTACGATCACTCAGTGATAGTTTCATATTTTAATTATGATAATTTAAAAAGAAAATTTGTGCACCATAAAACAGGGAGTTAAGGTAATAATCTCGTCGATTTAAGTTTGCCGTAATTTTGGTTTAATTATATGGTTTGGAATTCCGACAAAGTTCGCAAACTCGCATTTTCGGTATAAAATTTTAAGAGTTGATCTCGTAGGTAATACCGAAAATGGGCTCGCCTTCTTAAGTTCGTTAATACATTTTTTTTGTATAATTAACACCATTCGATTTACCAGTGATGTCAAATTATGCATTCTAACATGATGCCAGTGTATTTTCAGAAATAATTGTAGCACTAGCAGACAAGTTCGCTAGACATAATACATCGAACTTACAACATTCCAGTCATCGTCGATGAGCTCTCCGTCGCATCGATGGAGATCAAGTAAGTAGAACAAAAATATATACTTCAATTACGTACATATTGTATTTTTTCAGTAGAAACATTTGTCGACGTGTTAGATTTGGAAAATATTTTTCATTTTATTGGTAATTATTAGGTGAAAAATATCCTTTTGTCTTTACATTTTGAACCGCGATTTGAAATCTAAGTTTGATTGCGTTTGAAGATAATAGCTAACACACTCACAACCTTTTTCCTTACCGAGCAGAAGTTCGTGTCTTTAGTCATTTCGTTTGCATATTTTTCCTTTGGCACAAGTTCGTGTCTTTAGTCGTTACGTTTATTTATTTTACTTCAGCGCAAAAATCGAGTTGATAACTCAAAACAAAGCCCATATATTGAGGGGATTTGCGAATAATGGGATTTCCCAAGTAAGCTTACGAATGTTTGAAATTAATATTTATATAATTAAGTATAAAGCTACTACAATAAACGGACCAAACCATAGAGCGCTCGTATATCAGAATAATAAATACTTATATCGATTAATTAGATGTCTTTTAGTCTTAGGTAGTATGAATTGGCTTGAATAAACTGTAAAAAAAAAAAACAAAAACAAAAAATATCTACAAACTGAGAATACGATGGATTTAATTTTTTTTGGTATATTCTTAAATACAATCTAGCTGATCAAATAGAGTTGGTTATTACCTATTTTTCAATAAATATATGAAATCATTGTAGTATAAAAGTGAAATGGATTTCTAATTCTTTCATTTGGATGACGAAATGTAGGGAAAGGTTAGTATACTAGGTTTAAATGTTTTTCTTGGGTTAATGTACATAAAGTCAAGGTATATTAACAGGATGGTTGGGTAAAGACGAGGAGGGAAAATTCCATCTTTCCAATCCCTTCATCGCTGGTTGCAATGACCCTTCTTGATTCCGCTTTTGTTATAACTTTTTTTGAGATCGCGGGTTCGAATCGAGCTCAAGGCCTAACAATAATTTTTTATCATTATTATTGTTATGATAAATTTTTTCTTAATTGAAAAAATTTTTAAATTAGAATAGAAGAAAGAAAAAAAAAAAAAAAATTAGACAACTGCCAAAGCTCGTTGTATAGATCCATTTCGGGAACTGCTAAATTCCTTCATCGGCAACGTTTAGGCGCCGCTGCTATAACCATTCAGCCATCACAGCGATTTTTTGTTTGTCTTCATTAATCCTACTTCTATTCTGGTTCGTGCCAATTGATATTCACAACACTGCGACATCTGTTGCAGAATATAACAACAAAAATTGTTATAACTTTTTTTGTTTCGCTGCTTGAGTTTCGCTGGTTTTTTTTTGTGTTGTATTTTTATCTCCGTTCATGAGGTAAATAGTGTTAAATACCCTGCATACCGATTTTTGTTTCGTACGAATTTTGCTGTATGTGACCGAGACAAGCCTACTCCCATTTCCCTGAGCCAGACCGTAGCATAGCAAGGTATGCAGACCCGTCTCGGAAGCATGCACCTGACCCTTTTTCAGTAGTAAAACGGCAGCATTGGGGAGAAGTTCGTTACACTAAGCATACAAATAAAATACAGTTACTGAGATCAAATCCATGTATGTATTTATTTATAAAACTTATCAAAACGGTTTGTTGATTATTATAAAATGTAAGGAACGAAAATGGTAGAATGCATGACTATACATATAGGGAGTATCTACAACGCATATATTATGCACATAAGAAAGTAGTCGTATTTTTAAGAGAAGAAAAACTATTCAATTAGCTGCTTTCAATATACATATAAAACATACCTACTAAATTTTTGATGCGAGATTACTACACAAACTAAAGGATAAACATGAAAATATAAATGCCTTCTTTGCTTTTCTTAGGCATTAAGCTTATAAATGTTGATATACGGTTAAATGAAAGATAATATGGTCTTTTTAAAACGGTTATGTTCCAAATTATGTTCATTTATTACTTTTTAATAATTCCAATTTAAATTATCGTTTCAACTCTAACACAAACTATATATATACATTTAAAAACTTACACAAAGCTCCCAACAATTAATCAAATTTTCATCAGTTTTCCAGATTTATTACAACTTTCAAAAAATTTCTGAGAGTTTGTAGCTCATCTAACTGTAGTGTAATAATGTGCAAGTTTCAAGAGGGTGTTCGCATTTTTTTCCATACACCGCATGAACAAAATTTGTTGTTATATGGAAGATATGGGCAACACCTTCGGCGAAAAAAATTAAAAAAAATTAACGGTAATTCTCATCTACTTGAAACTTGCACACTATTACACTACAATTGAATGAGCTTTAAGACTGCACATTCAGACATTTTCTAAAAACTCTTAATAAAAACTTTCGAAAATTGATAAAAATTCGATTAATTTAACTTTAAAATTTTTATAATTATACATATGTACGTATGTGGTTTGTGTTAGAGTTCGGACTTTGTTATAAATGAAAAATGAAAATTAATTTAATTTTTCACTAAACAACCGGTGCGGTTGCAACTGGTTTTCGGCACTGATTTTAGATTATTCTAGATTTGTACAAAACACCTGATTGTTGTTAAGTTAATACTCTAGCGCCATGAGTATTGTTACTATAACTATTACGAAAGCAAACTTTATACCGGAAAATGGTATTTTCGTTTCGTTTTTGCTTATAATAAAACAAAAAATCATGAAATAAACTTTAGGACAAAGAACAACTTTTTTTTTTTGTAGAGTCGTGTTATGAATATGGCTGAAAACCAAAAACTAATTAATTGGTTATGGTAAGGTTATGACAAAGGCGGTATGCTATGATATCAATAACAAATACATTTATTTCCATAAGGTTGGTTAGATCAGCTGTTTTATACCGATATGGATTGGTCACTTATTTCCTGATTTTCCTTTTGTCTCATGTTCTATTCATAAACGAAGGAGCTTTAAACCTATGTTTAAAGTTCGATTTCACAACCTAAGGCATTTGCATTTGTCACATCTTAAATTCATTCAACCAAAGTTTTTTTAAATCACAATAACATTTTTTATTATTTATTTGTAAATAACACAAAACCAAATATTGCCATTTTGACTGCTTATTGAAATATCATCAAATCTCAGCTGCCGTTCCGAAAGCACTCTATCTTAGCATAAGTTCTGTGAGCTAGTTAGGTGATTTTTCACTCAGCAGCCTATTTAAGAAAAATCTTGCAAGTAATAGCCTACCACTGAATTTATAAAATCTTGAACATCTTTATTACACATATTTGTAAATGCAGTCGGATAATTTTCCCCAGGTTTTATCCCACTTCCTAGCACAGCATAAAGTCTTCCTTCCAAAACGGCCGGTGAACCAGCATCTCCCCAACACGAATCACTTGCATGTGTCGGATCCATTAAACAAATTGCTGTTGTTGGTAAAATTTTATTCATCTTCGCCTTAAAATCATCTTCACATTGTTGGAATGGGAATAGTTCAAATACAACAGATTGGAGTACATGCGAAGGTTCGTAAATTTCTGGATCTTTCGAACCCCATCCAATAACTTGTACTTTTACGCCATCCTTTAATTCATTTTTGCATAAAGGTAATGGAATTATTGTTGGAGCGAACAAGAAAGGAAGTTTCAGTGTAATCACAGATATATCCATTTCTACACTTGTAAAATCCTGTGGACGAATTATATTCAACGCGTGGCGTCCATGTTTCATTCTGTTATCATAGTTGGATTGACCAACAAAAACAGCGATGAGATCCGCTTCAAAACTCCGCAAGCAAAATTCGGATGTAAGCACCTTACCCAGAGTGATTAAAGTACCAGTGCACCGATATTGGCATGCATAAAATATTGACACCAAAGAAAACCTTGCCTCTTCATCCACCAAATCACTGCCACCTAAAAGGCGATCTTGCGAATTGGTATTATTAAGAATGCAACTAAGGAAGACGAACAGGATTACAAAAGAATTGCGAAAATTCATTTTAGATTTTGTTTCTCCGTCGGTTTTTAAGTTTAAACTGAAGGAAGTTGAAATTTGTGGGTGCTATTTATACAAAATTTTGTTGTGAAAATAAAAATGAGTTTTGAATTGAAAAACTAAGTTTTTGTGATTGTCGCAGTGTGTGTAGAAAAAATTTTAATTTAGTTACGCTCGCTTATTGAATACAAAAACAAAAACATTAACATAGCAATATATAGGCACTCTAATGTTTGTATCTACACAAGGGCCAGCCGCAGGATTTTCCATTGGGGGGGCGGGTTTTGAGTAAAAAATATTACTGCCGGGCTAAGGAATCTTGTGTTCGAAGGAAGAATTAGAGGGGCGGGGGAGGGGCGTGGGTGTATCTAGTGGTTAAATCTTATTAATTTTTTGTCATTTAAAACGTAGTAAATAACCGATAATATTCCCAAATTAAAATACATAAAAATAAAAAAATAAATGTAAGGCGCCATAACCTCCGAAGAGATCTAAGGCCGAGCTTCTCTTCCAATTTGCGTCGTGCTCCTCTTGATTTTCCCTACAAATTGGCCGGACGGGACCTACATGTTTTATGCCGACTCCGAACGGCATCTGCAAAGCAGATGAGTTTTCACTGAGAGCTTTTCATGGCAGAAATACACCCGGAGTGCTTGCCAAACACTGCCGAGGGGCGACCCCGCTTAGAAAAATTTTCTTCTAATTGAAAAATCTTATTTCTAAAATTTTGATGTTGCTTTGCCTGGGAGTTGAACCCAGGGCATACGGTATGATAGGCGGAGCACGCTACCCATCACACCACGGTGGCCGCCATATTAAAATACGTATTGTAACGAATTTACCGCAAATGCTCTTATTTGCAACCTTCTGCTAAGTTCGAATCACTAAACTGTTGAATAAATAACTCCAATATTTAATAATGCAAAATAGCCTTTATTAAAGTACTTCACAATAAAAAACTATACTATTGCTTGCCAGATAGCGTCTTAAATCCAACTGATTGTAGCGCCTCTACTGTTGCTATCTTTTATACCCTTTGATTTCCTTGTTGCATCTTCTAGGCGCTTCCAGAATTTACTTAGTTACTGCTATAAAATTATAACTACAGATGCACGTGTATAGCTTCTCATATGCGCGTGTATTTGTGAGCGACACTTCCACAATTATAATTTCATTATTTTGGGAGCATCTCAGATAAGATATCTGCATGTGTTTGTGCGTTGCTTCTCCGCTGCGTGTACGTACATATGTGTAGACATAATGATTGATTCGTTTATGTAGATACAAGTGACTGTCTGCTTTATTGTTGTTGTGACTTCATTTACTTAGTATCAGACTAGGGATGTGAGTATCACTTAGTGTCACTAATATTCGTCACACTGCCCTCCACCTAAGTCTGATCGTCCCGATCAGACAAAATCTCTCGATCTAAGCGCTGCTAGCATCTCCAAATGAACCACCCTTCTATTTCGTGGTACCCAATGGGTTGTATGCGGTAGATGGAATTACTGATCTTTTTCACAACTTTGAACGGGCCTTCCCAACTGCACCAACATTTGGATGGAACACCTTCCCGCCGGTGAGGGTTGTATAACAGTACCAAATTTCCCTCCCGGAAACCTTCCGAATTATTGTTCTTGTCGTACCTGTGTTTCAACTTACTACTCATTACCCTGGGCCTTTCCCTTACACTCTGTTGTTTGGCCAATGAACTACTCCGTAGAGCTTGCGCTTGACGGATTGGCTTCGCATATTCAGTATCGTTCCCACGTTTCACAACAGTAGTGCGCCCCGGCTTGAAACTACCCTCGTATTCTTTCTGGGAACTTCGTTCCTTCGTTTTTGTGCGTCCATTAGGGTTTGTCAATGCCAGTGTTTCTCTCGCAGGTACTTTTGATTTCACTTTATTTGGCGCATTGGATACATCAACCTTTACCTTTGACTCTCGTGGTCTTTGTCGACTCTTCTCCACCAGTACCCGATTACTGCTGAACGCTTTCTCCAAACTAAAGTGAAGTGGTATATCCTGGTTCTTATACTGCAAATCCACTCCCAATATGACTTCATCAACGATCTCTGCCACAACGAATTTGTGTAGAACCATGACCACCCCAATTAACACTTCACCCTGGACTTGGTTATACTCACCAGTAATCGTACGCAATCTTGCTCCAGGTAATGGCTTTACTCTCCTGTTGACCAAATCCGATCGGATTAAAGAATGAGATGCGCCCGTATCTACAGTCAGTATATACTCCTTGCCATCCACATTTCCTTTGACGGTGAGACTGCTCGATTTCCTTCCAGTTTGCGAGATAGGTATCACACGACATTCAAAAGCTGAAGTAAGTTCTCGATCTTTACATTTGACTCGCCCTTGCTTATCTCCTCCAACTTTGCGTTTACGACCAGCCAAGTTGGAACTACCATGACCGGTGCTGCAATGACGTGCAATGTGTCTTGGTTTACCGCACTTGAAACACTTCATAACTCCGGCATTTTTTGTTGTAATCCCTTCAGTGCTTCCAAAGTTGTGTCTACCCAATCTGGCCTTTCCTCTTCCACGCGATGAGCTTTGTATGTGGGCTTACTCAAAAGTGACGCTGTTTCCTGAGTCAGTGCATGGGATACCGTTTCAGCAAATGTTGGCTTTGGGTTCGCATATGTAGCTCGTTTCGTTTCGGCATCCAGTATTCCATTTATAAAGTTCTGAATTTTAACCCTCTCGGTGTATTCCGCATGTGCGTCTGCATTTGCGAGATGAGCCAATCTTTCAACATCCGACGCAAACTCTTGCAAAGTCTCATTCGCCTTTTGGTAACGATTTTGCAACTCAATTTGATATATCTGTTTCCTTTGCTCGCTTCCGTAACGTCTCTCTAGAGCACTCATCAATGTTTCATAGTTGTTCCGTTCGTACTCTGGAATTGTCTGTAAGATTTCAGCTGCAGGCCCTTTCAATGCTACGAACAGTGCAGCAACTTCATCTTCAGCATTCCAGTTGTTCACTGCTGACGTCTTCTCAAATTGAAGCTTGAATACCTTGAAAGGAACAGAGCCGTCAAAAGATGGAGTTTTTACCTTCGTATTGCTCGCTGGAACAGCTGGGCGATTTAGTTGTAACTGTTGCATAAGACCTTTCAACGCTTCTATCTCGGCATCAGTTTTGTCCACGAGTTGTAAAATTTTTGCATCCTGCTCTTCCAGTTTCGCAAAGAGCTGCGATGATACCTGTTCCGAATTTTTGTCGACATTCCAGATATACGTTCCTCTTGCGCTTCCAGTTGAGATGACATATATGTCTTCTGTTCTTCCAATTGAGATAAAATTTGCGACGCCATTTCTGAAATGCGTGCCTCCTGTGACTCTAGCTGAGATGCCATTGTCGATGTTTGTGCAGATATTGTGCTCGTCACTGTCTGCGGTGTTTCGTTTTTTTCTTCTATTTTTGTTGTTGTTTTGTCGTTATCATAATGAAAGACATACTCCTCAGCATTGATTCCTTCAAATACCATAGCTACACTTAGTCGTCTTTGTAGCTGGGATTTATCACCAAAAGTAGTCAATCCACGGACTTCCAACTCCTCCTTCAGTTGCTGGATCGTCAATTCACTCAACTTTGCCATGTCCAAGTTGTATTCGAAGTCTTCGGAATTTATTCAACAATTCCTCTTCTGACACCAATTGTAACGAATTTACTGCAAATCCTCTTATTTGCAACCTTCTGCTAAGTTCGAATCACTAAACTGTTGAATAAATAACTCCAATATTTAATAATGTAAAATGGTCTTTATTAAAGTACTTCACAATAAATAACTCTACTATTGCTCGCCAAATAGCGTCTTAAATTCAACTGATTGTAGCGCCTCTACTGTTGCTGCCTTTTATACTCTTTGATTTCCTCGTTGCATCTTCTAGGTGCTTCCAGAATTTACTTAGTTACTGCTATAAAATTATAACTACAGATGCACGTGTATAGCTTCTCATATGCGCTTGTATTTGTGAGCGACACTTCCACAATTATAATTGCATTCTTTTGGGAGCATCTCACATAAGATATCTGCATGTGTTTGTGCGTTGCTTCTCCGCTGCGTGTACGTACATATGTGTAGACATAATGATTGATTAGTTTATGTAGATACAAGTGCCCGTCTGCTTTATTGTTGTTGTGACTTCATTTACTTAGTATCAGACTAGGGATGTGAGTATCACTTAGTGTCACTAATATTCGTCAGAATATATAACCCACTCATAATTGACATGTTTTAACCATTTATACAATTTCGTTTTTACTTCAAAATTGTTTGTATAGAAATGTTATTTCAAAGCCATATAAATCTACGGTGTTCACAACGTTCATATATTTTAAGAGTTCAAGATCAAATAACCCGAGATACAGTTTTGTAGCCATTAAATTTTAGTCTAACAAGGTGGCACTTTTGAGCAGTTTTAAAGTCGCCTTGACCCAAAAACAATTCTTAAAATTCCAAGTGATTTTTAAGCGACCGTATTACCGAAAGTATTACTTTTACAATAAAAACGAATTTAGGCTTATTTTGGGGTTTGAAAGCCATATCGATTGTTACTTATGTTCCATATTCTATTCATTTTTTTTCATGCGATTAAAACTAGCTTTTATAAATCCTCCCCCTGCGGCCGGGCCTGATCTACACATATGGTAATAGGTGACCGCCGTGCTGTGGTGATAGGATGCTCCGCCTATCACATCGAGGGTACCGGATTCAACTCACGGATAAAGTAACATCAAAAATTTAGAAAAAAAGTTTCTAAGCGGGGTCACCCCTCGGAAATGATTCGTCAAACACTCCGATTGTATTTCTGTCATGAAAATGCATCTGCCTTACAGATGGCGCTCGGAGACGGCATAAAACAATTTTTAGGAAAAATTAAAAAGAGCACTACGCAAATTGAAAGAGAAGTTCGGCCCTAAATGTCTGCGGGGATTATCGCGCCTTGCATTTATTTATTTAATTGTTTATTTATATACAACGATGGAAAAAACAATAGGACCAAAATGGTGGGAAATACTAAATAAATTGTATAAGCAGCACTTCAATATATCTCTTGGAATAGTGCACCCTATAAAAATAGCATTTTAAGGTTGTTCTTTGCGAAAAAGTGAACCAGTAGAAGTTTGGCGCGGAAAAAATAATAGGGACAAAACGTGTTTATTGATATTTTTGCATTAGAAATAGTAAAAATTTCGTTTTTGAAACTTCTTATAAAGCCCTATAAAATTGCACTTTTATGGGGCATGTAGCACTAAGAATATATTTAAGGGAAAATATCGGCGGTTCACTTTTAGAAATAAAAACGCACCACAACTCTTGTTTTAAATGTAATTAAGTATAAACTTTATTAATTATAATTATTGTATATATGTTTAAAAATGTCGCTTTTATTTATATTAAAGATTTATTTGTAAGGCGTATATAGTGCGGCGGATAACTTAAAGCGGTCCATCACACTCCGTTGGATCGCTTACTAAAAAAGGGATATGTTTTGTTGTATTTTCTTGAAAATGCAAAGTTAAGGAAACGATAAATTACTTTAATTGGTACAGGGTACATGTAAAGATCTTTATACAATGCAAATAATTAAAGTCCAGTCATTTGGGTGGTGTAGGTCGTCTTTCACTATATCTCCTTCGCAAATGTTCTGTTGGGGATGTTTCCATTTATATATCTTCTGCAATTCTTTCATCGTGAGCTAGATTGAAGATACAGAACCTTCAACATTTGCCATTTTGTAGTCGGAGATAAGTTTTCGGCATTCGGTTCTGGCAAGGATGCTAAGGGGACACCTGGAAGGAAGTACATTGGAGTGAGGGCTAATAAATCAGTTGGGTCCTGTCACATAGGGGATAGAGGGCGAAAATTGAGCACCGCTTCTATTGGAATGAGGAGTGTTATGAATTCTTCGAACGTAAACATTTGATTTCCTGCTACTTTGGTGAAATGTGTCTTGGAGCATTTTACCGCGGCTTCCTATAGGGCGCTTATGTGTGGGGCATAAGAGGGTTTAAACTGCAAGAAAAACCTTGTACCCCAAATCTTTCAGCAACATCTACAGCTGCTTCTTAGATCAATATTGCGAGCTCATTTTAAAAGCTCGTTGAGCTACTTTGTGAGGTAATCCGCATCTTCCAACGAAGCGAGAGAATGCTGCTGTGATAAGCTTTAGTAGATAAGCATACAAATACGCAAAAGTATGCATTTGAGTAGAAGACTCGTCGCAAGGGGCACTTCTTCACCATAAATGCGCCAGCGAAGTCAACGCTGGTTACGTAAAAGTATAACGAGTAATGCGGCAGTTATGCGGCAGTTACCCACCGACGTGTGCCGTACGTACAGACGTTTGTCGTACGAAGCACGTTTGACCGAACTCTCAAGCCCGTAGAAATCAATGCGTGCGTCTGTGTACATGTACATAACATATTTGTGTGTGTATTGTTTACAGATAAGCATTGTTGCCATTGACCATTTTGCATGTATGCTTATGGAAACATCAACTTTTTCCAATTTAATTTTTGATATTGTAAAAGGCCGGAATACATATTAAATAAGTATAAATAGATTACATATTTATAATTAGCACTTTTACATAATTATTTCGAATTATTTTCACAATTTTTCAAACTTTAATTAGGTGTTTTTGCATAAAATTGCAAACGGTCAAAAATTAGCGCACAAAAGTTTACTAGGCAACTCTGTCTAGTGAGAGAGCGATCAGCTGACACGTTCTTACGGAAAAAATCAAAATTGTTTTGATTTCTACGTTCCGGGCTACGTACGTACGGGCGTTGCACGTCGGTGAGTTTTCGTTTACATCGCACACTCATAAGATAGGTCGTGTCAGCTGACACGTTTTTGGTACGTACGTTCGTGAGTAACTGCCGCATAAGATAGGTCGTGTCAGCTGACGAAAACTCACCGACGTGCAACGCCCGTACGTACGTAGCCCGGAACGTAGAAATCAAAACAATTTTGATTTTTTCCGTAAGAACGTGTCAGCTGACCTCTCTCTCACAAAACAGAGTTGCCTAGTAAACTTTTGTGTGCTATGTTTGGACCAATTGCAGTTATTAGACAAAAATGACACTTTTACATAATTATTTCGAATTATTTTCACAATTTTTCAAACTTTAATTAGGGGTTTTCATAAAAGTGCAAACGGTCCAAAATTAGCGCACAAAGTTTACTAGGCAACTCTGTCTAGTGAGAGAGCGATCAGCTGACACGTTCTTACGGAAAAAACATATATTTAATACTTCTAAAGCCGGAGTCATTGGTGCCGTATGTCGTATCGCTGTATACGTATCCCTAACGTAAAGCTGGAGACATTGGTGCTTTATCGGTAAACGTATCGGTAACCTTATAACAGCTGACTCGACCAACCTTATGAGAATCAATGCAATCGATTATTGGTGCCGCTAAGGTCGTAACCGTATCGTAGCCAACCAATTGGCTTTTGGTTTACCGTCGTAACGATAAACAGCTGATTACGTTAGGGATACGGATACAGCGATACGACATACGGCACCAATGACTCCGGCTTTAGAGACAGTAGGGAACTGTTTTTGCTGATTGGGTTTGATTCTTCTAACTGAGTGATTTCTGCTGGGGAAATGATAGCGTTGCATTAAGATTGCTATTGAAGTCCATTTCACCATAACGAGCAGTCAACTAAATATTGTGGTTTGCAACCTCGAGTTCCTAAATCGGCGGGGTTGTCAACGCTAGGAACGTGCGGCAAATTATGTTGCTGACGTTGCCACATAAATTTTCCGTGTATGTCGGGGTTTTTCTAGCCAACCAATGGAGGAATCTGACAAGATTGTCAGTTCGGGTGGTGGCAACTTCAATTGAAATTAAGTTTGAGTTATCTATTTCGACAATAACACGGCTCCCCAGAGTTCTAGTCGTATCAAGTGGACTGTTTGCAGGGGTACGACTTTGGTTACTGCCATAAAGAGGTGGGTTGAGGCAGAGTTCTCATCGTTCTGCACTCTTATATAAACACATGCAGCAAATGCATGGCATTAGAGAAACCGAAGATTTGAATGCATTTGTTAGCGGAAAATTGCAACCATCGAGGGATATTTACACCGCTAATAGCTGGGAGACTTGCGCGGAAGGTGTTCCACTTGTAAAAGGATTCCGATTTGACTTCTTCATCCCAGTCGGTTCCTTCTTAACAGAGCTGTTGGAGAATGATTTTGACTAAGATCATTATTCGTGATAGCTATTCTGCCAGGTCAAAAAGTTTCGTTAAGGCTGAGAATATTTGCCGGTTTGTATTTAACTTAAAGTAGGGTTGTATGAGTACGAAAACGTGTCAGTTAATGCGTTCCATCGTATTCCTAAGGTTTTAGTAGTGTCATGGAATTTGAGAAATTCTGTATCTCAGACATCAGAGTCTGGTATTGATTCCAGCCATTTTGTTTGATTTTTCTAAGAGGAACGCCTGCTAATTTAAGAGCATCGATATTTTCAGTCATAGAATCGAGATTGGACTGTATATCCTGTCCGCCAGAGAGGACATCGTCTACATAAGTTTCTCGTAGTATGATGCTAGTGGCGAGTATTTTTTTCCCTGTGCAGTTTGCGAGGTATGGAGCGTATTCAACACCGAAAATTGAAATCTTCTATCGGATTTTGAGGGGCTTTCCTAAAGAGGATTCTTTGCAAGTCTTGATCTTCTTCCTTGACGTCGATTTTGCGAAAGATTTTTTCGAAGTCGCCATCGCAGATGAACTTTTAGAGGCGCCAGTTGAGAATCATAGACGTGAAGGCGTTTTGGAGAATCAGGCATGTATATAATACGTCATTTACGGTAGTGGCGGTGTTGTTTTGGTGCTTTAGAGGTCCTCACAATATTGGTTCTCGATCTGGATCAGATTCCTGGGCTTTCTTCTTATTCTCAGAAGCGTTTGAGTAGGCTGCTGAGATCCGGTTATGTTGCCTCACTGATTTAAATGGTGAAGGCCGACACTAGTTTGCGGACTGATCCGCTGGGTACCCATCCGAATCTGAGCAATAAGCATTTCTTGGGGGTTATACCGCGATAACCATGTCGATTTTTGAAGGGTTGAGCTGACTTTGGAGACTTTATTAGTTGGGGGAAAATGAGTGAGTTGATGGTGTAAAATAGCATTGGTACAAATCCTTTTCTTTAAATCAGAGGAGCAAAGTGTGACTTCGCAAGTTGTTGGATTGGGGACGCCAAAAACGTATTTTGAGAGCCTTGGTCAACGAGAGCTTTATATATTACCTCGCGTAATGTATAGGGACTATTGCCGTGGGGAGTAGGGTTGTTTCGCAGCTACCAAGAAATGTGGTTTTTCGGCTTGGGTTAATCGGGGATGATAACCATAGACCGCCGTAAACATATCTTTAAACGCTGGCCAGCCTTCATATCTACCACGGGATAGCGGTTGAGGTGTATTAGTAGGGGATCTCAACAGTTGCATGGTGTCGATAATTTGCGACATGCAACTTTCATAACTTTAAAAAACCTTTTTATATTTCTGCTCTATCGAAGCTTAGGAATATAGGGATCTTAGGAATATACTAGAGCTGTTAGGTTAGTCCCTATGATGTTTGATGACCATTTAGAGTAAAAATCCTCCATTCTATTACTTTCGAAAATGAAAGTGTGAAGGCTTGTGTCGGGTACACCAGCGGGGAGAGATTCATCTTTATTTTCCAATCCCATTTTTTGGTTTTAAGTAAGGGGATACAATTTTTGATTAGTATTTGTGAAGAAAATTAAACTTACCCCTGCAGAAATTATACTCACCTCACTCACTCACTTAGAAAAAGTACTTACCTGCGAAGGAAATTTTATTCACCTGTGAAAATTTCACAAACCATAATTTATTAAAGAACAACAAGAAATATTATGACCTTAAAGATGCCTGTGAAAAGAGTTGCAAAAGCAAATAGATATATAGAATTAGAAAGATGGACGTGTTTATATCCACAGTAGACGTGGAAAATTTTTAAAAATTGCTGTACAAAATCAAATCTACACAATCATATTTTATGGCCACGAGTAGTAGACCTGCTTAGGTGGTACACCTAAAAAAACAAGTAAGGAAGGTTAAGTTCGGGTGTAACCGAACATTACATACTCAGTTGAGAGCTATGATGACAACATAAGGGAAAATAACCATGTAGGAAAATGAACCGAGAGAAACCCTGGAATGTGTATCAAATGAAAGGCATTAAAAAGTATTTTATGAGGGTGTGGGCCATAGTTCTATAGGTGGACGCCATTTAGAGATATAGCCATAAAGGTGGATCAGGGGTGACTCTAGAATGTGTTTGTACGATATGGGTATCAAATTAAAGGTATTAATGAGGGTTTTAAAAGGGAGTGGTGGTTGTTGTATAGGTGGTCGCATTTTCGAAATATCGCCATAAAGGTGGACCAGGGGCGACTCTAGAATTTGTTTGTACAATATGGGTATCAAAAGAAAGGTGATAATGAGTATTTTAAAAGGGAGTAATCCTTAGTTCCATAGGTGGACGCCGTTTCACGAAAGGAGTTAATGAGTATTTTAAAAGGGAGTGGGCCTTAGTTCTATAGGTGGATGCCGTTTCGAAATATCGCCATAAAGGTGGACCAGGGCTGACTCTAGAATGTGTTTGTACGATATGGGTATCAAATTAAAGGTATTAATGAGGGTTTTAAAACGGAGTGGTGGTTGTTGTATAGGTGGTCGCATTTTCGAAATATCGCCATAAAGGTGGACCAGGGGCGACTCTAGAATTTGTTTGTACAATATGGGTATCAAAAGAAAGGTGATAATGAGTATTTTAAAAGGGAGTAATCCTTAGTTCCATAGGTGGACGCCGTTTCACGAAAGGAGTTAATGAGTATTTTAAAAGGGAGTGGTGGTTGTTGTATAGGTGGCCCCATTTTCGAAATATCGTCATAAAGGTGAACCAGGGGTGACTCTAGAATTTGTTTGTACAATATGGGTATCAAAAGAAAGGTGTTAATGAGTATTTTAAAATGGAGTAATCCTTAGTTCATAGGTGGAGACCGTTTCGAGATATCGCCATAAAGGTGGGCCAGGGGTGACTCTAGACTTTGTTAGTACGATATGGGTATCAAACGAAAGGAGTTAATGAGCATTTTAAAAATGAGTGGGCCTTAGTTCTATAGGTGGACGCCTTTTCGAGATATCGCCATAAAGGTGGACCAGGGGTGACTCTAGAATGAGTTTGTACGATATGGGTATCAAATTAAAGGTATTAATGAGAGTTTTAAAAGGGAGTGGTGGTAGTTGAATATGTGAAGGCGTTTTCCAGATATCGACCAAAATGTGGACCAAGGTGACCCATAACATCATATGTTGGATACCGCTAATTTATTTATATATGTAATACCTGCCAAGATTTTAAGGGTTTTTTATTTCGCCCTGCAGAACTTTTTCATTTTCTTCTACTTAATATGGTAGGTGTCACAACCATTTTATAAAGTTTTTTCTAAAGTTATATTTCGCTTCTATAAAACAATCCAATTACCTTACCAGGGTTCATCCCTTTTTTCGTATTTGGTATAGAATTATGGCATTTTTTTTCATTTGTCGTAATTTTCGATATCGAAAAAGTGGGCGTGGTCATAGTCGGATTTCGTTTATTTTTCATACCAAGATAAAGTGAGTTCAAGTAAGCACGTGGACTAAGTTCATTAAAGATATGTCGATTTTTGCTCAAGTTATCGTGTTAACGGCCATGCGGAAGGACAGACGGACGACTGTGTATAAAAACTGGGCGTGGCATCAGCCAATTTCGCCCATTTTCACAGAAAAGAGTTAACGTCATAAAATCTATGCCCCTACCAAATTTCAAAAGGATTGGTTAATTTTTGTTCGACTTATGGCGTTAAAAGTATCCTAGACAAATTAAATGAAAAAGGGCGGAGCCACGCCAATTTTGAAATTTTCTTTTATTTTTGTATTTTGTTGCACTATATCATTACTGGAGTTGAATGTTGACATAATTTACTTATATACTGTAAAGATATTAAATTTTTTGTTAAAATTTTACTTTAAAAAACTTTTTTTTTTAGAAGTGGGCGTGGTCCTTCTCCGATTTTGCTAATTTTTATTAAGCGTACATACAGTAATAGGAGTAACGTTCCTGCCAAATTTCAGAATGATATCTTCAACGACTGCCAAATTACAGCTTGCAAAATTTTAAATTACCTTCTTTTAAAAGTGGGCGGTGCCACGCCCGTTGTCCAAAATTTTACTAATTTTCTATTCTGCGTCATAAGTTCAACTCATCTACCAAGTTTCGTCGCTTTATCTCTCTGTTGTACTGAATTATCGCAATTTTTCTGTTTTTCGAAATTTTCGATATCGAAAAAGTGGGCGTGGTTATAGTCCGATATCGTTCATTTTAAATAGCGATCTGAGATGAGTGCTCAGGAACCTACATACCAAATTTCATCAAGATACCTCAAAATTTACTCAAGTTATCGTGTTAACGGACGGACGGACGGACGGACATGGCTCAATCAAATTTTTTTTCGATCCTGATTATTTTGATATATGGAAGTCTATATCTATCTCGATTCCTTTATATATGTACAACCAACCGTTATCCAATCAAACTTAATATACTCTGTGAGCTCTGCTCAACTGAGTATAAAAATAACAACACCGAGGCGATCCTGCATGTAAAGTAATTAAAATAGCAATATAGGTTATTGAGTCATAAAATGTAATTCATTGCAAAAACCTTTAAATGTTATTTTTATAGAGTGGTCTATTCCAAGGAAGACATTGAAGCTCTGCTGATATAATTGATGTAGTATTTGGCAGTAAATTGCCCCTATTCTTTTTTCCATCACTGTAAGTATTTGCACAGTTGGAACATTCATTTGAGGATGATTACGTGATATGTGTATAATGACAAGGAACGAATAGAGAAATGTACGAAGTGTATACTTAATTAGTACTATTGTATTCTCCTGCTAAATAAATATAGTTAAAAACAAGTAAGGAAGGTTAAGTTCGGGTGTAACCGAACATTACATACTCAGTTGAGAGCTATGGTGACAACATAAGGGAAAATAAACATGTAGGAAAATGAACCGAGGGAAACCCTGGAATGTGTTTGTATGACATGTGTATCAAATGAAAGGCATTAAAGAGTATTTTATGAGGGAGTGGGCCATAGTTCTATAGGTGGACGCCATTTAGGGATATAGTAATAAAGGTGGATCAGGATTGACTCTAGAATGCGTTTGTACGATATGGGTATCAAACGAAAGGAGTTAATGAGTATTTTGAGAGGGAGTGGGCCTTTCTGGACCAGGGGTGACTCTAGACTTTGTTTGTACGATATGGGTATCAAATGAAAGGTGTTAATGAGTATTTTTAAAAGGGAGTGGGCCTTCGTTTTATAGGTGTTCGCCTTTTCGAGATATCGCCATAAAGGTGGACCAGGGGTGACTTTAGAATTTGTTTGTATGATATGGGTATCAAATGAAAGGTGTTAATGATTATTTTAAAAGGGCGTGGGGCTTAGTTCTATAGGTGGACCCCTTTTCGAGATATCGCCATAAAGGTGGACCAGGGGTGACCCTAGAATTCGTTTGTGCAATATGGGTATCAAACGAAAGGAGTTAATGAGTATTTTGAGAGGGAGTGGGCCTTTCTGGACCAGGGGTGACTCTAGACTTTGTTTGTACGATATGGGTATCAAATGAAAGGTGTTAATGAGTATTTTTAAAAGGGAGTGGGCCTTCGTTCTATAGGTGTTCGCCTTTTCGAAATATCGCCATAAAGGTGGACCAGGGGTGACTCTAGAATGAGTCTGTACGATATGGGTATCAAATTAAAGGTATTAATGAGAGTTTTAAAATGGAGTGGTGGTAGTTGTATATGTGAAGGCGTTTTCCAGATATCAACCAAAATGTGGACCAGGGTGACCCAGAACATCATCTGTTGGATACCGCTAATTTATTTATATATGTAATACCTGCCAAGATTGTAATGGTTTTTTATTTCGCCCTGCAGAACATTTTCATTTTCTTCTACTTAATATGGTAGGTGTCACAACCATTTTATAAAGTTTTTTCTAAAGTTATATTTCGCGTCAATAAAACAATCCAATTACCTTACCACATTTCATCCCTTTTTTCGTATTTGGTATAGAATTATGGCATTTTTTTCATTTTTCGTAATTTTCGATATCGAAAAAGTGGGCGTGGTCATAGTCGGATTTCGTTCATTTTTCATACCAAGATAAAGTGAGTTCAGATAAGTACGTGAACTGAGTTTAGTAAAGATATATCGATTTTTGCTCAAGTTATCGTGTTAACGGCCATGCGGAAGGACAGACGGACGACTGTGTATAAAAACTGGGCGTGACATCAACCGATTTCGCCCCGATGGGCGGAGCCACGCCCATTTTTAAATTTTCTTTTATTTTTGTATTTTGTTGCACCATATCATTACTGGAGTTGAATCTTGACATAATTTACTTATATACTGTAAAGATATTAAATTTTTTGTTAAAATTTTACTTTAAAAAAAATTTCTTTTAAAAGTGGGCGTGGTCCTTCTCCGATTTTGCTAATTTTTATTAAGCGTACATATAGTAATAAGGGTAACGTTTCTGCCAAATTTCATCATGATATCTTCAACGACTGCCAAATTACAGCATGCAAAATTTTAAATTACCTTCTTTTAAAAGTGGGCGGTGCCACGCCCATTGTCCAAAATTTTACTAATTTTCTATTTTGCGTCATAAGTTCAACTCATCTACCAAGTTTCGTCGCTTTATCGGTCTTTTGTAATGAATTATCGCACTTTTTCGGTTTTTCGAAATTTTCGATATCTAAAAAGTGGGCGTGGTTATAGTCCGATATCGTTCATTTTAAATAGCGATCTGAGATGACTGCTCAGGAACCTACATACCAAATTTCATCAAGATACCTCAAAATTTACTCAAGTCATCGTGTTAACGGACGGACGGATTATTTTGATATATGGAAGTCTATATCTATCTCGATTCCTTTATATATGTACAACCAACCGTTATCCAATCAAACTTAATATACTCTGTGAGCTCTGCTCAACTGAGTATAACAAGTAAAGGTGTCTAAGTTCGGGTGTAACCGCGAAATTCTCGTGTCTCGAAGTCCTCGAAAATTTCGCGAGCTTCTCGACATTCTTAATTAATCGCTGTATGGACATTATTTATACGCTTGTTTTTTTTTACTTGTGAATTTTTTGTTGATTATATTGCTTCAATGACATTTAACTCAATACATATTTATTATACATATAATTTTCTTCACAATATTTTATTTTTCAACGAGACATCAAGAACACGGCTTCTCGCGAGATTCTCGAATCTCGAATTACTCGTAAGGCTCGCGAGATTCTCGAATTTCGAATTTCTCGTAAACTCGCGAGATTCTCGAATTACTCGTAATACTCGCGATCTTCTCGACTTTCAATTCAGTCGCTGCATTGGCAATATTCTATACATTTCGGGGTTTTTTACTTGTGGTTTTGCGGACATATGGGCTTGTGCTTCAGAAGAAATCGTAAGCTCTATATAAAACAGCCAATGAATCGATTAAGTTGAATGTCGAGAAGCTCCCGAGCCTTATGAGTAATTTGAGATTCGAGAATATCACGAGCCTTACGAGTAATTCGAGATTCGAGAATCTCACGAGAAGGCGAGACTCGCGAGAAATCTCTTCTCGAACATGTTCGAGAAATCGCAAGCTCTATTCAAAACTATTTTTTGCTTAGTTATACCTTACTATTCTAGTCTACGACCTTTTAAACTTGTTTTATATCTAAGTTGCCGTGGTCTTTAACCGATGCCGTCCATTTTTACTAGAAATATTTCCTGCTATAGGGAAAATTTCTGTACCCAATTTTATTACGATCCGTTAATTTTTCTTCGAGTTATGGCTCACGAAGCACAGAAAATTGCTTAGTCATAAAATGCGCGCTACCACGCCCATTTTTTTAAATTTGAAGTTTTTCCTACTTATTGTTATAAATCCACTTGGAAATGAAATACCATTGATATAAAGCTCTTTTTTTGCAAAGATATAGCTTATTTTATTCGTCCACGACCCTTTTAAAAATCTATTATATAAAAGTGATGTAATTTTTCTTCAAAGCATTCCTTATAGTATAGGCAACATCTCTGCCAAATTTTCTTACGATAGGTGTAACGATTTTTGGTTAATGGTTAATAATATTTGTAAAATTGATTTTATCACAAGTGGGCGGTGCCACGCCCATGTTAAAAATTTTTTCAAATTTTTATCAAGAGTCTCAATATCAGTCCACGAGTCAAATTTCAACATTCTAGGTGTATTATTTACTAAATAATCAGGGTTTTTGTGTTTTCCAAAATGTTATATATGTAAAAAGTGGGCGTGGTTATCATCCGATTTCGCTCATTTTCAATACCAATCTATTCTGGGTCCAGATAAGCTCGTGTACCAAATTTGGTGAAGATATATCAATATTTACTCAAATTATCGTGTTAACGGACGGACATGGCCTAATCAAATTTTTTTTTTCGATACTGATGATTTTGATATATGGAAGTCTATATATATCTCGATTCCTTTATACCTGTACAACCAACCGTTACCCAATCAAAGTGAATATACTCTGTGTGCAAAGCACGCTGAGTACAAAAAAAAAAAACAAATAAGTGATATTTTTTTATTTTATGACTCTCGGAGAAGGGTTCACTCACCTTAATCACAGCTGTATCCATATCTAGTGTTTCCAAATTAAAACCACATGGATAAAATAAATGCTGCGCTATACAAATTTGTTCTATTTGCTCTATCAAACTAACTATAGAAAATTTCATTGTAGTTGTTTATTTTTATACACGTAAGCGTTTGCATAATTGAATACATTTATTAATTTGAGAACAATTATGTGATTTGTGTACAATGGCTGCATTTTTAAGGAACAAATAAAGAAAACTGCAAAGGGTATCTATTTGTTTTCAAACTGCCAATTAGTTTTATTGTATTCTTCTGTCACAAAACCATAGTTGGGGGCAGTGCGCTAAATTTTGAGCAACTACACTGCTTGAAACTAAGTGGGTTGACATAATCAAGATCTCGTATTAAGTGTTAATGGGACATTAATTTGCTACCGATTTAAACGTTTGTTCATCTTTAACATATTCGTTAAATTTAATGAGCTTAAGACGGTATCTACAGGAATACAGAAATTGAGTTTACATCGCTGCAAAGAAAAAAAAAAAACTAGCCCTTTTTTGCGTTTAGCTCCAAAAATTCCGGTTTAGACCCTAGCTCTTTTTTTTGCGCTCTTTTTTGGCTCCAAATTTATTTCGACAATACGTATTGTGAAATTTGTAATGTGTTTTATGTGTGTCGAAGTTTTATTTTATTTGTTTCGTTATGTATGATGTGGCAACTCGGTACTCAACCGATAACAAAAACTTAATCGATAAACTGTGTCATGAGGTTGTATATTTGATTTCCAGCTTGTGCAACAGCATAGTGTCACCTTCTATGAGTTTCGACCCTTTAACTTCAATTTATAATAAATTTTTGTCTCCCGTACCTTGTTTGAAGAATATATACGAATTGAAAAATAAGGTAAATGTATAGACGAATTCATTGATGGAATAATACGTAATATATGTAAATTAATAGAGCAATTAAGGCAACGCCGCACAATATAGAAACGCTTAGCAAAAAATATTTCTTTTCGGTTGAAAACACATTGAGAATTGTGAAACCTCAAGGGTTTCCATATTTCAAAAATGAAAATGAAAAAACAAGTATAGCACTGATGAAATAACGAGATTACAAATGCAGTGGACAAATATCTATCTCCAAAATTGGAAAAATGTGACTTCAACATAAAGTGTTTGGTTTCATGTTAAACAGTATAACAGTATAATTCCAAAAGCTTGTCGATTTCTGCTGCCACTAAGCAATGCTGAAGTTGCAAGAACTTTTTCAAACATGAGTTTGATTAAAAGCAAACACAGAAAAAAATGAATTTAGTTATGTTACATTCGGTTCTGAGAATAAAAAGTGGTCTTAAACGGCTGAATGAATGCTGTCATTACTTTGAAATAAACAACGATCTCTTAAAATTAATGAACACAAAAAATATTTATGAGTGTAGCAAAAATAATAAGTCATCTTCTGAGGACGAAATCATATATTTTTAAGTCTAAGGCCCTTCAACCATATCTCGCCCCAACATAAACTTGAATATCGTACACGCGTATTTTAATGGTGATTCGTAAACCCGTAGGATGTTAAAAATTGAATAAAAAAATTGGAAAAAATTTAAATTAATTTTCATAGGCTAACATTTTGACAAGTCGTATTTTTGGCGAACTTATAGCCGTGCCTTAATTGTAGTAGTGTGAAAAATACTTCTTACTTTTTAACGATACCTTACCGCCAAATGGCAAAACTAAAGTTAAAAAAAACGTATTTTTGTTATTATAAAATATAAAATCAACTATAAAAAACAGTATTTTTTTATGTACCTCTATTGTACCTTATTATAATTTTTTTGTTAGTTTTCTGTACCTTTTTTATAACTTTATTGAAGTTTGATTTGAAATAAATGTGAAAACTGACATTGAAAAATATACATATACTCTTAGCTCTTTTTCCTTGTAGATACTAGCCCCAAAGAAATTTTTTCTCTGGCAACACTGGTCTCAATTCAAGAACGGTATGTGACATGGTGGAATCACCAGGTGAGGTAAATAAAAAAAGACGGAAGATGTACGCTATTTGAAATGGCAGGGATGTAAATTTTGATGGTATAGTTAAGAACATTTAGGACCTACTTTTCTTGCTATCACAATGTAACACGCCTTTATTAGAACAATTAGGACTGTGATATAAACTGTAAGATTTAGTAATTTAGGTGTAAAGTTTTAATGTTAAAAATATATAATTATGTACAATATGGAATTTTTTTGTTGCAGACGAAGAAGCCTAATTATCGTTAAAGGTTACAGTGAACTTATAAAGTGTTATATTTCTTTACAGTCAATTTATTTTTTACTTTTTAGTTAATTTTATTAACCAATAATAAAAACTTATTTTTAAAAAAGTTTCTTTTCTTTAATTTTATTTTTTTGTTAATTTTGTTCCCACGTATATAAGACAAAAACGGTTCATCCCCCAGAGGACTGTTCTAGTCTTCAGTCTGATCTAAATAATCTTTCTAATTGGTGTATATTAAATCATCTCCATCTAAATGTTAGTAAATGTTGCGTCATCACGTTTGCTAAAGAGTCTAAGACAGTGACTAGCGACTATGTACTAAATGGACAAAAATTGTGCCGTAAAGATACTATTAAGGATATAGGGGTTATTTTCGACTCTAGGTTGACCTTTTCCAACCATGTAGACCATGTGGTGTCGAAGTCTTTTTCTATGATTGGTTTTATACGCAGAAACACTGTGGATTTTGTTGACCCACTTACTCTCAAAGCGCTGTACATATCTTTAGTGCGTAGTCAATTGGACTATTGCTGTATAATTTGGAACCCTTACTATCAAAATCTTACTTCTATAATTGAAACGGTGCAAAGGGTGTTCACTAGAATGGCTTTGCGTCCTCTGTCATGGCCTGATGGGCTTCCAAACTATATTGGCAGACGCAAGTTGCTAGGTCTACAAAGTTTGGAAGAGAGAAGGTCTTATTTTTCTATTATTTTTGTGTATAATGTGACGAATTCTAGAATCAACAGTGAACTCATTTCTAATTTAATACATGTTCACTCATCAAGTCTTAATTTAAGGACAACTCGTTTATTCGATGTAATTTTTCATGCAACCAATTATGGTTTCAATGAGCCACTCACAAGATGCGTTCGAATATGCAATTCATATGCTAAAAATTTGAATTTCAGTTTAGAGATAAGTAGCTTTAAGACTAGTCTCTTTACACTTTTTAATTAATGAGTCTGTTAGAACTATTCGGTAGACAATAATAAATAAATAAATAAATAAATAAATATCAGAAAAAATCCACATTCATAACCAACAAATTTTCTCTGTGGCAGATATCGGCATCAGGTAACTTTTTTGATACTGTAATATATCCGCAGCAATTTGAGTATGAGTACGTATAAAGCAACCAAGCGCAGCTAGCGTGATCTATTTGTTTACATACAAAAATTGATGTGTAAGTATATGCTAAAATGCATATACAAGCGACAACGGTCTCTCACGAACTATTCCCGTGTTTGGTATGCTTTCGTATGAAATTTTAATTGAAATACGAGGCAAAAGTTTGCTTCGATGGGTGAATTTCAAAGCGCAACTGCTAGCTCAGCTAATCAGTTATCAGCTGAGTGAAAAAAATTGTGCTCTGAAACAATACGTTGAGCCAACTGTCAACAACCAATCGATAAAAACGATGAGTGAATGGAGCGGAAAATTTGTATGCTCACTGATTTGTCGTAAAGTTGCAACTCTGCGTTCCAAAAAGTTATCACTAATCAACTTCGCCAGCAGTTGTGCTTTTGGAATACGCCCCATGCTTTGTTCAACTCATTCAAATGAAATTGTATATATGTGCATACCATGTTCACGTGTTCTTGCAACAACAAAACGTTAAATACATACATACATACATACTTATGAACATACAGATTTTCGAGAAAACATTTCGTATGTGTTTGCCAAAAGTGGCTTCACTTCGGATATCAGCATCTTCGGTGGCAGATCTTTCGCGTTCCACGCTAACGCGGTGTCAGGATGAAGAAAACTCTCTACCAAATCACTGATACGAATCGCTACGTTTAAATAACCCTGACTGAGTATGAGTACACAATTTTTTATATCATGATCCGAATATATTGGGGCATATTCATAATCGAAATAAAATGTGACTAAGTTAGTTGAAGCATTTTTGACAGAGAGCACATATAAAATTGTGTCAAACAGTGTTAACTAACTTAAAATCATATTTTATTGTGACTTTGCCTATGTCGGGTTGAGTTTACAGCTACTGATTGCAGATCTCTGCTCTGTGGGTTACATCTGTTTTAAAATAAAATTCCAACTTTCGCAAGCGTGGGATTCACCACGTGTGATTCACCACGTTGTAAGACCAATTTCTCATATAAAATGGCATGGTGAATCCCATCGCAAGCGTGGGATTCACCACGTCTAAGTCTCAGAATCCACGGTTAGGTACCGCCGGGTTTGTATGGGACTTAGGCTGTTGTACATACACAGGACCAGTGCGAGTTTATATTATTTTTGACATCGAATAAGAATTAAAAACCAAAACTGTGATGAGCAGTAAAATTCAAAAATGCGCCTAAAGTAAACTGACCTCAACTTCAACTGCAGTTGAAGCTTTCGTCGAACAACCGGACATAAAAGGGAGAGGTGTTATCCATTATTTAGTTGAACTGTAGTACCTTTGCGCACATAAATGGGTTTCTGGTTTGATGAAAAGTTCTAGTCACACTTGGAAGTGATCGTAATACTTTTAAATGTGTTTCTATCCCGAAAAATTCCTTATTCTTTCCAACTGCTCTGTTGATTTGTCGTTGAGAGCCGAAAGTAAAACATATGCCCTTCTAATATATCATACAAACTTGATCAGAATATCCCCCAAAAGCTCTTGAGAGTTGCATTCATGAGGTATTACTAATGTTACCAAGTTATTAGCAGTGTTTTTATACACGTATATACGTCTACGTTTGCGGGAAAAAAATCGCTTCTCCTCACTTATGCCTGGTTTTTCAGTGCGAGTTTAAACTCTAATTGACTAGCTTATTATTCTAGTCTACGACCCTTTTAAACTTGTTTTATATCTAAGTTGGCGTGGTCTTTAACCGATCCCGTCCATTTTTACTAGAAATATTTTCTGCTATAAGGAAAATATGTGTACACAATTTCATTACATGTTAATTTTTCTTCGAGTTATGGCTCCCGAAACATAGAAAATTGCTTAGTCGTAAAAGGGGCGGTGCCACTCCCATTTTCAAAAATTTTAGTGTTTTCCAATTTAAGGTTATAATTCAATTTAGAAAGTAAAATTCTATTGATACAAAGCTCTTTTTTGCTAAGATATAGCTTATTATTTTCGTCTACGACCCATTTAAAAATCTTTTATATAAAAGTGGGCGTGGTATTTAACCGATCTCGTCCAATTTTTCCAGAAATATTTCCTGCTATAGGAAAAATTTGTGCACCAAATTAGATTACGATCCGTTAATTTTTCTTCGAGTTATGGCTCCCGAAACATAGAAAATTGCTTAGTCATAAAAGGGGCGGTTCCACGCCCATTTTTTTAAATTTGAAGTTTTTCCTATTTATTGTTATAAATACACTTGGGAAATGAAATACCATTGATATAAAGCCCTTTTTTTGCAAAGATATAGCTTATTTTATTCGTCCACGACCCTTTTAAAAATCTTTTATATAAAAATGGGCGTGGTCGTTAACCGATTTCGTTAATTTTTCTTCAAAGCATTCCTTATAGTAAAGGCAACATCTCCGCCGAATTTTGTTACGATAGGTTTAACGATTTTTGGTTTATGATTAATAATATTTGTAAAATTGATTTTATCACAAGGGGGCGGTGCCACGCCAATGTTAAAATTGTTTTCAAATTTTTATCAAGAGTCTCAATATCAGTCAACACGTCAAATTTCAACATTATAGGTGTATTATTTACTAAATAATCAGGTTTTTTGTGTTTTCCAAAATTTTATATACATAAAAAGTGGGCGTGATTATCATCCGATTTCGCTCATTTTCAATACAAATCTATTCTGGGTCCAGATAAGCTCGTGTACCAAACTTGGTGAAGATATCTCAATATTTACTCAAGTTATCATGTTAACGGACAGACGGACGGACGGACATGGCTCAATCAAATTTTTTTTCGATCCTGATGATTTTGATATATGGAAGTCTATATCTATCTCGATTCCTTTATACCTGTACAACCAACCGTTACCCAAACGGTGGTGCCACGTGTTATGTAGAAAAGTAATTTATTTGAAGTGAAATGTACAATTGAAGCTCACGCTCAGTATATAATGTTCGGTTAGACCCGAACTTAGACACCTTTACTTGTTTATATTAGCATTGAGTCGACGAGGTTTGACACAGTTGGAGATCAACAAAATAATTGAATTTGATTGGGACGAATCAGAAAATGGTGAAAGTGATGAGGAAGAAACAAGTACCGGGGTGCATTTGGAGAATATTATTATTGAAGAAACCCTTCAAAGTTTTGCATGACCATGACCATGACTTCGGGTTTTGGGCCCTTTCGCTCTGCTGCAAACCTCGCAATTAGCAATCAACTCAGTGACCGACTGACGGCAACCAACCCAATAGAATTTCTGCTTAATTTTCTCGAGCGTCTTCGTGATTCCCAGATGACCTCCACTTGGACCATTATGTAGCTCGTTGAGAACGTCAGGAATCCTTTTCTTGGGAACGTTTCGTTAGAGCCCTTGCATAACATGTGACAGATCTGTATCTTCTAGCTGACACTTCCTTAGTTGTTCCTTGTCCCATTCATCCGTACACGTTATAGTAATTAGCCGGACATCTAAAATGTGTTCTTTAGCCTCAGCTTTTGAACAGTGTTTGCATTCCAAGCTACATGGTCTTCGTGACATTGCATCAGCATTTCCATGGGTACTACCTTTTCGATGCTCAATGGAAAAGTCATAGATTTGTAGAAGCTCGATCCAAGGTGCCAATTGACCTTCTGGATTATGGAACTGTGGGAGCCATTTCAACACCGCATGATCTGTCCTTACGCGGAATCGCTGGCCGTAGAGGTACTTGTGAAGATGTTTAATGCACTATATAATGCCAACAGCTCTCTCCATCTAACGCAAATTTCCTCTTTGGTTTTCCTATTGATCGGCTGTAATATGCAACTACCTTCTCCTGTCCATCGACCAGTTTTAATAAAACGCCTCCTATCGCACATCCACTCGCATCTGTATCTAGAATAAACGTTGCTCCTGGAATCGAATATGCCAACATTGGGGCAGTGCACCAACGATTTTTCAATGTTTTGAAAGCCACTTCCTGCTCCTCCTTCCATTCAAAAGCTTTATTTTTTCTTGTAAGCTCGTGGAGCTATGGGCTACGCTGGCAAACCGGTCACTGGGTCGAATGGGGAGAAAAGGGAAGGCCACACTATGCCACACTGGATTTCCGCGCTCAAAGTGCTCTAAGTGTAAAATTTGTTTATGCTCTAATCCACAAAGAATTGTCTCAATTCATACCATACTTAATATTTCAAAATTTGAAGGCAAATAAAAACACTCAAAATAAAATAGATATGTACATATGTACTTTCTTTTTTATGTGTACTACTATGGCGCGATGTTGCCTATAGGCAACATTTCATAACGGACAAACCAAGAATCGTAGATCTTTGAAACCGATACATCCTTATTTTACAGCCTACCAAACAATAATATGTCATACAAAAAATTTTAACCCTGCCAAATTAATTCGGGTAGGAAAGGGTTAAAATACGCGTGTACGATATTCAAGTTTATGTTGGGGCGAGATATGTTTGAAGGTCCTTAGACTTAAAAATCTATGATTTCGTCCTCAGAAGATGACTTATTATTTTTGCTACACTCATAAATATTTTTTGTGTTCATTAATTTTAAGAGATCGTTGTTTATTTCAAAGTAATGACAGCATTCATTCAGCCGTTTAAGACCACTTTTTATTCTCAGAACCGAATGTAACATAACTAAATTCATTTTTTTCTGTGTTTGCTTTTAATCAAACTCATGTTTGAAAAAGTTCTTGCAACTTCAGCATTGCTTAGTGGCAGCAGAAATCGACAAGCTTTTGGAATTATACTGTTATACTGTTTAACATGAAACCAAACACTTTATGTTGAAGTCACATTTTTCCAATTTTGGAGATAGATATTTGTCCACTGCATTTGTAATCTCGTTATTTCATCAGTGCTATACTTGTTTTTTCATTTTCATTTTTGAAATATGGAAACCCTTGAGGTTTCACAATTCTCAATGTGTTTTCAACCGAAAAGAAATATTTTTTGCTAAGCGTTTCTATATTGTGCGGCGTTGCCTTAATTGCTCTATTAATTTACATATATTACGTATTATTCCATCAATGAATTCGTCTATACATTTACCTTATTTCTTAATTCGTATATATTCTTCAAACAAGGTACGGGAGACAAAAATTTATTATAAATTGAAGTTAAAGGGTCGAAACTCATAGAAGGTGACACTATGCGGTTGCGCAAGCTGGAAATCAAATATACAACCTCATGACACAGTTTATCGATTAAGTTTTTGTTATCAGTTGAGTACCGAGTTGCCACATCATACATAACGAAACAAATAAAATAAAACTTCGACACACATGAAACACATTACAAATTTCACAATACGTATTGTCGAAATAAATTTGGAGCCAAAAAGAGCGCAAAAAAAGAGCTAGGGTCTAAACCGGAATTTTTGGTGCTAAACGCAAAAAGAGGGCTAGATCTTTTTTTCTTTGTAGCGATGTAAACTCAATTTCTATATACCTGTAGATACCGTCATAAGCTCATTAAATTAAAGGCATATGTTAAAAATGACCAAACGCTTAATTCGGTAGCAAATTAATGTCCCATTAACACTTAATACGAGATCTTGATTATGTCAACCCGCTTAGTTTCAAGCAGTTTTGTTGCTCAAAATTTAGTGCACTGCCCCCAACTATGGTTTTGTGACAGAAGAATACAATAAAACTAATTGGCAGTTTGAAAACAAATAGATACCCTTTGCACTTTTCTCTATTTGTTCCTTAAAAATGCAGCCATTGTACACATATCACATAATTGTTCTCAAATTAATAAATGTATTCAATTATGCAAACGCTTACGTGTATAAAAATAAACAAATACAATGAAATTTTCTATAGTTAGTTTGATAGAGCAAATAGAACAAATTTGTATAGCGCAGCATTTATTTTATCCATGTGGTTTTATTTTGGAAACACTAGATATGGATACAGCTGTGGTTAAGGTGAGTGAACCCTTCTCCGAGAGTCATAAAATAAAAAAAACAAGTAAGGAAGGTTAAGTTCGGGTGTACCCGAACATTACATACTCAGTTGAGAGCTATGGTGACAACATAAGGGAAAATAACCATCTAGGAAAATGAACCGAGGGAAACCCTGGAATGTGTTTGTATAACATGTGTATCAAATGAAAGGCATTAAAGAGTATTTTATGAGGGAGTGGACCATAGTTCTATAGGTGGACGCCATTTAGGGATATCGCCATAACGGTGGATCAGGGTTGACTCTAGAATTTGTTTGTACGATATGGGTATCAAACGAAAGGTGTTAATGAGTATTTTAAAAGGAAGTAATCCTTAGTTCCATAGGTAGATGCCGTTTCGAGATATCTCCATAAAAGTGGATCAGGGGTGACCCTAGAATTTGTTGTACAATATGGGTATCAAACGAAAGGTGTTAATGAGTATTTTAAAAGGGAGTGGGCCTTAGTTCTATAGGTGGACGCCGTCTCGAAATATCGCCATAAAGGTGGACCAGGGGTGACTCTAGAATGTGTTTGTACGATATGGGTATCAAATTTAAGGTATTAATGAGGGGTTTAAAAGTGAGTGGTGGTAGTTGTATAGGTGGTCGCCTTTTCGAGATATCGCCATTAAGGTGGACCAGGGGTGACTCTAGAATACGTTTGTATAATATGGGCATCAAACGAAAAGTGTTAATGAGTATTTTAAAAGGGAGTGGGCTTTAGTTCTATAGGTGGACGCCTTTTCGAGGTGTCGCAATAAAGGTGGACCAGGGGTGACTCTCGACTTTATTTGTACGATTTGGGTATCAAATGAAAGGTGTTAATGAGTATTTTTAAAAGGGAGTGGGCCCTCGTTTTATAGGTGGTCGCCTTTTCGAGATATCGCGATAAAGGTGAACCAGGGGTGACTCTAGAATATGTTTGTATGATATGGGTATCAAATGAAAGGTGTTAATGAGTATTTTAAAAGGGCGTGGGGCTTAGTTCTATAGGTGGACGCCTTTCGAGATATCGCCATAAAGGTGGACCAGGGGTGACTCTAGAATGTGTTTGTACGATATTGGTATCAAATTAAAAGTATTAACGAGAGCTTTAAAAGGGAGTGGTGGTAGTTGTATATGTGAAGGCGTTTTCCAGATATCGACCAAAATGTGGACCAGGGTGACCCAGAACATCATCTGTTGGATACCGCTAATTTATTTATATATGTAATACCTGCCAAGATTTCAAGGATTCTTTATTTCGCCCTGCAGAACTTTTTCATTTTCTTCTACTTAATATGGTAGGTGTCACAACCATTTTACAAAGTTTTTTCTAAAGTTATATTTCGCGTCAATAAACCAATCCAATTACCATGTTTCATCCCTCTTTTCGTATTTGGTATAGAATTATGGCATTTTTTTCATTTTTCGTAATTTTCGATATCGAAAAAGTGGGCGTGGTTACGGTCCGATTTCGTTAATTTTAAACAGCGATCTGAAATGCGTGCCCAGGAACCTACATACCAAATTTCATCAAGATACCTCAAAATTTACTCAAGTTATCGTGTTAACGGCCATGCGGAAGGACAGACGGACGACTGTGTATAAAAACTGAGCGTGGCTTCAACCGATTTGGCCGTTTTCACGGAAAACAATTATCATCATAATATCTATGCCCCTACCAAATTTCAAAAGAATTGGTAAATTTTTTTTCGACTTATGGCATTAAAAGTATCCTAGACCAATTAAATGAAAAAGGGCGGAGCCACGCCCATTTTCAAATTTTCTTTAATTTTTGTATTTTGTTGCACCATATAATTACTGTAGTTGAATGTTGACATAATTTACATATATACTGTAAAGATATTAAATTTTTTGTTAAAATTTTACTTTAAAAAAAAATTTTTTTTAAAGTGGGCGTGGTCCTTCTCCGATTTTGCTAATTTTTATTATGCGTACATACAGTAATAGGAGTAACGTTCCTGCCAAATTTCATCATGATATCTTCAACGACTGCCAAATTACAGCTTGCAAAATTTTAAATTACCTTCTTTTAAAAGTAGGCGGTGCCACGCCCATTGTCCAAAATTTTACTAGTTTTCTATTCTGTGTCATAAGGTCAACCCATATACCAAGTTTCATCGTTTTAGCTTTCTTTGGTAATGAATTATCGCACTTTTTCGGTTTTTCGAAATTTTCGATATCGAAAAAGTGGGCGTGGTTATGGTCCGATTTCGTTCATTTTAAATAGCGATCTGAGATGAGTGCTCAGGAACCTACATACCAAATTTCATCAATTTACCTCAACATTTACTCAAGTTATCGTGTTAACGGACGGACGGACGGACGGACGGACATGGCTCAATCAAATTTTGTTTCGATCCTGATTATTTTGATATATGGAAGTCTATATCTATCTCGGTTCCTTTATACCTGTACAACCAACCGTTATCCAATCAAACCTAATATACTCTGTGAGCTCTGCTCAACTGAGTATAAATATCACTTATTTGGTTTTTTTTACACTCAGCGTGCTTTGCACACAGAGTATATTAACTTCGATTGGATAACGGTTGGTTGTACAGTTAAAGGAATCGAGATATATAGACTTCCATATATCGAAATCATCAGTATCGAACAAAAAATTGGATTAGCCCATATCCGCCCGTCCGTCCGTTAACACGATAATTTGAGTAAATATTGATATATCTTCACCAAATTTGGTACACGAGCTTATCTAGACCCAGAATAGATTGGTATTGAAAATGAGCGAAATCGGATGATAACCACGCCCACTTTTTATATATATAACATTTTGGAAAACACAGAAAACCTGATTATTTAGTAAATAATACACCTAGAAGGTTGAAATTTGACGTGTGGACTGATATTGAGACTCTTGATAAAAATTTGGAAAAAATTTTAACATGGGCGTGGCACCGCCCACTTGTGATAAAATCAATTTTACAAATATTATTAATCATAAACCAAAAATCGTTAAACCTATCGTAACAAAATTCAGCAGAGATGTTGCCTTTACTATAAGGAATGCTTTGAAGAAAAATTAACGAAATCGGTTAAGGACCATGCCCACTTTTATATAAAATATTTTTAAAAGGGTCGTGGACGAATAAAATAAGCTATATCTTTGCAAAAAAATGCTTTATATCAATGGTATTTCATTTCCCAATAACAATAAATAGGAAAAACTTCAAATTTTAAAAAATGGGCGTGGCACCGCCCCTTTTATGACTAAGCAATTTTCTATGTTACGGGAGCCATAACTCGAAGAAAAATTAACGGATCGTAATAAAATTGGGTACATAGATTTTTCCTATAGCAGGAAATATTTCTAGTAAAAATGGACGGGATCGGTTAAAGACCACGGCAACTTAGATATAAAACAAATTTAAACGGTCGTAGACTAGAATAATAAACTATAACTTAGCAAAAAATAGTTTTGAATCAATGATATTTCACTTATCAAGTTTTATGGTAAGAGGAACAATTTTAACGGGCGGTGCCACGTGTTTTGTAGAAAAGTATTTTATCTGAAATGAAATGTGCGATTAAAGCTCACGCCGAGTATATAATGTTCGGTTACACTCGAACTTAGACACCTTTACTTGTTTTTAACTATATTTATTTAGCAGGAGGATACAATAATACTAATTAGCAGTTTGAAAATAGATAGAACCAATTAAGTATACACGTTGTACATTTCTCTATTTTTCCTTGTCATTATACACATATCACGTAATCATCCTCAAATGAATGTACCAACTGTGCAAATACTTACAGTGATGGAAAAAAGAATAGGGGCAATTTACTGCCAAAAACTAAATCATTTATATCAGCAGAGCTTCAAGATCTTCCTTGGAATAGAGCTCTCTATAAAAATTACATTTAACGGTTTTTGCAATAAATTACATTTTATGACTCAATAACCTATATTACTATTTTAATTACTTTACATGCAGGATCGCCTCGTTGTTATTTTTTGTTTTTGTTTTAGGTGTACCATCTATGTAGGTCTACTGCTCGTGGTCAAAAAAATAAGATTGTGTTGATTTGATTTTGTACAGCAATTTTTAAAAATTTTCCATGCTCTACTCTGGATATAAACACGTCCATCTATATATTTGCTTTTGCAACTCTTTTCACAGGGATCTGTAAGGTCATAATATTTCATTTTGTTATACTCAGTTGAGCATAGCTCACAGAGTATATTAACTTTGATTGGATAACGGTTGGTTGTACATATATAAAGGAATCGAGATAGATATAGACTTCCATATATCAAAATAATCAGGATCGAAAAAAAATTTGATTGAGCCATGTCCGTCCGTCCGTCTGTCCGTTGACACGATAACTTGAGTTAATTTTGAGGTATCTTTAAGAAATTTGGTATGCAGGTTCCTAGGCACTCATCTCAGATTGCTATTTAAAATGAACGATATCGGACTATAACCACGCCCACTTTTTCGATATCGAAAATTTCGAAAAATTGAAAAAGTGCGATAATTCATTACCAAATACGGATAAAGCGATGAAACTTGGTAGGCGAGTTGAACTTATGACGCAGAATAGAAAATTAGTAAAATTTTGGGCAATGGGTGTGGCACCGCCCACTTTTAAAAGAAGGTAATTTAAAAGTTTTGCAAGCTGTAATTTGGCAGTCGTTGAAGATATCATGATGAAATTTGGCAAGAACGTTACTCCTATTACCATAAGTATGCTTAATAAAATTTAGAAAAATCGGATGAAGAACACGCCCACTTTTAAAAAAAAATTTTTTTAAAGTCAAATTTTAACAAAAAATTTAATATCTTTACTGTATATATGTAAATTATGTCAACATTCAACTCCAGTAATGATATGGTGCAACAAAATACAAAAATAAAAGAAAATTTCAAAATGGGCGTGGCTTCGCCCTTTTTCATTTAATTTGTCTAGGATACTTTTAACGCCATAAGTCGAACAAAAATTTACCAATCCTTATGAAATTTTGTAGGGGCATATATTCTAGGACGATAACTGTTTTCTGTGAAAAAGGGCGAAATTGTTTGAAACCACGCCCAGTTTTTATACACATTCGACCGTCTGTCCTTCCGCTCGGCCGTTAACACGATAACTTGAGCAAAAATCGATATATCTTTACTAAACTCAGTTCACGCACTTATCTGAACTCACTTTGTATCGGTATAAAAAATGGCCGAAATCCGACTCTGACCACGCCCGCTTTTTCGATATCGAAAATTACGAAAAATGAAAAAAATGCCATAATTCTATACCAAATACGAAAAAAGGGATGAAATGTGGTAAGGTAATTGGATTGTTTTATTGACGCGAAATATAACTTTAGAAAAAACTTTATAAAATGGTTGTGACACCTACCATATTAAGTAGAAGAAAATGAAAAAGTTCTGCAGGGCGAAATAAAAAACCATTAAAATCTTGGCAGGTATTACATATATAAATAAATTAGCGGTATCCAACAGATGATGTTCTGGGTCACCCTGGTCCACATTTTGGTCGATATCTGGAAAACGCCTTCACATATACAACTACCACCACTCCCTTTTAAAACTCTCATTAATACCTTTAATTTGATACCCATATCGTACAAACTCATTCTAGAGTCACCCATGGTCCACCTTTATGGCGATATCTCGAAAAGGCGTCCACCTATAGAACTAAGGCCCACTCATTTTTAAAATGCTCATTAACTCCTTTCGTTTGATACCCATATCGTACTAACAAAGTCTAGAGTCACCCCTGGTCCACCTTTATGGCGATATCCCTAAATGGCGTCCACCTATAGAACTAAGGCCCACGCCCTTTTAAAATACTCATTAACACCTTTCATTTGATACCTATGTATATCGTACAAACACATTCCAGGGTTGCCCTAGGTTCATTTTCCTACATGGTGATTTTCCCTTATTTTGTCTCCATAGCTCTCAGCTGAGTATGCAATGTTCGGTTACACCCGAACGTAGCCTTCCTTACTTGTTTTTTAATAAATTAAAAATTTTCACAGGTGGGTATAATTTCCTTCGCAGGTAAGTAGTACCTTTTCTAAGGGAGTGAGTGAGGTGAGTATAATTTTCTGCAGGGGTAAGTTTAATTTTCTTCACAAATACTAGTCGAAAATGTTAACCCCTTACTTAAAACCAAAAAATAGGATCGGAAGATAAAGATGAATCTCTCCCCGCTGGTGGACCCGACACAAGCCTTCATACTTTCATTTTCGAAAGTAATAGAATGGAGGATTTTTACTCTAAATGGTCAACAAACATCACAAGGGACTAACCTAACATCTCTAGTATATTCCTAAAAAACATATCCCTTTCCCCATTCCACAAGGTGCCTACAGCTTCGATAGAGCAGAAATATCAAAAATGCGCTGAATGTTATGAAAGTTGCATGTCGCAAATTATCGACACCATGCAACTGTTGAGACCCCCTACTAATACACCTCAACCGCACCACCGAAATATTCCACTATAGTTAATAAGGCTGGCCAGCATTTAAAACATGTTTACGGAGGTCTACGGTTATCATCCCCAATTAACCCAAGCGGAAAAACCACAATTCTTGGTAGCTGCGAAACAACCCTACTCCCAACGGCAATAGTCCCTATACATTACGTGAGGTAATATATAAAGCTCTCGTTGACCAAGGCTCTCAAAATACGTGTTTGGCGTCCCCAATCCAACAACTTGCGAAGTCACACTTTGCTCCTCTGATTTAAAGAAAAAGATTTGTATTTGCTATTTTACACCATCAACTCACTAATTTTCCCCCAACTAATAAAGTCTCCAAAGGCAGCTCAACCCTTCAAAAATGGATATGCTTATCATCGCGGTATAGCCCCCAAGAAGCGCTTATCGCTCAGTTTCTGATGGGTACCCAGCGGATCAGTCCGCGACCTAGTATCGGCCTTCACCATTTAAGTCAGTGAGGCAACATAACCGGATCTCAGCAGCCTATTCAAACCCCCGGCAATCTGATCCAGATCGAGAACCAATGTTGTGAGGCCCACTAAATCACCAAAACCACACCGCCACTACAGGAAACTCTCTGAATGACGTATTACATACAGGCCCGATTTTCAACTGGCGCCCCTACAAGTTCATTTTCGATGGCGACTTCGAAAAAATGTATCGCAAAATTGACGTCAAGGAAGAAGATCAAGGCTTCAAAAGAGCTCTCTTAAGGAAAGCCCTTCAAAATCCGATAGAAGATTTCAAACAAAAAACTGTAACTTTGGGTGTTAAATACGCTCCATACCTCGCAATCCGCACAAGGAAAAAATACTCGGCATCATACTAAGAGAAGCTTATGTAGATGGTGTCCCCTCTGGCGGACACGATAGTGCATTCACGATTCTATGACTCAAAATATCGATGCTCTTAAATTAGCAGGCGTTCCTCTAAGAAAAATCAAACAAAATGGCTGGAATCAATACCAGGCTCTGATGTCCTAGATACAGAATTTCTCAAATTCCATGACACTACTAAAACCTTAGGAATACAATGGAACGTATTAGCTGACTTGTTTTCGTACTCATACAACGAAATTTCCGACTTTAAGTGAAATACACAACGGTAAATATTCTCAGGCGTAACGAAACTATTTGACCTGGCAGAATAGCTATCACGAATAGTGGTCTTAGCCAAAATCATTCTGCAATAGCTCTGGTAAGAAGGAACCGACTGGGATGAAGAAGTCAAACGGGAATCCTTTTGCAAGTGGAACACCTTTCGTGCAAGTCTCCCAGCTATTGGCAGTGTAAATATCCCTCGATGGGTGCAATTTTCCCCTAACAAATGCATTCAAATTCACGGTTTCTCTGATGCCATGCGTTTGCTGCATGTGTTTATATAAGAGTGCAGCACGATGAGAATTCTGCCTCAACCCACCTCTTTATGGCAGTAACCAATATCGTACCCCTGCGAACAGTCCACAATTGTAGGTACACATATAGGTATACTAGCAGACCCGTCAGACGTTGTTCGGCCCTAAATTTGGTCTATTCCATACATTTTAAAAAGCTTTTTCCGTCTAGCTCTATACCCCCCCCCCTCACTTTTTCTTAATCATTTTATTCACTCCTCCATCCGTATTTTCGCTATATCTATCTCTATTTTCGTCTCACTCTATCTCTTTCTCAGTCTCTTTCTCCTTCTCTCTTTTCTCTTCTCTAAAGTTTTTCCCATTCTTCTTCATCCCTTATTGCCAGGCAAATCGAATAGGACGTATGTAAATAGTTATGTGGGTATTATTAATTCATGTCTTTATTTCGGCTTCGCATGCACATTTATCAGTTTTGCCAGGTTAATGCAACTAAATCGAATATCACAATGAAAATTACTTTAAAGCTCTCAGCAACAACTTTCATTTGATATCCATATTACACACACATTCTAGGGGTATCCGGGTCCAGGTTTTGCCCATATCTTGAGACCCTAGTCACCCAGTGGTATAAAAATTACTCTGTACTAAAGCACTCATCAACAGCTTCAATTTGATACCCATAATGTAAAAACACATCCTAGTGTTACCCTGAGGCACGTTTTGGCCTATATGTCGAGACCCTTCACAAATAGGTATGAAAACTACCCTGTACTAAAGCACTCATCAACAGCTTTCATTTGTTATCCATATTGTATAAACATATTCTAGGGGTACCCGCGTCCACGTTTTCGCTTATATCTCGAGACCCTAGTTACCCGCGTATCAAAGTACTCATTCGATACCCATATTGTACAAACATATCCCAGGATTATCCACGTCCACGTTTTGATCTCAAGACCCTATCCAGAACGGGATAAAAATTAGCCTATGCCTGTCTCCTGGTTGTAAGCTACCCCTGCACCAATTTTCAGCCAAATATGTTCATCCGTTACTTCCTCTTCAATCACTCTTTATCTATTAAAAAAAAGCGCATCAAAATCCGTTGCGTATTTTTAAAGGTTTAAGCATTCAAAAGGACATAAGGCCGTGACACAATGACATTTTTCATAAAGATGCGCTTAACACAAGCTTATGCATTCCAATAATATTGCCACAATCAACCAAGATGTTGCGTTTGTAAATATGAAAGAACTTCACACTTGGCAATTGAAGTTTATTTCGCCTTGCCCATTAACATAAAAAATTTCCCAAAGCACTGGTATAAACATTATCCCTATGCAACAAAGATACTTGCTAATATATTTTGTGTCGTATTCATTTGTTATATTACAGTTTTTACTTGCAAAAATGTTAGAAAATTTACCAACCAGTGGGAAAAATAATTTCACTTGCAAAGTGTGTCAACTCCCTTAATCAAAACAAATGTCACATTCTTCTTCTTATGATTTGCTTGTAACAAAATTTGGGAGGTGCATACTTTTCAATATCAGATGGCGCCAGTGTCGCTCATTCCACCGTTCTCCATAAAAATGCGTGCAATCTACTCATAATGCATAAGCTTGTGTTAAACTCATCTATATGAAAAGCTGCTTATGCGTCGGACCTAATAGGGACAGAAAAAGCGACTTTGTTTTATACTATGTAGTGATGTACATCCATACATACCTATAAACCTACGCCCGAAGTTAAATAACGCAGCGAATGCTATATATGTACGTATGTATGTGTCGCATCAAGCCTCACTCAAAAGCAATTAGCGCGAACAGTTCACAGCGAACAAACACACATACGCATTTTTTGATAAAAATGTTACTTTTGTTTAAACAATTTGGCTGATATAAGAAAGGAATCAAGTATTTTTTTTGATGCAGATCGAAGGTAAATATTTCAAAGTTTTACTGAAAAGTAGAATTTTTGAAATACATCCATCAGTTTATGAGTTATAGCTGTGCAAACAAAAATTTTATGATTTTTTGCTACATTTTGGCAGTTTGCCACGCCCCTATAATATATATCTTCAAATTATATTAACTGTACTATCTCACGTAGCTAAGCTTTCAAATGCAAAAAACCGTTTTAAAATCGGAGTATTCTGTGTTAAGTTATGTGCATACATGGCATTTAGCGACTTTATTTTATACGATTTACTAGCAGACCCAGCAGACGTTGTTCTGCCCTAAATTTGGCCTAACTGCATACATTTTAATAAGCTTTTTCCGTCTAACTGTGCCCTACCCCTCTACACTTTTTCCTAAACTCTTTATTCACTCCTCCCTCCCTCTTTTCTGCTTCATCTCTATATTCGTCTCATTCTATCTCTTTCTCAGTCTCCTTCTCTCTTTTCTCTTCTCTCAAGTTTTTCCCCTTCTACTTCATCTCTCATTGCCAGTCCCAGAGAGTGGTATGTATTTTGTTCCAGTCCCACTCCGAGTCTCAGTCTCAGTCCCAGTCCTAGCCCTAATCCCAGTCACAGTCCGTCTCTATTATAATTCCCGGAAAAAAGCATCGAAAATACTAATATAGGCAAATTTATATACGAAATTTCAGGCAAATCGAATAGGACTTATGCAAATAAGTATGTGGGTATCATTAATTCATGTCCTTATTTCGGCTTCGCATGCATATTTATCAGTTTTGCCAGGTTGATACGACTAAATCGAATATCACAATGAACTTCAGAGCTCTCAGCAACAGCTTTCATTTGATATCCATAATACACACACATTCTAGCAGTATCCGGGTCCATGTTTTGGCCTATATTTCGAGACCCTAGCACTCAGCGGTGTAAAACTTACTCTGTACTAAAGCATCCATCAACAGCTTCAATTTGATACCCATTATGTAAAAACACATTCTAGGTGTATCCGGGTCCACGTTTTGGGCTATATCTCGAGACACTATCCTCCCAGTTGTATGAAAATTATCCTGTACTATAGCACTCATCAACAGCTTTCATTTGATATCCATATTGTATAAACACATACAAGGGGTACCCGGGTCCACGTTTTGGGCTATATCTCGATACCCTAGCCTCCCAGTTGTATGAAAATTATCCTGTACTATAGCACTCATCAACAGCTTTCATTTGATATCCATATTGTATAAACACATACAAGGGGTACCCGGGTCCACGTTTTGGGCTATATCTCGATACCCTAGCCTCCCAGTTGTATGAAAATTATCCTGTACTATAGCACTCATCAACAGCTTTCATTTGATATCCATATTTTATAAGCACATTCTAGGGGTACCCGGGCCCACGTTTTGGGCTATATCTCGAGACCCTAGCCTCCCAGTTGTATGAAAATTATCCTGTACTATAGCACTCATAAACAGCTTTCATTTGATATCCATATTTTATAAGCACATTCTAGGAGTACCCGGGTCCACGTTTTGGGCTATATCTCGAGACCCTAGCCTCCCAGTTGTATGAAAATTATCCTGTACTATAGCACTCATAAACAGCTTTCATTTGATATCCATATTTTATAAGCACATTCTAGGGGTACCCGGGTCCACGTTTTGGGCTATATCTCGAGACCCTAGCCTCCCAGTTGTATGAAAATTATCCTGTACTATAGCACTCATCAACAACTTTCATTTGATATCCATATTTTATAAGCACATTCTAGGGGTACCCGGGTCCACGTTTTGGGCTATATCTCGAGACCCTAGCCTCCCAGTTGTATGAAAATTATCCTGTACTATAGCACTCATAAACAGCTTTCATTTGATATCCATATTTTATAAGCACATTCTAGGGGTACCCGAGTCCACGTTTTGGGCTATATCTCGAGACCCTAGCCTCCCAGTTGTATGAAAATTATCCTGTACTATAGCACTCATAAACAGCTTTCATTTGATATCCATATTTTATAAGCACATTCTAGGAGTACCCGGGTCCACGTTTTGGGCTATATCTCGAGACCCTAGCCTCCCAGTTGTATGAAAATTATCCTGTACTATAGCACTCATAAACAGCTTTCATTTGATATCCATATTTTATAAGCACATTCTAGGGGTACCCGGGTCCACGTTTTGGGCTATATCTCGAGACCCTAGCCTCCCAGTTGTATGAAAATTATCCTGTACTATAGCACTCATAAACAGCTTTCATTTGATATCCATATTTTATAAGCACATTTTAGGGGTACCCGGGTCCACGTTTTGGGCTATATCTCGAGACCCTAGTCACCCAGGGGTATGAAAATTATCCTGCAATATAGTACTCATCAACAGCTTTCATTTGATATCCATATTTTATAAGCACATTCTAGTGGTTCCCGGGTCCACGTTTTGGGCTATATCTCGAGACCCTAGTCACCCAGGGGTATGAAAATTATCCTGTACTATAGCACTCATCAACAGCTTTCATTTGATATCCATATTTTATAAGCACATTCTAGGGGTACCCGAGTCCACGTTTTGGGCTATATCTCGAGACCCTAGCCTCCCAGTTGTATGAAAATTATCCTGTACTATAGCACTCATAAACAGCTTTCATTTGATATCCATATTTTATAAGCACATTCTAGGAGTACCCGGGTCCACGTTTTGGGCTATATCTCGAGACCCTAGCCTCCCAGTTGTATGAAAATTATCCTGTACTATAGCACTCATAAACAGCTTTCATTTGATATCCATATTTTATAAGCACATTCTAGGGGTACCCGGGTCCACGTTTTGGGCTATATCTCGAGACCCTAGCCTCCCAGTTGTATGAAAATTATCCTGTACTATAGCACTCATAAACAGCTTTCATTTGATATCCATATTTTATAAGCACATTCTAGGGGTACCCGAGTCCACGTTTTGGGCTATATCTCGAGACCCTAGCCTCCCAGTTGTATGAAAATTATCCTGTACTATAGCACTCATAAACAGCTTTCATTTGATATCCATATTTTATAAGCACATTCTAGGAGTACCCGGGTCCACGTTTTGGGCTATATCTCGAGACCCTAGCCTCCCAGTTGTATGAAAATTATCCTGTACTATAGCACTCATAAACAGCTTTCATTTGATATCCATATTTTATAAGCACATTCTAGGAGTACCCGGGTCCACGTTTTGGGCTATATCTCGAGACCCTAGCCTCCCAGTTGTATGAAAATTATCCTGTACTATAGCACTCATAAACAGCTTTCATTTGATATCCATATTTTATAAGCACATTCTAGGGGTACCCGAGTCCACGTTTTGGGCTATATCTCGAGACCCTAGCCTCCCAGTTGTATGAAAATTATCCTGTACTATAGCACTCATAAACAGCTTTCATTTGATATCCATATTTTATAAGCACATTCTAGGAGTACCCGGGTCCACGTTTTGGGCTATATCTCGAGACCCTAGCCTCCCAGTTGTATGAAAATTATCCTGTACTATAGCACTCATAAACAGCTTTCATTTGATATCCATATTTTATAAGCACATTCTAGGGGTACCCGAGTCCACGTTTTGGGCTATATCTCGAGACCCTAGCCTCCCAGTTGTATGAAAATTATCCTGTACTATAGCACTCATAAACAGCTTTCATTTGATATCCATATTTTATAAGCACATTCTAGGAGTACCCGGGTCCACGTTTTGGGCTATATCTCGAGACCCTAGTCACCCAGGGGTATGAAAATTATCCTGTACTATAGCACTCATCAACAGCTTTCATTTGATATCCATATTTTATAAGCACATTCTAGGAGTACCCGGGTCCACGTTTTGGGCTATATCTCGAGACCCTAGCCTCCCAGTTGTATGAAAATTATCCTGTACTATAGCACTCATCAACAACTTTCATTTGATATCCATATTTTATAAGCACATTCTAGGGGTACCCGGGTCCACGTTTTGGGCTATATCTCGAGACCCTAGCCTCCCAGTTGTATGAAAATTATCCTGTACTATAGCACTCATAAACAGCTTTCATTTGATATCCATATTTTATAAGCACATTTTAGGGGTACCCGGGTCCACGTTTTGGGCTATATCTCGAGACCCTAGTCACCCAGGGGTATGAAAATTATCCTGTACTATAGCACTCATCAACAGCTTTCATTTGATATCCATATTTTATAAGCACATTCTAGGAGTACCCGGGTCCACGTTTTGGGCTATATCTCGAGACCCTAGCCTCCCAGTTGTATGAAAATTATCCTGTACTATAGCACTCATCAACAACTTTCATTTGATATCCATATTTTATAAGCACATTCTAGGGGTACCCGGGTCCACGTTTTGGGCTATATCTCGAGACCCTAGTCACCCAGGGGTATGAAAATTATCCTGTACTATAGCACTCATCAACAGCTTTCATTTGATATCCATATTTTATAAGCACATTCTAGGAGTACCCGGGTCCACGTTTTGGGCTATATCTCGAGACCCTAGCCTCCCAGTTGTATGAAAATTATCCTGTACTATAGCACTCATCAACAACTTTCATTTGATATCCATATTTTATAAGCACATTCTAGTGGTACCCGGGTCCACGTTTTGGGCTATATCTCGAGACCCTAGTCACCCAGGGGTATGAAAATTATCCTGTACTATAGCACTCATCAACAGCTTTCATTTGATATCCATATTTTATAAGCACATTCTAGGAGTACCCGGGTCCACGTTTTGGGCTATATCTCGAGACCCTAGCCTCCCAGTTGTATGAAAATTATCCTGTACTATAGCACTCATCAACAACTTTCATTTGATATCCATATTTTATAAGCACATTCTAGGGGTACCCGGGTCCACGTTTTGGGCTATATCTCGAGACCCTAGCCTCCCAATTGTATGAAAATTATCCTGTACTATAGCACTCATAAACAGCTTTCATTTGATATCCATATTTTATAAGCACATTCTAGGGGTACCCGGGCCCACGTTTTGGGCTATATCTCGAGACCCTAGCCTCCCAGTTGTATGAAAATTATCCTGTACTATAGCACTCATCAACAACTTTCATTTGATATCCATATTTTATAAGCACATTCTAGGGGTACCCGGGTCCACGTTTTGGGCTATATCTCGAGACCCTAGCCTCCCAGTTGTATGAAAATTATCCTGTACTATAGCACTCATAAACAGCTTTCATTTGATATCCATATTTTATAAGCACATTTTAGGGGTACCCGGGTCCACGTTTTGGGCTATATCTCGAGACCCTAGTCACCCAGGGGTATGAAAATTATCCTGCAATATAGTACTCATCAACAGCTTTCATTTGATATCCATATTTTATAAGCACATTCTAGTGGTACCCGGGTCCACGTTTTGGGCTATATCTCGAGACCCTAGTCACCCAGGGGTATGAAAATTATCCTGTACTATAGCACTCATCAACAGCTTTCATTTGATATCCATATTTTATAAGCACATTCTAGGGGTACCCGAGTCCACGTTTTGGGCTATATCTCGAGACCCTAGCCTCCCAGTTGTATGAAAATTATCCTGTACTATAGCACTCATCAACAGCTTTCATTTGATATCCATATTTTATAAGCACATTCTAGGGGTACCCGAGTCCACGTTTTGGGCTATATCTCGAGACCCTAGCCTCCCAGTTGTATGAAAGTTATCCTGTACTGTAGCACTGATCAACAGCTTTCATTTGATATCCATATTTTATAAGCACATTCTAGCGGTACCCGGGTCCACGTTTTGGGCTATATCTCGAGACCCTAGCCTCCCAGTTGTATGAAAATTATCCTGTACTATAGCACTTATCAACAGCTTTCATTTGATATCCATATTGTATAAACACATTCTAGGGGTACCCGGGTCCACGTTTTGGGCTATATCTCGAGACCCTAGCCTCCCAGTTGTATGAAAATTATCCTGTACTATAGCACTCATCAACAGCTTTCATTTGATATCCATATTTTATAAGCACATTCTAGGGGTACCCGAGTCCACGTTTTGGGCTATATCTCGAGACCCTAGCCTCCCAGTTGTATGAAAATTGTCCTGTACTATAGCACTTATTAACAGCTTTCATTTGATATCCATATTGTATAAACACATTCTAGGGGTACCCGGGTCCACGTTTTGGGCTATATCTCGAGACCCTATCCTCCCAGTTGTATGAAAATTATCCTCTACTATAGCGCTCATCAACAGCTTTCATTTGATATCCATATTTTATAAGCACATTCTAGGGGTACCCGAGTCCACGTTTTGGGCTATATCTCGAGACCCTAGTCACCCAGGGGTATGAAAATTATCCTGTACTATAGCACTCATCAACAGCTTTCATTTGATATCCATATTTTATAAGCACATTCTAGGAGTACCCGGGTCCACGTTTTGGGCTATATCTCGAGACCCTAGCCTCCCAGTTGTATGAAAATTATCCTGTACTGTAGCACTCATCAACAGCTTTCATTTGATATCCATATTTTATAAGCACATTCTAGCGGTACCCGGGTCCACGTTTTGGGCTATATCTCGAGACCCTAGCCTCCCAGTTGTATGAAAATTATCCTGTACTATAGCACTCATCAACAGCTTTGATTTGATATCCGTATTTTATAAGCACATTCTAGCGGTACCCGGGTCCACGTTTTGGGCTATATCTCGAGACCCTAGCCTCCCAGTTGTATGATAATTATCCTGTACTATAGCACTCATCAACAGCTTTCATTTGATATCCATATTGTATAAACACATTCTAGGGGCACCCGGGTCCACGTTTTTATCTCAAGACCCTAGACACGTAGCGAAAAAAAAGGTAGACGCTGGCCGATTCTCAGACCCACCCAATAGGCTCACAAAATTTCATGAGAATCGGTTCAGCCGTTTCGGAGGAGTTCAGCCTCTAAAACCGTGACAGAAGAATTTTATATATTAGATTAGCAGACCCGTCAGACGTTGTTCTGCCATAAATTTGGTATATCTCCATACATTTTAATAAACTATTTCCGTCTAACTCTGCCGCCCCCCCTCCCCCTCCTCACTTTTTCTTAATCCTTTTATTCACTCCTCCCTCCGTCTTTTTGCTTCATCTATCTCTATTTTCGTCTCACTCTATCTCTTTCTCAGTTTCCTCTCCTTCCGTCTTTTCTCTTCTCTAAAGTTTTTCCCATTCTTCTTCATCCCTTATTACCAGGCAAATCGAATTGGACGTATGTAAATAGTTTGTATGTGGGTATTATTAATTCATGTCTTTATTTCGGCTTCGCATGCACATTTATCAGTTTTGCCAGGTTAATGCAACTAAATCGAATATCACAATGAAATTTACTTTAAAGCAACAACTTTCATTTGATATCCATATTACACACACATTCTAGGGGTATCCGGGTCCAGGTTTTGCCCATATCTTGAGACCCTAGTCACCCAGCGGTATAAAAATTACTCTGTACTAAAGCACTCATCAACAGCTTCAATTTGATACCCATAATGTAAAAACACATCCTAGTGTTACCCTGATGCTCATTTTGGCCTATATCTCGATACCTTCACAAATAGGTATGAAAGCACTCATCAACAGCTTTCATTTGTTATCCATATTGTATAAACACTTTCTAGGGGTACCCGGGTCCACGTTTTGGCCTCAATCTCGAGACCCTAGTCACCAATAGGTATGAAAACTACCCTTTACTAAAGCACTCATCAACAGCTTTCATTCGTTATCCATATTCTATAAACACATTCTAAGGATACTCGCGTCCACGTTTTCGCTTATATCTCGAGACCCTAGTTACACGTGGGTACGAAAAATACCCCGTATCAAAGTACTCATAAACCGCTTACATTCGATACCCATATTGTACAAACATATCCCAGGATAACCCGGGCTCACGTTTTGATCTCAAGACCCTATCCAGAACGGGATAAAATTAACCTATGTCTGTCTTCTGGTTCTAAGCTACCCCTCCACAAATTTTCAGCCAAATATGTTCATCCGTTACTTCCTCTTCAATCACTGTTTATCTATTAAAAAAGGCGCTTCATTTTGTATTCATTGCGTATTTTTAAAGGTTTAAGCATTCAAAGGGACATATGGACAGAAAAAGCGACCTTGTTTTATACTATGTAGTGATGTATATCCATACATACCTATAAACCTACGCCCGAAGTCAAATAACGCAGCGAATGCTATATATGTACGTATGTATGTGTAGCATCAAGCCTCACTCAAAAGCAATTAGCGCGAACAGTTCACAGGGAACAAACACACATACGAATTTTTTGTTAAAAATGTTACTTTTGTTTAAACAATTTGGCTGATATAAGAAAGGAATCAAGTATTTTTTTGATGCAGATCGAAGGTAAATATTTCAAAGTTTTACTGAAAAGTAGAATTTTTTAAATCCATCCATCCGTTTATGAGTTATAGCTGTGTAAACAAAAATTTTATGATTTTTTACTACATTTTGGCAATTTGCCACGCCCCTCTAATATATACCTTCAAATTATATAAACTGTACTATCTCACGTAGCTAAGCTTTCAAATGCAAAAAACCGTTTTAAAATCGGAGTATTCTGTATGAAGTTATGTGCATACATGGCATTTAGCGACTTTATTTTATAAGATTTATAGATATACTAGCCTTTACCCGCGGCCCCGTCCGCAAGGAGAAAATTAGATGTATGGGCTATTCACGTTAGCCTGCTTATCAAATTATCTGCTAAAAAAATTTTTTTTTTGTCTAATGCATTTTATTTTTGTAATTGAGTAAAAAAAGAACTAAATGAGCTGATAACCTGATATGTTCCCCAAATGATCCCGAAATTATCCAGAAAAAGCCATGAAATGATCCCGACGCTATCGCGGGCGGAACCGCGAAGTTCCCGTAATAGTCCCAAAAAAACCCGAAATGACAACGACACGATTCCAGACTTATCCAGAGAAACACACAGAAATGATCCCTGAAGGGTACCAAAGTGATCCCGAAATAGTCCCGAAAAATTCCGAAATTACCCTGACGTGCTCTCGGAGGGATCTCAAAAACCATCCAGGAAGGGTTCCTAAATTATCCAGAAAAAGTTCCGAAATGACCCCGACGGCTCCACCACGGATCGCGAAAGCCATAGAGAAATTATTCCAGAAGGGTCCCAAAATAATCCCGAAATAGTCCGAAAATGGCCCCGATGGGATCCCGCACGGATTCAGCTGTAATCCCGGAAGGGTTCCATAACTATCCCGAAAAAGTAACAAAAAAAATCTAAAAATGACTCCTACGGCATCCTGTACGGATCCAGAAATGACCTCGGAAGGGTCCCCAAATGATCCCAACATGGTCCCGAAATGACCCTGATGGATCCGGCAAACGATCAAGATTTGATGCCGGAAAGGTCCCCAAATGATCACCTAATAGTCCCGAAATAACCCTGACGGGATCCCATCCGGTTCCCGAAAACCATCCAGAAATGATGCCGAAAGGGTCCCCAAATGATCCCGTATTAGTCCAGAAAAAGTCCCGAAATAAGCCCGACGGTATTCCGGATAGATCCAGAAAACCATCTAGAAATGATGCCGGAAGGTACCCCAAATGATCCCGAATTAGTTCCAAAATGACCCCGACAGAATCCCGGGCCGATCCCGAAAACCATCCAGAAATGATGAAATGATGCCAAAACGGACCCCATATGATCCCGAAAAAGTCCCGAAATGACCCCGACGGGATCCCGGACGGATCACGAAAACCATCCAGAAATGATAGCGGAATGGACCCCAAATGATCCAGAAAAAGTCCCGAAATGACCCCGACGGGATCCCGGATGGATACCGAAAACTATCCAGAAATGATGCCGCTAGGTACCACAAATGATCCCGAAATGACCCCGTCGCGATCTCGGACGGTTCCCGAAAACTGTCCAGAAATGGTGCCGGAAAGGTCCTCAAATGATCCCCTAATATTCCCAACATGACCCTGATGGGATCCCGGACGGACCCCGAGAACCATCCAGAAATAATGCCGAAAGGGTCTCCAAATGATCCCGTGTTAGTCGAGAAAAAGTCCCGAAATGACCCCGAGGGGATCCCGGACGGATCCCGAAAACCATCCAGAAATGATCCCGAAATAGTCCCTAACGAGTCCCGAAATGTCCATGACGGGATCTCAAACGGATCCCTATCCATCCAGGAATGATCTTGGCCCAAAATGATCCCGAAATAGTTTCGGAAAAGTCCACAAATTACCCTGACGGGATCCCGGACGAATCCTGAAAACCATGTTTAAATGATCCCAAAAAAGTCCCGAAATGACCCCGACGGGATCTCGGATGGATCCCCAAAACCATCTAGAAATGATGAAGGAAGGTACCCGAATTGATTCCGAAAAAGTTTTGAAATGACCCCGACGGGATTCCGGACAGATCCCGAAAATCATCCAGAAATGAAGCCAGAAGGGACCCCAAATGATCCCGAAAAAACCCGAAATGACCCCGAAGGAATCTCGAAAACCATCCAGAAATGATAACGGAAGGGACCCCAAATGATCCCGAAAAAGTTTCGAAATGACCCCGAAGGGATCCCGGACCGATCCCGATGACTATCCAGAAATGATGCCGGAAAGGTCCTCAAATGAACCCTTAATAGTCCCTAAATGACTTTGAATGGATCCCCGACGGATCCCGGAAGCTATCAAGAAAGATGCCGGAAAGGTTCCCAAATGATCCCCAAATAGTTCCGAAATGACCCTGCCGGGATCCCGGACGGATCCCGAAAACTATCCAGAAATGATGGCGAAAGGGTCCCCAAAAGATCCCGTATTAGTGGCGAAAAAGTCTCGAAATGACCACGACGGAATCCCTAACGGATACCGAAAACCATCCAGAAATGATGCCGGAAAGGTCTTCAAATGATCACCTAATAGTCCCGAAATAACCCTGCCGGGGTCCCGGACGGATCCCGAAAACCATCCAGAAATGATGCCGAAAGGTACCCCAAATGATCCCGAAATAGTCCCGAAATGACCCAGATGGGATCCCGGACGGATCCCGAAAACTATCCAGAAATAATGCCAAAAGGGACCCCATATGATCCCGAAAAAGTCCCGAAATGACCCGGACGAACCACAAAAACCATCCAGAAATGATGGCGGAAGGGACCCCATATGATCCCGAAAGATCCCGAAAAGACCACGACGAGATACCGGACGGATCCCGAAAACCATCCAGAAATGATGCCGAAAGCGTCCCCAAATGATCCCGTATTAGTCGAGAAATATTCCCGAAATGACCCCGACGGGATCCCGAACGAAATGGTACCGGAAGGTATCTCAAATGATCCCGAAATAGTACCGAAATGAGCCTGACGGGATCCCGGACGGATCCCGAAAACCATCTAGAAATGTTGCCGGAAGGTACCCCAAATGATCCCGAAATAGTCCCGAAATGATAAAAATGTATAAAAACTGAGCGTGGCTTCAACCGATTTGGCCGTTTTCACGGAAAACAATTATCATCATAATATCTATGCCCCTACCAAATTTCAAAAGAATTGGTAAATTTTTTTTCGACTCATGGCATTAAAAGTATCCTAGACCAATTAAATGAAAAAGGGCGGAGCCACGCCCATTTTCAAATTTTCTTTAATTTTTGTATTTTGTTGCACCATATCATTACTGTAGTTGAATGTTGACATAATTTACATATATACTGTAAAGATATTAAATTTTTTGTTAAAATTTTACTTTAAAAAAAAATTTTTTTTAAAGTGGGCGTGGTCCTTCTCCGATTTTGCTAATTTTTATTATGCGTACATACAGTAATAGGAGTAACGTTCCTGCCAAATTTCATCATGATATCTTCAACGACTGCCAAATTACAGCTTGCAAAATTTTAAATTACCTTCTTTTAAAAGTGGGCGGTGCCACGCCCATTGTCCAAAATTTTACTAGTTTTCTATTCTGTGTCATAAGGTCAACCCATATACCAAGTTTCATCGTTTTAGCTTTCTTTGGTAATGAATTATCGCACTTTTTCGGTTTTTCGAAATTTTCGATATCGAAAAAGTGGGCGTGGTTATGGTCCGATTTCGTTCATTTTAAATAGCGATCTGAGATGAGTGCTCAGGAACCTACATACCAAATTTCATCAATTTACCTCAACATTTACTCAAGTTATCGTGTTAACGGACGGACGGACGGACGGACGGACGGACGGACGGACATGGCTCAATCAAATTTTGTTTCGATCCTGATTATTTTGATATATGGAAGTCTATATCTATCTCGGTTCCTTTATACCTGTACAACCAACCGTTATCCAATCAAACCTAATATACTCTGTGAGCTCTGCTCAACTGAGTATAAATATCACTTATTTGGTTTTTTTTACACTCAGCGTGCTTTGCACACAGAGTATATTAACTTCGATTGGATAACGGTTGGTTGTACAGTTAAAGGAATCGAGATATATAGACTTCCATATATCGAAATCATCAGTATCGAACAAAAAATTTGATTAGCCCATATCCGCCCGTCCGTCCGTTAACACGATAATTTGAGTAAATATTGATATATCTTCACCAAATTTGGTACACGAGCTTATCTAGACCCAGAATAGATTGGTATTGAAAATGAGCGAAATCGGATGATAACCACGCCCACTTTTTATATATATAACATTTTGGAAAACACAGAAAACCTGATTATTTAGTAAATAATACACCTAGAAGGTTGAAATTTGAGTTGTGGACTGATATTGAGACTCTTGATAAAAATTTGGAAAAAATTTTAACATGGGCGTGGCACCGCCCACTTGTGATAAAATCAATTTTACAAATATTATTAATCGTAAACCAAAAATCGTTAAACCTATCGTAACAAAATTCAGCAGAGATGTTGCCTTTACTATAAGGAATGATTTGAAGAAAAATTAACGAAATCGGTTAAGGACCATGCCCACTTTTATATAAAATATTTTTAAAAGGGTCGTGGACGAATAAAATAAGCTATATCTTTGCAAAAAAATGCTTTATATCAATGGTATTTCATTTCCCAATAACAATAAATAGGAAAAACTTCAAATTTTAAAAAATGGGCGTGGCACCGCCCCTTTTATGACTAAGCAATTTTCTATGTTACGGGAGCCATAACTCGAAGAAAAATTAACGGATCGTAATAAAATTGGGTACATAGATTTTTCCTATAGCAGGAAATATTTCTAGTAAAAATGGACGGGATCGGTTAAAGACCACGGCAACTTAGATATAAAACAAATTTAAACGGTCGTAGACTAGAATAATAAACTATAACTTAGCAAAAAATAGTTTTGAATCAATGATATTTCACTTATCAAGTTTTATGGTAAGAGGAACAATTTTAACGGGCGGTGCCACGTGTTTTGTAGAAAAGTAATTTATCTGAAATGAAATATGCGATTAAAGCTCACGCCGAGTATATAATGTTCGGTTACACTCGAACTTAGACACCTTTACTTGTTTTTAACTATATTTATTTAGCAGGAGGATACAATAATACTAATTAGCAGTTTGAAAATAGATAGAACCAATTAAGTATACACTTTGTACATTTCTCTATTTGTTCCTTGTCATTATACACATATCACGTAATCATCCTCAAATGAATGTACCAACTGTGCAAATACTTACAGTGATGGAAAAAAGAATAGGGGCAATTTACTGCCAAATACTAAATCATTTATATCAGCAGAGCTTCAAGATCTTCCTTGGAATAGAGCTCTCTATAAAAATTACATTTAACGGTTTTTGCAATAAATTACATTTTATGACTCAATAACCTATATTACTATTTTAATTACTTTACATGCAGGATCGCCTCGTTGTTATTTTTTGTTTTTGTTTTAGGTGTACCACCTATGTAGGTCTACTACTCGTGGTCAAAAAAATAAGATTGTGTTGATTCGATTTTGTACAGCAATTTTTAAAAATTTTCCATGCTCTACTCTGGATATAAACACGTCCATCTATATATTTGCTTTTGCAACTCTTTTCACAGGGATCTGTAAGGTCATAATATTTCATTTTGTTATACTCAGTTGAGCATAGCTCACAGAGTATATTAACTTTGATTGGATAACGGTTGGTTGTACATATATAAAGGAATCGAGATAGATATAGACTTCCATATATCAAAATAATCAGGATCGAAAAAAAATTTGATTGAGCCATGTCCGTCCGTCCGTCTGTCCGTTGACACGATAACTTGAGTTAATTTTGAGGTATCTTTAAGAAATTTGGTATGCAGGTTCCTAGGCACTCATCTCAGATTGCTATTTAAAATGAACGATATCGGACTATAACCACGCCCACTTTTTCGATATCGAAAATTTCGAAAAATTGAAAAAGTGCGATAATTCATTACCAAATACGGATAAAGCGATGAAACTTGGTAGGCGAGTTGAACTTATGACGCAGAATAGAAAATTAGTAAAATTTTGGGCAATGGGTGTGGCACCGCCCACTTTTAAAAGAAGGTAATTTAAAAGTTTTGCAAGCTGTAATTTGGCAGTCGTTGAAGATATCATGATGAAATTTGGCAAGAACGTTACTCCTATTACCATAAGTATGCTTAATAAAATTTAGAAAAATCGGATGAAGAACACGCCCACTTTTAAAAAAAAATTTTTTTAAAGTCAAATTTTAACAAAAAATTTAATATCTTTACTGTATATATGTAAATTATGTCAACATTCAACTCCAGTAATGATATGGTGCAACAAAATACAAAAATAAAAGAAAATTTCAAAATGGGCGTGGCTTCGCCCTTTTTCATTTAATTTGTCTAGGATACTTTTAACGCCATAAGTCGAACAAAAATTTACCAATCCTTATGAAATTTTGTGGGGGCATATATTCTAGGACGATAACTGTTTTCTGTGAAAAAGGGCGAAATTGTTTGAAACCACGCCCAGTTTTTATACACATTCGACCGTCTGTCCTTCCGCTCGGCCGTTAACACGATAACTTGAGCAAAAATCGATATATCTTTACTAAACTCAGTTCACGCACTTATCTGAACTCACTTTGTATCGGTATAAAAAATGGCCGAAATCCGACTCTGACCACGCCCGCTTTTTCGATATCGAAAATTACGAAAAATGAAAAAAATGCCATAATTCTATACCAAATACGAAAAAAGGGATGAAATGTGGTAAGGTAATTGGATTGTTTTATTGACGCGAAATATAACTTTAGAAAAAACTTTATAAAATGGTTGTGACACCTACCATATTAAGTAGAAGAAAATGAAAAAGTTCTGCAGGGCGAAATAAAAAACCATTAAAATCTTGGCAGGTATTACATATATAAATAAATTAGCGGTATCCAACAGATGATGTTCTGGGTCACCCTGGTCCACATTTTGGTCGATATCTGGAAAACGCCTTCACATATACAACTACCACCACTCCCTTTTAAAACTCTCATTAATACCTTTAATTTGATACCCATATCGTACAAACTCATTCTAGAGTCACCCATGGTCCACCTTTATGGCGATATCTCGAAAAGGCGTCCACCTATAGAACTAAGGCCCACTCATTTTTAAAATGCTCATTAACTCCTTTCGTTTGATACCCATATCGTACTAACAAAGTCTAGAGTCACCCCTGGTCCACCTTTATGGCGATATCCCTAAATGGCGTCCACCTATAGAACTAAGGCCCACGCCCTTTTAAAATACTCATTAACACCTTTCATTTGATACCTATGTATATCGTACAAACACATTCCAGGGTTGCCCTAGGTTCATTTTCCTACATGGTGATTTTCCCTTATTTTGTCTCCATAGCTCTCAGCTGAGTATGCAATGTTCGGTTACACCCGAACGTAGCCTTCCTTACTTGTTTTTTAATAAATTAAAAATTTTCACAGGTGGGTATAATTTCCTTCGCAGGTAAGTAGTACCTTTTCTAAGGGAGTGAGTGAGGTGAGTATAATTTTCTGCAGGGGTAAGTTTAATTTTCTTCACAAATACTAGTCGAAAATGTTAACCCCTTACTTAAAACCAAAAAATAGGATCGGAAGATAAAGATGAATCTCTCCCCGCTGGTGGACCCGACACAAGCCTTCATACTTTCATTTTCGAAAGTAATAGAATGGAGGATTTTTACTCTAAATGGTCAACAAACATCACAAGGGACTAACCTAACATCTCTAGTATATTCCTAAAAAACATATCCCTTTCCCCATTCCACAAGGTGCCTACAGCTTCGATAGAGCAGAAATATCAAAAATGCGCTGAATGTTATGAAAGTTGCATGTCGCAAATTATCGACACCATGCAACTGTTGAGACCCCCTACTAATACACCTCAACCGCACCGCCGAAATATTCCACTATAGTTAATAAGGCTGGCCAGCATTTAAAACATGTTTACGTAGGTCTATGGTTATCATCCCCAATTAACCCAAGCGGAAAAACCACAATTCTTGGTAGCTGCGAAACAACCCTACTCCCAACGGCAATAGTCCCTATACATTACGTGAGGTAATATATAAAGCTCTCGTTGACCAAGGCTCTCAAAATACGTGTTTGGCGTCCCCAATCCAACAACTTGCGAAGTCACACTTTGCTCCTCTGATTTAAAGAAAAAGATTTGTATTTGCTATTTTACACCATCAACTCACTAATTTTCCCCCAACTAATAAAGTCTCCAAAGGCAGCTCAACCCTTCAAAAATGGATATGCTTATCATCGCGGTATAGCCCCCAAGAAGCGCTTATCGCTCAGTTTCTGATGGGTACCCAGCGGATCAGTCCGCGACCTAGTATCGGCCTTCACCATTTAAGTCAGTGAGGCAACATAACCGGATCTCAGCAGCCTATTCAAACCCCCGGCAATCTGATCCAGATCGAGAACCAATGTTGTGAGGCCCACTAAATCACCAAAACCACACCGCCACTACAGGAAACTCTCTGAATGACGTATTACATACAGGCCCGATTTTCAACTGGCGCCCCTACAAGTTCATTTTCGATGGCGACTTCGAAAAAATGTATCGCAAAATTGACGTCAAGGAAGAAGATCAAGGCTTCAAAAGAGCTCTCTTAAGGAAAGCCCTTCAAAATCCGATAGAAGATTTCAAACAAAAAACTGTAACTTTGGGTGTTAAATACGCTCCATACCTCGCAATCCGCACAAGGAAAAAATACTCGGCATCATACTAAGAGAAGCTTATGTAGATGGTGTCCCCTCTGGCGGACACGATAGTGCATTCACGATTCTATGACTCAAAATATCGATGCTCTTAAATTAGCAGGCGTTCCTCTAAGAAAAATCAAACAAAATGGCTGGAATCAATACCAGGCTCTGTTGTCCTAGATACAGAATTTCTCAAATTCCATGACACTACTAAAACCTTAGGAATACAATGGAACGTATTAGCTGACTTGTTTTCGTACTCATACAACGAAATTTCCGACTTTAAGTGAAATACACAACGGTAAATATTCTCAGGCGTAACGAAACTATTTGACCTGGCAGAATAGCTATCACGAATAGTGGTCTTAGCCAAAATCATTCTGCAATAGCTCTGGTAAGAAGGAACCGACTGGGATGAAGAAGTCAAACGGGAATCCTTTTGCAAGTGGAACACCTTTCGTGCAAGTCTCCCAGCTATTGGCAGTGTAAATATCCCTCGATGGGTGCAATTTTCCCCTAACAAATGCATTCAAATTCACGGTTTCTCTGATGCCATGCGTTTGCTGCATGTGTTTATATAAGAGTGCAGCACGATGAGAATTCTGCCTCAACCCACCTCTTTATGGCAGTAACCAATATCGTACCCCTGCGAACAGTCCACAATTGTAGGTACACATATAGGTATACTAGCAGACCCGTCAGACGTTGTTCGGCCCTAAATTTGGTCTATCTCCATACATTTTAAAAAGCTTTTTCCGTCTAGCTCTATACCCCCCCCCCCCCCCCCTTCCTCACTTTTTCTTAATCATTTTATTCACTCCTCCATCCGTATTTTCGCTATATCTATCTCTATTTTCGTCTCACTCTATCTCTTTCTCAGTCTCTTTCTCCTTCTCTCTTTTCTCTTCTCTAAAGTTTTTCCCATTCTTCTTCATCCCTTATTGCCAGGCAAATCGAATAGGACGTATGTAAATAGTTATGTGGGTATTATTAATTCATGTCTTTATTTCGGCTTCGCATGCACATTTATCAGTTTTGCCAGGTTAATGCAACTAAATCGAATATCACAATGAAAATTACTTTAAAGCTCTCAGCAACAACTTTCATTTGATATCCATATTACACACACATTCTAGGGGTATCCGGGTCCAGGTTTTGCCCATATCTTGAGACCCTAGTCACCCAGTGGTATAAAAATTACTCTGTACTAAAGCACTCATCAACAGCTTCAATTTGATACCCATAATGTAAAAACACATCCTAGTGTTACCCTGAGGCACGTTTTGGCCTATATGTCGAGACCCTTCACAAATAGGTATGAAAACTACCCTGTACTAAAGCACTCATCAACAGCTTTCATTTGTTATCCATATTGTATAAACATATTCTAGGGGTACCCGCGTCCACGTTTTCGCTTATATCTCGAGACCCTAGTTACCCGCGTATCAAAGTACTCATTCGATACCCATATTGTACAAACATATCCCAGGATTATCCACGTCCACGTTTTGATCTCAAGACCCTATCCAGAACGGGATAAAAATTAGCCTATGCCTGTCTCCTGGTTGTAAGCTACCCCTGCACCAATTTTCAGCCAAATATGTTCATCCGTTACTTCCTCTTCAATCACTCTTTATCTATTAAAAAAAAGCGCATCAAAATCCGTTGCGTATTTTTAAAGGTTTAAGCATTCAAAAGGACATAAGGCCGTGACACAATGACATTTTTCATAAAGATGCGCTTAACACAAGCTTATGCATTCCAATAATATTGCCACAATCAACCAAGATGTTGCGTTTGTAAATATGAAAGAACTTCACACTTGGCAATTGAAGTTTATTTCGCCTTGCCCATTAACATAAAAAATTTCCCAAAGCACTGGTATAAACATTATCCCTATGCAACAAAGATACTTGCTAATATATTTTGTGTCGTATTCATTTGTTATATTACAGTTTTTACTTGCGAAAATGTTAGAAAATTTACCAACCAGTGGGAAAAATAATTTCACTTGCAAAGTGTGTCAACTCCCTTAATCAAAACAAATGTCACATTCTTCTTCTTATGATTTGCTTGTAACAAAATTTGGGAGGTGCATACTTTTCAATATCAGATGGCGCCAGTGTCGCTCATTCCACCGTTCTCCATAAAAATGCGTGCAATCTACTCATAATGCATAAGCTTGTGTTAAACTCATCTATATGAAAAGCTGCTTATGCGTCGGACCTAATAGGGACAGAAAAAGCGACTTTGTTTTATACTATGTAGTGATGTACATCCATACATACCTATAAACCTACGCCCGAAGTTAAATAACGCAGCGAATGCTATATATGTACGTATGTATGTGTCGCATCAAGCCTCACTCAAAAGCAATTAGCGCGAACAGTTCACAGCGAACAAACACACATACGCATTTTTTGATAAAAATGTTACTTTTGTTTAAACAATTTGGCTGATATAAGAAAGGAATCAAGTATTTTTTTTGATGCAGATCGAAGGTAAATATTTCAAAGTTTTACTGAAATGTAGAATTTTTGAAATACATCCATCAGTTTATGAGTTATAGCTGTGCAAACAAAAATTTTATGATTTTTTGCTACATTTTGGCAGTTTGCCACGCCCCTATAATATATATCTTCAAATTATATTAACTGTACCATCTCACGTAGCTAAGCTTTCAAATGCAAAAAACCGTTTTAAAATCGGAGTATTCTGTGTTAAGTTATGTGCATACATGGCATTTAGCGACTTTATTTTATACGATTTACTAGCAGACCCAGCAGACGTTGTTCTGCCCTAAATTTGGCCTATCTGCATACATTTTAATAAGCTTTTTCCGTCTAACTGTGCCCTACCCCTCTACACTTTTTCCTAAACTCTTTATTCACTCCTCCCTCCCTCTTTTCTGCTTCATCTCTATATTCGTCTCATTCTATCTCTTTCTCAGTCTCCTTCTCTCTTTTCTCTTCTCTCAAGTTTTTCCCCTTCTACTTCATCTCTCATTGCCAGTCCCAGAGAGTGGTATGTATTTTGTTCCAGTCCCACTCCGAGTCTCAGTCTCAGTCCCAGTCCTAGCCCTAATCCCAGTCACAGTCCGTCTCTATTATAATTCCCGGAAAAAAGCATCGAAAATACTAATATAGGCAAATTTATATACGAAATTTCAGGCAAATCGAATAGGACTTATGCAAATAAGTATGTGGGTATCATTAATTCATGTCCTTATTTCGGCTTCGCATGCATATTTATCAGTTTTGCCAGGTTGATACGACTAAATCGAATATCACAATGAACTTCAGAGCTCTCAGCAACAGCTTTCATTTGATATCCATAATACACACACATTCTAGCAGTATCCGGGTCCATGTTTTGGCCTATATTTCGAGACCCTAGCACTCAGCGGTGTAAAACTTACTCTGTACTAAAGCATCCATCAACAGCTTCAATTTGATACCCATTATGTAAAAACACATTCTAGGTGTATCCGGGTCCACGTTTTGGGCTATATCTCGATACCCTAGCCTCCCAGTTGTATGAAAATTATCCTGTACTATAGCACTCATCAACAACTTTCATTTGATATCCATATTTTATAAGCACATTCTAGGGGTACCCGGGTCCACGTTTTGGGCTATATCTCGAGACCCTAGCCTCCCAGTTGTATGAAAATTATCCTGTACTATAGCACTCATCAACAGCTTTCATTTGATATCCATATTTTATAAGCACATTTTAGGGGTACCCGGGTCCACGTTTTGGGCTATATCTCGAGACCCTAGTCACCCAGGGGTATGAAAATTATCCTGCAATATAGTACTCATCAACAGCTTTCATTTGATATCCATATTTTATAAGCACATTCTAGTGGTACCCGGGTCCACGTTTTGGGCTATATCTCGAGACCCTAGTCACCCAGGGGTATGAAAATTATCCTGTACTATAGCACTCATCAACAGCTTTCATTTGATATCCATATTTTATAAGCACATTCTAGGGGTACCCGGGCCCACGTTTTGGGCTATATCTCGAGACCCTAGCCTCCCAGTTGTATGAAAATTATCCTGTACTATAGCACTCATCAACAGCTTTCATTTGATATCCATATTGTATAAACACATACAAGGGGTACCCGGGTCCACGTTTTGGGCTATATCTCGATACCCTAGCCTCCCAGTTGTATGAAAATTATCCTGTACTATAGCACTCATCAACAGCTTTCATTTGATATCCATATTTTATAAGCACATTCTAGGGGTACCCGGGCCCACGTTTTGGGCTATATCTCGAGACCCTAGCCTCCCAGTTGTATGAAAATTATCCTGTACTATAGCACTCATCAACAGCTTTCATTTGATATCCATATTGTATAAACACATACAAGGGGTACCCGGGTCCACGTTTTGGGCTATATCTCGATACCCTAGCCTCCCAGTTGTATGAAAATTATCCTGTACTATAGCACTCATCAACAGCTTTCATTTGATATCCATATTTTATAAGCACATTCTAGGGGTACCCGGGCCCACGTTTTGGGCTATATCTCGAGACCCTAGCCTCCCAGTTGTATGAAAATTATCCTGTACTATAGCACTCATCAACAACTTTCATTTGATATCCATATTTTATAAGCACATTCTAGGGGTACCCGGGCCCACGTTTTGGGCTATATCTCGAGACCCTAGCCTCCCAGTTGTATGAAAATTATCCTGTACTATAGCACTCATCAACAACTTTCATTTGATATCCATATTTTATAAGCACATTCTAGGGGTACCCGAGTCCACGTTTTGGGCTATATCTCGAGACCCTAGCCTCCCAGTTGTATGAAAATTATCCTGTACTATAGCACTCATCAACAGCTTTCATTTGATATCCATATTTTATAAGCACATTTTAGGGGTACCCGGGTCCACGTTTTGGGCTATATCTCGAGACCCTAGTCACCCAGGGGTATGAAAATTATCCTGCAATATAGTACTCATCAACAGCTTTCATTTGATATCCATATTTTATAAGCACATTCTAGTGGTACCCGGGTCCACGTTTTGGGCTATATCTCGAGACCCTAGTCACCCAGGGGTATGAAAATTATCCTGTACTATAGCACTCATCAACAGCTTTCATTTGATATCCATATTTTATAAGCACATTCTAGGAGTACCCGGGTCCACGTTTTGGGCTATATCTCGAGACCCTAGCCTTCCAGTTGTATGAAAATTATCCTGTACTATAGCACTCATCAACAGCTTTCATTTGATATCCATATTTTATAAGCACATTCTAGGGGTACCCGAGTCCACGTTTTGGGCTATATCTCGAGACCCTAGCCTCCCAGTTGTATGAAAGTTATCCTGTACTGTAGCACTGATCAACAGCTTTCATTTGATATCCATATTTTATAAGCACATTCTAGCGGTACCCGGGTCCACGTTTTGGGCTATATCTCGAGACCCTAGCCTCCCAGTTGTATGAAAATTATCCTGTACTATAGCACTTATCAACAGCTTTCATTTGATATCCATATTGTATAAACACATTCTAGGGGTACCCGGGTCCACGTTTTGGGCTATATCTCGAGACCCTAGCCTCCCAGTTGTATGAAAATTATCCTGTACTATAGCACTCATCAACAGCTTTCATTTGATATCCATATTTTATAAGCACATTCTAGGGGTACCCGAGTCCACGTTTTGGGCTATATCTCGAGACCCTAGCCTCCCAGTTGTATGAAAATTGTCCTGTACTATAGCACTTATTAACAGCTTTCATTTGATATCCATATTGTATAAACACATTCTAGGGGTACCCGGGTCCACGTTTTGGGCTATATCTCGAGACCCTATCCTCCCAGTTGTATGAAAATTATCCTCTACTATAGCGCTCATCAACAGCTTTCATTTGATATCCATATTTTATAAGCACATTCTAGGGGTACCCGAGTCCACGTTTTGGGCTATATCTCGAGACCCTAGCCTCCCAGTTGTATGAAAATTATCCTGTACTATAGCACTCATCAACAGCTTTCATTTGATATCCATATTGTATAAACACATCCTAGGGGTACCCGGGTCCACGTTTTGGGCTATATCTCGAGACCCTAGCCTCCCAGTTGTATGAAAATTATCCTGTACTGTAGCACTCATCAACAGCTTTCATTTGATATCCATATTTTATAAGCACATTCTAGCGGTACCCGGGTCCACGTTTTGGGCTATATCTCGAGACCCTAGCCTCCCAGTTGTATGAAAATTATCCTGTACTATAGCACTCATCAACAGCTTTGATTTGATATCCATATTTTATAAGCACATTCTAGCGGTACCCGGGTCCACGTTTTGGGCTATATCTCGAGACCCTAGCCTCCCAGTTGTATCATAATTATCCTGTACTATAGCACTCATCAACAGCTTTCATTTGATATCCATATTGTATAAACACATTCTAGGGGCACCCGGGTCCACGTTTTTATCTCAAGACCCTAGACACGTAGCGAAAAAAAAGGTAGACGCTGGCCGATTCTCAGACCCACCCAATAGGCTCACAAAATTTCATGAGAATCGGTTCAGCCGTTTCGGAGGAGTTCAGCCTCTAAAACCGTGACAGAAGAATTTTATATATTAGATTAGCAGACCCGTCAGACGTTGTTCTGCCATAAATTTGGTATATCTCCATACATTTTAATAAACTATTTCCGTCTAACTCTGCCGCCCCCCCTCCCCCTCCTCACTTTTTCTTAATCCTTTTATTCACTCCTCCCTCCGTCTTTTTGCTTCATCTATCTCTATTTTCGTCTCACTCTATCTCTTTCTCAGTTTCCTCTCCTTCCGTCTTTTCTCTTTTCTAAAGTTTTTCCCATTCTTCTTCATCCCTTATTACCAGGCAGATCGAATTGGACGTATGTAAATAGTTTGTATGTGGGTATTATTAATTCATGTCTTTATTTCGGCTTCGCATGCACATTTATCAGTTTTGCCAGGTTAATGCAACTAAATCGAATATCACAATGAAATTTACTTTAAAGCAACAACTTTCATTTGATATCCATATTACACACACATTCTAGGGGTATCCCGGTCCAGGTTTTGCCCATATCTTGAGACCCTAGTCACCCAGCGGTATAAAAATTACTCTGTACTAAAGCACTCATCAACAGCTTCAATTTGATACCCATAATGTAAAAACACATCCTAGTGTTACCCTGATGCTCATTTTGGCCTATATCTCGATACCTTCACAAATAGGTATGAAAGCACTCATCAACAGCTTTCATTTGTTATCCATATTGTATAAACACTTTCTAGGGGTACCCGGGTCCACGTTTTGGCCTCAATCTCGAGACCCTAGTCACCAATAGGTATGAAAACTACCCTTTACTAAAGCACTCATCAACAGCTTTCATTCGTTATCCATATTCTATAAACACATTCTAAGGATACTCGCGTCCACGTTTTCGCTTATATCTCGAGACCCTAGTTACACGTGGGTACGAAAAATACCCCGTATCAAAGTACTCATAAACCGCTTACATTCGATACCCATATTGTACAAACATATCCCAGGATAACCCGGGCTCACGTTTTGATCTCAAGACCCTATCCAGAACGGGATAAAATTAACCTATGTCTGTCTTCTGGTTCTAAGCTACCCCTCCACAAATTTTCAGCCAAATATGTTCATCCGTTACTTCCTCTTCAATCACTGTTTATCTATTAAAAAAGGCGCTTCATTTTGTATTCATTGCGTATTTTTAAAGGTTTAAGCATTCAAAGGGACATATGGACAGAAAAAGCGACCTTGTTTTATACTATGTAGTGATGTATATCCATACATACCTATAAACCTACGCCCGAAGTCAAATAACGCAGCGAATGCTATATATGTACGTATGTATGTGTAGCATCAAGCCTCACTCAAAAGCAATTAGCGCGAACAGTTCACAGGGAACAAACACACATACGAATTTTTTGTTAAAAATGTTACTTTTGTTTAAACAATTTGGCTGATATAAGAAAGGAATCAAGTATTTTTTTGATGCAGATCGAAGGTAAATATTTCAAAGTTTTACTGAAAAGTAGAATTTTTTAAATCCATCCATCCGTTTATGAGTTATAGCTGTGTAAACAAAAATTTTATGATTTTTTACTACATTTTGGCAATTTGCCACGCCCCTCTAATATATACCTTCAAATTATATAAACTGTACTATCTCACGTAGCTAAGCTTTCAAATGCAAGAAACCGTTTTAAAATCGGAGTATTCTGTATGAAGTTATGTGCATACATGGCATTTAGCGACTTTATTTTATAAGATTTATAGATATACTAGCCTTTACCCGCGGCCCCGTCCGCAAGGAGAAAATTAGATATATGGGCTATTCACGTTAGCCTGCTTATCAAATTATCTGCTTAAAAAATTTTTTTTTTGTCTAATGCATTTTATTTTTGTAATTGAGTAAAAAAAGAACTAAATGAGCTGATAACCTGATATGTTCCCCAAATGATCCCGAAATTATCCAGAAAAAGCCATGAAATGATCCCGACGCTATCGCGGGCGGAACCGCGAAGTTCCCGTAATAGTCCCAAAAAAACCCGAAATGACAACGACACGATTCCAGACTTATCCAGAGAAACACACAGAAATGATCCCTGAAGGGTACCAAAGTGATCCCGAAATAGTCCCGAAAAATTCCGAAATTACCCTGACGTGCTCTCGGAGGGATCTCAAAAACCATCCAGGAAGGGTTCCTAAATTATCCAGAAAAAGTTCCGAAATGACCCCGACGGCTCCACCACGGATCGCGAAAGCCATAGAGAAATTATTCCAGAAGGGTCCCAAAATAATCCCGAAATAGTCCGAAAATGGCCCCGATGGGATCCCGCACGGATTCAGCTGTAATCCCGGAAGGGTTCCATAACTATCCCGAAAAAGTAACAAAAAAAATCTAAAAATGACTCCTACGGCATCCTGTACGGATCCAGAAATGACCTCGGAAGGGTCCCCAAATGATCCCAACATGGTCCCGAAATGACCCTGATGGATCCGGCAAACGATCAAGATTTGATGCCGGAAAGGTCCCCAAATGATCACCTAATAGTCCCGAAATAACCCTGACGGGATCCCATCCGGTTCCCGAAAACCATCCAGAAATGATGCCGAAAGGGTCCCCAAATGATCCCGTATTAGTCCAGAAAAAGTCCCGAAATAAGCCCGACGGTATTCCGGATAGATCCAGAAAACCATCTAGAAATGATGCCGGAAGGTACCCCAAATGATCCCGAATTAGTTCCAAAATGACCCCGACAGAATCCCGGGCCGATCCCGAAAACCATCCAGAAATGATGAAATGATGCCAAAACGGACCCCATATGATCCCGAAAAAGTCCCGAAATGACCCCGACGGGATCCCGGACGGATCACGAAAACCATCCAGAAATGATAGCGGAATGGACCCCAAATGATCCAGAAAAAGTCCCGAAATGACCCCGACGGGATCCCGGATGGATACCGAAAACTATCCAGAAATGATGCCGCTAGGTACCACAAATGATCCCGAAATGACCCCGTCGCGATCTCGGACGGTTCCCGAAAACTGTCCAGAAATGGTGCCGGAAAGGTCCTCAAATGATCCCCTAATATTCCCAACATGACCCTGATGGGATCCCGGACGGACCCCGAGAACCATCCAGAAATAATGCCGAAAGGGTCTCCAAATGATCCCGTGTTAGTCGAGAAAAAGTCCCGAAATGACCCCGAGGGGATCCCGGACGGATCCCGAAAACCATCCAGAAATGATCCCGAAATAGTCCCTAACGAGTCCCGAAATGTCCATGACGGGATCTCAAACGGATCCCTATCCATCCAGGAATGATCTTGGCCCAAAATGATCCCGAAATAGTTTCGGAAAAGTCCACAAATTACCCTGACGGGATCCCGGACGAATCCTGAAAACCATGTTTAAATGATCCCAAAAAAGTCCCGAAATGACCCCGACGGGATCTCGGATGGATCCCCAAAACCATCTAGAAATGATGAAGGAAGGTACCCGAATTGATTCCGAAAAAGTTTTGAAATGACCCCGACGGGATTCCGGACAGATCCCGAAAATCATCCAGAAATGAAGCCAGAAGGGACCCCAAATGATCCCGAAAAAACCCGAAATGACCCCGAAGGAATCTCGAAAACCATCCAGAAATGATAACGGAAGGGACCCCAAATGATCCCGAAAAAGTTTCGAAATGACCCCGAAGGGATCCCGTACCGATCCCGATAACTATCCAGAAATGATGCCGGAAAGGTCCTCAAATGAACCCTTAATAGTCCCTAAATGACTTTGAATGGATCCCCGACGGATCCCGGAAGCTATCCAGAAAGATGCCGGAAAGGTTCCCAAATGATCCCCAAATAGTTCCGAAATGACCCTGCCGGGATCCCGGACGGATCCCGAAAACTATGCAGAAATGATGGCGAAAGGGTCCCCAAAAGATCCCGTATTAGTGGCGAAAAAGTCTCGAAATGACCACGACGGAATCCCTAACGGATACCGAAAACAATCCAGAAATGATGCCGGAAAGGTCTTCAAATGATCACCTAATAGTCCCGAAATAACCCTGCCGGGGTCCCGGACGGATCCCGAAAACCATCCAGAAATGATGCCGAAAGGTACCCCAAATGATCCCGAAATAGTCCCGAAATGACCCAGATGGGATCCCGGACGGATCCCGAAAACTATCCAGAAATAATGCCAAAAGGGACCCCATATGATCCCGAAAAAGTCCCGAAATGACCCGGACGGACCACAAAAACCATCCAGAAATGATGGCGGAAGGGACCCCATATGATCCCGAAAGATCCCGAAAAGACCACGACGAGATACCGGACGGATCCCGAAAACCATCCAGAAATGATGCCGAAAGCGTCCCCAAATGATCCCGTATTAGTCGAGAAATATTCCCGAAATGACCCCGACGGGATCCCGAACGGATCCCGTAAACCATCTAGAAATGGTACCGGAAGGTATCTCAAATGATCCCGAAATAGTACCGAAATGAGCCTGATGGGATCCCGGACGGATCCCGAAAACCATCTAGAAATGTTGCCGGAAGGTACCCCAAATGATCCCGAAATAGTCCCGAAATGACCCCGACGGGATCCCAGACGGATCCCGAAAGCCATCCAGAAATGATGCCGAAAGCGTCCCCAAATGATCCCGTATTAGTCGGGAAAAAGTTCCGAACGGGATCCCGGACGGATCCCGAAAACCATCTAGAAATGATGCCGGAAGGTACCCCAAATGATCCCGAAATAGTCCCGAAATGACCCCGACGGGATCCCGGACGGATCCCGAAAACCATCCAGAAATGATGACGAAAGGGTCCTCAAATGATCCCGTATCAGTCGAGAAAAAGTCCAGAAATGACCCCGACGGGACCCGGACGGATCCCGAAAACCATACAGAAATGATGCCGAAAGGGTCCCCAAATGATCCCGTCTTAGTCGAGAAAAAGTTCCGCAATGACCCCGACGGGATCTTGGACGGATCCCGAAAACCGTCCAGAAATGATGCCAAAAGGGTCCCCAAATGATCCCGTCTTAGTCGAGAAAAAGTTCCGAAATGACCCCGACGGGATCCCGGACGGATCCCGAAAACCATCTAGCAATGATGACGGAAGCTACCCTAAATGATCCTGTATTAGTCGAGAAAAAGTCCCGAAATTACCACGACGGGATCCCGGAAGGATCCAGAAAACCATCTAGAAATGAAGCCGGAAGGTACCCCAAATGATACCGAAATAGTCCCGAAATTACCCTGACGGGATCCCGGACGGATCCCGAAAACCATCCAGAAATGATCCCGAAAAAGTCCCCAAATGACCCCGACGAGATCCCGAACTGATCCCGAAAACCATCCAGAAATGATGCCGAATGATCCCGTATTAGTCGCGAAAAAGTCCCGAAATGACCCCGACGGGATGCCGGACGAATCCCGAGGACCATCCAGAAATGATGCCTAAAGGGACCCAAAATAACCCCGAAAAAGTCCCGTAATGATCCCGGAAACCATCAAGAATTTATCTCTCCAAGGTACGCAAATGATCCCGAAAGTACCCCGACGGGATCCCGGACGGATCCCGAAAACCATCCAGAAATGATGCCGGAAGGGTCCCCAAATGATTGCGAAATAGTCCCGAAAATGTCCCTAAATAACCCCGACGGGATCCCGGACGGATCCCGAAAATAATACAGAAATGATCACGGAAGGGTCCCAAAATGATCCCGAAATAGTCCCGAAAAAGTCCCGAAATTACCCCGGCGTAATCCCGGACCGATCCCGAAAACCATCCAGAAATGATCCCGGAAGGGTCTCGATATGACCCTTACGGGATTACAAATACGGTGAAGCTAATTATAAAACCATGTTAGTAAGGCAGCAGACGCATTGGAGCGAATAAAAAGTTACATAGAAACATACAGGTAAAGCTAATAAAAGCGTGCTAATAAAAACAATTGGGGGAGGGCGGATGGCGGGAGTAGAGGAGAGGACCTCTGATCGTTCCTCCAAAATTGTCTAGATCTCGTTCTGTATGTACCAGATACCAAAAACTATTGATTTAGGAGAAAATTTATATTAAGTTATAACAATTTATAGATTTTACACCAGAGGGGTAGATAAAGGGGGGCGGGCGGAGGGTGTCACTGCTTACTTTGTAAGCCCTCGACTTATTTCACCCCTTGAGTTTGTAATATTGGTGAAGGTCAGTATACGTAAAGTTATAATGTGTAAAAATTGTTAAAAAGTAATTATTCGAAGGGGTCGTGGGACCCTCTTCCCCCTTTCCATGTTCGAAAAAAATTTCGCCAGTAGCCTATTATCTCTGTCCCAAATTTCATCAAAATCCGTGATGCCGTTCTGGCGTGATTCAGTCGCAAAGACAAAAAAATATAATAATTAAATTATAACTGTTCCTAGGGGGCGGAGACCACGCCCCTTTTGAAAAAGTATATCTAGTAGATCCTTCTAGACTATTGGCTATATGCATGCCAAATTTCATACAAATCCGTCCAGCCGTTCTTGCGTGATTGAGTCACAAAGACAAACGTCTGGACAAACATCCAAACATCTAAACATCCAAACATCTAAACTTTGCCATTTATAATATACTAGCCTTTACCCGCGGCCCCGTCCGCAAGGAGAAAATAAAATATATGTGCTATTCACGTTAGCCTGTTTATCAAGTTGTCTGTTTAAAAATTTTTTCTGTCAATGTATTTTATTTTTTAATACAGTAAAAAAAAAAGAACTAACTGAGCTGATGGGCACGCTTACATGAATAGTACAATACACTTTTTTTCGAATTAAAAAAATACATTTTGTTTCTAAGTTAAATTAATTGATATGACAGGGGTGAAAGAATTACTACTCATAGAACAAAGGAGTGAAACTACAATTAGCTAAAACCAAAAAGAAGTTTTTAAATAAAAGCAGTGTTGCTTTTTCGGGTATTTAGTTGGTTAAAATATGACAAAAATTTTAATTATAGTTGTAATAGTTCGTTACAGGATTCATTTAAAAATAGAACGAAAAAGCTGTGATATATTAAAGATAAAACATACCGAATTTTAATTACGAATAATTTGCCGTAAATCCACGGCCATGTGTGCTGAATTACCGGTTTCGAAGAGACCTAAAATGATCCCGGAAGTGTCCCTAATTGACACCAAATAGTCACGAAATGATGCCGACGGGATCCTGGACAAATCTCGAAAACTATCCAGAAATGATGCCGGAAGGGTCCCAAGTTATCCCCAAATAGTCCCGAAATTACCCTGACGGTATCCCGGACGGATACCAAAAACCATCTAGAAAAGTGGCCGGAGGATACCCCAAATGATCCCGAAAAAGTCCTGAAATGATCCAGACGGGATCCCGGACGAATCCCGAAAACTATCCATCTAGGTACCCCAAATGATCCCGAAATAGTCCCGAAATTACCCCGCCGGGATCACGGGCGGATCACGAAAAAGTCCTGAAATGACCCCGACGGGATCCCGTACGGATCCCGAAAATCATCCAGAAATGATGAAGGTAGGTACCCAAATGATCCCGAAATAGTCCAGAAATGATCCCGGACGGATCCCGGAAACCAACCAGAAATGATGCCGGTAGGTACCCCAAATGGTCCCGATATGACCCCGTCGGGATCCCGAACGGATCCCTAAAACTATCCAGAAATGATGCCGGAAAGGTCCCCAAATAACCCACTAATAGTCCCGAAATTACGCCGACGGAATCCCGGACGGATCCGGAAACTATCCAGAAATGATGCCGGAGGAGACCCCAAATGATCCCGCTAAAGTCCCAAAATGACCCCGACAGGATCCCGGACGGATCCCGTAAACCATCCAGAAATGATGCCGGTAGGTACCCCAAATGGTCCCGATATGACCCCGTCGGGATCCCGAACGGATCCCTAAAACTATCCAGAAATGATGCCGAAAGGGTCCCCAAATGATCCTGTATTAGTCGAGAAAAAGTTCCGAAATGACTCCGACGTGATCCCGGACGGATCCCGAAAACCATCTAGAAATGATGCCGGAAGAGACCCCAAATGATCCCGCAAAAGTCCCAAAATGACCCCAACAGGATCCCGGACGGATCCCGAAAACCATACAGAAATGATGCCGGAAGAGACCCCAAATGATCCCGCAAAAGTCTCAAAATGACCCCGACAGGATCCCGGACGGATCCTGTAAACCATCCAGAAATGATGCCCGAAGAGACCCCAAATGATCCCGCAAAAGTCCCAAAATGACCCCGACAGGATCCCGGACGGATTCCGAAAACCATCCAGAAATGATGCCGGGAGAGACCCCAAATGATCCCGCAAAAGTCCCAAAATGACCCCGACAGGATCCCGGACGGATCCCGTAAGCCATCCAGAAATGATGCCGGAGGAGACCCCAAATGATCCCGCTAAAGTCCCAAAATGACCCCGACAGGATCCCGGATGGATCTCGTAAACCATCCAGAAATGATGCCGGAAGAGACCCCAAATGATCCCGCAAAAGTCCCAAAATGACCCCGACAGGATCCCGGACGGATCCCGAAAACCATCCAGAAATGATGGCGGGAGAGACCCCAAATGATCCCGCAAAAGTCCCAAAATGAGCCCGACAGGATCCCGGACGGATCCCGAAAACCATCCAGAAATGATGCCGGAATGGACCCCAAATGGTCCCAAAATGACACCGACGGGATCCCGGACGGATGCCGAAAACCATCCAGAAATGATGCTGGCAGGTACCCCAAATTATCCCGAAATAGTCCCGAAATGACACTGACGGGATCGCGGACGGATTCCGAAAACCATCCAGAAATGATGCCGATAGGGTCCCCAAATGATCCTGTATTAGTCGAGAAAAAATTCCGAAATGACTCCGACGGGATCCCGGACGGATCCCGAAAACCATCTAGAATTGATACCGGAAGGTACCCCAAATGATGCCGAAATAGTCACGAAATGACATCGACGGGATCCCGGACGGATCCCGAAAACCATCCAGAAATGATGCCGGAGGAGACCCCAAATGATCCCGCTAAAGTCCCAAAATGACCCCGACAGGGTCCCGGACGGATCCCGTAAACCATCCAGAAATGATGCCGGAAGAGACCACAAATGATCCCGCAAAAGTCCCAAAATGACCCCGACAGGATCCCGGACGGATACCGTAAACCATCCAGAAATGATGTCGGAAGAGACCCCAAATGATCCCGCAAAAGTCCCAAAATGACCCCGACAGGATCCCGGACGGATCCCGAAAACCATCCAGAAATGATGCCGGAAGAGACCCCAAATGATCCCGCTAAAGTCCCAAAATGACCCCGACAGGATCCCGGACGGATACCGTAAACCATCCAGAAATGATGCCGGAAGAGACCCCAAATGATCCCGAAAAAGTCCCAAAATGACCCCGACAGGATCCCGGACGGATCCCGTAAACCATCCAGAAATGATGCCGGAAGAGACCCCAAATGATCCCGCAAAAGTCCCAAAATGACCCCGACAGGATCCCGGACGGATCCCGTAAACCATCCAGAAATGATGCCGGAGGAGACCCCAAATGATCCCGCAAAAGTCTCAAAATGACCCCGACAGGATCCCGGACGGATCCCGAACACCATCCAGAAATGATGCTGGAAGAGACCCCAAATGATCCCGCAAAAGTCCCAAAATGACCCCGACAGGATCCCGGACGGATTCCGTAAACCATCCAGAAATGATGCCGGAAGAGACCCCAAATGATCCCGCAAAAGTCCCAAAATGACGCCGACAGGATCCCGGACGGATCACGTAAACCATCCAGAAATGATGCCGAAGGGTTCCCCAAATGATCCTGTATTAGTCGAGAAAAAGTTCCGAAATGACCCCGACGGGATCCCGGATGGATCCCGAAAACCATCTAGAAATGATGCCGGAAGGTACCCCAAATGATGCCGTAATAGTCCCGAAATGACATCGACGGGATCCCGGACGGATCCCGAAAACCATCCAGAAATGATGCCGGAAGAGACCCCAAATGATCCCGCAAAAGTCCCAAAATAACCCCGACAGGATCCCGGACGGATCCCGAAAACCATCCAGAAATGATGCCGGAATGGACCCCAAATGGTCCCGAAATGACACCGACGGGATCCCGGACGGATCCCGAAAACCATCCAGAAATGATGCCGGAAGAGACCCCAAATGATCCCGCAAAAGTCCCAAAATGACCCCGACAGGATCCCGGACGGATCCCGAAAACCATCCAGAAATGATGCCGGAATGGACCCCAAATGGTCCCGAAATGACACCGACGGGATCCCGGACGGATCCCGTAAACCATCCAGAAATGATGCCGGAAGATACCCCTAATGATCCCGAAATAGCCCCGAAATTGTCCCGACGGGATCCCGGACGGATCCCTAAAACCATCCAGGAATGATTACGGAAAGGACCCAAACTGACCCCGAAAAAGTCCCGTAATGATCCCGGAAACCATCAAGAATTTATCTCTCGAAGGTACGCAAATGATCCCGAAAGTACCCCGACGGGATCCCGGACGGATCCCGAAAACCATCCAGAAATGATGCCAGGAGGGTCCCCAAATGATCGCGAAATAGTCCCGAAATGATTCCGGAATAGTCCCGAAAATGTCCCAAAATAACCCCGACGGGATCCCGGACGGATCCCGAAAACTATACAGAAATGATCCCGGAAGGGTCCCAAAATGATCCCGAAATAGTCCCGAAAAAGTCCCGAAATTACCCCGGCGTAATCCCGGACCAATCCCGAAAACCATCCAGAAATGATCCCGGAGGGTCTCGATATGACCCTTACGGGATTACAAATAAGGTGAAGCTAATTATAAAACTATGTTAATAAGGCAGCAGGCGCATTGGAGCGAATAAAAAGTTACATAGAAACATACAGGTAAAGCTAATAAAAGCGTGCTAATAAAAACATTTGATGGAGGGCGGATGGCGGGAGTAGAGGAGAGGAACACTGATCGTTCCTCCAAAATTGTCTAGATCTCGTTCTGTATGTACCAGATACCAAAAACTATTGATTTAGGAGAAAATTTATATTGAGTTATAACAATTTATAGATTTTACACCAGAGGGGGATAAAAGGGGGGGCGGGCGGGCGGAGGGTGTCACTGCTTACTTTGTAAGCCCTCGACTTATTTGACCCCTTGAGTCTGTGATATTGGTGAAGGCCAGTATACGTAAAGTTATAATGTGTAAAAATTATGAAAAATAATTTCTCGAAGGGGTCGTGGGACCCCCACCCCTCTTTCCATGTTCGAAAAAAATTTCGCTAGTAGACTACTGTCTGTGTCCCAAATTTCATCAAAATCCGTGTAGCCATTCTGGCGTGATTCAGTCGCAAAGACGAAAAAATATAATAATTAAATTATAACTGTTCCTAGGGCACCACGCCCCGTTTGAAAAATATATAGCTAGTAGATCCTTCTAGACTATTGGCTATATGTGTGCAAAATTTCACCCAAATCGGTCCAGCCGTTCTTGCGTTATTGAGTCACAAAGACAAACGTCTGGACAAACATCCAAACATCCAAACATCCAAACATCCAAACATCCAAACATCTTAACATCCAAACATCCAAACATCTTAACATCCAAACTTTCCCATTTATAATATATATTAGACTAGCCTTTACCCGCGGCCCCGTCCGCAAGGAGAAAATAAAATATATGTGCTATTCACGTTAGCCTGTTTATCAAGTTGTCTGTTTAAAAATTTTTTCTGTCAATGTATTTTATTTTTTAATACAGTAAAAAAAAAAGAACTAACTGAGCTGATGGGCACGCTTACATGAATAGTACAATACACTTTTTTTCGAATTAAAAAAATACATTTTGTTTCTAAGTTAAATTAATTGATATGACAGGGGTGAAAGAATTACTACTCATAGAACAAAGGAGTGAAACTACAATTAGCTAAAACCAAAAAGAAGTTTTTAAATAAAAGCAGTGTTGCTTTTTCGGGTATTTAGTTGGTTAAAATATGACAAAAATTTTAATTATAGTTGTAATAGTTCGTTACAGGATTCATTTAAAAATAGAACGAAAAAGCTGTGATATATTAAAGATAAAACATACCGAATTTTAATTACGAATAATTTGCCGTAAATCCACGGCCATGTGTGCTGAATTACCGGTTTCGAAGAGACCTAAAATGATCCCGGAAGTGTCCCTAATTGACACCAAATAGTCACGAAATGATGCCGACGGGATCCTGGACAAATCTCGAAAACTATCCAGAAATGATGCCGGAAGGGTCCCAAGTTATCCCCAAATAGTCCCGAAATTACCCTGACGGTATCCCGGACGGATACCAAAAACCATCTAGAAAAGTGGCCGGAGGATACCCCAAATGATCCCGAAAAAGTCCTGAAATGATCCAGACGGGATCCCGGACGAATCCCGAAAACTATCCATCTAGGTACCCCAAATGATCCCGAAATAGTCCCGAAATTACCCCGCCGGGATCACGGGCGGATCACGAAAAAGTCCTGAAATGACCCCGACGGGATCCCGTACGGATCCCGAAAATCATCCAGAAATGATGAAGGTAGGTACCCAAATGATCCCGAAATAGTCCAGAAATGATCCCGGACGGATCCCGGAAACCAACCAGAAATGATGCCGGTAGGTACCCCAAATGGTCCCGATATGACCCCGTCGGGATCCCGAACGGATCCCTAAAACTATCCAGAAATGATGCCGGAAAGGTCCCCAAATAACCCACTAATAGTCCCGAAATTACGCCGACGGAATCCCGGACGGATCCGGAAACTATCCAGAAATGATGCCGGAGGAGACCCCAAATGATCCCGCTAAAGTCCCAAAATGACCCCGACAGGATCCCGGACGGATCCCGTAAACCATCCAGAAATGATGCCGGTAGGTACCCCAAATGGTCCCGATATGACCCCGTCGGGATCCCGAACGGATCCCTAAAACTATCCAGAAATGATGCCGAAAGGGTCCCCAAATGATCCTGTATTAGTCGAGAAAAAGTTCCGAAATGACTCCGACGTGATCCCGGACGGATCCCGAAAACCATCTAGAAATGATGCCGGAAGAGACCCCAAATGATCCCGCAAAAGTCCCAAAATGACCCCAACAGGATCCCGGACGGATCCCGAAAACCATACAGAAATGATGCCGGAAGAGACCCCAAATGATCCCGCAAAAGTCTCAAAATGACCCCGACAGGATCCCGGACGGATCCTGTAAACCATCCAGAAATGATGCCCGAAGAGACCCCAAATGATCCCGCAAAAGTCCCAAAATGACCCCGACAGGATCCCGGACGGATTCCGAAAACCATCCAGAAATGATGCCGGGAGAGACCCCAAATGATCCCGCAAAAGTCCCAAAATGACCCCGACAGGATCCCGGACGGATCCCGTAAGCCATCCAGAAATGATGCCGGAGGAAACCCCAAATGATCCCGCTAAAGTCCCAAAATGACCCCGACAGGATCCCGGATGGATCTCGTAAACCATCCAGAAATGATGCCGGAAGAGACCCCAAATGATCCCGCAAAAGTCCCAAAATGACCCCGACAGGATCCCGGACGGATCCCGAAAACCATCCAGAAATGATGGCGGGAGAGACCCCAAATGATCCCGCAAAAGTCCCAAAATGAGCCCGACAGGATCCCGGACGGATCCCGAAAACCATCCAGAAATGATGCCGGAATGGACCCCAAATGGTCCCAAAATGACACCGACGGGATCCCGGACGGATGCCGAAAACCATCCAGAAATGATGCCGGCAGGTACCCCAAATTATCCCGAAATAGTCCCGAAATGACACTGACGGGATCGCGGACGGATTCCGAAAACCATCCAGAAATGATGCCGATAGGGTCCCCAAATGATCCTGTATTAGTCGAGAAAAAATTCCGAAATGACTCCGACGGGATCCCGGACGGATCCCGAAAACCATCTAGAATTGATACCGGAAGGTACCCCAAATGATGCCGAAATAGTCCCGAAATGACATCGACGGGATCCCGGACGGATCCCGAAAACCATCCAGAAATGATGCCGGAGGAGACCCCAAATGATCCCGCTAAAGTCCCAAAATGACCCCGACAGGGTCCCGGACGGATCCCGTAAACCATCCAGAAATGATGCCGGAAGAGACCACAAATGATCCCGCAAAAGTCCCAAAATGACCCCGACAGGATCCCGGACGGATACCGTAAACCATCCAGAAATGATGTCGGAAGAGACCCCAAATGATCCCGCAAAAGTCCCAAAATGACCCCGACAGGATCCCGGACGGATCCCGAAAACCATCCAGAAATGATGCCGGAAGAGACCCCAAATGATCCCGCTAAAGTCCCAAAATGACCCCGACAGGATCCCGGACGGATACCGTAAACCATCCAGAAATGATGCCGGAAGAGACCCCAAATGATCCCGAAAAAGTCCCAAAATGACCCCGACAGGATCCCGGACGGATCCCGTAAACCATCCAGAAATGATGCCGGAAGAGACCCCAAATGATCCCGCAAAAGTCCCAAAATGACCCCGACAGGATCCCGGACGGATCCCGTAAACCATCCAGAAATGATGCCGGAGGAGACCCCAAATGATCCCGCAAAAGTCTCAAAATGACCCCGACAGGATCCCGGACGGATCCCGAACACCATCCAGAAATGATGCTGGAAGAGACCCCAAATGATCCCGCAAAAGTCCCAAAATGACCCCGACAGGATCCCGGACGGATTCCGTAAACCATCCAGAAATGATGCCGGAAGAGACCCCAAATGATCCCGCAAAAGTCCCAAAATGACGCCGACAGGATCCCGGACGGATCACGTAAACCATCCAGAAATGATGCCGAAGGGTTCCCCAAATGATCCTGTATTAGTCGAGAAAAAGTTCCGAAATGACCCCGACGGGATCCCGGATGGATCCCGAAAACCATCTAGAAATGATGCCGGAAGGTACCCCAAATGATGCCGTAATAGTCCCGAAATGACATCGACGGGATCCCGGACGGATCCCGAAAACCATCCAGAAATGATGCCGGAAGAGACCCCAAATGATCCCGCAAAAGTCCCAAAATAACCCCGACAGGATCCCGGACGGATCCCGAAAACCATCCAGAAATGATGCCGGAATGGACCCCAAATGGTCCCGAAATGACACCGACGGGATCCCGGACGGATCCCGAAAACCATCCAGAAATGATGCCGGAAGAGACCCCAAATGATCCCGCAAAAGTCCCAAAATGACCCCGACAGGATCCCGGACGGATCCCGAAAACCATCCAGAAATGATGCCGGAATGGACCCCAAATGGTCCCGAAATGACACCGACGGGATCCCGGACGGATCCCGTAAACCATCCAGAAATGATGCCGGAAGATACCCCTAATGATCCCGAAATAGCCCCGAAATTGTCCCGACGGGATCCCGGACGGATCCCTAAAACCATCCAGGAATGATTACGGAAAGGACCCAAACTGACCCCGAAAAAGTCCCGTAATGATCCCGGAAACCATCAAGAATTTATCTCTCGAAGGTACGCAAATGATCCCGAAAGTACCCCGACGGGATCCCGGACGGATCCCGAAAACCATCCAGAAATGATGCCAGGAGGGTCCCCAAATGATCGCGAAATAGTCCCGAAATGATTCCGGAATAGTCCCGAAAATGTCCCAAAATAACCCCGACGGGATCCCGGACGGATCCCGAAAACTATACAGAAATGATCCCGGAAGGGTCCCAAAATGATCCCGAAATAGTCCCGAAAAAGTCCCGAAATTACCCCGGCGTAATCCCGGACCAATCCCGAAAACCATCCAGAAATGATCCCGGAGGGTCTCGATATGACCCTTACGGGATTACAAATAAGGTGAAGCTAATTATAAAACTATGTTAATAAGGCAGCAGGCGCATTGGAGCGAATAAAAAGTTACATAGAAACATACAGGTAAAGCTAATAAAAGCGTGCTAATAAAAACATTTGATGGAGGGCGGATGGCGGGAGTAGAGGAGAGGAACACTGATCGTTCCTCCAAAATTGTCTAGATCTCGTTCTGTATGTACCAGATACCAAAAACTATTGATTTAGGAGAAAATTTATATTGAGTTATAACAATTTATAGATTTTACACCAGAGGGGGATAAAAGGGGGGGCGGGCGGGCGGAGGGTGTCACTGCTTACTTTGTAAGCCCTCGACTTATTTGACCCCTTGAGTCTGTGATATTGGTGAAGGCCAGTATACGTAAAGTTATAATGTGTAAAAATTATGAAAAATAATTTCTCGAAGGGGTCGTGGGACCCCCACCCCTCTTTCCATGTTCGAAAAAAATTTCGCTAGTAGACTACTGTCTGTGTCCCAAATTTCATCAAAATCCGTGTAGCCATTCTGGCGTGATTCAGTCGCAAAGACGAAAAAATATAATAATTAAATTATAACTGTTCCTAGGGCACCACGCCCCGTTTGAAAAATATATAGCTAGTAGATCCTTCTAGACTATTGGCTATATGTGTGCAAAATTTCACCCAAATCGGTCCAGCCGTTCTTGCGTTATTGAGTCACAAAGACAAACGTCTGGACAAACATCCAAACATCCAAACATCCAAACATCCAAACATCCAAACATCTTAACATCCAAACATCCAAACATCTTAACATCCAAACTTTCCCATTTATAATATATATTAGATACTAGCCTTTACCCGCGGCCCCGTCCGCAAGGAAAATTTTAAATATATGGGCTATTCGCGTTAGCCTGCTTATTATCTGTTTAAAATTTTGTTTTCTGTCTAATGCATTTTATTTTTGTAATTGAGTAAAAAAAAGAACTAAATGAGCTGATAACCTGATAGGATCCCAAATGATCCCGAAATTATCCAGAAAAAGCTACGAAATGACCCCAACGCTATCGCGGACGGATCCCGAAAACCATCCAGAAATGCCCCGAAAGGGTCTCCAAAAGTTCCCCGAATAGTCCCAAAAAAACCCGAAATGAGAGCGACACGATTCTAGACGTATCCAGAGAACCACACAGAAATGATCCCTGAAGGTGTTCCAAAATGATCCCGAAAAGGTTCCGAAATGACCCTGACGGGCTCCCGGGCGGATCTCAAAAACCATCCAGAAAATATCCAGGAAGGGTCCCTAAATTATCCCGACTAACTCCAGAAAAAGTTCCGAAATGGCTCCGAGGGGATCCACGATGGATCGCGAAAACCATACAGAAATGATTCCGGAAGGATTCCAAAATGATCCCGACGTTGTCCGGAATTGACCCAGATGGGATCCCGCACAGATCCAGAAATGATCCCGGAAGGGTGCAAAAACTATCCCGGAAAAGTAACAAAAAATCCCGAAATGGCTCCTACGGCATCCCGGACGGATCCAGAAATGATCTCGGAAGGGTCCCCAAATGATCCCAAAATGGTCCCGAAATGACCCTGATGGATCCGGCAAACCATCAAGAAATTATGCCGAAAGGGTCCTAAAATGATCCCGAAATAATACAGAAAAAGTCACGAAACGACCCCTAGAGGATCCCCAAATGATCCCGTATTAGCCCCGAAAAGGTCCCGAAATAACCCCGACCGGATCTCGGACAAATCCCGAAAACCATCCAGAAATGATGCCGGAAGGAATCCCAAATGATTCCGTAAAAGTCCCGCATTGATTCCGACGGGATCCCGAACGGATACCGAAAATCATCCAGAAGTGATGCCGGAAAGGTCCTCAAATGATCACCTAATAGTCCCGAAATGACCCTTAAGGGGTCATGGACGGATCCCATAAACCATCCAGAAATGATCCCGATATAGTCCCGAAGAAGTCCCGAAATGACGGGATCTCGAACGCACCCCTAAATGACCCTGACGGGATCCCGGACAGATCCCGAAATCCAACCAGAAATGATCTTGGGAGGGACCCCAAATGATCCCGAAAAAGTCCCGCAATGATTCCGAAGGGATCCTGATCGGATACCGAAAACCATCCAGAAGTGATGCCGGAAAGGTCCTCAAATGATCACCTAATACCAAAATGACCCTGACGGCATCCCGGACTGATCCCAAAATCCATCCAGAAATGATCTTGGGAAGGTCCCAAAATTATCCCGAAATAATCTCGGAAAAGTTCAGAAATTACCCTGACGGGTTGCCGGACGAATCCTGAAAGCCATCTCTAAATGATCCCGAAAAAGTCCCGAAATTACCCTGACTGGACCCCGAAAGGATCCCGAAAACTATCCAGAAATGATGCCGGAAATGTCCTCAAATGATTACCTAATAGTTCCGAAAAGACCCTGACGGGATCCCGAACGGATCCCGACAACTATCTAGAAATGATGATGAAAGGGCCCGCAAATGATCCCGTATTAGGCGAGAAAAAGTCCTGAAATGAACCCGACGGGATGCCGGACGAACCCCCAAAAACCATTCAGAAATGATGCCGGAAGGGACACCAAATGATCCCGAAAAAGTCCCGCAATAATTCCGACGGGATACTGAGCGGATACCGAAAACCATCCAGAAGTGATGCCGAAAAGGTCCTCAAATGATCACCTAATAGTCCCAAAATGACCCTGACGGCATCCCGGACAGATCCCGAAATCCATCCAGAAATGATCTTGGGAGGGTCCCAAAATTATCCCGAAATAGTCTGGGAAAAGTCCAGAAATTACCCTGACGGATCCCGGACGAATCCTGAAAACCAATCTTAAATGATGCCGAAAAAGTCCCGAAATTACCCTGATGGGACCCGGAAAGGATCCCGAAAACTAACCAGGGAGGGACCCCAATGATCCCGAAAAAGTCCCCCAATTATTCCGACGGGAATCTGAACGGATACCGAAAACCATCCAGAAGTGATGCCGGAACGGTCCTCAAATGCTCACCTAATAGTCCCAAAATGACCCTGAGGGCATCCCGGACAAATCCCGAAATCCATCCAGAAATGATCTTGGGAAGGTCCCAAAATGATCCCGAAATAGTCTCGGAAAAGTCCAGAAATTACCCTGACGGGTTCCCGGACGAATCCTGAAAGCCATCCTTAAATGATCCCGAAAAAGCCCCGAAATGACCCTGACGGGATCCCGAAAGGATTCCAAAAACTATCCAGAAATGATGCCGGAAAGGTCCTCAAATGATCCCCTAATAGTTCCGAAATGACCGTGACGGGATCCCGAACGGATCCCGACAACTATCCAGAAATTATGCCGAAAGGGTCCGCAAATGATCCCGTATTAGTCGAGAAAAAGTCCCGAAGTGACCCCGGCGGGATGCCGGACGAATCCCAAAAACCATCCAGAAATGATGCCGGTAGGTATCCCAAATGATCCCGAAATAATGCCGAAATGACCTCGTCGGCATCCCGGACGGATACCGAAAATTATCCAGAAATGATGCCGGAAAGGTCCACAAATGATCCCCTAATAGTCACGAAATTACCCTGATGGGATCCCGGACGGATCCCGAAAACCATCCAGAAATGATGCCGGAAGGGCCCTCAAATGATCCCGAAAAAGTCCCAAAATGACCCCGACGATATCCCGGACGGATCCCGAAAACCATCCAGAAATGATGCCGGAAGAGCCCACAAATGATCCCGAAAAAGTCCCCAAATGACCCCGACGAGATCCCGCACGGATCCCGAAAACCATCCAGAAATGATGCCGGAAGAGCCCCAAATGATCCCGAAAAAGTCCCCAAATGACCCCGACATACTCCAGAAAAGGTTCCGAAATTGCTCCGAGGGAATCAACGACGGATCGCGAAAACCATACAGAAATGATTCCGGAAGGATCCCAAAATGATCCCGAAATAGTCCGGAAATGACCCAGATGGGATCCCGCACAGATCCAGAAATGATCCCGGAAGGGTCAAAAACTATCCCGGAAAAGTAACAAAAAATCCCGAAATGGTTCCTACGGCATCCCGGACGGATCCAGAAATGATCTCGGAAGGGTCCCCAAATGATCCCAAAATGGTCCCGAAATGACCCTGATGGATCCGGCAAACCATCAAGAAATTATGCCGGAAGGGTCCCCAAATGATCCCGAAATAAAACAGAAAAAGTCACGAAACGACCCTTAGAGGATCCCAAAATGATCCCGTATTAGCCCCGAAAAAGTCCCAAAATGACCCTGACGGGATCCCGAAAGGATTCCGAAAACAATACAGAAATGATGCCGGAAAGGTCCTCAAATGATCCCCTAATAGTCCCGAAATGACCGTGACGGGATCCCGACAACTATCCAGAAATGATGCCGAAAGGGTCCGCAAATGATCCCTATTAGTCGAAAAAAGTCCCGAAAGGACCACGACGGGATCCCGGACGAATCCCAAAAACCATCCAGAAATGATGCCGGTAGGTATCCCAAATGATCCCGAAATAGTCCCGAAATGACCTCGTCGGCATCCCGGACGGATCCCGAAAATTATCCAGAAATGATACCGAAAAGGTTCCCAAATGATCCCTAATAGTCCCGAAATTACCCTAATGGGATCCCGGACGGATCCCGAAAACCATCCAGAAATGATGCTGAAAGGGTTCCCAAATGATCCCGTATTAGTCGCGAAAAAGTCCAGAAATGACCCCGACGGGATCCCGAACGGATTCCGAAAACCATCCAGAAATGATGCCGAAAAGGTTCCCAAATGATCCCGTATTAGTCGCGAAAAAGTTCCGAAATGACCCCGACGGGATCCCGGACGGATCCCGAAAACCATCCAGAAATGATGCCGGAAGAACCCCCAAATGATCCCGAAAAAGTCCCCAAATGACCCCGACGATATCCCGGACGGATCCCGAAAACCATCCAGAAATGATGCCGGAAGAGCCCCCAAATGATCCCGAAAAAGTCCCCATATGACCCCGACGAGATCCCGCACGGATCCCGAAAACCATCCAGAAATGATGCTGGAAGGGTCCCCAAATGATCGCGAAATAGTCCCGAAATGATTCCGGAATAGTCCCGAAAATGTTCCAAAATAACCCCGACGGGATCCCGGACGGATCCCGTAAACTATACAGAAATGATCCCGGAAGGGTCCCAAAATGATCCCGAAATAGTCCCGAAAAAGTCCCGAAATTACCCCGGCGTAATCACGGACCGATCCCGAAAACCATCCAGAAATGATCCTGGAAGGGTCTCGATATGACCCTTACGGGATTACAAATAAGGTGAAGCTAATTATAAAACCATGTTAATAAGGCAGCAGGCGCATTGGAGTGAATAAAAAGTTAGATAGAAACATACAGGTAAAGCTAATAAAAGCGTGCTAATAAAAACAATTGATGGAGGGCGGATGACGGGAGTAGGGGAGAGGACCACTGATCGTTCCTCCAAAATTGTCTAGATCTCGTTCTGTATGTACCAGATACCAAAAACTATTGATTTAGGAGAAAATTTAGATTGAGTTATAACAATTTATGGATTTTACACCAGAGGGGGAGATAAAGGGGGGCGGGCGGAGGGTGTCACTGCTTACTTTGTAAGCCCTCGACTTATTTGACCCCTTGAGTTTGTGATATTGGTGAAGGCCAGTATACGTAAAGTTATAATGTGTAAAAATTATGAAAAATAATTCTCGAAGGGGTCGTGGGACCCCCACCCCTCTTTCCATGCTCGAAAAAAATTTCGCTAGTAGACTACTGTCTGTGTCCCAAATTTCATCAAAATCCGTGTAGCCATTCTGGCGTGATTCAGTCGCAAAGACGAAAAAATATAATAATTAAATTATAACTGTTCCTAGGGGGCGGGGACCACGCCCCTTTTGAAAAATATATAGCTAGTAGATCCTTCTAGACTATTGGCTATATGTGTGCAAAATTTCATCCAAATCGGTCCAGCCGTTCTTGCGTTATTGAGTCACAAAGACAAACGTCTGGACAAACATCCAAACATCCAAACATCTTAACATCCAATCTTTCCCATTTATAATATACTAGCCTTTACCCGCGGCCCCGTCCGCAAGGAGGAAATGAAATATGAGGGCTATTCACGTTAGCCTGCTTATAAAGTTATCTGTTTAAAATTTTTTTTCTGTCTAATGCATTTTATTTTTGTAATTGAGTAAAAAAAAGAACTTTGTGAGCTGATAACCTGATAGGATCCCAAAATGATAACGAAATTATCCAGAAAAAGCCGCGAAATGACCCCGACGCTATCGCGGACGGATCCCGAAAACCATCCAGAAACGCCCCGGAAGTGTTTCCAAAAGTTCCCGAAGTAGTCCCAAAAAAACCCGAAATGACAACGACACGATTCTAGACTTATCCAGATAACCACACAGAAATGATGTCTGAAGGGTACCAAATTGATCCCGAAATAGTCCCGAAAAAGTTCCGAAATTACCCTGACGGGCTCCCGGACGGATCTCAGAAACCATCCAGAAAATATCCAGGAAGGGTCCCTAAATTATCCCGACTAACTCCAGAAAAAGTTCCGAAATGTTTCCGAGGGGATCCACTATGGATCGCGAAAACCATACAGAAATGATTCCGGAAGGATTCCAAAATGATCACGAAATAGTCCGGAATTGACCCAGATGGGATCCCGTACAGATCCAGAAATGATCCCGGAAGGGTCCAAAAACTATCCCGGAAAAATAACAAAAAATCCCAAAATGGCTCCTACGGCATCCCGGACGGATCCAGAAATGATCTCGGAAGGGTCCCCAAATGATCCCAAAATGGTCCCGAAATGACCCTGATGGATCCGGCAAACCATCAAGAAATTATGCCGAAAGGGTCCCAAAATGATCCCGAAATAATACAGAAAAAGTCACGAAACGACCCCTAGAGGATCCCCAAATGATCCCGTATTAGCCCCGAAAAGGTCACGAAATAACCCCGACGGGATCCCGGAAAAATTCCGAAAACCATCCAGAAATGATGCCGGAAGGAATCCCAAATGATTCCGTAAAAGTCCCGCATTGATTCCGACGGGATCCCGAACGGATACCGAAAATCATCCAGAAGTGACGCCGGAAAGGTCCTCAAATGATTACCTAATAGTCCCGAAATGACCCTTAAGGGGTCATGGACGGATCCCATAAACCATCCAGAAATGATCCCGATATATTCCCGAAGAAGTCCCGAAATGACCCTGACGGGATATCGAACGCACCCCTAAATGACCCTAACGGGATCCCGGACAGATCCCGAAATCCATCCAGAAATGATCTTGGGAGAGACCCCAAATGTTCCCGAAAAAGTCCCGCAATGATTCCCAGGGGATCCTGATCGGATACCGATAACCATCCAGAAGTGATGCCGGAAAGGTCCTCAAATGATCACCTAATACCAAAATGACCCTGACGGTATCCCGGACTGATCCCAAAATCCATCCAGAAATGATCTTGGGGAGGTCCCAAAATTATCCCGAAATAGTCTCGGAAAAGTTCAGAAATTACCCTGACGGGTTCCCGGACGAATCCTGAAAGCCATCTCTAAATGATCCCGAAAAAGTAACGAAATGACCCTGACTGGACCCCGAAAGGATCCCGAAAACTATCCAGAAATGATGCCGGAAATGTCCTCAAATGATCACCTAATAGTTCCGAAAAGACCCTGACGGGATCCCGAACGGATGCCGACAACTATCTAGAAATGATGCCGAAAGGGCCCGCAAATGATCCCGTATTAGTCGAGAAAAAGTCCCGAAATGAACCCGACGGGATGCCGGACGAATCCCAAAAACCAGCCAGAAATGATGCCGGAAGGGACACCAAATGATCCCGAAAAAGTCCAGCAATAATTCCGACGGGATCCTGAGCGGATACCGAAAACCATCCAGAAGTGATGCCGAATAGGTCCTCAAATGATCACCTAATAGTCCCAAAATGACCCTGACGGCATCCCGGACAGATCCCGAAATCCATCCAGAAATGATCTTGGGAGGGTCCCAAAATTATCCCGAAATAGTCTGGGAAAAGTCCAGAAATTACCCTGACGGATACCGGACGAATCCTGAAAACCAATCTTAAATGATGCCGAAAAAGTCCCGAAATGACCCTGATGGGACCCGGAAAGGATCCCGAAAACTAACCAGAAATGATGCCGGAAAGGTCCTCAAATGATCTCCCAATAGTTCCGAAAAGACCCTGACGGGATCCCGAACAGATCCCGACAACTATCCAGAAATGATACCGAAAGGGCCCGCAAATGATCCCGTATTAGTCGAGAAAAAGTCCCGAAATGACCCCGACGGGATGCCGGACGAATCCCAAAAACCATCCAGAAATGATTTTGGAAGGGACCTCAATGATCCCGAAAAAGTCCCGCAATTATTCCGACGGGAATCTGAACGGATACCGAAAACCATCCAGAAGTGATGCCGGAACGGTCCTCAAATGCTCACCTAATAGTCCCAAAATGACCCTGAGGGCATCCCGAACAAATCACGAAATCCATCCAGAAATGATCTTGGGAAGGTTCCAAAATGATCCCGAAATAGTCTCGGAAAAGTCCAGAAATTACCCTGACGGGTTCCCGGACGAATCCTGAAAGCCATCCTTAAATGATCCCGAAAAAGCCCCGAAATGACCCTGACGGGATCCCGAAAGGATTCCAAAAACTATCCAGAAATGATGCCGGAAAGGTCCTCAAATGATCCCCTAATAGTTCCGAAATGACCGTGACGGGATCCCGAACGGATCCCGACAACTATCCAGAAATTATGCCGAAAGGGTCCGCAAATGATCCCGTATTAGTCGAGAAAAAGTTCCGAAATGACCCCGACGGGATCCCGGACGAATCCCAAAAACCATCCAGAAATGATGCCGGTAGGTATCCCAAATGATCCCGAAATAATCCCGAAATTACCTCGTCGGCATCCCGGACGGATACCGAAAATTATCCAGAAATGATGCCGGAAAGGTCCACAAATGATCCCCTAATAGTCCCGAAATTACCCTGATGGGATCCCGGACGGATCCCGAAAACCATCCAGAAATGATGCCGGAAGAGCCCCCAAATGATCCCGAAAAAGTCCCCAAATGACCCCGACGATATCCCGGACGGATCCCGAAAACCATCCAGAAATGATACCGGAAGAGCCCCCAAATGATCCCGAAAAAGTCCCCAAATGACCCCGACGAGATCCCGCACGGATCCCGAAAACCATCCAGAAATGATGCCGGAAGAGCCCCAAATGATCCCGAAAAAGTCCCCAAATGATCCCGACATACTCCAGAAAAGGTTCCGAAATGGCTCCGAGGGAATTAACGACGGATCGCGAAAACCATACAGAAATGATTCCGGAAGGATCCCAAAATGATCCCGAAATAGTCCGGAAATGACCCAGATGGGATCCCGCACAGATCCAGAAATGATCCCGGAAGGGTCCAAAAACTATCCCGGAAAAGTAACAAAAAATTCCGAAATGGCTCCTACGGCATCCCGGACGGATCCAGAAATGATCTCGGAAGGGTCCCCAAATGATCCCAAAATGGTCCCGAAATGACCCTGATGGATCCGGCAAACCATCAAGAAATTATGCCGGAAGGGTCCCCAAATGATCCCGAAATAAAACAGAAAAAGTCACGAAACGACCCCTAGAGGATCCCCAAATGATCCCGTATTAGCCCCAAAAAAGTCCCAAAATGACCCTGACGGGATCCCGAAAGGATTCCGAAAACAATACAGAAATGATGCCGGAAAGGTCCTCAAATGATCCCCTAATAGTCCCGAAATGACCGTGACGGGATCCCGACAACTATCCAGAAATGATGCCGAAAGGGTCCGCAAATGATCCCGTATTAGTCGAAAAAAAGTCCCGAAAGGACCACGACGGGATCCTGGACGAATCCCAAAAAACATCCAGAAATGATGCCGGTAGGTATCCCAAATGATCCCGAAATAGTCCCGAAATGAACTCGTCGGCATCCCGGACGGATCCCGTAAATTATCCAGAAATGATGCCGGAAAGGTTCCCAAATGATCCCCTAATAGTCCCGAAATTACCCTAATGGGATCCCGGACGGATCCCGTAAACCATCCAGAAATGATGCCGAAAGGGTTCCCAAATGATCCCGTATTAGTCGCGAAAAAGTCCCGAAATGACCCCGACGGGATCCCGGACGGATCCCGAAAACCATCCAGAAATAATGCCGGATGAGCCCCAAAATGATCCCGAAAAAGTCCCCAAATTACCCCGACGAGATCCCGGACGGATCCCGAAAACCATCCAGAAACGATGCCGGAAGAGCCCCCAAATGATCCCGAAAAAGTCTCCAAATGACCCCGACGATATCCCGGACGGATCCCGAAAACCAACCAGAAATGATGCCGGAAGAGCCCTCAAATGATCCCGAAAAAGTCCCCATATGACCCCGACGAGATCCCGCACGGATCCCGAAAACCATCCAGAAATGATGCCGGAAGGGTCCCCAAATGATCGCGAAATAGTCCCGAAATGATTCCGGAATAGTCCCGGAAATGTTCCAAAATAACCCCGACGGGATCCCGGACGGATCCCGTAAACTATACAGAAATGATCCCGGAAGGGTCCCAAAATGATCCCGAAATAGTCCCGAAAAAGTCCCGAAATTACCCCGGCGTAATCCCGGACCGATCCCGAAAACCATCCAGAAATTCCCCGAAAGGGTCTCCAAAAGTTCCCCGAATAGTCCCAAAAAAACCCGAAATGAGAGCGACACGATTCTAGACGTATCCAGAGAACCACACAGAAATGATCCCTGAAGGTGTTCCAAAATGATCCCGAAAAGGTTCCAAAATGACCCTGACGGGCTCCCGGGCGGATCTCAAAAACCATCCAGAAAATATCTAGGAAGGGTCCCTAAATTATCCCGACTAACTCCAGAAAAAGTTCCGAAATGGCTCCGAGGGGATCCACGATGGATCGCGAAAACCATACAGAAATGATTCCGGAAGTATTCCAAAATGATCCCGAAATAGTCCGGAATTGACCCAGATGGGATCCCGCACAGATCCAGAAATGATCCCGGAAGGGTGGAAAAACTATACCGGAAAAGTAACAAAAAATCCCGAAATGGCTCCTACGGCATCCCGGACGGATCCAGAAATGATCTCGGAAGGGTCCCCAAATGATCCCAAAATGGTCCCGAAATGACCCTGATGGACCCGGCAAACCATCAAGAAATTATGCCGAAAGGGTCCCAAAATGATCCCGAAATAATACAGAAAAAGTCACGAAACGCCCCTAGAGGATCCCCAAATGATCCCGTATTAGCCCCGAAAAGGTCCCGAAATAACCCGGACGGGATCCCGGACAAATCCCGAAAACCATCCATAAATGATGCCGGAAGGAATCCCAAATGATTCCGTAAAAGTCCCGCATTGATTCCGACGGGATCCCGAACGGATACCGAAAATCATCCAGAAGTGATGCCGGAAAGGTCCTCAAATGATCACCTAATAGTCCCGAAATGACCCTTAAGGGGTAATGGACGGATCCCATAAACCATCCAGAAATGATCCCGATATAGTCCCGAAGAAGTCCCGAAATGACCCTGACGGGATCTCGAACGCACCCCTAAATGTCCCTGACGGGATTCCGGACAGATCCCGCAATCCATCCAGAAATGATCTTGGGAGGGACCCCAAATGATCCCGAAAAAGTCCCGCAATGATTCCGAGGGGATCCTGATCGGATACCGAAAACCATCCAGAAGTGATGCCGGAAAGGTCCTCAAATGATCACATAATACCAAAATGACCCTGACGGCATCCCGGACTGATCCCAAAATCCATCCAGAAATCGTCTTGGGAAGGTCACAAAAATATCCCGAAATAGTCTCGGAAAAGTTCAGAAATTACCCTGACGGGTTCTCGGACGAATCCTGAAAGCCATCTCTAAATAATCCCGAAAAAGTCCCGAAATGACCCTGACTGGACCCCGAAAGGATCCCGAAAACTATCCAGACATGATGCCGGAAATGTCCTCAAATTATCACCTAATAGTTTCGAAAAGACCCTGACGGGATCCCGAACGGATCCCGACAACTATCTAGAAATGATGCCGAAAGGGCCCGCGAATGATCCCGTATTAGTCGAGAAAAAGTCCGGAAAAGAACCCGACGGGATGCCGGACGAATCCCAAAAACCATCCAGAAATGATCTTGGGAGGGTCCCAAAATTATCCCGAAATAGTCTGGGAAAAGTCCAGAAATTACCCTGACGGATCCCGGACGAATCCTGAAAACCAATCTTAAATGATGCCGAAAAAGTCCCGAAATTACCCTGATGGGACCCGGAAAGGATCCCGAAAACTAACCAGAAATGATGCCGGAAAGGTCCTCAAATGATCTCCCAATAGTTCCGAAAAGACCCTGACGGGATCCCGAACGGATCCCGACAACTATCCAGAAATGATACCGAAAGGGCCCGTAAATGATCCCGTATTAGTCGAGAAAAAGTCCCGAAATGATCCCGTTCCAAAATGATCCCGAAAACATTCCGAAAACGTTCCCGGGCGGATCTCAAAAACCATCCAGAAAATATCCAGGAAGGGTCCCTAAATTATCCCGACATACTCCAGAAAAAGTTCCGAAATGGCTCCGAGGGGATCTACGACAGATCGCGAAAACCATACAGAAATGATTCCGGAAGGATCCCAAAATGATCCCGAAATAGTCCGGAAATGACCCAGATGGGATCCCGCACAGATCCAGAAATGATCCCGGAAGGGTCCAAAAACTATTCCGGAAAAGTAACAAAAAATCCCGAAATGGCTCCTACGGCATCCCGGACGGATCCAGGAATAATCTCGGAAGGGTCCCCAAATGATCCCAAAATAGTCCCGAAATGACCCTGATGGATCCGGCAAACCATCAAGAAATTATGCCGAAAGGGTCCCAAAATGATCCCGAAATAATACAGAAAAAGTCACGAAACGACCCCTAGAGGATCCCCAAATGATCTCGCATTATCCCCGAAAAGGTCCCGAAATAACCCCGACGGGATCCCGAACAAATCCCGAAAACCATCCAGAAATGATGCCGGAAGGAATCCCAAATGATTCCGAAAAAGTCCCGCATTGATTCCGAAATGACCCTTAAGGGGTCATGGACGGATCCCATAAACCATCCAGAAATTATCCCGATATAGACCCGAAGAAGTCCCGAAATGACCCTGACAGGATCTCGAACGCACCCCTAAATGACCCTGACGGGATCCGGGACAGATCTCTAAATCCATCAAGAAATGATCTTGGGAGGGACCCCAAATGATCCCGAAAAAGTCCCGCAATGATTCCGACGGGATCCTGATCGGATACCGAAAACCATCCAGAAGTGATGCCGGAAAGGTCCTCAAATGATCACCTAATAGTCCCAAAATGACCCTGACGGCATCCCGGACAGATCCCGAAATCCATCCAGAAATGATCTTGGGATTGTCCCAAAATTATCCCGAAATAGTCTCGGAAAAGTCCAGAAATTACCCTGACGGGATCCCGGACGAATCCTGAAAACCAATCTTAAATGATGCCGAAAAAGTCCCGAAATGACCCTGATGGGACCCGGAAAGGATCCCGAAAACTAACCAGAAATGATGCCGGAAAGGTCCTCAAATGATCTCCCAATAGTTCCGAAAAGACCCTGACGGGATCCCGAACGGATCCCGACAACTATCCAGAAATGATACCGAAAGGCCCCGCAAATGATCCCGTATTAGTCGAGAAAAAGTCCCGAAATGACCCCGAAGGGATGCCGGACGAATCCCAAAAACCATCCAGAAATGATGTCGGAAGGGACCCCAATGATCCCGAAAAAGTCCCGCAATTATTCCGACGGGATCCTGAACGGATACCGAAAACCATCCAGAAGTGATGCCGGAAAGGTCCTCAAATGCTCACCTAATAGTCCCAAAATGACCCTGACGGCATCCCGGACAAATCCCGAAATCCATCCAGAAATGATCTTGGGAAGGTCCAAAATGATCCCGAAATAGTCTCGGAAAAGTCCAGAAATTACCCTGACGGGTTCCCGGACGAATCCCGAAAGCCATCCTTAAATGATCCCGAAAAAGCCCCGAAATGACCCTGACGGGATCCCGAAAGGATTCCGAAAACTATCCAGAAATGATGCCGGAAAGGTCCTCAAATTATCCCCCAATAGTCCCGAAATGACCGTGACGGGATCCCGAACGGATCCCGACAACTATCCAGAAATAATGCCGAAAGGGTCCGCAAATGATCCCGTATTAGTAGAGAAAAAGTCCCGAAATAACCACGACGGGATCCCGGACGAATCCCAAAAACCATCCAGAAATGATGCCGGTAGGTATCCCAAATGATCCCGAAATAATCCCGAAATGACCTCGTCGGCATCCCGGACGGATACCGAAAATTATCCAGAAATGATGCCGGAAAGGTCCACAAATGATTCCCTAATAGTCCCGAAATTACCCTGACGGGGTCCCGGACGGATCCCGAAAACCATCCAGAAATGATGCCGAAAGGGTTCCAAATGATCACGTATTAGTCGCGAAAAAGTCCCGAAATGTCCCCGACGGCATCCCGGACGGATCCCGAAAACTATTCAGAAATGATGTCGAAAGGGTCCCCAAATGATCCCGTATTAGTCGAGAAAAAGTCCCGAAATGACCCCGACATACTCCAGAAAAAGATCCGAAATGGCTCCGAGGGAATCAACGACGGATCGCGAAAACCATACAGAAATGATTCCGGAAGGATCCCAAAATGATTCCGAAATAGTCCGGAAATGACCCAGATGGGATCCCGCACAGATCCAGAAATGATCCCGGAAGGGTCCAAAAACTATTCCGGAAAAGTAACAAAAAATCCCGAAATGGCTCCTACGGCATCCCGGACGGATCCAGAAATGATCCCAAAATGGTCCCGAAATGACCCTGATGGATCCGGCAAACCATCAAGAAATTATGCCGGAAGGGTCACCAAATGATCCCGAAATAAAACAGAAAAAGTCACGAAACGACCCCTAGAGGATCCCCAAATGATCCCGTATTAGCCCCGAAAAAGTCCCAAAATGACCCTGACGGGATCCCGAAAGGATTCCGAAAACAATCCAGAAATTATGCCGCAAAGGTCCTCAAATGATCCCCTAATAGTCCCGAAATGACCGTGACGGGATCCCGACAACTACCCTGAAATGATGCCGAAAGGGTCCGCAAATGATCCCGTATTAGTCGAGAAAAAGTCCCGAAATGACCACGACGGGATCTCGGACGAATCCCAAAAACCATCCAGAAATGATGCCGGTAGGTATCTCAAATGATCCCGAAATAGTCCCGAAATGACCTCGTCGGCATCCCGGACGGATCCCGAAAATTAACCAGAAATGATAACGGAAAGGTTCCCAAATGATCCCCTAATAGTCCCGAAATCACCCTGATGGGATCCCGAAAACCATACAGAAATAATGCCGAAAGGGTTCACAAATGATCCCGTATTAGTCGCGAAAAAGTCCCGAAAACCATCCAGAAATGATGCCGAAAGGGTTCCCAAATGATCCCGTATTAGTCGCGAAAAAGTCCCGAAATGACCCCGACGGGATCCCGGACGGATCCCGAAAACCATCCAGAAATGATGCCGGAAGAGCCCCAAAATGATCCCGAAAAAGTCCCCAAATTACCCCGAGGAGATCCTGGACGGTTCCCGAAAACCATCCAGAAATGATGCCGGAAGAGCCCCCAAATGATCCCGAAAAAGTCCCCAAAAGACCCCGACGAGATCCCGGACGGATCCCGAAAACCATCGAGAAATGATGCCGGAAGAGCCCCCAAATGATCCCGAAAAAGTCCCCAAATGACCCCGACGAGATCCCGGACGGATCTCGAAAACCATCCAGAAATGATGCCGGAAGATCCCCCAAATGATCCCGAAAAAGTCCCCAAATGACCCCGACGAGATCCCGGACGGATCCCGAAAACCATCCAGAAATGATCCCGAAAAAGTCCCCAAATGACCCCGACGAGATCCCGAACTGATCCCGAAAACCATCCAGAAATGATGCCGAATGATCCCGTATTAGTCGCGAAAAAGTCCCGAAATGACCCCGACGGGATGCCGGACGAATCCCGAGGACCATCCAGAAATGATGCCTAAAGGGACCCAAAATAACCCCGAAAAAGTGCCGTAATGATCCCGGAAACCATCAAGAATTTATCTCTCCAAGGTACGCAAATGATCCCGAAAGTACCCCGACGGGATCCCGGACGGATCCCGAAAACCATCCAGAAATGATGCCGGAAGGGTCCCCAAATGATTGCGAAATAGTCCCGAAAATGTCCCTAAATAACCCCGACGGGATCCCGGACGGATCCCGAAAATAATACAGAAATGATCACGGAAGGGTCCCAAAATGATCCCGAAATAGTCCCGAAAAAGTCCCGAAATTACCCCGGCGTAATCCCGGACCGATCCCGAAAACCATCCAGAAATGATCCCGGAAGGGTCTCGATATGACCCTTACGGGATTACAAATACGGTGAAGCTAATTATAAAACCATGTTAATAAGGCAGCAGACGCATTGGAGCGAATAAAAAGTTACATAGAAACATACAGGTAAAGCTAATAAAAGCGTGCTAATAAAAACAATTGGGGGAGGGCGGATGGCGGGAGTAGAGGAGAGGACCACTGATCGTTCCTCCAAAATTGTCTAGATCTCGTTCTGTATGTACCAGATACCAAAAACTATTGATTTAGGAGAAAATTTATATTAAGTTATAACAATTTATAGATTTTACACCAGAGGGGTAGATAAAGGGGGCGGGCGGAGGGTGTCACTGCTTACTTTGTAAGCCCTCGACTTATTTGACGCCTTGAGTCTGTGATATTGGTGAAGGCCAGTATACGTAAAGTTATAATGTGTAAAAATTATTGAAAAATAATTTCTCGAAGGGGTCGTGGGACCCCCACCCCTCTTTCCATGCTCGAAAAAAATTTCGCTAGTAGACTACTGCCTGTGTCCCAAATTTCATCAAAATCCGTGTAGCCATTCTGGCGTGATTCAGTCGCAAAGACGAAAAAATATAATAATTAAATTATAACTGTTCATAGGGGGGGACCACGCCCCTTTTGAAAAATATATAGCTAGTAGATCCTTCTAGACTATTGGCTATATGTGTGCAAAATTTCATCCAAATCGGTCCAGCCGTTCTTGCGTTATTGAGTCACAAAGACAAACGTCTGGACAAATATCCAAACATCCAAACATCCAAACATCTTAACATCCAAACTTTCCCATTTATAATATATATTAGATATTAGATATTAGATTAGATATTAGATTAGATTAGATATTAGATTAGATAGATATTAGATGTAGATTGGAAATAGTGAGCATGCACTAATACTTGGAAAACCCGCACATGCGCATAACGAAGGTGACGCTCAACTAGTGGAACAGAGAACTACTAGATGATGTTAAGGCACAAATCATACATATATACCATGTAGAAAATCCAATGATGCAAGCTATCGCACAACCAGGATGAATGCTATGCCAAACTAGTCTTCATCTGTCCCTTTTTTTTTTGTTCTTTTTTTTTACATGAAACTGGTAGATTTTTTTTGCTGTTTTCGAGGTATAGTAGATTTCGATCATATAAAAACATTCCCAAACCTGATCGGATTACCAAGAACCATCTCTGTCCTTATTTAAGGTGAAATAGCCTAGCTGCGCCAGAGCAAGATGGCGAAATACCCAATAGGGAAAAGTACCCAGTTCGAACCCTAAGAGGAGAATATGGGAAAATATAAAATTTTAGCTTTGGTTGTTTGCTATTCAACGATCGACAGTTACGTAGATGATTTATTTAGGGTTTACGCAATTTCAATCATTTTTTTTTGAACCAGTACGAATTTATGCTGGTACATTCCTGTTTTTTTTTTGTTCAGCAAATTTGGATGGCGTGATCTCTATCGTTATTTCTCATCTCGCGATACGAGTAAGGAAGTGATTGTCTGATCTGACTGTACAAAGGTATATCAAGAAGAAAAGAAAAAAAAAACAATGTCTAATGGGAAGATCAGGCGATTATGCCGTTTGACCTATACCTAAGGAGAGAAGATATGGAAAACTGGGAAAACTCCCGGTAGAAGCAAAGGCTTTGAAGGCGTAGGCCAAATATTAATAAAATCAGTTTTGATGTAGACATCGGCAAGACCACCAAGGTGGGCGAGAACCACCCGAACACGCGTATGTGCACAAAGTTTTACATTGAATACTCAATACTAATAAACAAAAAAAAAAAACACATTAAATTTCCGAATAGCTGGTAATTATAAGTGCGTTAAAAATCTAAAGGTGAAATCTAAACGATATTTGGAGTTTATTTGAATTTACCAAGAGTTTATGTGGAGACATCGGAATGACCTGGACCCAAACCCGCGTGCGTTGGGACTAAAATCCACGGCTGTTCTAGATAATTTCTAAAGTTAATTGCTTAAAGTTGCTGAAAACATGGGGTAGAATTAAGTTCATTTTATTTCGTGGACGTTTAATTGGTGAATGTGAATAAATGTATAATAAATAATGCTCCAAATAAGCTTTTACAGAGCATTAAGATAATGATTGACAAAATTAATCAGGAGAAAATTTATATAAATAGCCTTAAAAATGACAATTGTGTTGGCTAATCTCAAAGTTTACCAAAATATCTGATAAATTGAAATCAAGTAGTAGCTAATAAAACGCTCTAAAGTGCATTGTGCAATAAAGTGGAATAACTATTAAAGTAGCGAAAAGCTTTCAGAGCGAGTTTCCCAACAGAATAATTTTCAATAGATGAAATACAGAACTGTCTATCAAACTGAAACTCTCCTACAATCCGAATATTCGGCAATTGCTAACAAAAATTTTAATAAATTTAACCCTCTACATATTTTTTCTTAACTTATTGTTCTTATTATGTGGCGAATGGTTTTCATTGTGCAAGAACATACCCTTGATAGCATATCACGTATGGCGCCATAAGAATCGCACTGTTATGACGGGAGCTGAACTTTACGATCCCACAACGATATTAAAAGTAGCAGGCAAACTGCAGTGATCTCGAAGTAGAACTAAACTACAAAGAAATTACCTAAACCAATTAATAAATATTAAAAACTACAACCAACTCTGAGCCAGTTGTAAGCCAGATGAACAAATCGAGCTATTGTGGCCATTTTGAAGTTCTAAACGCAATAAAAAATAGAATCTACTTGCTTGACCCGAGAAGAACGGTGAAAAGTTTGTAGGAGTGATGGAAATTACGGGCACTAAAACCGTGATTTATCAAATGAAAATGTTTAAAGAGGCCAATGTGCCCAACTAACTTTAGAAATGTCAACGAAAAATAAGAAGAGAAAAATCATCACGCAGGTGAAGGAGTAGCTGTAACCTTGGTCCATACTCAGTCGCCGATATTTCTCAACAAACGTCGAGGCGGTCGACTTAACGGATTCCTGGAAATTTATCTCTAGAGTTAAATAAGTTATAAAGATTTTTTTTTGATCATATGTATTTAATTAGCGAGCTTTGCTCATATTGCTTTATACAATGGTTTTTGTAATTGATATTAGAGAAAAGTTGTAAGTTTACAAACGGCGCCTACATGGTGATCAAAAGGAATATAAACACAAAGGCAACTCTTAGAGACCAATTGTACAGCGAACAACGGGACATTCATATGGCTTAGCAGCTAAAGGCTTGCACTGATATGAATGTTGGAGATTCGAGTTCAACGCTCAGCTCCCGAAAAGCTAGCTGATGAAGAAGCGAAATTCAGAAACATGTCCTAGTAACCATCGCCGTTTGTAAACTTAAAATTTTTCTCTAATATCGATTTTTTTTGTTTCCAAATTTTCTTAGGAAAATTAGCTAGTTAGATTGGTTGCATAAATAAATAAATTAGGGATGTAACTAGTTTCTTGGTCTTTCTTACGATCACTCAGTGATAGTTTCATATTTTAATTATGATAATTTAAAAAGAAAATTTGTGCACCATAAAACAGGGAGTTAAGGTAATAATCTCGTCGATTTAAGTTTGCCGTAATTTTGGTTTAATTATATGGTTTGGAATTCCGACAAAGTTCGCAAACTCGCATTTTCGGTATAAAATTTTAAGAGTTGATCTCGTAGGTAATACCGAAAATGGGCTCGCCTTCTTAAGTTCGTTAATACATTTTTTTTGTATAATTAACACCATTCGATTTACCAGTGATGTCAAATTATGCATTCTAACATGATGCCAGTGTATTTTCAGAAATAATTGTAGCACTAGCAGACAAGTTCGCTAGACATAATACATCGAACTTACAACATTCCAGTCATCGTCGATGAGCTCTCCGTCGCATCGATGGAGATCAAGTAAGTAGAACAAAAATATATACTTCAATTACGTACATATTGTATTTTTTCAGTAGAAACATTTGTCGACGTGTTAGATTTGGAAAATATTTTTCATTTTATTGGTAATTATTAGGTGAAAAATATCCCTTTTGTCTTTACATTTTGAACCGCGATTTGAAATCTAAGTTTGATTGCGTTTGAAGATAATAGCTAACACACTCACAACCTTTTTCCTTACCGAGCAGAAGTTCGTGTCTTTAGTCATTTCGTTTGCATATTTTTCCTTTGGCACAAGTTCGTGTCTTTAGTCGTTACGTTTATTTATTTTACTTCAGCGCAAAAATCGAGTTGATAACTCAAAACAAAGCCCATATATTGAGGGGATTTGCGAATAATGGGATTTCCCAAGTAAGCTTACGAATGTTTGAAATTAATATTTATATAATTAAGTATAAAGCTACTACAATAAACGGACCAAACCATAGAGCGCTCGTATATCAGAATAATAAATACTTATATCGATTAATTAGATGTCTTTTAGTCTTAGGTAGTATGAATTGGCTTGAATAAACTGTAAAAAAAAAAAACAAAAACAAAAAATATCTACAAACTGAGAATACGATGGATTTAATTTTTTTTGGTATATTCTCAAATACAATCTAGCTGATCAAATAGAGTTGGTTATTACCTATTTTTCAAGGTATATTAACAGGATGGTTGGGTAAAGACGAGGAGGGAAAATTCCATCTTTCCAATCCCTTCATCGCTGGTTGCAATGACCCTTCTTGATTCCGCTTTTGTTATAACTTTTTTTGAGATCGCGGGTTCGAATCGAGCTCAAGGCCTAACAATAATTTTTTATCATTATTATTGTTATGATAAATTTTTTCTTAATTGAAAAAATGTTTAAATTAGAATAGAAGAAAGAAAAAAAAAAATAAAATTTAGACAACTGCCAAAGCTCGTTGTATAGATCCATTTCGGGAACTGCTAAATTCCTTCATCGGCAACGTTTAGGCGCCGCTGCTATAACCATTCAGCCATCACAGCGATTTTTTGTTTGTCTTCATTAATCCTACTTCTATTCTGGTTCGTGCCAATTGATATTCACAACACTGCGACATCTGTTGCAGAATGGATGTGAAAATTGGACTTGTTTGATGGCAATGCCGCCATAGTGTCATATTTTATTGACACTTTTTCCCCGTGCTCTGGGATGTATTAACAATTTTTGTTGTTATATCGGCCTACTGATTTTAAGATCGCGGGTTCGAATCGAGCTCAAGGCCTAACAATAATTTTTTATCATTATTATTGTTATGATAAATTTTTTTTTTTCTTCTATTCTAATTTAAAAATTTTTTCAATTAAGAAAAAATGTATCATAACAATAATAATGACAAAAAATTATTGTTAGGCCTTGAGCTCGATTCGAACCCGCGATCTTAAAATCAGTAGGCCGATATAACAACAAAAATTGTTATAACTTTTTTTGTTTCGCTGCTTGAGTTTCGCTGGTTTTTTTTTTTTTGTGTTGTATTTTTATCTCCGTTCATGAGGTAAATAGTGTTAAATACCCTGCATACCGATTTTTGTTTCGTACGAATTTTGCTGTATGTGACCGAGACAAGCCTACTCCCATTTCCCTGAGCCAGACCGTAGCATAGCAAGGTATGCAGACCCGTCTCGGAAGCATGCACCTGACCCTTTTTCAGTAGTAAAACGGCAGCATTGGGGAGAAGTTCGTTACACTAAGCATACAAATAAAATACAGTTACTGAGATCAAATCCATGTATGTATTTATTTATAAAACTTATCAAAACGGTTTGTTGATTATTATAAAATGTAAGGAACGAAAATGGTAGAATGCATGACTATACATATAGGGAGTATCTACAACGCATATATTCTGCACATAAGAAAGTAGTCGTATTTTTAAGAGAAGAAAAACTATTCAATTAGCTGCTTTCAATATACATATAAAACATACCTACTAAATTTTTGATGCGAGATTACTACACAAACTAAAGGATAAACATGAAAATGTAAATGCCTTCTTTGCTTTTCTTAGGCATTAAGCTATAAATGTTGATATACGGTTAAGTGAAAGATAATATGGTCTTTTTAAAACGGTTATGTTCCAAATTATGTTCATTTATTACTTTTTAATAATTCCAATTTAAATTATCGTTTCAACTCTAACACAAACTATATATATATATTTAAAAACTTACACAAAGCTCCCAACAATTAATCAAATTTTCATCAGTTTTCCAGATTTATTACAACTTTCAAAAAATTTCTGAGAGTTTGTAGCTCATCTAACTGTAGTGTAATAATGTGCAAGTTTCAAGAGGGTGTTCGCATTTTTTTCCATACACCGCATGAACAAAATTTGTTGTTATATGGAAGATATGGGCAACACCTTCGGCGAAAAAAATTAAAAAAAATTAACGGTAATTCTCATCTACTTGAAACTTGCACACTATTACACTACAATTGAATGAGCTTTAAGACTGCACATTCAGACATTTTCTAAAAACTCTTAATAAAAACTTTCGAAAATTGATAAAAATTCGATTAATTTAACTTTAAAATTTTTATAATTATACATATGTATGTACGTATGTGGTTTGTGTTAGAGTTCGGACTTTGTTATAAATGAAAAATGAAAATTAATTTCTTTTGTAAATTAATTTAATTTTTCACAAGCTTTTGACCACAGGCGCAAACAGCAGACGCTATTACTATCAAAAGTGACATCTCATGGCGTTGCCATCGAGAAAAAATGTATGCAATTTTATCTCAGAGTTGTATTTTCAAGCAGAATTAGGCAAGGTACACACGAGACTACGCGTGATAGACGCTGCAGGCGAAATTTGTACGCTTTGATGCTGAACACATGTATTTGAATGGAGAGCTACATACGAGGCTTCAGCTGCATGAAAGCGACAAAGCATGAAATTTTCGTGTAGCTAAGCGTACAGCAATGTTGGTCGCTGAGCGTACGTACGCTTGAAAAAAAAAGAAGAACAAGATGTTCGTTTACATTTTTTGTATGCAAATTTGTGTAATTAGTTAAAAAATGTTACTTTAGTTAATAAAAGTGCGTGAAAGGTATATTACCAAAGCGATTGTGTATTAAACACAACAACAGCTTGGTTAGACGTTGTTGAAGCGTTTAAAAGGCTAAAAAGTGTTGGAAACTACATATCACTCTTTTCTCTAGTCCGCGGTGGTTTAAAAATGCCTTTCTAATTTACAAAGGCACGGGGATGCAAACAACGTTTAATACCTATTTTCCTTTGGATTCGGGGACGGATAATACTAGGTTCAAACACACACCAAATTGGCAATTTATACTATTTGGGCAATTTATTACGCAATTTATCATATAATAAATTGTAATAATAAATTGCCAATTGAAAAAAAATTGCGTAATAAATTGTTTCAAACTGCAAATACAACCTTGTAAAGTGTGTTTATTGAGTAGATTTCAACGTCAGTTGCGCATGGCTGAACTATATGGTGTTGGCTCATTTCATCAGCTGATTTTATGTCTTTCATTTCACTGGAGTAGGGATTGTCAAAAGAAGATGGCAAACTCAAAATGAAACCAAAACATTGAACACATTTTCTTACAACACACAAACATTTCAAAGTTTTATGTTTTCATTCCATTTCATGCGCCTAATACCAACACGCACATTTTGACAGTCTGAACAAAGGTATCTTCTTGCTGTAGAGATGAGCCAACCAGCTATCAAATTACTATTGTGTAAGCTAAATCGAGTTGTATGAACAGCACTCAATTCAAATCGAAATTTCCTCAATTTATTTTTCTGTTTGAACATAGTATAAAGCTGAAGAAATTTAATTTTTTATTTTTTTTCAATAATTGTTGCTTTTTGTTGCGACGCTCGAAATTAGCTTCGTGTGCAGATCTTGAGGCGTAGAGAAATTGTAGCTATATCAAATATCTTGTACGCGTCTGTGACGCGTAGCCTCGTGTGCACCTTGCCTTAAGGTGAACTAAATAAGTTAAGTGATTTTTGTTGAAACTTTATTTTGAACCGAACCGAACCATTTCTTTGGGTGGTTTTCGGTTCGGTTTTTGGAGTTAAGAAAAAAAAAATGGTTCGGTTCGTGGTTCGGTTCAAAGCCCCAAAATAGCGGGTGGTTCGGTTCATGAACCGGTGCGGTTGCAACTGGTTTTCAGTACTGATTTTAGGTTATTCTAGATTTGTACAAAACACCTGATCGTTGTTAAGTTAATACTCTAGCGCCATGAGTATTGTTACTATAACTATTACGAAAGCAAACTTTATACCGAAAAATGGTATTTTCTTTTCGTTTTTGCTTATAATAAAACAAAAAATCATGAAATAAACTTTAGGACAAAGAACAACTTTTTTTTGTAGAGTCGTGTTATGAATATGGCTGAAAACCAAAAACTAATTAATTGGTTATGGTAAGGTTATGACAAAGGCGGTATGCTATGATATCAATAACAAATACATTTATTTCCATATGGTTGGTTAGATCAGCTGTTTTATACCGATTTGGATTGGTCAAGTTTGCCTCACTTATTTCCTGATTTTCTTTTTGTCTCATGTTCTATTCATAAACGAAGGGAGCTTTAAACCTATGTTTAAAGTTCGATTTCACAACCTAAGGCATTTGCATGTGTCACATCTTAAATTCATTCAACCAAAGTTTTTTTAAATCTCAATAACATTTTTTATTATTTATTTGTAAATAACACAAAACCAAATATTGCCATTTGGACTACTTATTGAAATATCACCAAATCTCAGCTGCCTTTCCGAAAACGCTCTATCTTAGCATATGTTCTGTGAGCTAGTTAGGTGATTTTTCACTCAGCAGCCGATTTAAGAAAAATCTTGCAAGTTATAGCCTATCGCTGAATTTATAAAATCTTGAACATCTTTATTACACATATTTGTAAATGCAGTCGCATAATATCCCCCAGGTATTATCCCACTTCCTAGCACAGCATAAAGTCTTTCTTCCAAAACGGCCGGTGAACCAGCATCTCCCCAACACGAATCACTTGCATGTGTCGGATCCATTAAACAAATTGCTGTTGTTGGTAAAATTTTATTCATCTTCGCCTTAAAATCATCTGCACATTGTTGGAATGGGAATAGTTCAAATACAACAGATTGGATTACACTCGAAGGGTTATAAGAGCCATCTTTCGAACCCCATCCAATAACTTGTACTTTTACGCCTTCCTTTAATTCATTTTTGCATAAAGATAATGGAATTATTGTTGGAGAGAAGAAGAAAGCCTTTTTCAGTGTAATCACAGATATATCCATTTCTACACTTGTAAAATCCTGTGGACGAATTATATTCAACGCGTGGCGTCCATGGTTCATTCTTTTATCATAGTTGGATTGACCAACAAAAACAGCGATAAGATCCGTTTCAAAACCCCGTAAGCAAAATTCGGATGTTAGCACCTTACCCAGAGTGATTAAAGTACCAGTGCACCTATATTTACATTCATAAAATATTGACACCAAAGAAAACCTTGCCTCTTCATCCACCAAATCACTGCCACCTAAAAGGCGATCTTGCGAATTGATATTATTAAGAATGCAACTAAGGAAGACGAACAGGATTACAAAAGAATTGCGAAAATTCATTTTAGATTTTGTTTCTCCGTCGGTTTTTAAGTTCAAACTGAAGGAAGTTGAAATTTGTGGGTGCTATTTATACGAAATTTTGTTGTGAAAATAAAAATGAGTTTTGTATTGAAAAACTAAGTTTTTGTGATTGTCGCAGTGTGTGTAGAAAAAATTTTAACTTAGTTATGCTCTCTTATTGAATACAAAAACAAAAACATTAACACAGCAATATATCGGCACTCTGATGTTTGTATCTACACAAGGGCCGGCAGCAGGATTTTCCATTGGGGGGCGGGTTTTGAGTAAAAAATATTACTGCCGGGCTAAGGAATCTTGTGTTCGAAGGAAGAATTAGAGGGGCGGGGGAGGGACGTGGGTGTATATAGTAGTTAAATCTTATTATTTTTTTGTCATTAAAAAAGTAGTAAATAACCGATAATATTCCCAAATTCAACTACATATTGTAACCAATTTACCGCAAAAGCTCTTATTTGCAACCTTCTGCTAAGTTCGAATCACTAAACTGTTGAATAAATAACTCCAATATTTAATAATGCAAAATGGCCTTTATTAAAGTACTTCACAATAAATAACTCTACTATTGCTTGCCAGATAGCGTCTTAAATCCAACTGATTGTAGCGCCTCTACTGTTGCTGCCTTTTATACTCTTTGATTTCCTCGTTGCATCTTCTAGGCGCTTCCAGAATTTACTTAGTTACTGCTATACAATTATAACTACAGATGCACGTGTATAGCTTCTCATATGCGCGTGCATTTGTGAGCTACACTTCCCCAATTATAACTGCATTCTTTTGGGAGCGTCTCAGATAAGATATCTGCATGTGTTTGTGTGTTGCTTCTCCGCTGCGTGTACGTAGATATGTGTAGACATTCATTCGTTTATGTAGATACAAGTGACTGTCTGCTTTATTGTTGTTGTGACTTCATTTACTTAGTATCAGACTAGGGATGTGAGTATCACTTAGTGTCACTAATATTCGTCACACTGCCCTCCACCTAAGCCGGATCGTCCCGATCAGACAAATCTCTCGATCTAAACGCTGCTAGCATCTCCAATTGAACCACCCTTTTATTTCGTGGTTTCCCAATTGTTTGTATGCGGTAGATAGAATTACTGATATTTTTCACAACTTTGTACGGGCCTTCCCAACTGCACCAACATTTTGATGGAACACCTTCCCGCCGGTGAGGGTTGTATAACAGTACCAAATCTCCCTCCCGGAAACCTTCCGAATTATTGTTCTTGTCGTACCTGTGTTTCAACTTACTACTCATTACCCTGGGCCTTTCCCTCACCCTTTGTTGTTTGGCCAATGAACTACTTCGTAGAGCTTGCGCTTGACGGATTGGATTCGCATAATCAGTATCGTTCCCACCTTTGACTTTCGTGGTCTTTGTCGACTCTTCTCCACCAGTACCCGATTACTGCTGAACCCTTTCTCCAAACTAAAGTGAAGTGGTATATCCTGGTTCTTATACTGCAAATCCACTCCCAATATGACTTCATCAACGATCTCTGCCACAACGAATTTGTGTAGAGCCATGACCTCCCCAATTAACACTTCACATACCACTTCTCCCTGGACTGGGTTATACTCACCAGTAATCTTGCTCTAGGTAATGGCTTTACTCTCCTGTTGACCAAATCGGATTAAAGAATGAGATGCGCCCGTATCTACAGTCAGTATACGCTCCTTGCCATCCACATTTCCTTTGACGGTGAGACTGCTCGATTTCCTTCCAGTTTGCGAGATAGGTATCACACGACATTCAAAAGCTGAAGCAAGTTCTCGATCTTTACATTTGACTCGCCCTTGCTTATCTCCTCCAACTTTGCGTTTACGACCAGCCAAGTTGGAACTACCATGACCGGTGCTGCAATGACGTGCAATGTGACTTGGGTTACCGCACTTGAAACACTTCATAACTCCGGCATTTTTTTGTTGTAATCCCTTCAGTGCTTCCAAAATTGTGTCTACACAATCTGGCCTTTCCACTTCCACGCGATGAGCTTTGTATGTGGGCTTACTCAAAAGTGACGCTGTTTCCTGAGTCAGTGCATGGGATACCGTTTCAGCAAATGTTGGCTTTGGGTTCGCATATGTAGCTCGTTTCGTTTCGGCATCCCGTATTCCATTTATTAAGTTCTGAATTTTAACCCTCTCGGTGTATTCCGCATGTGCGTCTGCATTTGCGAGAAGAGCCAATCTTTCAACATCCGACGCAAACTCCTGCAAAGTCTCATTCGCCTTTTGGTAACGATTTTGCAACTCAATTTGATTTATCTGTTTCCTATGCTCGCTTCCGTAACGTCTCTCTAGAGCACTCATCAATGTTTCATAGTTGTTCCGTTCGTACTCTGGAATTGTCTGTAAGATTTCAGCTGCAGGCCCTTTCAATGCCACGAACAGTGCAGCAACTTTATCTTCAGCATTCCAGTTGTTCACTGCTGACGTCTTCTCAAATTGAAACTTGAATACCTTGAAAGGAACAGAACCGTCAAAAGATGGAGTTTTTACATTGCTCGCTGGAACAGCTGGGCGATTTAGTTGTAACTGTTGCATAAGAACTTTCAACGCTTCTATCTCGGTATCAGTTTTGTCCACTAGTTGTAAAATTTTTGCATCCTGCTCCTCCAGTTTCGCAAAGAGCTGCGATGACACCTGTTCCGAAATTTTTGTCGACATTCCAGATATACGTGCCTCTTGCACTTCTAGTTGAGATGACATATATGTCTTCTGTTCTTCCAATTGAGATAACACTTGCGACGCCATTTCTGAAATACGTGCCTCCTGTGACTCTAGCTTAGATGCCATTGTCGATGTTTGTGCAGATATTGTGCTCGTCGCTGTCTGCGGTGTTTCGTTTTTTCTTCCATTTTTGTTGTTGTTTTGTCGTTATCATAATGAAAGACATACTCCTCAGCATTGATTCCTTCAAATACCATAGCTACACTTAGTCGTCTTTGTAGCTGGGATTTATCACCAAAATTAGTCAATCCACGGACTTCCAACTCCTCCTTCAGTTGCTGGATCGTCAATTCACTCAACTTTGCCATGTCCAAGTTGTATTCGAGGTCTTCGGAATTTATTCAACAATTCCTCTTCTGACACCAATTGTAACGAATTTACTGCAAATCCTCTTAATTGCAACCTTCTGCTAAGTTCGAATCACTAAACTGTTGAATAAATAACTCCAATATTTAATAATGCAAAATGGCCTTTATTAAAGTACTTCACAATAAATAACTCTACTATTGCTAGCCAGATAGCGTCTTAAATTCAACTGATTGTAGCGCCTCTACTGTTGCTGCCTTTTATACTCTTTGATTTCCTCGTTGCATCTTCTAGGCGCTTCCAGAATTTACTTAGTTACTGCTATACAATTATAACTACAGATGCACGTGTATAGCTTCTCATATGCGCGTGTATTTGTGAGCTACACTTCCCCAATTATAACTGCATTCTTTTGGGAGCATCTCACATAAGATATCTGCATGTGTTTGTGCGTTGCTTCTCCGTTGCGTGTAGGTACATATGTGTAGACATAATGATTGATTAGTTTATGTAGATACAAGTGACTGTCTGCTTTATTGCTGTTGTGACTTCATTTACTTAGTATCAGACTAGGAATGTGAGTATCACTTAGTGTCACTAATATTCGTCAGAATATATAACCCACTCATAATTGACATGTTTTAACCATTTATACAATTTCGTTTTTACTTCAAAATTGTTTGTATAGAAATGTTATTTCAAAGCCATATAAATCTACGGTGTTCACAACGTTCATATATTTTAAGAGTTCAAGATCAAATAACCCGAGATACAGTTTTGTAGCCATTAAATTTTAGTCTAACAAGGTGGCACTTTTGAGCAGTTTTAAAGTCGCCTTGATCCAAAAACAATTCTAAAAATTCCAAGTGATTTTTAAGCGACCGTATTACAGAAGGTATTACTTTTACAATAAAAACGAATTTTGGCTTATTTTGGGGTTTGAAAGCCATATCGATTGTTACTTACGTTCCATATTCTATTCATTTTTTTTCATGCCTTCCTTTCCTTTTTCCTAGCCTTTATAAATCCTCCCCCTGCGGCCGGGCCTGATCTACACATATGGTAATAGGTGGCCGCCGTGCTGTGGTGATAGGGTGCTCCGCCTATCACATCGAGGGTACCGGATTCAACTCCCGGATAAAGTAACATTAAAAATTTTGAAACAAGTTTCTAAGCGGGGTCACCCCTCGGAAATGATTCGTCAAACACCCCGATTGTATTTCTGTCATGAAAATGCATCTGCCTTACAGATGCCGCTCGGAGACGGCATAAAATATGTAGGCCAAGTTCCGCCAATTTTTAGGAAAAATTAAAAGGAGCACTACGCTAGTGGAAAGAGAAGCTCGGCCCTAAATGTCTGCGGAGATTATCGCGCCTTGCATTTATTTATTTAATTGCTTATTTATATACAACGATGGAAAAAACAATAGGACCAAAATGGTGGGAAATACTAAATAAATTGTATAAGCAGCACTTCAATATCTCTCTTGGAATAATGCACCCTAAAAATAGCATTTTAAGGTTGTTCTTTGCGAAAAAGTGAACCAGTAGAAGTTTGGCGTGGAAAAAATAATAGGGACAAAACGTGTTTATTGATATTTTTGCATTAGAAATAGTAAAAATTTCGTTTTTGAAACTTCTTATAAAGCCCTATAAAATTCCACTTTTATGGGGTATGTAGCACTAAGAAGATATTTAAGGGAATATATCGGCGGTTCACTTTTAGAAATAAAAACGCGCCACAAATCTTGTTTTAAATGTAATTAAGTATAAACTTTTATAATTATAATTACTACTTGGTGAAATGTGTCTTGAAGCTTTTTACCGCGGCTTCCTATAGGCCGTTTATGTGTGGGGCATAAGAGGGTATAAACTGCAAGTAAAACCTTGTACCCCAAATCTTTCAGCAACATCTACAGCTGCTTCTTTGATCAATATTGCGAGCTCATTTTGAAAAGCTCGTTGAGCTACTTTGCGAGGTAATCCGCATCTTCCAACGAAGCGAGAGAATGCTGCTGTGAAGACCGCTTTAGTAGATAAGCATACAAATACGCAAAAGTATGCACTTGAGTAGAAGACTCGTCGCAAGGGGCACGTCTTCACCATAAATGCGTCAGCGAAGTCAACGCTGGTTACGTAAAAGGATAACGAGTAAGTGACACATTCGGGGGCATAGCGGCCATTATTTGCGAACGCATTCGTGCACGTCTTGCAGTTAATATGCATTTTCTTACTTTCTGCTTGCGCCTGGAGATGTATTATTTCTTTTGTATCATGCAGATCTTTAGTTGCTTTTCGCCATGGAGCAAAACTTTATGGAGCAAATGTAGAATCAGGGAGCAGAACTTCGAGTTGTCTGGGATAATTATTGTACAGCGTTCTTTATAGCTCATATCAGAATTAACTAAACGACCGTCAATTCGGAGGATGCCATCTCTAGCATGGGATTTAGAGACAGTAGGGAACTTTTTTTGCTGATTGGGTTGCAGGGGTACGACTTTGGTTACTGCCATAAGGAGGTGGGTTGAGGCAGAGTTCTCATCGTTCTGCACTCTTATATAAACACATGCAGCAAATGCATGGTATTAGAGAAACCGAAGATTTGAATGCATTTGTTAGGGGAAAATTGTACCCATCGAGGGATATTTACACCGCTAATAGCTGGGAGACTTGCGCGGAAGGTGTTCCACTTGTAAAAGGATTTCGATTTGACTTCTTCATCCCAGTCGGTTCCTTCTTAACAGAGCTGTTGGAGAAGGATTTTGGCTAAGATCATTATTCGTGATAGCTATTCTGCCAGGTCAAAAAGTTTCGTTACGGCTGAGAATATTTGCCGTTTTGTATTTGACTTAAAGTAGGGTTATATGAGTACGAAAACGTGTCAGTTAATGCGTTCCATCGTATTCCTAAGGTTTTAGTAGTGTCACGGAATTTGAGAAATTCTGTATCTAGGACATCAGAGTATGCTATTGATTCCAGCCATTTTGTTTGATTTTTCTTAAAGGAACGCCTGCTAATTTTTAGAGCATCGATATTTTCAGTCATAGAATCGAGATTGGACTGTATATCGTGTCCGCCAGAGAGGACATCGTCTACATAAGTTTCTCGTAGTATGATGTTAGTGGCGAGTATTTTTTTTCGCGGTTTGCGAGGTATGGAGCGTATTTAACACCGAAAATTGAGGGGCTTTCCTAAAGAGGGTTCTTTGCAAGTCTTGATCTTCTTCCTTGACGTCGATTTTGCGAAAGATTTTTTCGAAGTCACCATCGCAGATGAACTTTTAGAGGCGCCAGTTAAAAATCATAGACGTGAAGGCGTTTGGAGAATCGGGCCTGTATATAATACGTCATTTACGGTAGTGGCGGTGTTGTTTTGGTGCTTTAGAGGGCCTCACAACATTGGTTCTCGATCTGGATCAGATTGCTGGGCTTTCTTCTTATTCTCAGAAGCGTTTGAGTAGGCTGCTGAGATCCGGTTATGTTGCCTCACTGATTTAAATGGTGAAGGCCGACACTAGTTCGCGGACTGATCCGCTGGGTACCCATCCGAATCTGAGCGATAAGCGTTTCTTGGGGGTTATACCGCGATAACCATGTCGATTTTTGAAGGGTTGAGCTGACTTTGGAGACTTTATTACTTACTTACTTACTTAATTGGCGCTTAACCATCTAAATGGTTATGGCCGTCCCACAAGGCGCGCCAGTCGCTCCTTCGCTCCGCCAACCGGCGCCAATTGGTCACAACAAGGGAATTTAAATCGTTTTTCACCTGGTCTTTCCAACGGAGTGGGGGCCGCCCTCTACCTCTGCTTCCATAGGCGGGTTCCGATAGAAACACTTTCTTGGCCGGAGCATCATCTTTCATTCACATAACATGGCCTAGCCAGCGCTGCCGCTGCGTTTTAATTCGCTGGACTATGTTGATGTCTGCGTATAGCTCGTACAGCTCATCATAAAATCTTCTTCGGTACTCGCCATCGCCAACGCGTAGAGTTCCATACATCTTTCGAAGAACTTTTCTCTCGAACACTCCCAAAACCGCTTCATCTGCTGTTGTCATGGTCCATGCTTCTGCTTTCTGCAGGACGGGTACGATAAGTGACTTGTAGAGTATGATTTTCGTTCGCCGAGAGAGAACTTTACTTTTCAATTGCCTACCTAGTCCAAAGTAGCATTTATTGGCAAGATTGATTCTTCGCTGGATTTCAGTGCTGATGTTGTTGCTAGTGTTGATGCTGGTTCCCAAATAAACGAAGTCTTTTACTATTTCGAAATTATGGCTGCCAACAGTAGCGTGGTTGCCAAGGCGCATATGCGCTGACTCTTTGCTCGATGACAGCAGGTACTTCGTTTTGTCCTCATTCACCATCAAACCCACCTTTACCGCTTCTTTTTCCAGTTTGGAGTAAGCAGAACTAACAGCGCGGGTGTTTAGGCCGATGATATCAATGTCATCAGCATATGCAAGTAATTGCACGCTTTTATAGTATATTGTTCCAGTGCGGTTAAGTTCTGCAGCTAGCATAATTTTTTCCAGCATCAAATTAAAGAAATCGCACGATAGGGGGTCGCCCTGTCTGAAACCTGGTTTAGTTTCGAACGGCTCGGAGAGGTCCTTCCCAATTCTGACTGAGCTGATGGTGTTGCTCAACGTCATTTTGCACAGCCGTATAAGTTTTGCGGGGAAACCAAATTCAGACATAGCGGCATATAGGCAGCTCCTTTTCGTGCTGTCGAAGGCGGCTTTAAAGTCGACTAAGAGGTGATGTGTGTCGATTCTCTTTTCACGGGTTTTTCCAAGATTTGGCGCATTGTGAAAATCTGATCGATGGTAGATTTACCAGGTCTGAAGCCGCACTGATAAGGTCCAATCAGCCGGTTCACGGTGGGCTTCAATCTTTCGCACAATACACTTGAAAGGACCTTATATGCGATATTAAGAAGGCTGATTCCACGATAGTTGGTGCATTTTGCAGTATCCTCCTTCTTGTGGACTCGGCAAAGAACACTTAGATTCCAACCGTCAGGCATGCTTTCGTCCGCCCATATTTTGCTAACAAGCTGCTGCATGCGCCTTACCAACTCCTCGCCGCCGAACTTGAATAGCTCCGCAGGCAATCCATCAGCGCCCATGGCCTTGTTGTTTTTCAATCTGGTTATTGCAATTCTAACTTCATCATAATCGGGCGGGGGGACATATATTCCATCATCATCGATTGCGGGATCGGGTTCTTCATCTCTGCGCGGTGAATTGCTGCCTCCATTTAGGAGAGCAGAGAAGTATTCCGTCCATAGTCTAAGCACTCTCTGGACATCAGTTACAAGGTCGCCGTTTTCATTCCTACAGGAGTTTGCCCCGGTCTTAAAAACCTTCCGTTTGTTGCCGTGTTTTTTGGTAGAATTTTCGGGCGTTATTCCTGGTGGCTAGCAGCTCAAGCTGTTCGCACTCACGCCTTTCTGCTTCTGCTTTTTTCTTCCTGAAAAGGCGTCTCGCTTCCCTTTCAACTCACGGTAGCGTTCACACACTCCTCATGTCGCGCTCGTTTTTAACGTAGCCCTGTAGGCAGCGTCTTTTCTTTCGGTTGCAACGCGGCATTCTTCATCGTACCAGTTGTTTTTTCGTGGCCGCCGGTAATCAATTTTTTCCTCGGCGGCAGTACGAAGTGCTTTGGAGATATGCTCCCACTGCTCCTGTATTCCTTCAGGATGAGTTGTGCTCTCAGAGAGCAGGTGTGAGAGTCGAGTTGCGAAATCATTGGCAGTCTGTTGTGATTGAAGCTTTTCGACGTCTAGCTTTCCTTGTGTTTTTGTTCCTTGGTTTTAGCCGCGTTGAGGCGGGTGCGTATTTTGGCCGCAACGAGATAATGGTCCGAGTCGATGTTAGGTCCTCGGATCGTGCACACATCTAAAACACTGGAGGCATGCCGTCCGTCTATCACAACGTGATCGATCTGATTGCGAGTATTTCGATCAGGAGACAGCCATGTAGCTTGATGAACCTCGTGCTGGATATGACCATGTTTCCAGCACCGGCAAAGTCAATCAGCCTCAGTCCGTTAGAAAAAGTTTCATTGTGTAGGCTGAACTTTCCGACTGTAGGGCCAAAAACACCTTTTTTGCCCACCCTGGCGTTAAAGTCGCCAAGCACGAATTTTATATCATGACGGGGGCAGCGTTCGTATGTGCGTTCTAATTGTCCATAAAAAGTGCGGGGGCAGCGCTCGTATGTGCGTTCTAATTGTCCATAAAAAGTGTCTTTCACCTCATCGACTTTCTCCTCTGTCGGCGCATGGGCGCAGATGAATGATATATTAAAAAATGTTGCTTTTATTCGGATAGCGGCGAGACGCTCGTCCACAGGCGTGAACGCCAGCACTTGGCGACAAAGCCTCTCTCCCACCACGAATCCGACGCCGAAACTGCGCTTATTCGTATGGCCACTCCAATATATGTCACAATTTATGATCTATTTTCTTCCTTGCTTCGTCCAACGCATTTCTTGAATGGCGGTGATGTCAGATTTTGGAGACTTTAGAGCATTGGTACAAATCCTTTTCTTTAAATCAGAGGAGCAAAGTGTGACTTCGCATGTTGTTGGATTGGGGATGCCAAAAACGTATTTTGAGAGCCTTGGTCAACGAGAGCTTTATATATTACCTCGCGTAATGTATAGGGACTATTGCCGTGGGGAGTAGGGTTGTTTCGCAGCTACCAAGAAATATGATTTTTCGGCTTGGGTTAATCGGGGATGATAACCATAGACCGCCGTAAACATATCTTTAAATGCTGGCCAGCCTTCATATCTACCGCGGGATAGCGGTTGAGGTGTATTAGTAGGGGGTCTCAACAGTTGCATGGTGTCGATAATTTGCGACATGCAACTTTCATAACTTTCAAAACCTTTTTATATTTCTGCTCTATCGAAGCTGTAGACACCTTGTGGAATGGGGAAAGGGATGTTTTTTTCTAGGAATATACTAGAGATGTTAGGTTAGTCCCTTGTGATGTTTGTTGACCATTTAGAGTAAAAATCCTCCATTCTATTACTTTTGAAAATCAAAGTGTGAAGGCTTGTGTCGGGTCCACCAGCGGGGAGAGATTCATCTTTATTTTCCAATCCCATTTTTTGGTTTTAAGTAAGGGGATACAATTTTTGATTAGTATTTGTGAAGAAAATTAAACTTACCCCTGCAGAAAATTATACTCACCTCACTCACTCACTTAGAAAAGGTACTTACCTGCGAAGGAAACTGTACTCACCTGTGAAAATTTCACAAACCATAATTTATTAAAAAACAACAAGAAATATTATGACCTTAAAGATGCCTGTGAAAAGAGTTGCAAAAGCAAATAGATATATAGAAATAGAAAGATGGACGTGTTTATATCCACAGTAGAACGTGGAAAATTTTTAAAAACTGCTGTACAAAATCAAATCTACACAATCATATTTTATGGCCACGAGTAGTAGACCTGCTTAGGTGGTACACCTAAAAAAAAAATAACAACACCGAGGCGAGCCTGCATGTAAAATAATTAAAATAGTAATATAGGTTATTGAGTCATAAAATGAAATTTATTGCAAAAATCTTTAAATGTTATTTTTATAGAGTGCTCTATTCCAAGGAAGACATTGAAGCTCTGCTGATTTAATTGATTTAGTATTTGGCAGTAAATTGTCCCTATTCTTTTTTCCATCACTGTAAGTAGTTGCACAGTTGGTATATTCATTTGAGAATGAATACGTGATATGTGTATAATGACAAGGAACAAATAGAGAAATGTACAAAGTGTATACTTAATTAGTTCTATTGTATTCTCCTGCTAAATAAATATAGTTAAAAACAAGTAAACGTGTCTAAGTTCGGGTGTAAACGAACATATATACTCGGCGTGAGCTTCAATTGTACATTTCATTTCAGATAAATTACTTTTCTACATAATACGTGGCACCGCCCGTTAAAAAAAAATATTCCTCTTACAATAAAACTTGATAAGTGAAATATCATTGATTTAAAACTAGAGCTTACGATTTCTTTTCGAACAGAAGCGAGATAATCGAGAACTCGACTTCCGCGAGATTCTCGTGTCTCGAAATCCTCGTAAATTTCGCCAGCTTCTCGACATTCTTAATTAATCGCTGTATGGACAATATTTATACGCTTGTTTTTTTTTTTTACTTGTGACTTTTTTGTTGATTATATTGCTTCAATGACATTTAACTCAAAACATATTTATTATACATATAATTTTCTTCACAATATTTTATTTTTCAACGAGACATCAAGAACACGGCTTCTCGCGAGATTCTCAGATCTCGAATTACTCGTAAGGCTCGCGAGATTCTCGAATCTCGAATTTCTCGTAAAGCTCGCGAGATTGTCGAATCTCGAATTACTCGTAATACTCGCGATCTTCTCGACTTTCAATTCAGTCGCTGCATTGGCAATATTCTATACATTTCGGGGTTTTTTACTTGTGGTTTTGCGGACATATGGGCTTGTGCTTCAGAAGAAATCGTAAGGTCTATATAAAACAGCCAATGAATCGATTAAGTTGAATGTCGAGAAGCTCCCGAGCCTTATGAGTAATTCGAGATCCGAGAATCTAACGAGGCTTACGGATAATTCGAGATTCGAGAATCTCACGAGAAGGCGAGACTTGCGAGAAATCTCTTCTCCAGCATGTTCGAGAAATCGCAAGCTCTATTCAAAACAATTTTTTGCTTAGTTATACCTTACTATTCTAGTCTACGACCTTTTAAACTTGTTTTATATCTAAGTTGCCGTGGTCTTTAACCGATCCCGTCCATTTTTACTAGAAATATTTCCTACTATAGGGAAAATTTCTGTACCCAATTTTATTACGATCCGTTAATTTTTCTTCGAGTTATGGCTCCCGAAGCACAGAAAATTGCTTAGTCATAAAATGCGCGCTACCACGCCCATTTTTTTTAAATTTGAAGTTTTTCCTACTTATTGTTATAAATCCACTTGGAAATGAAATACCATTTATATAAAGCTCTTTATTTGCAAAGATATAGCTTATTTTATTCGTCCACGACCCTTTTAAAAATCTTTTATATAAAAGTGGGCGTGGTCCTTAACCGATTTCGTTAATTTTTCTTCAAAGCATTCCTTATAGTAAAGTCAACATCTCTGCCGAATTTTGTTAGGATAGGTTTAACGATTTTTGATTTATGATTAATAATATTTGTAGAATTGATTTTATTACAAGTGGGGGTGCGACGCCAATTTTAAAATTTTTTTATCTAGAGTCTCAATATCAGTCCACATGTCAAATTTCAACATTCTAGGTAAATCATTTACTAAATAATCAGGTTTTTGTGTGTTTCCAAAATGTTATATATATAAAAATTGGACGTGGTAAGATAAGCTCGTGTACCAAATTTGGTGAAGGTATATCAATATTTACTCAAATTATCGTGTTAACGGACGGACGGACGGACGGATATGGCTCAATCAATTTTTTTTTTCAATACTGATGATTTTGATATATGGAAGTCTATATCTATCTCGATGCCTTTATAACTGTACAACCAACCGTTGTCCAATCGAAGTTAATATACTCTGTGTGCAAAGCACGCTGAGTATAAAAAAAAAACAAATAAGTGATATTTTTTTAAACGGGTTTTTTTTATTTTCTGACTCTCGGGGAAGGGTTCCCTCACCATAATCACAGATGTATCCATATCTAGTGTTTCCAGCTTTAAACCAAATGTATGAAATAAATGCTGCGCAATACAAATTTGTTCTATTTATAAATTTTTTTTGTGTGAATAAAAACAAGCAAACAAACAAGATTTTTCCTCTAGATCTGACGAATAAGACTACTTTTTAATCAAGGTTAAATTAATTGAAGTAAATGCTAATTACTTTATTCACTCCGCACATTATGGCTCGAGTAATTTTTGGGCAAATTACCTCATAAAATTTCAGGTATAATAAAAATTGAACAAACAGCTTTGCTCTATCAAACTAACTATAGAAAATTTCATTGTAGTTGTTTATTTTTATACACGTAAGCGTTCGCATAATTGAATACATTTATTAATTTGAGAACAATTATGTGAAATGTGTACAATGGCTGCATTTTTAAGGAACAAATAGAGAAAAGTGCAAAGGGTATCTATTTGTTTTCAAACTGCCAATTAGTTTTATTGTATTCTTCTGTCACAAAACCATAGTTGGGGGCAGTGCGCTAAATTTTGAGCAACGACACTGCTTGAAACTAAGTGGGTTGATATAATCAAGATCTCGTATTAAGTGTTAATGGGACATTAATTTGCTACCGATTTAAGCGTTTGTTCATCTTTAACATATTCGTTAAATTTAATGAGCTTAAGACGGCATCTACAGGAATATAGAAATTGAGTTTACATCGCTACAAAGAAAAAAAAAAGATCTAGCCCTATTTTTGCGTTTAGTTCCAAAAATTCCGGTTTAGACCCTAGCTCTTTTTTTTGCGCTATTTTTGGCTCCAAATCTATTTCGGCAATACGTATTGTGAAATTTGTAATGTGTTTTATGTATGCCAAAGTTTTATTTTATTTGTTTCGTTATGTATGATGTGGCAACTCGGTACTCAACGGATATCAAAAACTTTAATCGATAAACTGTGTCATGAGGTTGTATATTTGATTTCCAGCTTGTGCAACAGCATAGTGTCACCTTCTAAGAGTTTCGACCCTGTAACTTCAGATTATAATAAATTTTTGTGGCCCGTAACTTGTTTGAAGAATATATACGAATTAAAAAATAAGGTAAATGTATAGACGAATTCATTGATGGAATAATACGTAATATATGTAAATTAACAGAGCAATTAAGGCAACGCCGCACAATATAGAAAGGCTTAGCAAAAAATATTTTTTTTCGGTTGAAAACACATTGAGAATTGAAAAACTTCAAAGGTTTTCATATTTCAAAAATGAAAATAAAACAAGTAAGGACGGGACTGTCTTCGGCTGCGCCGAAGACTTCATACCTTTCATGAATGCGGCTTAACAATAATCTTATCCCATTCGTAATCTCCGAATAATCGGATGTATAAGATAAGAAATATATAGTGAACAGATCTACATACCTAAACGATTTTTAAGATAAATATAAAATAAACAAGTAAGGAAGGCTAAGTTCGGGTGTAACCGAACATTACATACTCAGTTGAGAGCTATGGAGACAAAATAAGGAAAATCACCATGTCGGAAAATGAACCTAGGGTAACCCTGGAATGTGGTTGTCTGACATGTGTATCAAATGGAAGGTATTAAAGAGTATTTTAAGAGAGAGTAGGCCATAGTTCTATGGATGGACGCCATTTAGGGATATCGCCATAAAGGTGGACCAGGGCTGACTCTAGAATTTGTTTGTACGGTATGGGTATCAAATGAAAGGTGTTACTGAGCATTTTAAGAGGGAGTGGCCCTTAGGTATATCGGTGGACGCCTTTTCGAGATATCGCCATAAAGGTGGACCAGGGGTGACTCTAGAATATGTTTGTACGATATGGGTATCAAATGAAAGCTGTTAATGAGTATTTTGAAAAGGAGTGATCCTTAGTTCCATAGGTGGACGCCGTTTCGAGATATCGCCATAAAGGTGGACCAAGGGTGACTCTAGAATGTTTGTACGATATGGATATCAAACGAAAGGTATTACTGAGCATTTTAAGAGGGAGTGGGCATTAGGTCTATAGGTGGACGCCTTTTCGAGATATCGCCATTAGGGTGGGCCAGGGGTGACTCTAGAATGTTTGTACGATATGGGTATCAAACGAAAGGTGTTACTGAGCATTTTAAGAGGGAGTGGGCATTAGGTCTATAGGTGGACGCCTTTTCGAGATATCGCCATTAGGGTGGGCAGGGGTAACTCTAGAATGTGTTTGTACGATATGGGTATCAAACGAAAGGTGGTAATGAGTATTTTAAAAGGGAATGGACTTTAGTTCTATAGGTGAACGCCTTTTCGAGAAATCGCCATAAAGGTGGACCAGGGGTGACTCTAGAATATGTTTGTACGATATGGGTATCAAATGAAAGCTGTTAGTGAGTATTTTGTAAACGAGTGATCCTTAGTTCCATAGGCGGACGCCGTTTCGAGATATCGCCATAAAGGTGGACCAGGGGTGTCTCTAGAATGTGTTTGTACGATATGGGAATCAAATGAAAAGTGTTACTGAGCATTTTAAGAGGGAGTGGGCATGAGGTCTATAGGTGGACGCCTTTTCGAGATATCGTCATTAGGGTGGGCCAGGGGTGACTCTAGAATGTGTTTGTACGATAAGGGTATCAAACGAAAGGTGTTACTTAGCATTTTAAGAGGGAGTGGGCATTAGGTCTATAGGTGGACGCCTTTTCGAGATATCGCCATTAGGGTGGGCCAGGGGTGACTCTAGAATGTTTGTACGATATGTGTATCAAACGAAAGGTGTTACTGAGAATTTTAAGAGGGAGTGGGCATTAGGTCTATAGGTGGACGCCTTTTCGAGATATCGCCATTAGGGTGGGCCAGGGGTGACTCTAGAATGTGTTTGTACGATATGGGTATCAAATGAAAGGTGGTAATGAGTATTTTAAAAGGGTGTAATCCTTAGTTCTATAGGTGGACGCGTTTTCGAGATATCGCCATAAAGGTGGACCAAGGGTGACTCTAGAATGTTTGTACGATATGGGTATCAAACGAAAGGTGTTACTGAGCATTTTAAGAGGGAGTGGGCATTAGGTCTATAAGTGGACGCCTTTTCGAGATATCGCCATTAGGGTGGGCCAGGGTGACTCTAGAATGTGTTTAGGAAGAAATTGCACAAAGTTTCTTATCTGAACAATCGGTTGTATGAGATATATACTATGTATACCACCGATCTCAATGATTTTTTCAGACATCAATATATGCTATACACGTAAGTATTTGATGAAATTTGAAGCTTCTAGCTGTTAAAATAGGGCCGAAATCGCAAAAAAAAATATATATATACTATATATATACTATATATACCATCATATATATATAAATATATATATCACCGATCTCTATGATTTTTTGACAATATATACTATATACGTAAGCAATCGGTGAAATTTGAAGCATATAGCTGTTAAAATGGGGTAGAAATTGCGAAAAGTTTCTTATCTGAACAATCGGTTGTATGAGATATATACTATATATACAACCGATCTCTATGATTTTTTCAGACAACAATATATGCTATATACGTAAGTATTCGGTAAAATTTATAGCTTCTAGCTGCTAAAATGGGGCTAAAATTTGCGAAAAAATATATATATATACTATATATACTATATATACCACCATATATATACTATATATACCACTGATCTTTATGATTTCTTCAGACAACAATATATGCTATATACGTAAGCATTCGTTGAAATTTGAAGCCTCTAGCTCTTAAAATAGGGCAGTAATTACGAAAAGTTCCTTATCTGAACAATCGGTTGTGGGGGATATATACTATATATACGACCGATCTCATCAATTTTTTCAGGCAACAATATGTACAATATACGAAAGTATATGGTGAAGTTTGAAGCTTCAATCTGTTAAATTGGGTAAGATATTACAAAAATCCTCTTTTTATGAAAAATCGGTTGTATGGAGGATATATGCTATAGTGGTCCGATCCGGAAGCTTCTAGCCGTAAAAAAGGGGCAAAAAAATACAATTTATATGGGGTATATAATATATGTACCACCGATCTCTATGATTTTTTCAGGCAAAAATATATGCTATATACGTAAGCATTTGGTGAAGTTTGAAGCTTCTAGCTGTTAAAATGGGGCAGAAATTGCGCAAAGTTTCTTATCTGAACAATCGGTTGTATGAGATATATACTATATATACCACCGATCTCAATGATTTTTTCAGACAACAATATATGCTATATATGTACGTAAGTATTCGGTGAAATTTGAAGCCTCTAGCTCTTAAAATAGGGCAGTAATTACGAAAAGTTCCTTATCTGAACAATCGGTTGTGGGGGATATATACTATATATACGACCGATCTCATCAATTTTTTCAAGCTTCAATCTGTTAAATTGGGTAAGATATTACAAAAATCCTCTTTTTCTGAAAAATCGGTTGTATGGAGGATATATGCTATAGTGGTCCGATCCGGTCGGTTCCGACAAATGTCTAATCGGACACCCAAATACACCCGCTCACCAAATTTTATCAAGATATCTCAAAAATTGAGGGACTAGTTTGCATACAAACAGACAGACGGACAGACGGACATGGCTAAATCAACTCAGCTCTTCAACCTGATTATTTCGGTATACTTAATGGTGGGTCTATCTATTTTCCTTTAAGGACTTACAATTTTGGGTTTCGTGACGAAATTAATATACCATTTAATTTTCATGAAAGGTATAAAAATAGGTAGGTACTTTGTGTGAATATGCAAAGTTTCAGGTTTTTTGTGGTCTGCGTGTAAAAACTATGACTACGAATCACGTATTTCAAAAATATATGACGTAAACGTAACTATTTGATGAAATTTGATGAATTTTGAAGCTTCTACCCGTAAAAAAGGGGCAAAAAAATACAGTTTATATGAGGTATATAATATATGTACCACCGATGTCTATGATTTTTTCAGACAACAATATATGCTATATACTTAAGCATTTGGTGAAGTTTGAAGCTTCTAGCTGTTAAAATGGGGTAGAAATTGCGAAAAGTTTCTTATCTGAACAATCGGTTGTATGAGATATATACTATATATACAACCGATCTCAATGATTTTTTCAGACAACAATATATGCTATATACGTAAGCAATCGGTGAAATTTGAAACTTGTAGCTGTTAAAATGGGGTAGAAATTGCGAAAAGTTTCTTATCTGAACAATCGGTTGTATGAGATATATACTATATATACAACCGATCTCTATGATTTTTTCAGACAACAATATATGCTATATACGTAAGTATTCGGTAAAATTTATAGCTTCTAGCTGTTAAAATGGGGCTAAAATTTGCGAAAAAATATATATATATACTATATATACTATATATACCACCATATATATACTATATATACCACTGATCTTTATGATTTCTTCAGACAACAATATATGCTATATACGTAAGCATTCGTTGAAATTTGAAGCCTCTAGCTCTTAAAATAGGGCAGTAATTACGAAAAGTTCCTTATCTGAACAATCGGTTGTGGGGGATATATACTATATATACGACCGATCTCATCAATTTTTTCAGGCAACAATATGTACAATATACGAAAGTATATGGTGAAGTTTGAAGCTTCAATCTGTTAAATTGGGTAAGATATTACAAAAATCCTCTTTTTATGAAAAATCGGTTGTATGGAGGATATATGCTATAGTGGTCCGATCCGGAAGCTTCTAGCCGTAAAAAAGGGGCAAAAAAATACAATTTATATGGGGTATATAATATATGTACCACCGATCTCTATGATTTTTTCAGGCAAAAATATATGCTATATACGTAAGCATTTGGTGAAGTTTGAAGCTTCTAGCTGTTAAAATGGGGCAGAAATTGCGCAAAGTTTCTTATCTGAACAATCGGTTGTATGAGATATATACTATATATACCACCGATCTCAATGATTTTTTCAGACAACAATATATGCTATATATGTACGTAAGTATTCGTTGAAATTTGAAGCCTCTAGCTCTTAAAATAGGGCAGTAATTACGAAAAGTTCCTTATCTGAACAATCGGTTGTGGGGGATATATACTATATATACGACCGATCTCATCAATTTTTTCAAGCTTCAATCTATTAAATTGGGTAAGATATTACAAAAATCCTCTTTTTCTGAAAAATCGGTTGTATGGAGGATATATGCTATAGTGGTCCGATCCGGTCGGTTCCGACAAATGTCTAATCGGACACCCAAATACACCCCCTCATCAAATTTTATCAAGATATCTCAAAAATTGAGGGACTAGATTGCATACAAACAGACAGACGGACAGACGGACATGGCTAAATCAACTCAGCTCTTCAACCTGATTATTTCGGTATACTTAATGGTGGGTCTATCTATTTTCCTTTAAGGACTTACAATTTTCGGTTTTGTGACGAAATTAATATACCATTTCATTTTCATGAAAGGTATAAAAACAAGTATAGCACCGATGAAATAACGAGATTACAAATGCAGTGGACAAATATCTATCTCCAAAATTGGAAAAATGTGACTTCAACATTAAGTTTTTGGTTTGATGTTAAACAGTATAACAGTATAATTCCAAAAGCTTGTCGATTTCTGCTGCCACTAAGTAATGCTGAAGCTGCAAGAACTTTTTCAAACATGAGTTTGATTAAAAGCAAACACAGAAACAAAATGAATTTAGTTATGTTGCATTCGCTTCTGACAATAAGAAGTGGTCTTAAACGGATTAATGAATGCTGTCATTACTTTGAAATAAACAACGATCTCTTAAAATTAATGAACACAAAAAATATTTATGAGTGTAGCAAAAATAATAAGTCATCTTCTGAGGACGAAATCATATATTTTTAAGTCTAAGGCCCTTCAGCCATATCTCGCCCCAACATAAACTTGAATATCGTACACGCGTATTTTAATGGTGATTCGTAAACCCGTAGGATGTTAAAAATTGAATAAAAAATTGGAAAAAATTTAAATTAATTTTCATAGGTCAACATTTTGACAATTTGTATTTTTGGTGACCGTGAGGTCATTGCAGTAGTGTGAAAAATACTTCTTACTTTTCAACGATACCTTACCGCCAAATGGCAAAACAAAAGTTAAAAAAAACGTATTTTTGCTATTAAAAAATATAAAATCAACTATAAAAAACAGTATTTTTTTATGTACCTCTATTGTACCCTATTATTATTTTTTTGTTAGTTTTCTGTACCTTTTTTATAACTTTATTGAAGTTTGATTTGAAATAAATGTGAAAACTGACATTGAAAAATATACATATACTCTTAGCTCTTTTTTCTTGTAGATACTAGCCCCAAAGAAATTTTTTCTCTGACAACACTGGTCTCAATTCAAGAACGGTATGTGACATGGTGGAATCACCAGGTGAGGTAAATAAAAAAAGAGAGAAGATGTACGTTATTTGAAATGGCAGGGATGTAAATTTTGATGGCATAGTTAAGAACATTTAGGACCTCCTTTTCTTGCTATCACAATGTAAAACGCTTTTATTAGAACAATTAGGACTGTGATATAAACTGTAAGATTTAGTAATTTAGGTGTAAAATTTTAATGTTAAAAATATATAATTATGTACAATATGGAATTTTTTTGTTGCAGACGAAGAAGCCTAATTATAGTTAAAGGTTACAATGAACTTATAAAGTGTTATATTTCTTTACAGTCAATTTACTTTTTAGTTAATTTTATTAACCAATAATAAAAACTTATTTTTAAAAAAGTTTTTTTTCTTTAATTTTATTTTTTTGTTAATTTTGTTCCCACGTATATAAGACAAAAACGGTTCATCCCCCAGAGGTCCATTGTAGAGCGATTAGAGCTTCAGTACAACGGGGTTCGCCCTGGTATCCTGAGGCGCAACGTTAGCGATATGAACTTTTTATACACCCTCATATTATTCAGCCCTCGGCACGTGCTCACCATACTAATTATAAATCAGAAATGATCATAAATACTATACATCAACACGGATTTGTACCCTCGAGATCAACTTGCTCAAATCTGGTCTTAATTACAAACAAAATAGTTAACGCCTTTGAGAGCCATGCACAGTTAGATGTAGTTTACACTGACTTTTCTAAGGCATTCGACAAGGTAGACCACTCCATTCTCTTGGAAAAACTCAAAGCATTCGGCATTAACGGAAACCTTCTAGATTTTTTTTCAAGTTTTCTTATGGGACGAAAACTTTTCGTCCAAATGGAATCCGCTAGATCTCAAACTTACATACATGCTTGGTCAGGTATCCCCCAAGGTACACATCTTGGGCCTCTGCTCTTTTTACTATTTATTAATGACCTTCCTGATCAATTTTCAACTGCGGATTGTCTTATGTTTGCGGATGATGTTAAATTATTCCTAAAAATTCAAAATACAATTGACTGTTCTAGTCTTCAGTCTGATCTAAATAATCTTTCTAATTGGTGTATATTAAATCATCTCCATCTAAATGTTAGTAAATGTTGCGTCATCACGTTTGCTAAAAAGTCTAAGACGGTGACTTGCGACTATGTACTAAATGGACAAAAATTGTGCCGTAAAGGTACTATTAAGGATCTAGGGGTTATTTTCGACTCTAGGTTGACCTTTTCCAACCATGTAGACCATGTGGTGTCGAAGTCTTTTTCTATTATTGGTTTTATACGCAGAAACACTGTGGATTTTGTTGACCCACTTACTCTCAAAGCGCTGTACATATCTTTAGTGCGTAGTCAATTGGACTATTGCTGTATAATTTGGAACCCTTACTATCAAAATCTTACTTCTATAATTGAAACGGTGCAAAGGGTGTTCACTAGAATGGCTTTGCGTCCTCTGTCATGGCCTGATGGGCTTCCAAACTATATTGGCAGACGCAAGTTGCTAGGTCTACAAAGTTTGGAAGAGAGAAGGTCTTATTTTTCTATTATTTTTGTGTATAATGTGACGAATTCTAGAATCAACTGTGAACTCATTTCTAATTTAATACATGTTCACTCATCAAGAATTAATTTAAGACCAACTCGTTTATTCGATGTAATTTTTCATGCAACCAATTATGGTTTCAATGAGCCACTCACAAGATGCGTTTGAATATGCAATTCATATGCTAAAAATTTGAATTTCAGTTTAGAGATAAGTAGCTTTAAGACTAGTCTCTTTACACGTTTTAATTAATGAGTCTGTTAGAACTATTCGGTAGACAATAATAAATAAATAAATAAATATCAGAAAAAATCCACATTCATAACCAATAAATTTTCTCTGTGGCAGATATCGGCATCAGGTAACTTTTTTGATACTGTAATATATCCGCAGCAATTTGAGTATGAGTACGTATAAAGCAACCAAGCGCAGCTAGCGTGATCTATTTGTTTACATACAAAAATTGATGTGTAAGTATATGCTATGATGCATATACAAGCGACAACGGTCTCTCACGAACTATTCTCGTGTTTGGTATGCTTTCGTATGAAATTTTAATTGAAATACGAGGCAAAAGTTTGCTTCGATGGGTGAATTTCAAAGCGCAACTGCTAGCTCAGCTAATCAGTTATCAGCTGAGTGAAAGAAATTGTGCTCTGAAACAATACGTTTAGCCAACTGTCAACAACTAATCGATAAAAACGATGAGTGAATGGAGCGGAAAATTTGTATGCTCACTGATTTGTCGTAAAGTTGCAACTCTGCGTTCCCAAAAGTTATCACTAATCAACTTCGCCAGCAGTTGTGCTTTTGGAATGCGCCCCGTGCTTTGTTGAACTCATTCAAATGAATTTGTATATATGTGCATACCATGTTCACGTGTTCTTGCAACAACAAAACGTTAAATACATACATACATGCATACATATGAATATACAGATTTTCGAGAAAACATATCGTATGTGTTTGCCAAAAGTGGCTTCACTTCGGATATCAGCATCTTCGGTGGCAGATCTTTCGCGTTCAACGCTAACGCGGTGTTAGGATGAAGAAGACTCTCTACCAAATCACTGATTCGAATTGATACGTTTAAATAACCCTGACTGAGTGTGAGTACACGATTTTTTATATCATGATCCGAATATATTGGGGCATATTCATAGTCGAAATAAAATGTGACTTAGTTGAAGCATTTTTGACAGAGAGCACATATAAAATTGTGTCAAACAGTGTTAACGAACTTAAAATCATATTTTATTGTGATTTTGCCTATGTCGCGTTGAGTTTACAGCTACTGATTGCAGATCTCTGCTCTGTGGGTTACATCCGTTTTAAATTAAAATTCCAACTTTCGCAAGCGTGGGATTCACCACGTCTAAGTCTCAGAATCCACGGTTAGGTACCGCCGGGTTTGTATGGGACTTAGGCTGTTGTACATACACAGGACCAGTGCGAGCTTATATTATTTTTGACATCGAATAAGAATAAAAAAACCAAAACTGTGATGAGCAGTAAAATTCAGTAATGCGCCTAAAGTAAACTGACCTCAACTTCAACTGCAGTTGAAGCTTTCGTCGAAAAACCGGACATAAAAGGGAGAGGTGTTATCCATTATTTAGTTGAACTGTAGTACCTTTGCGCACATAAATGGGTTTCTGGTTTGATGAAAAGTTTTAGTGACACTTGGAAGTGATCGTAATACTTTTAAATGTGTTTCTATCCCGAAAAATTCCTTATTCTTTCCAACTGCTCTGTTGATTTGTCGTTGAGAGCCGAAAGTAAAACATATGCCCTTCTAATATATCATACAAACTTGATCAGAATATCCCCCAAAAGCTCTTGAGAGTTGCATTCATGAGGTATTACTAATGTTACCAAGTTATTAGCAGTGTTTTTATACACGTATATACGTCTACGTTTGCGGGAAAAAAATCGCTTATCCTCACTTATGCCTGGTTTTTCAGTGCGAGTTTAAACTCTAATTGACTAGCTTATTATTCTAGTCTACGACACTTTTAAACTTGTTTTATATCTAAGTTGGCGTGGTCTTTAACCGATCCCGTTCATTTTTACTAGAAATATTTTCTGCTATAAGGAAAATATGTGTACACAATTTCATTACATGTTAATTTTTCTTCGAGTTATGGCTCCCGAAACATAGAAAATTGCTTAGTCATAAAAGGGGCGGTTCCACGCCCATTTTTTTAAATTTGAAGTTTTTCCTATTTATTGTTATAAATCCACTTGGGAAATGAAATACCATTGATATAAAGCTCTTTTTTTGCAAAGATATAGCTTATTTTATTCGTCCACGACCCTTTTAAAAATCTTTTATATAAAAATGGGCGTGGTCGTTAACCGATTTCGTTAATTTTTCTTCAAAGCATTCCTTATAGTAAAGGTAACATCTCCGCCGAATTTTGTTAGGATAGGCTTAACGATTTTTGGTTTATGATTAATAATATTTGTAAAATTGATTTTATCACAAGTGGGCGGTGCCATGCCCATGTTAAAATTGTTTTCAAATTTTTATCAAGAGTCTCAATATCAGTCCACACGTCAAATTTCAACATTATAGGTGTATTATTTACTAAATAATCAGGTTTTTTGTGTTTTCCAAAATTTTATATACATAAAAAGTGGGCGTGATTATCATCCGATTTCGCTCATTTTCAATACAAATCTATTCTGGGTCCAGATAAGCTCGTGTACCAAACTTGGTGAAGATATCTCAATATTTACTCAAATTATCGTGTTAACGGACAGACGGACGGACGGACATGGCTCAATCAAATTTTTTTTCGATCCTGATGATTTTGATATATGGAAGTCTATATCTATCTCGATTCCTGTATACCTGTACAACCAACCGTTACCCAAACGGTGGTGCCACGTGTTATGTAGAAAAGTAATTTATCTGAAATGAAATGTACAATTGAAGCTCACGCTCAGTATATAATGTTCGGTTAGACCCGAACTTAGACACCTTTACTTGTTTATATTAGCATTGAGTCGACGAGGTTTGACACAGTTGGAGATCAACAAAATAATTGAATTTGATTGGGACGATTCAGAAAATGGTGAAAGTGATGAGGAAGAAACAAGTACCGGGGTGCATTTGGACGATATTATTATTGAAGAAACCCTTCAAAGTTTTGCATGACCATAACCATGACTTCGGGTTTTGGGCCCTTTCGCTCTGCTGCAAACCTCGCAATTAGCAATCCGCTCAATGACCGACTGACGGCAACCAACCCACTAGAATCTCTGCTTAATTTTCCCGAGCGGATTCGTGATTCCCAGATGACCTCCACTTGGACCATTATGTAGCTCGTTGAGAATGTCAGGAATCCTTTTCCTGAGAACGTTTCGTTCGAGCCCTTGCATAACATGTAACATATCTGTATCTTCTAGCTGACACTTCCTTAGTTGTTCCTTGTCCCATTCATCCGTACACGTTATAGTCATTAGCCGGACTTCTAAAATGTGCTCTTTAGCCTCGGCTTTTGAACAGTGTTTGCATTCCAAGTACATGGTTTTCGTGACATTGCATCAGCATTTCCATGTGTACTACCTTTTCGGTGCTCAATGGAAAAGTCATAGATTTGTAGTAGCTCGGTCCAAGGTGCCAATTGACCTTGTGGATTACGGAACTGTTGGAGCCATTTCAACGCCGCGTGATCTGTCCTTACGCGGAATCGCTGCCCGTAGAGGTACTTGTGAAGATGTTTAATGCACTATACCAATGCCAACAGCTCTCTCCATCTAACGCAATAGTTTCTCTTTAGTTTTCCAATTGATCGGCTGTAATATGCAACTACCTTCGCCTGTCCATCGATCAGTTTTGATAAAACGCCTCCTATCGCACATCCACTCGCATCTGTATATAGAATAAACGTTGCTCCTGGAATCGAATATGCCAACACTGGGGCAGTGCACAAACGATTTTTCAATGTGTGGAAAGCCACTTCCTGCTCCTCCCTCCATTCAAAAGCTTTATTTTTTCTTGTAAGCTCGTGGTGGCTATGGGCTACGCTGGCAAACCGGTCACTGGGTCGAATGGGGAGAAAAGGGAAGGTCACACTATGCCACATTGGATTTCCGCGCTCAAAGTGCTCTAAGTGTAAAATTTGTTTATGCTCTAATCCACAAAGAATTGTCTCAATTCATACCATACTTAATATTTCAAAATTTGAAGGCAAATAAAAACACTCAAAATAAAATAGGTATGTACATATGTATGTACTTTCTTTTTTATGTGTACCACTATGGCGCGATGTTGCCTATAGGCAACATTTCATAACGGACAAACCAAGAATCGTAGATCTTTGAAACCGATACAACCTTATTTTACAGCCTACCAAACAATAATATGTCATACAAAAAATTTTAACCCTGCCAAATTAATTCGGGCAGGAAAGGGTTAAAATACTCGTGTACGATATTCAAGTTTATGTTGGGCGAGATATGTTTGAAGGGCCTTAGACTTAAAAATCTATGATTTCGTCCTCAGAAGAGGAATTATTATTTTTGCTACACTCATAAATATTTTTCGTGTTCATTAATTTTAAGAGATAGTTGTTTATTTCAAAGTAATGACAGCATTCATTAATCCGTTTAAGACCACTTATTATTGTCAGAAGCGAATGCAACATAACTAAATTCATTTTGTTTCTGTGTTTGCTTTTAATCAAACTCATGTTTGAAAAAGTTCTTGCAACTTCAGCATTACTTAGTGGCAGCAGAAATCGACAAGCTTTTGGAATTATACTGTTATACTGTTTAACATCAAACCAAAAACTTAATGTTGAAGTCACATTTTTCCAATTTTGGAGGTAGATATTTTTCCACTGCATTTGTAATCTCGTTATTTCATCAGTGCTATACTTGTTTTATCAATTTCATTTTTGAAATATGGAAATCCTTGAGGTTTTACAATTCTCAATGTGTTTTCAACCGAAAAGAAATATTTTTTGCTAGGCGTTTCTATATTGTGCGGCGTTGCCTTAATTGCTCTATTAATTTACATATATTACGTATTATTCCATCAATGAATTCGTCTATACATTTACCTTATTTTTTTATTCGTATATATTCTTCAAAAAAGGTACGGTAGACAAAAATTTATTATAAACTGAAGTTAAAGGGTCGAAACTCTTAGAAGGTGACACTATGCTGTTGCACAAGCTGGAAATCAAATATACAACCTCATGACACAGTTTATCGATTAAAGTTTTTGATATCCGTTGAGTACTGAGTTGCCACATCATACATAACGAAACAAATAAAATAGAACTACGACAATTACAAATTTCACAATACATAAAAAAAAAAATAAATGTAAGGCGCGATAACCTCCGAAGAGATCTAAGGCCGAGCTTCTCTTCCAATTTGCGTCGTGCTCCTCTTGATTTTTCCCTACAAATTGGCCGGACGGGACCTACATGTTTTATGCCGACTCCGAACGGCATCTGCAAGGCAGATGAGTTTTCACTGAGAGCTTTTCATGGCAGAAATACAATCGGAGCGCTTGCCAGACACTGCCGAGGGGCGACCCCGCTTAGAAAAATTTTCTTCTAATTGAAAAATCTTATTTCTAAAATGTTTTGATGTTGCTTTGCCCGGGAGTTGAACCCAGGGCATACGGTGTGATAGGCGGAGCACGTTACCATCACACCACGGAGGCCGCCAATTTCACAATACGTATTGCCGAAATAGATTTGGAACCAAAGAGCGTAAAAAAAAAGAGCTAGGGTCTAAACCGGAATTTTTGTAGCTAAACGCAAAAATAGGGCTAGATCTTTGTAGCGATGTAAACTCAATTTCTACATTACTATAGATGCCGTCCTAGCCTCATTAAATTTAGCGAATATGTTAAAGATGAACAAACGCTTAAATTGGTAGCAAATTAATATCCCATTAACACTTAGTACGAGATCTTGATTATGTCAACCCGCTTAGTTTCATGCAGTGTTGTTGCTCAAAATTTAGTGCATTGCCCCCAACTATGGTTTTGTGACAGAAGAATACAATAAAACTAGTTGGCAGTTTGAAAACAAATAGATACCCTTTGCACTTTTCTCTATTTGTTCCTTAAAAATGCAGCCATTGTACACATTTCACATAATTGTTCTCAAATTAATAAATGTATTCAATTATGCAAACGCTTACGTGTATAAAAATAAACAACTACCATGAAATTTTCTCTAGTTAGTTTGATAGAGCAAATAGAACAAATTTGTATTGCGCAGCATTTATTTTATCCATGTGGTTTTAATTTGGAAACACTAGATATGGATACAGCTGTGGTTAAAGTGAGTGAACCCTTCTCCGAGAGTCAGAAAATTAAAAATATCACTTATTTGGTTTTTTTTATACTCAGCGTGCTTTGGATAACGGTTGGTTGTACAGTTATAAAGGAATCGAGATATATATAGACTTCCATATATCAAAATCATCAGTATCGAAAAAAAAATTTGATTGCGCCAAGTCCGTCCGTCCATCCGTCCATTAACACGATAATTTGAGTAAATATTGATATATCTTCACCAAATTTGGTACACGAGCTTATCAGGACCCAGAAGAGATTGGTAATGAAAATGAGCGAAATCGGATGATAACCACGCCCACTTTTTACATATATAACATTTTGGAAAACACAAAAACCCTGATTATTTAGTAAATAATACACCTAGAATGTTGAAATTTGACTCGTGGACTGATATTGAGACTCTTGATAAAAATTTGAAAAAATTTTTAACATGGGCGTGGCACCGCCCACTTGTGATAAAATCAATTTTACAAATATTATTAATCATAAACCAAAAATCTTTAAACCTATCGTAACAAACTCGGCAGAGATGTTGGCTTTACTATAAGGAATGCTTTGAAGAAAAATTAACGAAATCGGTTAAGGACCACGCCCACTTTTATATAAAAGATTTTTAAAAGGGTCGTGGACGAATAAAATAAGCTATATCTTTGCAAAAAAAGAGCTTTATATCAATGTTATTTCATTTCCCAAGTGGATTTACAACAATAAATAGGAAAAACTTCAAATTTAAAAAAATGGGCGTGGCAATGCCCCTTTTATGACTAAGCAATTTTCTATGTTACGGCAGCCATAACTCGAAGAAAAATTAACGGATCGTAATCTAATTTGGTGCACACATTTTTCCTATAGCAGGAAATATTTCTGGAAAAAATGGACGGGATCGGTCAAAGACCACGGCAACTTAGATATAAAACAAGTTCTAAAGGGTCGTAGATCGAATAATAAGCTATAACTTAGCAAAAAATAGTTTTGAATCAATGATATTTCACTTATCAAGTTTTATTGTAAGAGGAACATTTTTTTTTAACGGGCGGTACCACGTATTATGTAGAAAAGTAATTTATCTGAAATGAAATATGCAATTGAAGCTCACGCTGAGTATATAATGTTCGTTTACACCCGAACTTAGACACGTTTACTTGTTTTTAACTATATTTATTTAGCAGGAGAATACAATAGTACTAATTAGCAGTTTGAAAATAGATGGAACTAATTAAGTATACACTTTATACATTTCTCTATTTCTTCTTTGTCATTATACACATATCACGTAATCATTCTCAAATGAATATACTAACTGTGCAAATACTTACAGTGATGGAAAAAAGAATAGGGACAATTTACTGTCAAATACTAAATTAATTATATCAGCAGAGCTTCAATGTCTTCCTTGGAATAGAGCACTCTATAAAAATATAACATTTAAAGGTTTTTGCAATGAATTACATTTTATGACTCAATAACCTATATTACTATTTTAATTACTTTACATGCAGGATCGCCTCGGTGTTGTTATTTTTTTTTTTAGGTGTACCACCTAAGCAGGTCTACTACTCGTGGCCATAAAATATGATTGTGTAGATTTGATTTTGTACAGCAGTTTTTAAAAATTTTCCACGTTCTACTGTGGATATAAACACGTCCATCTTTCTATTTCTATATATCTATTTGCTTTTGCAACTCTTTTCACAGGCATCTTTAAGGTCATAATATTTCTTGTTGTTTTTTAATAAATTATGGTTTGTGAAATTTTCACAGGTGAGTACAATTTCCTCCTCAGGTAAGTAGCTTTCCTAAGTGAGTGAGTGAGGTGAGTATAATTTTCTGCAGGGGTAGGTTTAATTTTCACAAATACTAATCAAAAATTTTATCCCCTTACTTAAAACCAAAAAATGGGATTGGAAAATAAAGATGAATCTATCCCCGCTGGTGGACCCGACACAAGCCTTCACACTTTCATTTTCGAAAGTAATAGAATGAAGGATTTTTACTCTGAATGGTCAACAAACATCATAAGGGACTAACCTAACATCTAGTATAGTCCTAAAAACATATCCCTTTCTTCACTAATTTTCCCCCAATTAATAAAGTCTCCAAGGGCAGCTCAACCCTTCAAAAATCGACATGGTTATCATCGCGGTATAGCCCCCAAGAAACGCTTATCGCTCAGATTCGGATGGGTATCCAGCGGATCAGTCCGCGAACTAGTATCGGCCTTCACCATTTAAGTATGTATGTATGTATTTATTTGAAAATTTGTTCCTAGCACAACAATTTTGACAAATTATTTAACAGTGCTAGTCATGAATAGCATGAGCTATAAAAATTGAACATTTATAATAATAAATTAGATTAATCAAATTAAATTAAATATAACGGACAATAGTGAAATATTTATGTATGTAAATGTAAATCTTAAAACTAAAGAAAAGTAGTTAATAAATATTAAAAGACAGCAGTTGTGATGACAACCTTTGGCTGGTTATAGATTGAATAGTATTTAACAAATAAAGAAAGAAGACACAGAGAAAGGAAAAGGACTTAGAAATGAACATTTTAACAACAACAATTTGAGATCCAGTTTAAGAGTCGTTAAAAAATGATGTTAGCTATTTTCTGAAGTGCAGAGCATTACTTAAGAGGCGAAGACTAGTAGGTAGCGAGTTCCAAAGACGTATTGCAGTAACAAAGAATTGGCGCTCAGAGGTTAGCGAGCGGTATCTTATGTGCTTAAGAAGAAGCACCGATCTTGATGATTGCAGAAAAATAAGCTTACGATATAGATAGTCAGGTTCCTTCGTGTGTATCAATTTATGGAGGAAGGACAGTGTTTTGACTCTTAAAAGATTTTCGAAAGGAATGTTTAGCAACCTTTCAGCATGTTGAGATACGTGGTCAAATCTTTTCAACCCATAAACATATCTAGCAATGTTGTTGTAAACAACATTTAGTTTGTTCTTGCACAGATAGTCACAGTTTGAGTAAATCACACAACCATGGAGTAGCGTAGGTATTAAGTACGCTTTAGCCAGAAGTAGTCTTATGTGCAAAGGCGTGAAATACTGTGTTAACCATAGTGTACGAAGCATTCCATACACTTTCCCAACCGTTCTAAAAATATGGTCTTTCCATGTCAATGTTTTGTTAAAAATTACACCTAAGTTTTTCGCCGTATCTACGTATTCTATAACGGAATTGTCGAACACTACATTCTCTAAATCATTAGTGGGAAAAGACTTTCTATGAATAACAATAATTTTAACTTATTCGTGTTTATACATAAGCCATTCATAGCAGCCCATGAAAATATTTGATTCAAATCGTGGCTTAAGTTACTTATGCACAAGCTAGTTTGATCACGAGGACAACACGTAAATAACTGCACATCATCAGCGTAGATATGAACATTACAATACTTAAGGGCATCGGGTAAGTCATTGATGTACAGAACAAATAACAGAGGACCCAGGATAGAGCCTTGAGGGACGCCTCTTAAGACATGAAGGAAGTCAGACTTTTCACCATCTATACATACTGCTTGAGTCCTATCGCCAAGATATGATCTTATAAGGGCAACTGCATGACCAGAGAAGTTAAATAGGTTTTCCAGCTTCCTACAGAGCAGAGTGTGGTCTACAGAATCGAAAGTTTTGTAGTGGTCAAGAAGTTTAAGAAGGCAATGTAACTTTCATCCACTCGCTCACGAATTTCTTCTGTCACAGATAATAGTGCCGTTGTAAAGCTCCGCTTTGACCTGAAACCGGACTGACTATCTGACAGGAGCTTGTATTCATGTACATATGATACGATTTGCCCATGTCGAATACGTTCAACGACCTTAGGGAGGAAAGGGAGTATGGCTATTGGTCGATACTCATTATTTTGTTTACGGATTGGAATAACTTTTGCAGCTTTCCAGTATATTGGGAAGACACCGGTCGTCAAAATTGAGTTGACCAAGTAAGTAATGTGGGGAAGGATTTTGGGAAGAATGACTTTTAAAAACTTTGAACATATACCATCAAGCCCCATTGCGTTAGACTTCACAGAAAGTATGGCTTGGACAACATCACAATTATTGACACAAACAAACTCGAAAGGGCTAGTGTCAACATTAACACGCACGGAGTAGTTATCAATACACACATTGTCGGCTGAGTTTGGTAGTCTTACAAAAGTATTATTTATTTCGTTGATGTCGACATCAGGGGGATGAGACAGGTCACTTTTGGGCATACCAATTCCTATTTGTTTGATTTTGTTCCACTTTTCTTTTGTATTCAAAGCAGAACTAAACTTATACTTAAAATAATTTGCCTTGGCCAGCCCTATGGCTTTGTTTGCAATAAGCCGAGCTGTTTTAAAACAGCTATGCGCTTCGACTGTTTTGTACCTTTTCCACCGTGAGTAGGCTTGGTTACGAAGGTGGATAAGGTGTTTTAATGTAGCATTGAACCACGGGCTATTCTTGTATTTAGGTGTTTTTATTTTTAGTGGAACGTGATCATCGAATAACTTATTTATATTATCCTGCAGAAACTTTGTCTGGTCATCAACCGATGTTAACGTACGAATCAAGCTCCATTCAACCGACTCAACGGACTCAGCAAGGGAATAATAATCTATACTTCTGTAATCGCGATACGCGAACGAACTTGGCCTACATGATGTTTGGAAGTTGTAGTTTAGGAATATCAGGTCGTGTTTTGAGAAGCAGGAGGCGGATAGTTGCGTGTAGTGAATCATTTTATGAAGATCATTGACAAAAAATAAATCTAATAGAGAAGAGTTTGTATTTATTTATTTATTTATTTATTTATTTATTCATATTATAGTCTAGGACAATCAGAACCTCCTTACAGACTATTGACTAATATATAGCTTAACTAATAAATATAAAATATTCAAATAATTTCATTCAATAGCAGTTTAAACCTAAATTTATTTAATGCAAAATCAATATCTATAGAATACAGCAAATTAAACTCCCTCATTGCCCTAGCAATTGGAGAGTTGGAAGCATAAGTCGTTCTAAGTCTATCTAACCAGAAAAAATCGTGACATCGAAGGGTTCGCGATGATACATTGAACCGTATACGTTCTAAAAGATAGGGCGAGTCAACCGTCCCATTGATGATATCATATAAAAATGTCAATGAAAGCATTGATCTTCTACTCACTAAAGATTTAAGGTTAATTAAAAGACACCTAGAACTGTATGTTGGAACAGGGTCCTGAAAACGCAAAGACCGGAGGGCAAATCGCAAAAATATTTTTTGAATACGCTCAAGTCGGTCTATATGGCAGGCATGGTACGGCCTCCAAATGAAAACAGCATATTCTAGTTTAGACCGCACTAGGGTTGTAAATAAAAGTTTTAAAGTATAAGAGTCACTAAAATCCATACTGAAACGGCGAATGAACGCGAGTGTGGAATAAGACTTCGCAATGACATAATTAATCTGACTGTGGAATAGAAACTTCGCATCAAAGACTACACCAAGATCTGATATTTCATCAACAACCCTCAGCGTAGAGTCCCCAATATGATAAGAAACAGGAAGAACATTTCGAGTTTTAGCAAAGGTAATACTAAAACATTTACTTATATTTAAAAGCAGACGATTCCGTTTACACCAGTCCATTACGTTATCAAGATCAGCTTGGAGCATAGTGGACTCAGATTGAGTCGTGATTGATGCAAAAATTTTCAAGTCATCAGCAAACAATAAGAATTCAGCATAACTGAAACAATGACGTATGTCATTAATAAAGATAACAAATAATAAGGGACCCAACACACTCCCTTGGGGTACACCAGAATTGGCAGTAAACGACCGCGAAGAAATACCATCTACCACAACAACACAGCTACGATCTGCCAAGTAAGATCTCACCCAAGATAGCATACTAGAATGGAAGCCGAAGCCAGCAAGTTTAGATATTAGTAATGAATGGTTGACTTTGTCAAAAGCCTTCGAAAAATCGGTATAGATAGTATCAACTTGCGCCCTCCTATTAAATGAAGAAATACAGTATTCAGAAAATACTGCTAGATTAGTTACAGTTGATCTGCCAGGCATGAATCCATGCTGATTAGGTGAAATCAAGGTCTTTACTGCGAAGAATATTTTATCCTTAACTACAATTTCAAACAATTTCGAGACAGTGGAAAGTTTAGAAATAGGACGGTAGTTGGCAACATTACCTTTATTACCACTCTTGAATATCGGGGTAATAGACGTTACCTTCCAAGCGTTTATGAAATCTCCATTCCTGAGAGATTTATTAAAAATTAATAAGATTGGATACGCAACTGCTGCAATATTTTTAAACAAAAAAGACAGAACCCATCTACATCCATTTGCACTGACGACTTGATCACCGAGATGCCACAAATGACATCTTCAAGAGTCAGGGACAATTGACCAAAATTAATAGGGGTGTCATTTTCCGTATCTAGTTCCTCGGTGAGAAACGTCCCAGTCTCAAAATTCGCCCCGAAAAAATCAGCAAAGAGGTTGACAGCTTCGCCGAGGGAATACGCAGATTTTCCATTGTAAGAAACTTTAGATGGGATACTTGCACACGACTTTTTAGCCTTAACGTAACGCCAAAAAGATTTAGGGTTTAACTCAATATTCCTTTCAAATTTAGCAACATACTCTTTATGAAGTTTCTTACCCAAAGATTTAAACTTACTTGAGTATAATAAATATTTATCCTTATGAAGACGCATCTTCGATAATTTATATCTTTTAAAAAACTTATTCCTTAAATTTTTAAGTCTTTTCAACTTTCTTGTATACCAAGGTATTTTGTAACATTTCCTTTTCACTCGAGGAATTAAAGTGGAGCAAATTTCATTGACTTTAACTTTGAAAAGATCAAAGCATTCATTTACACTCATCCCAGAAAATATAGTATCCCAATCATGCAAATTGATTCTATCGCTAATGGCATTAAAGTTGCAATTTTTGAAACAGTAATTATCCGGTAGCAAATCTAAGTCGACATTTCTAAATTCGTAAAACTCCAGTTGCAGGACAAGAGGAACATGATGCAAGCCGGGGCATGACAGAGGGTCGAGACATTCTTCCAAAGAAAAACTCATATCTTCACTTAAAAAAATTAGATCTAATGTTTTAAACAGTTTATTTAATATTGAATTAATTTGGGTAAGATTGACGCTTAATAAGTTGTCAACAACATACGTTTCGGAAAAGCTAGTTACATTGTTGGGGTACAAAGTTAAACTCTCACCCACTGGCGCCCAGCTCACATCTCCTTTGTGAAATGCGTTGGTATAGCACAGTTTGTGGGAAAAAGTCCCAGAGATTCCATGCTTTGTTTTAAAGTGGCATCCACCAGTAGGTTACTATTAAAATCTCCAGCGATGATAATATTGTCATAGTCTAATAGTAACGATTGAAGAAATTCAATAAACGCGGAAAAATCTACTAGTCGATTCGGTCTATATGCACAGCCGATAAGAAGCCTACTATTATTATCAGAAAACATATGAACAAACACATATTCCACAGGATCACCTGGACTAGAACAACAACACAATTTACAGGACATACTACTTTTTACATATATCGCAACACCACCATGACCACTTCTATCAACTCTGAAAAGTTGGTAGCCATTTATCTTCACCATATCATTTCTATGAAACGAAGAAAACCATGTTTCTGAAACACATATGACATCTATATCGGAGCCTTCTGACAGAAACCTCAACTCGTCAAGCTTTTTATAAAGGCTTTGCGCATTGATATGAATAACTTTCAGCCCGTTGGCTTTTTTGCTGACTATGCGCAACAAAGTAGATAGACAGTCTTTGGAAATCGGGGACTCATTATCGGAGACCAACATTATAAAAATAATTAAGTGAATGATTTACACTGAATTTGGCTAACAACATAATTAATGATTTTGTGATGTTGTAGGTGGAGAAAAAGACAGAGAAGGAATAGATTAGAAGAGAGCAAAGAGAAATATTTATTAGCAGGGGGCTGTTAGTTAAGCCTTTGGTGGCCCTCCAGGGCGTTGTTCGCAACCGGCGTGACGTCTTCACGAAAGGAAGTATTGTTTTCCGGGTCGAGACTATCGAGAAAACTCAGGCTGGGGACTGCTTCGGGTCGGTCGCCGAATTTTCGCTTTATATGCACCACATCCCGCATTGTGAACACCGATGAAACGTTTTTCCTCTTCTTTAGATGGATCGCAGCCTTGAAGATCTCATAAGTCATAAGTCATAAGTCAGTGAGGCAACATAACCGGATCTCAGCAGCCTACTCAAATGCTTCTGAGAATAAGAAGAAAGCCCAGCAATCTGATCCAGATCGAGAACCAATGTTGTGAGGCCCTCTAAAGCACCAAAACCGCACCGCCACTACAGGAAACTCTGTGAATGACGTATTAATACAGGCCCGATTCTCCAAAACGCCTTCACGTCTATGATTTTCAACTGGCACCTCTACAAGTTCATTTTCGATGGCGACTTCGAAAAAATTTATCGCAAAATTGACGTCAAGGTGGAAAATCAAGGCTTCCAAAGAACTCTCTTAAGGAAAGCCCCTCAAAATCCGATATAAGATTTCAAATAAAAAACTGTAACTTTCGGTGTTAAATACGCTCCATACCTCGCAATCCGCACAAGGAAAAAAATACTCGGCACTAACGTCATACTACGAGAAACTTATGTAGATGATGTTCTCTCTGGCGGACACGATAGTCCACTCTCGATTCTATGACTCAAAATATCGATGCTCTTAAATTAGCAGGCGTTCCTCTAAGAAAAATCAAACAAAATGGCTGGAATCAATACCAGACTCTGATGTCCTAGATACAGAACTTCTCAAATTCCATGACACTACTAAAACCTTAGGAATAAATGGAACGTATTAGCTGACTTGTTTTCGTACTCATACAACCCAATTTCCGACTTTAAGTGAAATACAAAACGGCAAATATTCTCAGCCGTAATGAAACTTTTTGACCTGGCAGAATAGCTATCACGAATAATTATCTTAGCCAAAATCCTTCCCCAACAGCTCTGGTAAGAAGGAACCGACTGGGATGAAGAAGTCAAATCGGAAACCTTTTACAAGTGGAACACCTTCCGCGCAAGTCTCCCAGCTATTGGCAGTGTAAATATCCCTCGATGGGTGCAATTTTCCCCTAACAAATGCATTCAAATCCACGGTTTCTCTGACGCCATGCATTTGCTGCATGTGTTTATATAAGAGTGCAGCACGGTGAGAACTCTGGCTCAACCCACCTCTTTATGGCAGTAACCAATGTCGTACCCCTGCGAACAGTCCACTTAGGTTAGGTTAGGTTGCAAGGGCTGAGCTGAACACTATGGTAACAGCTCACTACTTAGGCCACCAATGGGCCCATTGTAATACCCTATACGGTCTCAAAAGAGGACCCCTACCCTGCCTAAAGCGGGTCAAACCACCTCGTGGAAATTATAAATTTTGCCAGAGCCTTTACTTCATAGCAAGAGACTTCAGGGAGGTCATGTAGAAAAGGTTTACCGAGGATAGCCATCCTACGCCAACTAAGCGCTGGACAGTGACAGAGAAGGTGCTGGACGCTTTCTTCCTCTTCTGTACATCTGCAGCTGCGACAATAGTCGAAGGTCGTTACCCCCATTCTAGCACCGTGCGTGCCTATTAAGCAATGCCCTGTTGGAACCCTTATCAGGGACGATAAAGCTGATTTGTTTAAAATCAGAAGCGCTTCTGTGCGCCCCTTGTCATATGACGGCCAGGTTTGCCTGGATGTCTCACACGATGATATGGCTGACCATAGTCCATTTGCGATTCTTATAGTGCTTGTGTTCACACGAAGCCTGAAAATGGCCATGGGTAAACCTACCGAATCATTTCCCGGAAGGATATGGTCGGTGGTGCCTCTTATGGCCAGCTCGTCTGCTCTGCAATTGCCCTCAATATCCCTGTGCCCAGGTACCCATATAAGGCTGATACTGAAGTGTTGAGCCATCTCGTGAAGAGATCTGCGGCATTCAGTGACTGACTTTGCGTTGTCGACGAATGAGTCCAGGGCCTTTAATGCGGCCTGGCTGTCTGAGAAAATAAACACCCATTTACCATCCTTAGGCATAGACCCGAGATGGTTCACAGTCGTGTGTATTGCCAGCTTTTCCGCTTGGTAAACACTACAGTGATCTGGTAGGCGAAAAGAGACCTCTAGACCCAGATCCGGCGAAAAAGGGCCTGCTCCCACCTTCCCGTCAAGCTTAGAACCATCCGTGAATATGTTGATGGCACGCGGTACCGTATGTTGTCTGGTATTCCAGTCCTGTCGCGATGGTATATATATACTATAATTTTTAACGAAGACGTTATTTGGCGTGCAGTAGTCAGTGCGCACCGGTATTGGGACTGGGGCGCTCGTGCCCAGGATTGTCGCGTGTCCACTAGATCCATTTGACCAGAGACCTGTTTCCCTTATGCGTAGAGCGGCGATGACAGCTATTTCCTTCGCCACCAGGTCAAGAGGTGGAAGGTATAGCATTGTGTTGAGTGCTTCAGATGGAGTGGAGCCGAGAGCCCCGGTGATGCAGAGCTCCGAACTCCGTTGCACCTTTTGAAGCGTCTTAAGATAGGTAGTTTTAGCTAGTGCAGGCCACCAGACCAAGGCACCATAAAGAAGAATCGGGCGCACAATGGCTGTATAAATCCAGTATGTCACCTTGGGGGAGAATCCCCAGGAGGTGCCAATTGCCCTCTTGCAGGTGAACAGCGCTGCTGCTGCCTTCTTGCATCGCTCCACTATATGGTCACTCCATAATAGCTTCCTATCCAGAATTATTCCCAAATACTTGACTCGATCGCTAAAAGCTAAAAAACGTACCCCCAATTCTTGGCGGTGTTAGATTTGGTACCTTATACCTCCTCGTGAAGAGGACAAGCTCGGTTTTATTCGGGTTGACTTCCAAGCCTATGGCTGTGGCCCAGTGCGAGATTTTGGATAGTGCCCCTTCCATTAGGTTGCAAAGAGTTTGCGGAGATTTCCCCCGCATGGTGACGCAGATGTCATCTGCATACGCGATCACTTGGTGACCTTCCGATTCCATGAGGCGGAGTAGTTGGTTGTCGGTAACCACCCAAAGTAGCGGAGAGAGAACACCTCCCTGCGGAGTGCCTCTGCCGACTGGTCTGCGGATCACGCATCCACCTAGCTCAGTTTTAATCTGCCTACGCGTAAGCAGATTGTATATAAACTCCACCAGGCACGCGCTCACCCCCAGATCGGTCAGCGCCGAGGTGATGGCCTCCGGGAGAACGTTGTTGAAGGCACCCGATATATCTAGAAATGCCACCAATGTGTATTCCTTGAGGTCTAGTGACCTTTCGATAGCGGATACCAGTGAGTGCAAGGCCGTGTCAGTTAACCTGCCCTTAGTATAGGCATGCTGTGCTTGCGAAAGAAGCGACGGCTCAATCCTCCTCCTGATGTGGTCCTCTAGAAGTCTTTCAAGCGCTTTAAGCAGAAAAGAAGATAAGCTTATAGGCCTATAATCATTTGGTTTAGAGTGGGAGGGTTTCCCTGCCTTGGGGATAAAGACCACGTTGACTTCCCTCCACGATACTGGTACGTAATTGAGCCTAAGACAACCTATAAACATCCCTTTAATCCAGGGCCTTATAAGTTCGGCAGTATACTGGAGCTGAGCCGGAAAAATTCCATCCGGCCTCGGCGATTTATAGGGCTTGAAGGTATGTAAAGCCCAATCTATCCTTTTATCATCTGTGATTTCGCTTATCAGCTGATCATTAGGTGACCCTCCGCTGACAATACTTGAAGACACGCCCGTTCTTGCTGGGAAGTGCGTATCCATTAGCAAGTTTATGGTTTCAGCGCTTTTGGACGTAACTTAGCTGAGTTGGAGATTTCGATAGCACCTTCCTTAACCGGGAGGCCGCGGATGCGGATTCAATCCTGCCGCAGAAATCCCTCCAGGAGGATCGCTTCCTGATTGCTTTTTTATATATATTTATATTTATATTCGCTTTATAAGCATCCCATGAGGATTCATGTCCATCATGCTTTGCTTTATTGAAGGCCGCCCTACATGACTTTCTAAGTTTATCAAGATCAGACGACCACCATGGTGGTTTGTGAGTTTCCAAAACCTTTTTAGCCGGGCAAGCCCTATCTAAAGCATTCCTGCAATTTTGACTGAAATTATTTACAAACACGTCTAGCTCCTCCTCGCTTTCTGGGACTCGTACCTCCTCAGATAGCTTTTTACCTATAATCTTCTTATAGTAGCCCCAGTTAGTTCTTCTAATATTTTGTATATACTTAGGACTTGCGTGCGCCTGCGATATAGAAAAACTTATATATCTATGGTCAGAAAAGGAGTGCTCCTTTAGAACCCTCCATGAAACTATCAGATCACTGAAAGAGTCTGTGTCTAGAACAGAACCGCCTAGAAATGTCAACGAGTAAACGAAACAATATGAAAGGCGACACCAGAAGAGGCGCGAGAATCAGTTTCGATTAAGCACGCTATCTGTCGGGCAATAGCAGTATTATTTTGAAAATCAGTTGTAGTGTTATTATAAAGAACTTGAATAAAGGCCATTTTGCATTATTAAATATTGGAGTTATTTATTCAACAGTTTAGTGAGTCGAACTTAGCAGAAGGTTGCAAGTAAGAGGATTTGCAGTAAATTCGTTACAATAAGCTTCAAATTTAGGAGCGGACTTCCCACATTTTTTGTTAATGTGGCCCAACCCGCTCAAATCTACAACCCACTCTAAACAATTCTGCGCATGCAATTCACAGCGAACATACACACCAACTCACTTTTGTGTCACTTTTTTTTTAAATTTCACTCTGAAAAATTTTTCATAACGCGCATAAAGAAGTACAACTTCAAAGATGTAATACCTTATTAAAAATAGAAAATGCAAAAAAACTGATCAGAAGCTACACAATCAATAACTTACGTACGTAGCCAAAACCATTCAGAACAAAAAATAATAACGCCAAAGTGTAAATAAATTCAAGTAAAGTAAAGATGTAATATAGATTACACGGATCAACACAAAATTTTACTTTGACTTCAAAGCATTAAATTTCAATTCTTTAGGTCGTAATTTGACGAAAAAAAAAATATGGTAAGAAAAAGTTTGCTTTCCTATTTAGGAAACCGCTTGAACGAATTTTTTTTCAAAATCTGTAGTTTTAATTTTTACTTGAAAATGAAACAATTCAAATAAATAATTTTATTAAGTTTTAATATTGAAATAACTTACAAAAAAGTGGAAAATTATTTAAAAGTCTAAACTTTTACTTTTTCTTTTATGTTCATAGGCACTATCCCTCTATAAACCGCAAATATAATCTCCCATCATGTTTTCATTATATTGGCCTTGATAACGTTGTTCGAAGAGCCTAAAAGCTCTGCTTTACTTTTTAAATCTTTAATCAAATCAATTAAATCTTCAGTAGTGATGAAGTGATGTTTTGGTTGTTCTGGTGTCGGTAAAAACTCCTTATCGGCATTGCTTTTATAAGAACTAAGAGATGAGCCACTTCTCTGCGATAATTTTTTCGGTGGCTCTGGTACTGGTCGTGTCAGATCGTGTGCGACTGGGGCAGAAGAAGATTCAAGATCAGGATATTCGATAGGTTTTGCATTTTTACCTCTACGTCTTTTACTCGGATTCACAATGCAAAAGTAGCAGTCTTTAACATCGTCTTTTGGTTCTCACCAGATTCTTGGTGGTGCAAATTTCATAGATCTTTTCTCACCTTGATACTAACCTAAAATATAGAAAGAGAGATCAATATGTCTACTTTATTTAATTTACTATTTAAAATAAATTGTTACCTTCCAAACATCTTTTACAATAACTACAAACAACATATGGATCCCTTGATTCCAAACCGGACAGCCAAAATATGCTTCGTAGGCTTCACAGAGGACGAGAGATATATTTAAATTATATTTTGTATCTCGAACTCTAATAAATTGCCCACGTATATAACAAAAAGCATCAGCTTCATATTTACACTTTAACGACGACATTTTAGGCAGGGCTGCAACCGCAAAGCGGTTCGGTTCAGTGGTTCGAACCAGCCAGGCAAAACTTGAACCGGTTCGTGAACCGGTTCGCGGCCACCTCTGAACCGCCGAACCGGTTCAGTTCAAATGGTTTAAAGGTTTAATACTAAGTTTTAATAGTATACAAAATTTGAAATTCGTCACTTGGGATCTGTGTGCAACCAACCATCGATATGTACCTACTAAGCATACAAATAAAATAAAGTTATTGAGATCAAATCCATGTATGTATTTATTTATAAAACTTATCAAAACGGTTTGTTGATTATTATAAAATGTAAGGAACGAAAATGGTAGAATGCATGACTATACATATAGGGAGTATCTACAACGCATATATTATGCACATAAGAAAGTAGTCGTATTTTTAAGAGAAGAAAAACTATTCAATTAGCTGCTTTCAATATACATATAAAACATACCTACTAAATTTTTGATGCGAGATTACTACACAAACTAAAGGATAAACATGAAAATGTAAATGCCTTCTTTGCTTTTCTTAGGCATTAAGCTTATAAATGTTGATATACGGTTATGTGAAAGATAATATGGTCCTTTTAAAACGGTTATGTTCCAAATTATGTTCATTTATTAGTTTTTAATAATTCCAATTTAAATTATCGTTTCAACTTTAACACAAACTATTTATATACATTTAAAAGCTTACACAAAGCTCCCAACAATTAATACAATTTTCATCAGTTTTCCAGATTTATTAATTAAATTTCTGAGTGTGAAGTTTTGTAGCTCATCTAACTGTAGTGTAATAATGTGCAAGTTTCAAGAGGGTGTTCACTTTTTTTCCATACACCGCATGAGCAAAATTTATTTTTATATGGAAGATATGGGCAACACCCTCGGGGAAAAAAATTAAAAAAAATTAACAATTGTTTTTGTTTTTATCGGCCTGTTGATAAATGATTCAAGGTTCGATTCGAGCTCAAGGCCAGAACAATAATTTTTTTTCTAATGATAATTATTGTTATTTTTTAATTTTTCTAAATTTGAAAAATTGTATTTTGTTTTTGGAATAGTAAGTAGAAAATTTTTCAGACAACCTGCCATAGCTGAGCAGATAGATCCATTTCGAAGGGTGCTAAGCCTTCATCATCAGTACGCTTTAGGCATGCTGTGCTCAGCTATGGCAGGTTGTCTGAAAAATTTTCTACTTACTATTCCAAAAACAAAATACAATTTTTCAAATTTAGAAAAATTAAAAAATAACAATAATTATCATTAGAAAAAAATTATTGTTCTGGCCTTGAGCTCGAATCGAACCTTGAATCAAAAAAAAATTAACGGTAATTCTCATCTATTTGAAAGTTGCACACTATTACACTACAATTGAATGAGCTGTAAGACTGCAGATTCAGAAATTTTCTAAAAACTCTAAATAAAATTGATAACAATTCGATCAATTCAACTTTAAAATTTTGATAATTATACATATGTACGTATGTGGTTTGTGTTATAGTTGGGACTATGTTATAAATGAAAAATGAAAATGAATTTATTTTGTAAATTAATTTATTTTTTCACAAGCTTTTGACCACAGGTGCAAACAGTAGACCCTATTACTATCAAAAGTGACAACTCATGGCGTTGCCATCGAGAAAAAATGTATGCAATTTTATCTCAGAGTTGTATTTTCAAGCAGAATTAAGGTGAATTAAATAAGTTAAGTGATTTTTGTTGAAACTTTATTTTGAACCGAACCGAACCATTTCTTTGGGTGGTTTTCGGTTCGGTTTTTGGAGTTAAGAAAAAAAAAATGGTTCGGTTCGTGGTTCGGTTCAAAGCCCCAAAATAGCGGGTGGTTCGGTTCATGAATCGGTGCGGTCGCAACTGGTTTTCAGCACTGATTTTAGGTTATTCTAGATTTGTACAAAACACCTGATCGTTATTAAGTTAATACTCTAGCGCCATGAGTATTGTTACTATAACTATTACGAAAGCAAACTTTATACCGAAAAATGGTATTTTCTTTTCGTTTTTGCTTATAATAAAACAAAAAATCATGAAATAAACTTTAGGACAAAGAACAATTTTTTTTTTTTGTAGAGTCGTGTTATGGATATGGCTGAAAACCAAAAACTAATTAATTGGTTATGGTAAGGTTATGACAAAGGCGGTATGCTATGATATCAATAACAAATACATTGATTTCCATATGGTTGGTTAGATCAGATGTTTTATACCGATTTGGATTGGTCAAGTTTGCCTCACTTATTTCCTGATTTTCTTTTTGTCTCCTGTTCTATTCATAAACGAGGGATCTTTAAAGCTATGTTTAAAGTTCGATCTCACAACCTAAGGCATTTGCATGCGTCACATCTTAAATGCATACACCCAAAGTTTTTTTTAAATCACAATAACATTTTTTATTATTTATTTGTAAATAACACAAAAAGAAATATTGCCATTTGGACTGCTTATTGAAATATCACCAAACCTCAGCTGCCGTGCCGAAAACGCTCTATCTTAGCATATGTTCTGTGAGCTAGTTACGTGATTTTTAACTCAGCAGCCGATTTGAGAAACATTTTGCAAGTTATAGCCTATCGCTGAATTTATAAAATCTTGAACATCTTTATTACACATATTTGTAAATGCAGTCGCATAATATCCCCCAGGTATTATCCCACTTCCTAGCACAGCATAAAGTCTTCCTTCTAAAATGGCCGGTGAACCAGCATCTCCCCAACACGAATCACTTGCATGTGTCGGATCTATTAAACAAATTGCTGTTGTTGGTAAAATTTTATCCATCTTCGCCTTAAAATCAGCCGCACATTGTTTGAATGGGAATATTTCAAGTTCAACAGATTGGAGTACACGCGAAGGTTCATAAAGGTTTGGATCTTTCGTACCCCATCCAAAAACTCGTACTTTTACGCCTGGTGTTAATTCATTTTTGCATAAAGATATTGGAATTATTTTTGGAGAGAAGTAGAAAGCGTTTTTCAGTGTAATCACAGATATATCCATTTCTACACTTGTAAAACTCCATGGACGAATTATATTCAACGCATGGCGACCATGTTTCATTCTTTTATTATAGTTGGATTGACCAACAAAAACAGCGATGAGATCCGCTTCATAACCCTGCAAGCAAAATTCGGATGTAAGCACCTTACCCAAAGTGATTAAAGTACCAGTGCACCGATATTGGCATTCATAAAATATTGACACCAGAGAAAACCTTGCCTTTTCATCCAGCAAATCACTGCCACCTAAAAGGCGATCTTGCGAATTGGTATTATTAAGAATGCAACTAAGGAAGACGAACAGGATTACAAACGAATTGCGAAAATTCATTTTAGTTTTTGTTTCTCCGTCGATTTTTATGTTTAAACTGAAGGAAGTTGAAATTTGTGGGTGCTATTTATAAAAAATTTTGTTGTGAAAATAAAAATGAGTTTTGAATTGGAAAAACTAAGTTGTTGTGATTGTCGCAGTGTGTCAAGAAAAAATTTTAATTTAGTTACGCTTGCTTATTGAATACAAGAACAAAAACATTAACATAGCAATATAGCGGCACTCTGATGTTTGTATCTACACCAGGGCCGGCCGCAGGATTTTCCATTTGGTGGGGGGGTTGAGTAAAAAATATTGCTGCCAGGCTAAGGAATCTTGTGTTCGAAGGAAGAATTAGAGGGGCGGGGGAGGGGCGTGGATGTATCTAGTGGTTAAATCTTATTATTTTTTTGTCATTAAAAAAGTAGTAAATAACCGATAATATTCCCAAATTCAAATACATATTGTAACGAATTTACTGCAAATCCTCTTATTTGCAACCTTCTGTTAAGTTCGAATCACTAAACTGTTGAATAAATAACTCCAATATTTAATAATGCAAAATGGTCTTTATTAAAGTACTTCATAATAAATAACTGTACTATTGCTCGCCAGATAGCGTCTTAAATCCAACTGATTGTAGCGCCTCTACTGTTGCTGCCTTTTACACTCTTTGATTTCCTCGTTGCATCTTCTAGGCGCTTCCAGAATTTACTTAGTTGCTGCTATAAAATTATAACTACAGATGCACGTGTATAGCTTCTCGTATGCGCGTGTATTTGTGAGCGACACTTCCACAATTATAATTGCATTCTTTTGGGAGCATTTCAGATAAGATATCTGCAGGTGTTTGTGCGTTGCTTCTCCGCTGCGTGTACGTACATATGTATAGACATAATGATTGATTCGTTTATGTAGATACAAGTGACTGTCTGCTTTATTGTTGTTGTGACTTCATTTACTTAGCATCAGACTAGGGATGTGAGTATCACTCAGTGTCACTAATATTCGTCAGAATATATAACCCACTCATAATTGACATGTTTGAACCCCGAAAATCCTCCCCCTGCGGCCGGGCCTGATCTACACATATGGTAATAGGTGGCCGCCGTGCTGTGGTGATAGGGTGCTCCGCCTATCACACCGAGGGTACTGGATTCAACTCACGGATAAAGTAATATCAAAAATTTAGAAAAAACGTTTCTAAGCGGGGTCACCCCTCGGAAATGATTCGTCAAACACTCCGATTGTGTTTCTGTCATGAAAATGCATCTGCCTTACAGATGCCGCTCGGAGACGGCATAAAATATGTAGGCCAAGTTCCGCCAATTTTTGGGAAAATGGAAAGGAGCAATACGCAAATTGAAAGAGAAGCTGGGCCCTAAATGTCTGCGGAGATTATCGCGCCTTGCATTTATTTATTTGTTTATTTATATACAATGATGGAAAAAACAATAAGACCAAAATGGTGGGAAATACTAAATAAATTGTATAAGCAGCACTTCAATATATCTCTTGGAATAGTGCACCCTATAAAAATAGCATTTTAAGGTTGTTCTTTGCGAAAAAGTGAACCAGTAGAAGTTTGGCGTGGAAAAAATAATAGGGACAAAACGTGTTTATTGATATTTTTGCATTATAAATAGTAAAAACTTCGTTTTTGAAACTTCTTATAAAGCCCTATAAAATTGCACTTTTATGGGGTATGTAGCACTAAGAATATATTTAAGGGAAAATATCGGCGGTTCACTTTTAGAAATAAAAACGCGCCACAAATCTTGTTTTAAATGTAATTAAGTATAAACTTTATTAATTATAATTGTTGTATATATGTTTAAGAATGTCGCTTTTATTTATTTTAGAGATTTATTTGTGAGGCGTATATAGTGTGGCGGATACCTTAAAGCGGTCCATCACACTCCGTTGGATCGCTTACTTCTTAACTTAAAAAAGGGATATGTTTTGTCTTATTTTCTTGAATATGCAAAGTTAAGGAAACGATAAGTTAATTGGTGCAGGGTACATGTAAATATCTTTATACAATGCAAATAAAAAAACGCCAGTCATTTGGGTGGTGTAGATCGTCTTTCATATATCTCCTTCTCAAACGTTCTGCTGGGCATGTTTCCATTTATATATCTTGTGCAATTCTTTCATCGTGAGCTAGATTGAAGATACAGAACCTTCAACCTTTGCCATTTTGTAGTCGGAGATAAGTTTTCAGCATTCGGTTCTGGCAAGGATGCTAAGGGGACACCTGGAAGGAAGTGCATTGGGGTGGGCCCTGTCACATAGGAGAGAGAGGGCGAAAAATGAGGACCGATTCTATTGGAATGTGGAGTGTTATGAATTCTTCGAACGTAAACATTTGATTTTCTGCAACTTTGGTGAAATATATCTTGAAGCTTTTTACCGCTATTGTGTGGGGCATAAGAGGGTATAAACAGCAAGAAAAACCTTGTACCCCAAATATTTCAGCAACATCTACAGCTGCGTCTTTGATGAATATTGCAAGCTCATTTTGAAAAGCTCGTTGAGCTACTTTGTAAGGTAATCAGCATCTTCCAACGAAGCGAGAGAAGGATGCTGTGAAGATCGCTTTAGTAGATAAGCATACAAATACGCAAAAGTATGCATTTGAGTAGAAGACTCGTCGCAAGGGGCACGTCTTCACCATAAATGCGCCAGCGAAGTCAACGCCGGTTACGTAAAAGGATAACGAGTAAGTGACACATTCGGGGGCATAGCGGCCATTATTTGCGAACGCATTCGTTGCTTATATATCGTGCACGTCTTGCAGTTGAATATGCATTTTCTAACTTTCTGCTTGCGCCTGGAGATGTATTATTCCTTTTGTATCATGCAGATCCTTAGTTGATTTTCGCCATGGAGCAAAACTTTATGGAGCAAATGTAGAATCAGGGAGCAGAACTTCGGGTTGTCTGGGCTAATTATTGTACAGCGTTCTATATTGCTCATATCAGAATTAACTAAACGACCGTCAATTCGGAGGATGCCATCTCTAGCATGGGATTTAGAGACAGTAGGGAACTTTTTTTGCTGATTGGGTTTGATTCTTCTAACTGAGTGATTTATGCTGTGGAAATGAAGGCGTTGCATTAAGATTGTTATTGAAGTCCATTCCACCACAACGAGCAGTCAACTAAATATTGTTGTTTGCAACCTCGAGTTCCTAAATCGGTGGGCTTGTCATCGCTAGGAACGTAGCGCCAAATTATGTTGCTGACGTTCTCCAAAATTTGGCTAATCCTGTATGCCACATAAGTTTTTCTAGCCAACAATGGAGGAATCTGAGCATATTGTCAGGTCGGGTGGTGGCAACTTCAATTGAAATTAAGTTTGAGTTATCTATTTCGACAATAACACGGCTCCACAGAGTTCTAGTCGTATCAAGTGGACTGTTTGCAGGGGTACGACTTTGGTTACTGCCATAAAGAGGTGGGTTGAGGCAGAGTTCTCATCGTTCTGCACTCTTATATAAACACATGCAGCAAATGCATGGCATTAGAGAAACCGAAGATTTGAATGCATTTGTTAGGGGAAAATTTTACCCATCGAGGGATATTTACACCGCTAATAGATGGGAGACTTGCGCGGAAGGTGTTCCACTTCTAAAAGGATTCCGATTTGACTTCTTCATCCCAGTCGGTTCCTTCTTACCAGAGCTTTTGGAGAAGGATTTTGGCTAAGATCATTATTCGTGCATAGCTATTCTGCCAGGTCAAAAAGTTTCGTTACGGCTGAGAATATTTGCCGTTTTGTATTTGACTTAAAGTAGGGTTGTATGAGTACGAAAACGTGTCAGTTAATGCATTCCATCGTATTCCTAAGGTTTTAGTAGTGTCATGGAATTTGAGAAATTCTGTATCTAGGACATCAGAGTCTGGTATTGATTCCAGACATTTTGTTTGATTTTTCTTAGAGGAACGCCTGCTAATTTAAGAGCATCGATATTTTGAGTCATAGAATCGAGAGTGGACTATCGTGTCCGCCAGAGAGGACATCATCTACATAAGTTTCTCGTAGTATGATGTTAGTGCCGAGTATTTTTTTCCTTGTGCCGATTGCGAGGTATGGAGCGTATTTAACACCGAAAGTTGAAATCTTCTATCGGATTTTGAGGGGTCTTCCTAAAGAGAGTTCTTTGCAAGTCTTGATCTTCTTCCTTGACGTCGATTTTGCGAAAGATTTTTTCGAAGTCGCCATCGCAGATGAACTTTGAGAGGCGCCAGTTGCAAATCATAGACGTGAAGGCGTTTTGGAGAATCGGGCCTGTATATAATACATCATTCAGAGAGTTTACCGTAGTGGCGGTGTGTTTTTGGTGCTTTAGAGGGCCTCACAACATTGGTTCTCGATCTGGATCAGATTGCTGGGCTTTCTTCTTATTCTCAGAAGCGTTTGAGTAGGCTGCTGAGATCCGGTTATGTTGCCTCACTGACTTAAATGGTGAAGGCCGATACTAGTTCGCGGACTGATCCGCTGGGTACCCATCCGAACCTGAGCGATAAGCGTTTCTTGGGGGTTATACCGCGATAACAATGTCGATTTTTGAAGGGTTGAGCTGACTTTGGAGACTTCATTAGTTGGGGGAAAATCAGTGAGTTGATGGTGTAAAATAGCATTGGTACAAATCATTTTCTTTAAATCAGAGGAGCATAGTGTGACTTCGCAAGTTGTTGGATTGGGGACGCCAAAAAGGTATTTTGAGAGCCTTGGTAAACGAGAGCACGAATTATATATTACCTCGCGTAATGTATAGGGACTATTACCGTGGGGAGTAGGGTTGTTTCGCAGCTACCAAGAAATGTGGTTTTTCGGCTTGGGTTAATCGGGGATGACAACGATAGACCGCCGTAAACATATCTTTTTTTGGTTTTAAGTAAGGGGATAAAATGTTTGATTAGTATTTGTGAAAATTAAACCTACCCCTGCAGAAAATTATACTCACCTCACTCACTCACTTAGGAAAGCTACTTACCTGAGGAGGAAATTATACTCACCTGTGAAAATTTCACAAACCATAATTTATTAAAAAACAACAAGAAATATTATGACCTTAAAGATGCCTGTGAAAAGAGTTGCAAAAGCAAATATATAGATGGATGTGTTTATATCCACAGTAGAGCATCCAAAATTTTTAAAAATTGCTGTACAAAATCAAATCTGCACAATCATATTTGTTTAACCACGAGTAATAGACCTTTACAGGTGGTACACCTGAAAAACAAAAAATAATAATAACACCGAGGCGATTCTGCATGTAAAGTAATTAAAATAGTAATATAGGTTATTGAGTCATAAAATGTAATTCATTGTAAAAACCTTTAAATGTTATATTTTTATAGAGTGCTCTATTCCAAGGAAGACATTGAAGCTCTGCTGATATAATTGATTTAGTATTTGACAGTAAATTGTCCCTATTCTTTTTTCCATCATTGTAAGTATTTGCACAGTTGGTATATTCATTCGAGAATGATTACGTGATATGTGTATAATGACAAGGAACAAATAGAGAAATGTATAAAGTGTATACTTAATTAGTTCTATCTATTTTCAAACTGCTAATTAGTACTATTGTATTCTCCTGCTAAATAAATATAGTTAAAAACAAGTAAACGTGTCTAAGTTCGGGTGTAAACGAACATTATATACTCAGCGTGAGCTTCAATTGCATATTTCATTTCAGATAAATTACTTTTCTACATAATACGTGGTACCGCCCGTTAAAAAAAAATGTTCCTCTTACAATAAAACTTGATAAGTGAAATATCATTGATTTAAAACTAGAGCTTACGATTTCTTCTCGAACACAAGCGAGATAATCGAGAACTCGACTTCCGCGAGATTCTCGTGTTTCGAAGTCCTCGTAAATCTAGCGAGCTTCTCGACATTCTTAATTAATCGCTGTATGGACAGTATTTATACACTTGTTTTTTTTTACTTGTGACTTTTCTGTTGATATTCCATCAATATCTCCAGAAGAGGTTCTTACATATTTAACTTCTTTGAAGGAATTTTATAAATACGGTCCTGACTTGGGAGCCACGATGGATGCTAAACTTAGTTCCAACCTTCATATTATGACTACTGCCAATAAAGCTAGAGGTGTTCTGTCATTCGTGAAGAGATGGTCTAAAGAATTTAGTGACCCTTATGTAACCAAAGCCCTTTTAACCACATTAGTTAGACCGATAATAGAATACGGATCAGTAGTCTGGAATCCGCGATATCAAGTTCATGCAGATAGACTTGAGTCAATACAGAAGCAATTTTTACTTTTTTCTTTAAAGAATTTTCATTGGGACTCTGCATATAATCTTCCACCTTATACTAGTCGGTTAAAGCTTATCAATCTTGCAACGCTCGCTAGTCGTAGAGAAATGCTAGGCCTATTATTTATGGCTTAACTACTGAATGGACTAATTTCTAGCCCCTTTCTTTTTAACGAAGTAAACTTCAATGTCCCATCACGAGCGTCAAGACATTACAAACCTCTTCTTTTGAGGCAGTGCACAACTAATTTCGAATTAAATGAACCTTTCCGGTGTTTGTGTCATGATTTTACTCTCATTCGAAATCATTTGATATAACGGATTCACTTTTTGCTATAAGGAAAACTGTTCTATCCTATCCTAACTCGTAACAAAATAAAAATAAAAAAATAAAAATCTTTATATGCTAAATCGTTAACTTATTTCAAAATTTATTATATGTATAATTTTCATCTGTTATGTATATAATACTCTACTGATGATTTTTATTCTGCAACTGAGCAGTTTTAGATCTCGACGCTTAACAAACCTCCGCCTATCAACAAATCGGCAAAAACAAAAACAAATCCGTGCGTCATGCGGATGCGCCGCTCATGTCGGTTGGGCGGGCTTTGGAGGGTATTAATCCTTTGGGTTTATTATTATTATTATTATATTGCTTCAATGACATTTAACTCAAAACATATTTATTATACATACAATTTTTTTCACAATATTTTATTTTTCAACGAGACATCAAGAACACGGCTTCTCGCGAGATTGTCGAATTTCGAATTACTCGTAATACTCGCGATCTTCTCGACTTTCAACTCAGTCGCTGCATTGGCAATATTCTATACACTTCGGGGTTTTATGCTTGTGGTTTTGCGGACATTTTGGCTTGTACTTCAGAAGAAATCGTAAGGTCTATATAAAACAGCCAATGAATCGATTAATTTGAATATAGAGAAGCTCCTGAGCCTTACGAGTAATTCGAGATTCGAGAATCTCGCGAGAAGGAGAGACTCGCGAGAAATCTCTTCTCGAACATATTCGAGAAATCGCAAGCTCTATTCAAAAACTATTTTTTGTTAAATTATAGTTTATTATTCTAGTCTACGGCCCTTTTAAACTTGTTTTATATCTAAGTTGTCGTGGAAAAATTTGTGTACCCAATTTTATTACGATCCGTTAATATTTCTTCGAGTTATGGCTCCCGAAGCATAGAAAATTGCTTAGTTATAAAAGGGCGCTGACACGCCCATTTCTTTAAATTTGAAGTTTTTCCTTTTTTTTTTTATATGAATGAAATACCATTGATATAAATCTCTTTTTTGTAATGATGTAGCTTATTTTATTCGTCCACGACCCTTATAAAAATCGTTTATATAAAAGTGGGTGTGGTCCTTAACCGATTTCGTAAATTTTTCTTCAAAGCATTCCTTATAGTAAAGGCAACATCTCTGCCGAATTTTGTTAGGATAGGTTTAACGATTTTTGGTTTATGATTAATAATATTTCTAAAATTGATTTTATCACAAGTGGGCGGTGCCACGCCGATGTTAATATCAGTCCACACGTCAAATTTACACAATCTAGGTGTATTATTTACTAAATTATCAGGTTCTTTTGTGTTTTCCAAAATTTTATATATATAAAAAGTGGGCGTGCTTATCATCCGATTTCGTTAATTTTCATTACCAATCTCTTCTGGGTCCAGATAAGCTCGTGTAACAAATTTAGTGAAGATATCTCAATATTTACTAAAGTTATCGTGTTAACGGACAGACGGACGGACGGAAATGGTTCAATCAAATTTTTTTCGATACTGATTATTTTGAATATATCAAAAGTCTATATCTATCTGGATTCCTTCATACCTGTACAACCAACCGTTATCCAATCAAAGTTATAATACCCTGTATACAAGTACACCTAGGCATAATTAGCAAAATCGGATGACGAACACTTAAAAAAATTTTTTTTTTAAGTAAAATTTTAACAATAAATTTTATATCTTTACAGTATATAAGTAAATTATGTCAACATTCAGCTCCAGTAATGATATGGTGCAACAAAATACAAAAATAAAAGAAAATTTCAAAATGGGCGTGGCTCCGCCCTTTTTCATTTAATTTGTCTAGAATACTTTTAGTGCCATAAGTCGAACAAAAATTTAACAATCCTTGTGAAATTTGTTAACGGCATAGCTTGTATGACGATAACTGTTTCCTGTGAAAATGGGCGAAATCTGTTGAAGACACGCCCAGTTTTTATACACAGTCGGTCGTCTGTCCTTCCGCTCGGCCGTCAACAAGACAACTTGAGCAAGAATCGATATATCTTTACTAAACTTAGTTAACGTACTTATATGAACTCACTTTATATTGGTTTTAAAAATGAGCGAATCCGTCTATGACCATGCCCATTTTTTCGATATTGAAAATTTCGAAAAATGACATAATTATATACCAAATACGAAAAAGGGATGAAACACGATGATTGGATTGGTTTTTGCAATAACCACTCTCGTCAAGATATCGAAATCACGCTAGGTGGCGTTAATGCCAAGGTGGGTCATTGGGGTCGAAAAATTCAGCATTCACGGATTACAATTCCCAATCGGTTGAGGTTGATTGACGTCGCACTAAATCTTAGGCAAAATATGGTTAGACGAATTTGATTGTGATATGCCAAATCTACAAGAAAAGCAATCCTAGTAAATTCCTATCTGGCATATTATGGAGAAGACGGACTTTATCAGAGAAGTATCATATCACATACTCGCTGTTATTGAAGAAAGAATTCGGCCTCACTTAAATGTAAAGTGCATGTCTCGACGAATAAAAATCTTGAACGCTGTAGGTAGAAAAAAGTTCAGCGAATAAAAGTACCAACTTTACGCTGGTTGGGTCATATTATGCAACTGAATGTAGAACGAGGAAAGTATTTGAACTTCGATCATCCTAATTTTCTTTTAAACTCTTTCTTGTTTTGACACTGTATGTAAATAACATTGATATAAAACCAATTTTCGTTATTTGATTTTTTATGTTATTTAATTTTTTTTCTTACAAATATGAATTAAACATGACCTTCGTAGCTTCGGTCTTAATACTTGGTTGTCTGTGTGCGCGCTATTCAAAAAATTATTTTAAAAATATATACATACTTTATTATAAGCTAATGAAAACAATTTGTTACAAAAGCTTGGTCACATACAACTCACTGCATTTGGTTAAGTCTTAGAACAAAAATGTGGCTAATGAACTGATGCTAACTGGTTTCTAACTCAACTTCGGCTTTGCAGTAGGTTGTTTGTAGACTGGTTGGCCTTTAAGTCGGTCAGTGGCGCGCTATGACGACAACCATGACAATGATCTTACGATTGCAATGCTTTTAATATATGTACATATGTACATATGTTAGTCAATGTAGCTGTTACTTCATCTCAGTATTGACTTTGAATTGTACATAATACTTAATAATGTTAAATTTATATTTGATTATGTGTATTAAGGTAGTTAAACAAAAATTTACTCCTTTTCATTCCGTTTCGATGTAAGTACATATAATTTATTGTCGATACCTTTTCAAAAACTTGAGTTAAAATAAGGAAAATCACCATGTAGGAAAATGAACCTAGGGTAACCCTGGAATGTGTTTGTATGACATGGGTATCAAATGGAAGGTATTAAAGAGCTTTTTAAAAGGGAGTGGGCCATAGTTCTATAGGTGGACGCCATTACGGGATATCGCCATAAAGGTGGACCAGGGGTGACCCTAGAATGCGTTTGTACAATATTGGTATCAAACGAAAGGTGTTAATGAGTATTTTAAAAGGGAGAGGGCCTTAGTTCTATGGGTGGACGCCTTTTCGAGATATCGCCATAAAGGTGGACCAGGGGTGACTCTAGAATTCGTTTGTACGATATGGGTATCAAACGAAAGGTGATAATGAGTACTTTAAAAGGGAGTGGGCCTTAGTTCTATAGGTGGACGCCTTTTCGAGATATCGCCATAAAGGTGCACCAGGGGTGACTCTATAATTTGTTTGTACGATATGGGTATCAAATGAAAGGTGTTAATGAGTATTTTAAAAGGGAGTGGGCGTTAGTTCTATAAGTGGACGCCTTTTCGAGATATCGCCATAAACGTGGACCAGGGGTGACTCTAGAATGCGTTTGTACAATATGGGTATCAAATGAAAGGTGGTAATGAGTATTTTAAAAGGGCGTGGGCCTTAGTTCTATAGGTGGACGCCTTTTCGAGATATCGTCATAAAGGTGGACCAGGGGTGACTCTAGAATTTTTTTGTACGATATGGGTATCAAATGATGAAAGGTGTTAATGAGTATTTTAAAAGGGAGTGGGCCTTAGTTCTATTGGTGGACGCCTTTTCGAGATATCGTCATAAAGGTGGACTAGGGGTGACTCTAGAATTTGTTTGTACGATATGGGTATCAAATGAAAGGTGTTAATTAGTATTTTAAAAGGGAGTGGGCCTTAGTTCTATAGGTGGGCGCCTTTTCGAGATATCGCCATAAAGGTGGACCAGGGGTGGCTTTAGAATTTGTTTGTACGATATGGGTATCAAACGAAAGGTGATAATGGGTATTTTAAAAGGGAGTGGGCCTTAGTACGATAGGTGAACGCCTATTCGAGATATCGCCATAAAGGTGGACCAGGGGTGACTCTGTTATACTAATTTCACACAGACGGCTTATTGAATAAGGCAATTTTTATTTAGACGCTTATTGAGCTCAATCTTCCCTACAAAATTCGAATCTATTATTATTTCATTAGTAGCTAATCGAATGCCTAATGAAGTCAAAAGCACAATGCAACTCTGTTGGCAGCGTTCCGCTTCCGTTTCCGTTTCTTAGTTTTCAAAGCAAATGTCATTGTCTGCATGGGGGAACGATACAAGGTGGCCGCATCGAACAGCTGATTATAACCTTTTTTATTTGATTTCATACATCAACTACCGGCGCAGTACGATTTTGACATTTGTCCATCGAATTTACAAGTACATGGATTTTTTTTGTTTGTAGGTATGTCAACATGCTCGCACCTTGTATCGTTCCGCCATGATTGTCTGTCTCATCCTTCATACTAATCGAGCAGTTACTTCTGTGTGAAAGCAAAAAATTTACGATTTCATTAGCAGGTGAAATGAGATCATTAAGTTTCTGTGTGAAAACAGTATTATGTGTTTGTACGATATGGGTATCAAATTAAACGTATTAATGAGGGTTTTAAAAGAGAGTGATGGTGCTTTTGATTTCGCCCTGCAGAACTTTTTCATTTTCTTCTACTTAATATGGTAGGTGTCACACCCATTTTACAAAGTTTTATTCTAAAGTTATATTTTGCGTCAATAGACCAATCCAAGTACCATGTTTCATCCCTTTTTTCGTATTAGGTATATTATTATGGGAATTTTTTCATTTTTAGTAATTTTCGATATCGAAAAAGTGGGCGTGGTCATAGTCGGATTTCGGCCATTTTTTACACCAATACAAAGTGAGCTCAGATAAGTACGTGAACTGAGTTTAGTAAAGATATATCGATTTTTGCTCAAGTTATCGTGTTAAAGGCCGAGCGGAAGGACAGACGGTCAACTGTGTATAAAAACTGGGCGTGGCTTCAACCGATTTCGCCCTTTTTCACAGAAAACAGTTACTGTCCATGAATATAAGCCTCTACCAAATTTCACAAGAATTGGTAAACGTTTGTTCGACTTATGGCATTAAAAGTATCCTAGACAAATTAAATTAAAAAGGGCGGAGCCACGCCCATTTTGAAATTTTCTTTTATTTTTGTATTTTATTGCACCATATCATTACTGGGGTTGAATTTTGACATACTTTACTTATATACTGTAAAGATATTAAATTTTTTGTTAAAATTTGACTTAAAAAAAATTTTTTTTTTTAAAGTGGGCGTGGTCGTTCTCCAATTTGGCTAATTTTTATTGAGCATACATACATATAGTAATAGGAGTAACGTTCCTGCCAAATTTCATCATGATATCTTCAATGACTGCCAAATTACAGTTTGCAAAATTTTTAAATTACCTTCTTTTAAAAGTGGGCGGTGCCACGCCCATTGTCCAAAATTTTATTAATTTTCTATTCGGCGTCATAAGTTCAACTCACCTGCCAAGTTTCATCGCTTTATCCGTAGTTGGTAATGAATTATCGCACTTTTTCGATTTTTCGAAATTTTCGATATCGAAAAAGTGGGCGTGGTTATAGTCCGATATCGTTCATTTTAAATAGCGATCAGAGATGAGTGCCTAGGAACCTACGTACCAAATTTCATCAAGATACCTCAAAATTTACTCAAGTTATCGTGTTAACGGACGGACGGACGGACGGACATGGCTCAATCGAATTTTTTTCGATACTGATGATTTTGATATATGGAAGTGTATATCTATCTCGATTCCTTTATACCTGTACAACCAACCGTTATCCAATCAAAGTTAATATACTCTGTGAGCTCTGCAATAAAATAATATTGCGACTATAAACTGAGATATAACCTATCCTATATTTCAAGTTAGATCAAACTACACACGGGCTGCAAAACAAATTAAAAATCGGTTCAGTAGTTTAGGAGTCCATTGGCCTCAAAAGTGTGACACGTGTTTTTTATATATTAAGATTAAATAAAATTAATAATACAATAAATATAGTTAATAATATGGGAAAAATTATTAACAAAATAAAATAAAATAAAGTGAAATAAAATAAAATTGATTAAAATAAAACAAAATGAAATAAAATAATGTAAAACAAAATAAAGCAAAATAAACTAAAATAAAATAAAATAAAATAAAGAAAATAAAATAAAATAAAATAAAGAAAATAAAATAAAATTAAATAAAAAAGAATAAAATAAAATAAAATAAGGTAAAATCAATCCGAAACAAATTTGTTTGTTGTCGAAAAGTTTTGGATTTGTCATCGAAAAGTTACCGATTTCTTATGAAAGTGTTATCGAAATCGATAGCTTTGTTATCAAAAAGCTATCGTTTATTTACCGAAAATAAATCGATTTGTTATAAAAAGGATGCCAATATATTTTTGGAAGCTTCTAGATTTGTGATCGAAGCGTTACCCATTTGTTTTCGGCATGTTGTCGATTTGTTAACGACGACTCAACGGCTTGTTATGAAATATATACATATAAAACTTCGATATAAAATCGGTCAACTTCGATAACCAGCCAATTAGAAACTAATAAAAAGACAATGACAAGCTGATAACAAAACGATAGAAAGCTTTTAACAAATGCAAAACTGACAACAATATTTCGATATCAATATTAAACCTATAATAAAACAATAATTTGTCGGCGTCGATTGTTACCATTAAGAAGGTTGTTCTCAAAAAATCAGAAATTGCTTGTTTCTGGTAAAGTTACCTCTGTTCGGTTTTTATTTCAACACATGGGGAGCTTTAGTTAACTTAGAAGCAATATTTTCATAAACGTATACCGGTATGTCCACACGTCGAACTTCACAAGTACTTGGTACTTACACCTTTTAATACCTTTCATGACAATGAAATGGTATATTAGGTTTGTCACGAATCTCAAAATTATATGTAATTAAACCGGAAGAAATAGACGCACTAATAAATATACCGAAATGATCAGGATGACGATCTGAGTTGATCTAGCCTAATTTTTTGAGATATCTTGATGAAATTTGGTCAGCGAGTATATTTGGTGTCCGATTAGACATTTGTCGGACACTTATCCCCCATACAACCGATTTTTGTAACAAAAGAGGTTCTTTGTCATATCTTCCACAATTTATTCGACCGAAGCTTCAAATGTTTCGTATGTGGCACATATTGTGTTGGGAAAAAATCGTTGATGTCGGTCGTACATCTTAATATATAAAAATCACGTGTGACTATGTTTGGCGCAAATAGACTCCTAAACTACTCAACCGATTTTAATTTGTTTTACACCCCGTTTGTAGTTTGATCTAGCTTGAGAGATAGGATAGGTTATATCTCAGTTTATAGTCGCAATATTGTTTTATTGCAAATTTTTTTATTTGTTTATACGTAATAATAAAATGTTACGTATACGCACCGGCACTCACATTTTCAGGGGTGCGGATATACTTCCGTGTAATAGGTTGGGGTTTAATTAAACAACGTGCTTATCAATAAAAAATATTAAAGCGAATGATATCAAGTACAGCACATCACCAGGCCCGCCGAGAGGGTGAGGGGTTTCGCGATTTAGAGGTAGTATGACATTTTTTTTTAATTCAGGAGAGTCTTTAGTTGTTCCATGTGCAATTTTTAAGCCGAATTTCAAAAGCAACGAAAATCTGCATTTCGTTTTAATATTATAGTGAAGTGTGAAAAATAAAAATCTATAAATGGCTAGCCTGGAACTAAACTGGTCTATGTAACAAAATACAAAAGTTGAGAAAACAGATGAAACGCTTTTTAATACAGTGTGCGATTGTCGCTGTATGTTAAGTGAATGTTGTACATTATTATGTTAGCTTAATAGCTAACATAATATTCTGCATTAAAAAAAAAATTATTATAGAAACGTTTTTTATATAATATTTTTTTAACAAAAAACTTGTTACATAGACTAGTTTAGAATTTTAAATTTTTAAGGAAGGTTGAACTACAAATTGGAAATAATATGAATAAAACAACAAACAAATAAGTGAAAGTAAGTACTTTGATTAAAAATGATCGCAAATGATCACCTCTGCATTAAAAGTAACAGTAACCTAGTCTTCTTCACGGCGGGCTGGTCGAAAATCTTTTGGATTTTTTTCTGTTTCACCTCTGCGGTTTTCATGTGGAAGGGACTGGTAATAGGGTTGATGAATCGGTGGTACAAATTTCAACATTTTTCTTATGTCCTGCATTTTTTTGAATTTCAAAACGCGTATGTCGCTGCCCTGATCTGGTGTGAATTCTGCAAGAACTCGCTGAGACGGTTACTGCACCACACAACCAGACAGTTTGAGAATCCCAGCTTCTTAACTTATCATGAATATCTTTTTGAATGGGCGGGCCACTGTCTCATTGACATTTCCTCTTGTGTTAATATACTCTTGACCTGTTGCTCTTTTTCGCTTTCTTTCAGTTTTCCCCCAAGTTTGTTCTTGCCTCTGCTTCTTTCGTCCCCTAGGCGGCGGGGGCTGATTGTTCATACTCTCATTAACTAACTCCACTGTTTCTGTTAATTGAAAAAAAGTAAGTAGATACCTCGATACAAAAGTAAAGCAATCTAAAGTCGTATTTGTCATTACACAAAGAAATATAACATTTATTAGGTTACAGGTCGATAAGCGGTTTCCAATGTCATGCAGGTGTCTGCTTGCAAGTAACCTGTGCGCATGGAATCAGCCCGAACAGACCACAAACTCGATACAAAATACGTAAATACCTTCATCAGAATCGACCTCATGAGTATGAGGTACATACAAATCTTCCTCATCACTAGAGCCAAAATCTTCAGATTCAGAGTCACTTTCTCTATAATTATGGATAGTAGCGTTTCGGAGTAGACGTCTCATTCGTGCAGACATGGTTGGTCGGTCTGCGTCTGTGGATTTTTACTAAGAAGCCTGTATGTACACTGTTACTCAAATGTCTCCTATTCATTTAAAACACGCAAATTAACCTGCAAACACAATTGCTGACAAAAGATAATATCAGCTGATAATGAATGACAATGACATTTACAGTGTTGCCAGTTATGATTCAAATAAATCGATTTTTTGTAACCATAATGCACATAGACCAGTTTAGTTTCAACAAGTTTGTAAGATCATACTGGCCTATGTTAGTCTATGCTAGTTGGACCACTTTAGAATTTCTTGAAATGACAAAAGGACGTGAATTATAAAGTGATATTTTTATCTTTTGGATACTTTGATACAGAAATAAGATATAAATCAATTTTGCACGGATAAATTTATCTCTTTCAAGTTAAAAAAGGAACATATCTCGATTTCTGAAAAAATGTTACATATACCAGTTTAGTTCCAGGCTAGCCATATATAAAAAGAAATGCAAAAATGTGTGTTAGTTGGTCGCCGGTGTTTGAAGAGATGCGTCGGTCGATTTTGTTCAAACTTTCACACAAGTTGCGCAAACCTCACGCGGTGTTTACTACATAGGTTTGGTTGCGATCGACAGGTTCTCGAGATATAGGCCGAAACGTGGACCCGAGTACCCCTAGAATATGTTTATAGAATATGGATAACAAATGAACGCTGTTGATGAGTTTTTTAGTAGAGGGTAATTTTCATACCCCTGGGTGACTAGGGTTTCGAGATATAGGCCAAAACGTGAGCCAGTGAATGCCTAGACAGTGTTTATACAATATGGATATCAAATGAAAGCTGTTGATGAGTGGTTTAGTACAGAGTAATATATTATCCAGAGACGGACTGGGACTAGGATTAGGACTAGGACTGGGACTGAGACTCGGAGTGGGACTGGGACTGGAATAAAATAAATACCACCCTCTGGGGCAGGCAATAAGGATGCAGAAGAATGAGAAGGAATTGAGAGAAGTGAGAAGAGAGAAGAGAGGAGATTGAGATAGAATGAGAGGAAGATGGAGATAGATTAAGCGAAAAAGACGGAGGGAGGAATGAATAAAATGATTAGGAAAAAGTGAAGAGGGGGGAGGGCAGAGTCAGACGGAAAAAGCTTATTAAAATGTATGCAGGTAGGCCAAATTTAGGACAGGACAACGTCTGCCGGGTCTTCTAGTATAACATATATCTCATACAAACGATTGTTCTTGCATAAAAATAAGAAATAGCAGTTCATTCCATTAAAGGTGGACACATCATGTTAATTAGTAACGAGTGCGTATCAAGTAACATGGAGCTGGTGCTTCATTTGTTGTTGAACATTTCGGGATGACTTCAAGAAATATTTCTGATTTATTATTTTGAGGAAATTTTCGAAACAATTTCAGAATCACTTTTGGATTACTTTCTGATTATTTTTTGAGTCTCCATAAATAAATAACTTTGACCTCTGTGCGATACTTCTAAGCCGTCTCCAATCAGGAATAAAATATGTATGTAATATTTTTGAACTTGGGTGCGCGGGTGACTTTGAAGGGTGAGACTGGAAAAAGTGGTTTAATTGATTTATAAAAACCACCATAATGTGCGTATATAGGTATGGCCCGTAGGGGCTGGAACGAAGCTCTGAGAAATGTGCTGGTGACAAGTGAGCTTATTGCTTGACGCTTGGGTTATAAAGGAGCTGTCTGATAATGATCTCTAGACTTTCAGGTTATAGAAGCATGTATACCAGTATATGCAACAAGCATTTTAGTAGCATTTGGGTCGTTGAATTCCTTATTCATGCATGATTCAACCCGTAATTTAAAATCAAGTTTGAATTCAAACGTAGCTCCCATTCTCATGGGATTGGAATGATTTTCTTCAACAATCAATTAAGATTCTATTGAATATCTGTTCTACAATCGCATAGACAAAACAAATTTTACAACTGCTTGCAGCATCTGAAAACATTGGGAAGGTAAACCGATGTATTGAGATCAACAAACAAGACATTTTACTGTTGGTTTTCTTTCTTTCAAATAAAAATATACACATAAAAGAGAAACTAAAGTAGAAAAAATATGTGATATAAAATATCGAGTTTGAATAAGCGAAGGGAATTATACACTTTATCAATTGTCCCACGATATGTAATCAATTTCACTGTCAGCCTAGAAGGTTATTGGGGATTGTTTGCGATGAACCTTATCGATAAATAATACAATAATACATATTTTAGAGAGATTTACTTACCTTCGAGGAGATCAAGGTAGAAATTTGTGTTGTATTGCCTTTTCATTTTTCATACAAATTTGCGGGGGCCTTCATGTTTTATACCGAATCTGGTAAACTTGGCTGGAAAAATTTTAATATCAGAAATAACGTGGGCCGACCACGGTTTCGGGAATATTTAGGAGTATTTTGGTGGGCGAAAACTCTTCCAATATTTGAAGCATGCGGATTTTCCGATGGACGACCGGGCAGTCCTCAAAATAGGGGAACAGCTAATTGGTACTGCTGCTGATCTGAAACGAAGAAGGTTGCGGCTCGGTATTAGGGAATTTAAGCTGAACATTTTTACAGCAGCGACAACACAGGCAAAAAATTTGAGGAGGTTGATGATGCCAACAGACTTTTAGATGAGCTCAACTGCTGACAGACAACAAGAGCGTCCCCGGTCCAATGGTGAGAGTGGTGCAGATAAACTTGCAACATGCCAAAATTGCCTCGGATAACCGTATGGTCTTTCTTAGGGAGGACATTGATATCTGCCTAGTGCAGGAACCATGGATCTGGCACTCAAATGTAATCGGCCTAGAGACAAGAAACTAAAACCGGTTTTACACACATGGAGAAGGTAAGCCGGGCGCGTGTATCCTTGTTAATTTCAATATCTACGACGTTGCAGTGATGAACGTTGAATCACGAAGCGGTCGAAGCTTAAAAATCGTCTCGGCTTATACATATGACTCACTCTCTCAGGGGAACGCTTCCACCTTCGTCTTCCCGAAAGTGTTGAAATAAGTCTCCTTAACCCATCATCGCATGATCCTATTCATTATTGTTTGGGAGAGTGAAGTAAAGCCATTGCACAGAAATCTGAAGCGAATATCTTGGAGTCGATTCAACAGGATATTCAGTGATAGGGTCTGTAGAAACAAGACTCCTATTCAACCTTCAGATAACCCGGATGAAAGCCTTTCAATAGGTGACATTCTCTTGATGAGGGAATATAAAAAAGCCATACGAAATACGAAAATTTCTGGCGACAACATTGAGTGCACGAAGAACTCAGCCGGGCTTGAAAAGATTCTAGCCAAAAGGCATTCAACGGCCAAGCGCACTGATGGGACATGGGCTTACTGTCCGGATGGAATTGGAGGGAGAGCGGAAAAAGCATAACAACAGGAAGCAACTTTTGGCAGAAGGTAAAATTGCCAGGGTAATAAATAGCTTCTCACCATAAATCCCTATGTTGTAGATGACGTTATCCCCTTGGGCAGAAGGGGACATGAGCTAGCGGTTTCAAGCGGATAAATCTCATAAGAGAAACTTCTTGATGAGATTCTCCTTTCCACAGCACAGTATGCATATCTGACGGGAAAATTCACAAAGACTGTAATACATGAGGTAGTGCGAGTAGTGGGGAAGTTCCGTTTGCATAACAAGTTCATTCTGGCCGCGTTTGTTCATGTGCAAAGGCCCTTTCAACAACGTGAAAGCTGTGCGATAGCATCAGGAGTTTTAGGACCAATATCAGATCTCGATATTTCTTTTAAATCGCGAGATATCAGCAGAGCTAGAGTGAGCGAGAGTTAGTAGTAGTACCGCGGTCTCAGATCCCATCTTAAACCTGCTTCCCATAAATATGCACATACTATGTACGTCGAAAGAAACTGTACTGAGACACAGCTACTCTATCTATTCGAATTTCTCGCGATTTGGCAAGCCACTCCAGGTTCGGATCATAAATGACAAGGTATCTATTTTTTTCTGGCAGTGAAGCAACAATAAAGGCGCTAGCTCCAACATACACTAGTTCAAAAATTAGCAGGGTCATGCTAGCCAGAGCCATAGGGGAATCGAGGGAAATGAGATGCCTGATGAGCTGGCACGTAGGGGCTCAAAAGAAGGTGAGGGAATAACCAGCTTCGAGATAGGCATATTCCTTGGGGAGAAACTCGAAATTTGTAGGTAAAAAAAGCTCAGGAAAAGTGGAAGAGTGCCTCTATATAATATCAAGAGCTACATACATGGCCACCGAGGTGTGATGGTAGCGTGCTCCGCCTACCACACCGTATGCCCTGGGTTCGCACCCCGGGCAAAGCAACATCAAAATTTTAGAAATAAAGTTTTTCAATTAGAAGAAAATTTTTCTAAGCGGGGTCGCCCCTCGGCAGTGTTTGGCAAGCGCTCCGAGTGTATTTCTGCCATGAAAAGCTCTCAGTGAAAACTCATCTGCCTTGCAGATGCCGTTCGGAGTCGGCATAAAACATGTAGGTCCCGTGCGGCCAATTTGTAGGGAAAATCAAGAGAGCACGACGCAAATTGGAAGAGAAGCTCGGCCGTAGATCTCTTCGGAAGTTATCGCGCCTTACATTTTTTTTTTTTACATACATGGCCAAACTACAGTGATTGAGGGACAATTAATATATTGATAAGGCCGGGGCTCGCAACCATAAACTTATAGCGGTTTGTACCGGTCATTGGGCCCTAAGCGCGCATGCGGAAAATAGGAGTAATCGGCATAATGGGCACTAAAGAAGTTGTAAACGACCGGCAGGTAGGTTATCGGATATAAGGACTCAAAATATTCTTGATTTTATAAACCACGCCGACTGTTGAAAATGTATTTAAGAGAATTCCAAAAATTTACATTCACTAATATTGTACCTTTTATTGTAAGTCATTTTTATTATTTTTATTATTGCTTACATAAAGTAATTACAAAATAAATATTTTTCTTTCTATAACTAATTAAATAATACATTTTGTTATCAGTCGATGCTCACAATTATTTAAATTTAATTTAACTATATTTTTTAATTGTTTTTACAATTGTTTGGATTTTTTAATCAGTTTTCTTAAATCTAATATATTAATAATAATTGTTTTTATATATGAAATATTACGAGCACAATTAAGAAAGGTACTTATAGTTAGTTTTCTTCACATATATATATATATTTTTTTGGCTAAATGAATTCAATGTTTTTATAAGTAGAAATAATAATAATAACACAAAAAGGACATACCCTAATAAATTTATATATGCATATAAGGCATAATCTGTTTTTCGCTCTACTTATGCGGATCATTGGAATCATGATTCCTTTTGTTGATACGAAGAAAAAATTTGTCTATGATATCGGTGTATAATGAAATACGAGGTTACACAAATACATTTCTAAATTCCTACAGAACACAATACAAGCACAAGATTTCGAAATCATATTTTTATTAAAGGAGCATTCCGCGATTGGTACGGTACGAATCGTACTTATTTTTAAGGGTTTCTTTAGATCTAGTTTGCATATAATGAGATTGTCTTCATTTTTGTACTTAACTCTAATCGTTGATTATATAACTAAATTTCCCATATAAATTTTTCCCTGCCATAATCGGTAATAATCAACAAATTTTAGGGATGTGGATTATTTTTCACAGAAAAATGTCCACCCCTAGAGTGTAATATCCAATTGGAAGCACAAAATAAAAGAGAAACGTGAAAACTTAACAGAAAATAATCTAGCTTCCAGGAATGGAACATACGTAACGGCGTAGGTTATCTATAAACCATTTTATTATTTTTAAACTTTTAGTGTGGATTAAGGCACGTGTAAACGTAAACGTAAATCGTAAACGTGGTCTTAGTGTAGTATTGTGTGTTACATGTCTAATTAAAAACGGAAAGCTGCTTTTGGAATATTTGCATACTTTGATCAATCGTCGAACATGTGGTGTAACATGCCTTAGAATTCGTTTCACTTTCACTGCATTCAATTGTCCAATACGTATACATACATATGTACATATACACACATGTAGCAAACTATTAATAACCCAAATAGCCACTCGAGCTCAAAATGCATTTCTGCATTAGTTGCACATATTTGTTTACATCGGTCAATTAGTCACGCTGACTGACACGCTTGTCTATTTGTCACATTGACCGACAAATACATTATACACATACATGTACTTCTGTATTTAAATAGGTTATTGTAATTTGCTAAATTGTATACAGGAAATTATGTACAAGTTAACTTGGAACAATGTAATACCACCCACGTCGTCCACAAGAGGATCGTCTACCAGAGCTAGCCGATCCCATTCAATAAATTATCCATTTTTATCACTTACAATTGGTTAAGTAACTGATACCACCCACATTGTTCGCTTAGCATAAGCTAATCGTACCCATACCATAAATTAGTCTCATAAATTGTTTGCAGCTAAACAAATAGCTGACAAAAAATTCTTAAATTGTTTTGCCGAAATACTACTACTCATATTTCGGCAACCCAAATAAAATTCCCAAAACACTTTGCGCAATGTGATCGCTAACCCAAGTCCGATCGCACTTAATAAATTACGAATGCAAGCCTAAGCGTTTTTGTCCAAAAACGATTAAGCAACAGTCAAAAAGTATGTCACTTGAAAATTTGGCCACTCAAGCATTTCAAAGCGACACGCCGTCAATCCATATATTGACATATCACATACATTCAAACCTGAACCGGCCATACGGTAACATGTCGAGCCAGAATTATGCGAATATAGGTCGTACTGAAAAATGCAAAAACAAAATTATTTACATAGGAAATACTTTCCAATATTTCCAGCACATAGGGAAAATAGGGCATGTGCAGTTGCAGCGCAGGCACAATTCTAGTATAAATAAGAAAATTGCTGTAAATTAGTCTAGTATTTTTTAGATCTTCAATAAAGAAAATGTTCCCGAAGCGAGCCCGGTAAAAAATAAAACATCCGTTTTATTATTTGGCGCCCGAGACAAAAAGTCTCCCGGGAAATCGCGTGTAAAGTCCTGAAAATACAAAGTAAGGACTAACGATAAAAATACGCGTGTGAAAGTCCTGAAAATACAAAGTAAGGACTCGCGGAAAAAAAGTCTCCCGGGAAATCGCGTGTGAAAGTCCTGAAAAGTAAGGACTCGCGATAAAAGTACGCGTGTGAAAGTCCTGAAAATATAAAATAAGGACTCGCGGAAAAAATACGTCAGTGAAAAAAAAATTTATCAGAAAAGTGAAAATCCTGTGAAAAAAAGGACCCGCGACATACATTAATATTTGCGGCTATAGCAGTGGGCCCCGTAGTAGCCAAAGCAAACCGGTGGTATAACGTACCAGCCCGCGGCATAGGAAAACATTTAAAAAAAAAAAAAACGTTCGTGGAGCAAAAAATAAAAAATAACAACATAAAAAATTTCCTCAGCGGGCCAAGCGCGCAGTGGAAGTGGAATAAAAAGCTTGAAACGAGAGGAAAAAACCCTACAGCCTCCAGAGTAAGAGAAGACAAGTAGCAGCACTAGAAAAATTACACCAACCACCAACAGTGAGCAAAGAGATAAAAACAATTTTTTTTTTAACCTAAGCTTAAAAATTAAGACACATATTTAGCCTGGAAAGAGAAAATTTGTCAGGAAAAATTAATTAATAATAAATTATTCTACCTAAAATCCAATAAAAGGAAAAAAGGGAAGGAAAATATGGTTGGGAAAAATAGTGTGTGAGGAAAAATTTAATATCGCTGCTTAAAATTAAATAAAGGAAATTTGATTTGAATAAAGTAGCCATAGCAGAAGACTACGATAACCCAGATACCCTAGTATCTGAAACCAGACAAATGATAGAAGTTGCTAAGAAATTATATAGAAAATAAAAGTTAATAAAAATTATTGAAAACAGAACTAAGTTTTTTAAAGTGCAAAAATTAGAATAGGAAATTCCTAAAAGGGACAAACGGCATAATTTTCAACATGGCCAACCCCAACAATTTAGTTAGACCTTCGATCCTTTTCCAAAATCAAAACCCCACAGCCCCCAGATCAATAATCAAAACGAGCAATTAAATATAACGGAGCTAAGGAATCTTATAGCTGAAATTGCAGCTAAAGTATTGACACAACAAGGACCACAGGTAGTCCAAAATATTTTAAACCCAAATTGTAGCTTGGCTACAGCGGGAGACCAAGACATTGTAGAGGAACAAAGAGGAAACCTAGGAGAATTAGACAAAATACCAGATGTGGCCAAGTGTCTAAACGATTTCTCAGGTCGCCCAGGAGAATTCAACTCCTGAAAGAAAAGTGTCGATCGTATTCTGAATTTATACGAACCACTAAGGGGTACACGAAAATACTATGGCATCCTTAGTATAATAAGAAATAAGACAATGGGAAATGCCGATGCGGCATTAGAATCCTATAATACCCCTCTGAATTGGGGACCAATTACGAAGTGTCTCGCTATGCACTACGCAGATAGACGAGACCTATCAACCTTGGAATATCAAATGACCACACTCATACAAGGTGATAAATCGATAGACGTATTCTATCAACAAGTGTATAAACACCTATCTCTCATTCTAAACAAATTGGGTTATGAAGGTATGAGTAGTGAAACGCAGCTAATGCTCACAGAGTCATATAGGAACAAAGCATTGGATACATTTATTCGAGGATTAAATGGAGACTTGCCAAGATTGCTAGGTATGAAGGAACCAGTCGATTTACCTCAGGTCCTCGATTTATGTCAGAAATTAGACAACCAGAATTTTAGGACGAACCACGCCAATGGCATGTAGCAGTCATACCAAGGGTACCAAAAACCAACAAAAAATTACCCGTCACATCAAAGAGCACAGCATTTTTACCCACAATTATAAATAATAAAATAAAATAAAATAATAATAAAATAAAAAAAAAGTCCGATCGCACTTAATAAATTACGAATGCAAGCCTAAGCGTTTTTGTCCAAAAACGATTAAGCAACAGTCGGAAAGTATGTCTGCATGTGTACAACTCGACAAAAGGAGGAGTTGACAGTTTTGATCAGATGTGCCAAAACATGAACCATGGCAGGAAAACCAGAAGGTGGCCTCAAGCATTTTTCCAAAATATGATGAATATAGCTGCAATAAACGCATAAATCGTTTACGCGCACAACATGTGTAGCCGTGGGCAAAAGCCAGAATCCCGACTTAATTTAATGTTATCTCTACACAAGGAGTTAATGGGAGGATTTCAAAGGAAAAGATTAGCAACTAATACAAACATGAGCCTGGCGTTGAAAAAATCCATTCAAAATATTGTAGGCCAAGCCAAGAGGCCCATAGTGCCGGAGAAAACCAAAAGGGGCCAAGGAAGTACTGTAATATTTGTAGTTATACCAAACGTAGATACACGACCACTTATTGCAATTGTGGATTAGCTATTTGCGGTGAACATGCACAAAAAAGGTGCCCCGACTGTGCTTGTAACACAATTTGTATGCATTCATAATCATAAAAATCAATAATAAAGTATTCTTTTTGTTTATTTTATATATTTTAATAAAAAATTACTCTTATATTATATCCTGGCTTTCAATTCTTTTAATTTTAAACTACTACTTTACAAAATAAATCAGATAATAACGTAAAATTTTGAAGTGAGTAAAATTTACTTATCGGTACCTATAAGCGCCTACAATTTAACCGTACCCTTCTAGGGTTAAAGTGGATTAATTGAAACATATTATATACATTAAATGAAATAGTAGTTTTTTTTGTCTGATGGAACGCCTCATAGCCGAACCTCCCCATCTGCAGCAACACTAGTGAACTTCTGCCCAGGAGCAACAAGAGCAACCACCGACCATCCAACCCTACCAACCCACAAATCGGCGATTTAAAAGCCCTAATTAACTACTACATATAAACATAAACATATAAATATACATACCTTTGGCAATTTGAAAAAACAACCTAATTCGAGTTAGGATAAAAGTGATATTCCGGCTTCATAACAGAAATCCGTTACAGATCTTCCTGTGTTACTTACTTACAGCCCTAGCGCCAAATGGCTGCTACAAAATATAGGAAGCTACAATGGTGAATTGTGGCCAGCTTTTCAGATAAAGGTCTATGTATCGCCATTATCCTAACTCGAAATAGGTTGTTTTTTCAAATTTCCACAGATATACTTAGCGTAGGAACATAATTTGTATGTATAATTTGTGGAATTTGTATATCATCACTTGGAATTTTAAAACAAAGTCAGAATCGAACCTATTTACATTGAGTTCTGTTAATCCTTATGAAGTAATTGTACTAAAAGAAATGATTCACAATAGGAATACAACAGTCAAACACCAAAGCATAAGAAGAGTGGAATAAAAGATTAAATTATTAGTTTGAATATAAAAGTGAATGCTGGGGTTATATAATTAATTTGCCTGAGAGGGAGATGTATGTTTTCCATACCGTAATTAATTTTGTAATTTTAATAATATCACCAATACTACAAATAGGCCGCTGAAGAAATTATAATAAATTTTCATTTGAATAGAGAATCGCCTATCGCAAGATAGCCTTTCATATTCTCTTACGTTTATTAAAAATTCATTAACAATGCAAATATGAAATATCAAGAAATTTTTGACGTGAACAATTAAATTCATAAGATGCCTGATATATGTATAACTTTTCACTTTTTGCTGCACTGCGACATATGACAACCATATAACAATGCTTGCTCAATTAGCAACATGTTGACCCACTGCTATTCAAAATGGTTCATAGACGGTGTTTAAGTGAGTTGAGCTTACTTAAATAGTATTCCGTTTCGTAGGCCACTATGCATAAAATGACTTTCGGTCACCTAGCCAGTTGTATGACTTGCGCTCATACAACCCTGCAGATGAAGTAGACTGGAGTTGCCATCCACTACTTCCAATCAACACACATTGGAGTTGCCTTCCAGTGATATAGTTCTTCTATAAATACGAGTACGATTCACGACATCGCTCTTCTTTTTTATTCACATCATCCACCATTAGCAACAACGGAGCGCGAATCTTTTACCCATCACCAAACTCGGAGTTATAATCACACTATAGTCATTGACAAAATACGATTTATCATTGATCATCTATCATCACATCAAATGAGGAGTAAATCAAAGGACGTATAAATGCGCCAACCGTAAGTTGTATCATTCTTAACCTTACGATTACTAGAGATTTTTATGTACGAAGTTTACTAATACCCACCCGGGTGACCCGTGTTCATTTGCTATGTTACGTGGTAGATTCATATTTGTTACTTGTTACAGCGTAGAGATATTTATGAATGTTATAATAAACAATGTCTTGTAATTGTTCGCATATATAATTTTATTAAATCCCGATTAGTAAATTATCTATTTCAATAATATTTTCTACTAAGTGGAATAAGTTGTGACCAAAGTTGTCCAATGAGAACGACACATATGGTCTGGCGAATTAATTATTAATTATTTGCTTTATTCGCCCTTCTTATTTCAACAAATCAGCTGCTTTGTTATTGACTTCGCCCTGGAAAATACCGTTGTTCCTGAGAAAGCGGTATTTATGAAAGCGATTCACCGTGTCCGAATAAGCAGAAGTTATTTTTCCTAGAGAGTGTGGATAAAATAAATAAAAATAACTTAAAAATAAATAATAAATATGAGTGAAAATAAGTTTGAATATCTTTCTGCAGCAGCTGTTGTAAGGTAAGCGAACATTTTCATTTCTAGGTAAGTGAACATTTTGGTTTCTTTGGTCATAGGCTTTCTTAGGAAGATAGGGAAGCATATTATCGGAATTCGATTGATGCTGACTCTGAGGCGGACGATGAAATGTTTGAGGATGACGATGGTGAAATTGATGTACATATCAGACCAAATTTAGACTCAGATATGGAAGTTGAACAGTATGAAGTAGAGATAAATGATGATACAGATAGCGATGAGGATGATGCCTATAATGAAGAACTATTATCCGCTTCTAATAGTGACGGGTTTTTCTCTTCTAAATATGGTACGAAGTGGTACAAGCACTCTCCTCGAATTAACCGCCAACCAGCTAATAATATAATAAGAGATACATCCCTTATGGGGCCTAGTCCCATTACAAAAAACCTTTCAAAAATTGATATATTCAAACTTATATTTAGTGAACCTATAAGGGACCTTATATGCAGATATTCAAACAAAAAGGCTGAGTATGTATACGCCCAATGGAACGAGGTAAATTCTGAAAAGCCATCGGGATCATGGAAACCCATAACGGATGACGAACTACTAGCCTTTGTTGGAATTTTGCTTTTCACTGGTTGCCATATTTCGAGTAAAGAACCAGTAACTGAACTCTGGAAAAAAAAACGCTTACCCTCTATATCGCGCGACAATGTCTCGCAACAGGTTTACAGAAATATTACGATTCATCCGTTTTGACTGGCATACTTCTAGACTATCTCGTCAAGAAACTGACAAAGCTGCAGCTATAAGGGACGTCCACACGAATCTATTACTGTTGATGAACAATTATTTGCATATCGATGACGAACTAGATTCACCCAGTACATGCCATCTAAGCCTGCTAAGTACGGAATCAAAATCTGGTGGGCTTGTGATTCTTATAGCTACTACCCACTTCGGGGACAATTGTATACAGGAAAAGAAGGTAATGTGCGGGAAAAAAACCAAGGCGAGCGAGTTGTGAAAGACTTGGTAGCTCCATACAAAGGATCCGGGAGAAATATCACAATAGACAACTTTTTTTCTACACTTTCATTGGCTAACGAACTAAGAATTTGGAAATTGTCTGTGGTGGATACAGTAAAAAAAATAAAACATATATTCCAAACGAATTCAAGCCGTCTCGAAATCGGGAGGAGCATTCCAGCTTGTTTGGATTTAACGAAACTACTGCAATGTGCTCATTTGTCCCAGCCAAGAATAAAGTTGTAGTTATGCTCTCAACTATGCACGCAGATGGAGGTATTACTGGGCCAAAAAATAAGCCTGATATAATTATGTTCTACAACAAAACCAAGGGCGGAGTTGACACGATGGACAGAATGGTATCGCAGTATTCCACAAAGAGAGGAACGCTTCGCTGGCCTTTGGCAACATTTTTTAATATTCTCGATGTAGCAGCTCTTGTTGCATTTATAATATACGAAGAGAACCAATCCAATCGTGTGAACCGAATTAAAAGAAGGCGTTTCCTAGAGGATTTATGTGAGGAGCTCTGCAGACCACATATATTGTTGAGATCTACAAATCGAAATATTACTGGAAGGTTCCATATAAAATCTGCAATAGAATGCATTTAAGGTACTTTTTATAGATATTGCTTCGAAAAGTATCTCTAGTGTTTATTTTTGTAGGAGTCCCAGCCTCCGAACCCCACGATGATGAGCAGTTTGAGCCAAATGAAGCCCTGGAAAGGGATGCAACTGGACGAATAAAGGTCAAAGGCAAATGTTACAAATGTCTTGTCGAAAAGAAAAAGAGAAACACTCGCCAAATCTGTATAAAGTGCAAAAAAACCATTTGCGTAGAGCTTAGTGTAAGTCAAACGAAATGTGAAAACTGTCACGCGGGCCCTTCAACAAATCGTTCCGTACGGAAAGTGTACATATTTTTTTAGTTTACGTTCAATGCAGTAAAGAAACATATTCCTGTGCAAATATTTCAATTACATTCATGAATAAATCGTTTGCAACAACAGTATATATATTCATGTATATGGTGGTCACCAGGGTGGGTAAACGACGTATATAAAATGAGAAAGTCCAAAAAAATACATATTTCGAATTTCAAAGTCAATTTAGTATTTGATTTTCTGAAAGAACTCAAAATTTTGATCAGTGAGTAAAAAGCATTTTTAGATTGAGTCAATGGTTGTCGAATAATCAATTAATGAAATTCCAAAAGGTCACCCGGGTGGGTATTGGTAAACCTAAGGTTAACAAAATCATCCGAAGTAGCACTTGCGCTGCGTTAGGTCCCTTTCATTAAACAACCCTTGCGCGGTCGAAAGGGTAATCTATTTCAACACATCGCATCTTCCGTAAATCTCCCTTTTGGTTCATTAAAGTTCATTAAAAATGAATTGTAAAAGGCAAAATTACATTTGCTTTTTTATTCATTGAAATCTATCATCAGAGTATATTACATCCATTGTTAGTTTAAGGCTCCAGTTCAATGAATTGATTGTAATTGAATTTAAACTCATTTGCGTGATTGCGTTTAACAGGGGGAAAATGCAGACTGAACAAATAAATTACTGAATGACTTCTTTCCAGCACGGAGAAAATTCGGGCCATGCGCAATTGCATAGCAGGAAAAATTTTATAATAGTGAAACATTTATAATTTAGACTATGTCTGAACGGATTTCAATCAACGCCGCTAAGCTGACCCAGCCGAGCAAACGAAAATATATTCAAGTCTGCTTCGGTTCTTAATTAACGTTGCTATGCGTTAACTAACACACACAAACAAATTACATACAAAGACTTTCAAATTACTAAATAAGTCAGACATGAAAATGTTTTAAGCGAAGAGACATAACATTGTTTTTCTTTTACCTGTATTCTGTTATACCACATTCATGATAAGAAGCGATACTTTTGAACGTTTAATCACATTCTGTTACACAGGCAAAACGCTCATAACCTTAGCCAATGTGAACCACCGATTGTTGGGCACGAAAGTCAACGCGGATCAATCCACGTAATGAAATGCATAATTGGCGCCACACATTGGGGGCTGGCATAATTTTCATATACATCACCACCTTTTTCAAAGTAAGTTTATTTACATATGTTTTCAATACTACAAAAAACGTCAATAAAACAAAAATAGAAGCGGCTTAACTGCAACGTTCAACAGTAGTTTCTTGTTTTCGGCTCATTACAATGTAATGTAACGAACTGCCAATTTAGAACACTATTTAAGAGTGTCTAATTATTTTACAAGGAATCTTGCATTGATATTTCCTTCATTTTGTTTAAGGGATAGCTGGTATCGTAAAGCTTCCCTCAACGCTTAACTCAGCTAAAATAATATATCCAATAATAATAACCGAAGCTATACTTTTGAATGTTTAATCACATTTGGCTACACCGGTAAAACGCTCATAATCGTCAACAATGTGAACTTAATGTTGGACGTGAAACTCAGCATGTATATTACAAGTGAAGGACGCAAGATTCAATACGTGGACATTTTAATAGAGCATGTAAATTACAACAATAACATGCACAAACTACAATAACATTAAAATGCACTTTAATAGGAGAATCATCTTCAAAGGCAAGTTTATGATGCCAATAGCCAACATTTTGCAGGCAACATTTGAAGTGATATATCTTAAGTGCATGAAGAAGTCATTATTGATTTTCTTGCTAAATTTTCCATCCACCTAAAAAAACACAAAATTATCGTCCCACATTAGGCGCAAGCGTAACTTTGATAGTACTTGTAAACTTACAAACGTAGCAACATAATTAGTTTAGTAACATAATTATAAGAATTTGTGTGCATAAACTCTTGTTTAATGCTAAATATTATCAGTAATGAGTGATACAAGTTCTTTCAAATATTTTGCTATCCCCCATGCGTGGTAAAAACCCAAAGCTGTATCTCCTTTACAGCAGCGCTGATTTTCAATGTGTTGTGACACACAAGCTTTAGAAATGCATTAATGCTCTGCAGCCATATATTGTAGCATTATACGTCATACCCACTGTAATGTAGCATTATGCTTCATACCCACTGTAACACACTTGCAATAATACTCATCATAAACTCCAAATATATTTTAGTAATAATCATATTACAATATTGTCCAACATAAATTATTGAACTAACCCAGACGGTTAACCAACATCAATGGAATGCCGAATATGAGACCCACATCCATTCACAGCTAATAAATTTTGAGTATACATACAAACATACAACCCATTGTGGGAAAATACCAAAACACTCAAATTGATCTGCTGACGTTGCTAAACAACATGTACAAACCTACATGTATGGAGCCATGCATACAAAACCACATGTATACAAAGACTGTATACAAACGTACATGTATGCATACTCCATTTCCTATGTACTTATTTTTAGTTATTAGTATTAAGATATTTATGAATGTATAGGTTAAGTCAATTACTATAAAAGACAAGAATTTATTTAATAAAAAGAAGATTTAATGTCGCACCATCAAACGTGCAACGTCTTTTAATTTCTAATACTTCATGGCGATCCTGCCTGATCTTTAATTAGCTGAAAATTTGCTCTTAAGCAAAATTCGCTAGATCTCGCTGAAGGGAATATCCTGCCAGACTAGATTTAAAATCGGCAAAACTGCTAAGAATCTAGCTGGAGGAGACCGTGCAAGAATTAAACAAAAAGTAAATTCATTAAATTCTGCCAATAAGGAAAAAGGAACAAATTTCCTTTTTAAGAAATTTTGATTGCCACGTTCAAAAATCGAGCGAAGGGTCATACTTGCAGACAAGGCCAGCAAAAGGACAACACAAAAAATTATACAGCTTAAATTAACAGAGAAAGGAGCGCGCAGGTGAAGTGGAATATACACCCAGAATAAAAACATTAGGAGTGAAGTGAAAGGAGGGCGCAGGTGAAGTGGAATATACACCCAGAATAAAAGCATTAGGCGTGAAGTGAAATATATAACACAGGATCCCGGCATTGGACGTGAATAACAAGCTGGACAATTAAATAAAAATGTCTTAGAATAAGTATGTATATAAAATTTAGAATCAATTGAGCGGCCTCAAGGACGCTAAACCATTAGCAAAAACGAGAGTTTTTGCTTAGTATTTTTTTTTGAAAAAAAAAAATGGGAAATTTAAACTAAAACAAAAGTATGTACGAATAACTTCTTTGGACCTCGGAAAAAAATTGTATAAAAATCTAAATTGTTAAAATTTAAATTAGGAGGAAAATTAAAACTACTTATTGGAAAAAAAAAGTAAAAATTTCTTATTCAAAAAAACAAAAAAAAGCTAAAATGCTAAAAATCCTAAATTAAACTTTTATAAAAAAAAATTCAAGTAAATTGGAATGTTTAGGAGACCTCTGTAAAATAGTAAATCAACTTCAGACAGTCCACCTATCCTCTAGGGTATGTGCAGTTGCAGTGCAGGCACAATTCTAGTATAAATAAGAAAATTGCTGTAAATTAGGCTAGTCTTTTTTTGATCTTCAATAAAGAAAATGCTCCCGAAGCGAGCCCGGTAAAAAATAAAACATCCGTTTTATTATTTTACATTAGTGTAAATAGGTATAAGTAGAGTAAGAATATTTTGTATAAAAGGGAAAACAATTTCTAAATAAAATCAATTACTACTCATGATCCAAACGTCACACTTCATTGTTTTACTTATTTACAACATAACATTGTTCTTCTTTTACCTGTATTCTCTTATACCACATTCATGATAAGAAGCGATACTTTTGAACGTTTAATCACATTCTGCTACACAGGCAAAACGCTCATAGCCTTAGACAATGTGAACCACCGATTGTTGGGCAACGCGGATCAATCCACGTAATGAAATGCATTATTGGCGCCCCACATTGGGCGCTGGCATAATTTTCATATACATAACCAACGTTTACAAAGTAATTTCATATACATATGTTTTTAATACTACAAAAACGACAATAAAACAAAAATATAAACGGCTTAACTGCAACGTTCGAACAGTAGGGTTTCTTGCTTTCGGCTCATTACAATGTAATGTAACGAACAGCCAATTTAGAACACTATTTAAGAGTGTCTTATTATTTTACAAGTAGCCTTACATTAATATTTATAAATATCTTTCATTTAGTTTAAGAGAAAGCTGGTAGCGTAAAGCTACCCTTAACCCTCAACTCAACTAAAATCATATATCCAATAATAATAACCGAAGCTATACTTTTGAATGGTTAATCATATTTGCTTACACCGGTAAAACGCTCATAATCGGCAACAATGTGAACTTAATGTTGGACGCGAAACACAGCATGGATATTACAAGTGAAGGACGCAAGATACAATTGCGTGGACATTTTAATAGAGCATATAAATTACAACAATCACATGCACAAACTACAATAACATTAAAATGCACTTTAACAGTATAATCATCTTCAAAGGCAGGTTTATGATGCCAATAGCTAACATTTTGCAGGCAGCATTTGAGTAAGATATACCATTTCATTTTGATATATCTTAAGTGCATGAAGAAGTCATTATTGAATTTCTTGCTAAATTTTCCATCCACCTAAAAAACACAAAATTATCGCCCCACATTAGGCGCAAGCGTAACTTTGATACTACTTGTAAAAATGCAAACGTAGCAACATAATTAGTTCCAACTCAGTGGAACGCATCATAGTTGATAACATAAGGTTCCAACTCAGTGGAACGCGGCATAGTTGCTAACATAAAGTTTGTGATATGCAGCCAACTTCCGGCATCCGCAATATATACACATATACTTCCGGCAACCGCAATACATTACGGGCAATTTTCAACATCCATACGAGCACTTTTCAACCTTTTACTTTGGATAGATATATATTTTTATACTCAGTTGAGCAGAGCTCACAGAGTATATTAAGTTTGATTGGATAACGGTTGGTTGTACATATATAAAGCAATCGAGATAGATATAGACTTCCATATATCAAAATAATCAGGATCGAAAAAAAATTTGATTGAGCCATGTCCGTCCGTCCGTCCGTCCGTCCGTCCGTCCGTCCGTCCGTCCGTCCGTCCGTTAACACGATAACTTGAGTAAATTTTGAGGTATCTTGATGAAATTTGGTATGTAGGTTCCTGAGCACTCATCTCAGATCGCTATTTAAAATGAACGATATCGGACTATAACCACGCCCACTTTTTCGATATCGAAAATTTCGAAAAACCGAAAAAGTGCGATAACTCATTACAAAAGACAGATAAAGCGACGAAACTTGGTAGATGGGTTGACGTTATGACGCAGAATAGAAAATTAGTAAGATTTTGGACAATGGGCGTGGCCCCGCCCACTTTTACAAGAAGGTAATTTAAAAGTTTTGCAAGCTGTAATTTGGCAGTCGTTGAAGATATCATGATGAAATTTGGCAGGAACGTTACTACTATTACTCTATATGTGCTAAATAAAAATTAGCAAAATTGGATTAAGAACACGCCCACTTTTTAAAAAAAAATTTTTTTAAATTCAAATTTTAACAAAAAATTTAATATCTTTACTGTATATAAGTAAATTAAGTCAAAATTCAACTCCAGTAATGATATGATGCAACAAAATACAAAAATAAAAGAAAATTTCAAAATGGGCGTGGCTCCGCCCATTTTCATTTAGTTTGTCTAGAATACTTTTATTGCCATAAGTCGAACAAAAATTTACCAATCCTTCTCAAATTTGGTAGGAGCATAGATTCTATGACGGTAACTGTTCTCTGTGAAAATGGGCGAAATCGGTGGAAGCCACGCCCAGTTTTTATACACAGTCCACCGTCTGTCCTTCCGCTCGGCCATTAACACAATAACTTGAGCAAAATCCGATATATCTTTACTAAACTTAGCCCACGTACTTAGCTGAGCTCACTTTTTCTTGGCATAAAAAATGGGCGAAATCTGACCATAACCACGCCCACTTTATCGATATCGAAAATTACGAAAAATGAAAAAAATGCCATAATTCTATACCAAATACGAAAAAAGGGATGAAACATGGTAACTGGATTGGTTTGTTGACGCAAAATATAACTTTGGAAAAATCTTTGTAAAATGGGTGTGACACCTACCATATTAAGTAGAAGAAAATGAAAAAGTTCTACAAGGCGAAATCAACAGCCCTTGGAATCTTGGCAGGAATACTGTTAGTGGTATTGCATATATAAATAAATTAGCAGTACCCGACAGATGATTTTCTGGATCACCTGGTCCACATTTTGGTGGATATCACGAGAACGCCTTCACATATACATCTAAGGGCCACTCGCTTTTAAAACCCTCATTAATACCTTTAATTTGATATCCATATCGTACAAAAACATACCAGAGTCACCCCTGTCCCACCCTAATGGCGATATCTCGAAAAGGCGTCCACCTATAGAACTAATGCCCCCTCTCTCTTAAAATGCTAGTAACACCTTTCGTTTGATACCCATATCGTACAAACATTCTAGAGTAACCCCTGGCCCACCCTAATGGCGATATCTCGAAAAGGCGTCCACCTATAGACCTAGTGTCCACTCCCTCTTAAAATGCTCAGTAACACCTTTCGTTTGATACCCATATCGTACAAACATTCTAGAGTCACCCCTGGCCCACCCTAATGGCAATATCTCGAAAAGGCGTCCACCAATACTCCTAATGCCCACTCCCTCTTAAAATGCTCAGTAACAGCTTTCGTTTGATACCCATATCGTACAAACATTCTAGAGTCACACCTGGCCCACCCTAATGGCGATATTTCGAAAAGGCGTCCACCTATAGAACTAAGGATTACTCCCTTTTAAAATACTCATTACCACCTTTCATTTGATACCCATATCGTACAAACACATTCTAGAGTCACCTTGGCCCACCCTAATGGCGATATCTCGAAAAGGCGTCCACCTATAGACCTAATGTCCACTCCCTCTTAAAATGCTCAGTAACACCTTTCGTTTGATACCCATATCGTACAAACATTCTAGAGTTACCCCTGGCCCACCCTAATGGCGATATCTCGAAAAGGCGTCCACCTATAGACCTAATGTACACTCCCTCTTAAAATGCTCAGTAACACCTTTCGTTTGATACCCATATCGTACAAACATTCTAGAGTCACCCCTGTCCCACCCTAATGGCGATATCTCGAAAAGGCGTCCACCTATAGACCTAATGCCCACTCCCTCTTAAAATGCTCAGTAACACCTTTCGTTTGATACCCATATCGTACAAACATTCTAGAGTCACACCTGGCCCACCCTAATGGCGATATCTCGAAAAGGCGTCCACCTATAGAACTAAGGATTACTCATTACCACCTTTCATTTGATACCCATATCGTACAAACACATTCTAGAGTCACCCACCCTAATGGCGATATCTCGAAAAGGCGTCCACCTATAGACCTAATGCCCACTCCCTCTTAAAATGCTCAGTAACACCTTTCGTTTGATACCCATACCGTACAAACATTCTAGAGTCACCCTTGGTCCAGCTTTATGGCGACATCTCGAAAAGGCGTCCACCTATAGAACTAAGGATTACTCCCTTTTAAAATACTCATTACCACCTTTCATTTGATACCCATATCGTACAAACACATTCTAGAGTCACCCTGGCCCACCCTAATGGCGATATCTCGAAAAGGCGTCCACCTATATACCTAATGCCCACTCCCTCTTAAATGCTCAGTAACACCTTTCGTTTGATACCCATATCGTACAAACATTCTAGAGTCACCCTTGGTCCACCTTTATGGCGATATCTCGAAAAGGCGTCCACCTATAGAACTAAGGATTACTCCCTTTTAAAATACTCCTTACCACCTTTCATTTGATACCCATATCGTACAAACACATTCTAGAGTCACCCCTGGCCCACCCTAATGGCGATATCTTGAAAAGGCGTCCACCTATAGACCTAATGCCCACTCCCTCTTAAAATGCTCAGCAACACCTTTCGTTTGATACCCATATCGTACAAACATTCTAGAGTCACCCCTGGCCCACCCTAATGGCGATATCTCGAAAGGGCGTCCACCTATAGACCTAATGCCCACTCCCTCTTAAAATGCTCAGTAACACCTTTCGTTTGATGCACATATCGTACAAACACATTCTAGAGTCACCCCTGGCCCACCCTAATGACGATATCTCGAAAAGGCGTCCACCTATAGACCTCATGCCCACTCCCTCTTAAAATGCTCAGTAACACCTTTCGTTTGATACCCATACCGTACAAACATTCTAGAGTCACCCCTGGCCCACCCTAATGGCGATATCTCGAAAAGGCGTCCACCTATAGACCTAATGCCCACTCCCTCTTAAAATGCTCAGTAACACCTTTCATTTGATTCCCATATCGTACAAACACATTCTAGAAACACCCCTGGTCCACCTTTATGGCGATATCTCGAAACGGCGTCCACCTATGGAACTAAGGATCACTCCTTTTCAAAATACTCATTAACAGCTTTCATTTGATACCCATATCGTACAAACACATTATAGAATCACTCCTGGTCCACCTTAATGGGGACATCTCGAAAAGGCGTCCACCGATAGACCTAAGGCCCACTCCCTCTTAAAATGCTCAGTAACACCTTTCATTTGATACCCATATCGTACAAACAAATTCTAGAGTCAGCCCTGGTCTACCTTTATGGCGATATCCCTAAATGGCGTTCATCCATAGAACTATGGCCTATTCTCTCTTAAAATACTCTTTAATACCTTTCATTTGATACACATGTTATACAACCACATTCCAGGGTTACCCCAGATTGATTTTCCTTATTTTGTCTCCATAGCTCTCAACTGAGTATGTTATGTTCGGTTACACCCGAACTTAGCCTTCCTTACTTGTTGAACTTAACAAACATCAATCAAATTACTGTGTACCACTAACTCCATATATCTTATAAAAATAAAAAATAAATGTAAGGCGGGATAACCTCCGAAGAGATCTAAGGCCGAGCTTCTCTTCCAATTTGCGTCGTGCTCCTCTTGATTTCCCTACAAATTGGCCGGACGGGACCTACATGTTTTATGCCGAATCCGAACGGCATCTGCAAGGCAAATGAGTTTTCACTGAGACCTTTTCATGGCAGAAATACACTCGGAGCGCTTGCCAAACACTGCCGAGGGGCGACCCCGCTTAGAAAAGTTTTGTTCTAATTGAAAAACCTTATTTCTAAAATTTGTATGTTGCTTTGCCCGGGATGTGAACCCAGGGCATGCGGTGTGATAGGCGGAGCACGCTACCATCACACCACGGTGGCCGACAATATATCTTATATGTCAATAAAATACACAATTAGCCTACCTATTGTTCTCATTCAATTGTGAAGAAAGTTCCTGCGATTTTGGATTACGCTACAGAAAAGTTACGGTGAGTGTATCGAGTTGACATTGCTTGCCATACCTCTGGCGCATGGCCATACCACACAAAAGGACCCCATTACCATAATATTTATATAATATTGCACAACTGCACATATTTGTTTATATCGGTCAATTGGTCACGGTGACTTATACACTTTGGCCATCTACACGCTCATGTACCTAAATAGGACATTCCAATATGCTGACTCCGCATTCAGGAAATATGTACATTTTAGTTTGTAAGTATTACTGTAAATAGGTACAAGTAGAGTAAGAATATTTTATTATAAAAGGGGAAACAATTTCTAAATAAAATCAATTACTATTTATGATCCGTGTGACGTTTGGATCATTGTTTCACTTGTTTACAACATAACATTGTTCTTCTTTTACCTGTATTCTGTTATACCACATTCATGATAAGAAGCGATACTTTTGAACGTTTAATCACATTCTGTTACACAGGCAAAACGCTCATAACCTTAGACAATGTGAACCACCGATTGGTGGGTATGAAAGTCAGATCAATTCACTTAATGAAATGCATAATTGGCGCCCCTCATTGGGCGCTGGCATAATTTTCATATACATCACCAACGTTTACAAAGTAAGTTTATTTGCATATGCTTTTAATACTACAAAAAAGTCAATAAAATAAAAATATAAGCGGCTTAACTGCAACATTCGAACAGTATGGTAAAGCTACCCTTAACCCCCCACTCAGCTGAAATCATATAGCCAATAATAATAAGCTATAGTTTTGAATGGTTAATCATATTTGGTTACACCGGTAAAACGCTTAAAATTGATGTACGCAAAACTCATCATGGATATAAATTACAACAATCACATGCACAAACTACAATAACATTTAAATGCACTTTAAGAGAAGAATCGTCTTCAAAGGCAAGTTTATGATGCTACCTGAAGCCAATAGCCAACATTTTGCAGGCAGCATTTGAAGTAAGATATATCATTTCATTTCTATCTCAATCGGTTAAAGATATACATAATTGGTACAGAAGCCTTAAATTTTCAGTCCAAGCGAATACAATAGATTTAGAATTAATTCCTAGATTTGATTTAAAGTCTATACTTCAGCAGATATCAAAGTTAATACCAGCTCATTTAGAGATTGCACAGACATGAATGTACATGAAGGTTTTTTCGATTAACATGACGTCTTTAGCATTGTCAGATCATAACATGATTGTAGTATTATCTGTTCCATCAACATCCAAGCCATCAAATATGGAATAGTGGAGGTCTATGTCTATACCACACAGTCTCACTATTAAGAATCATCTTTCTAATAAGTCCGACATTGTGAAGCCTTATTCAACTGTTCAGTTGATACCAATAGATCAGCACATAATTATTGACAATGATCGTCAGAGGTGGACTTCTATCTCATATGAACAATTTCAGCATTGTGCGTAGGACACAGCTATAGTATGTGACACTCATTATATTTGCCCTCTTTATTAAGGTAGGAAGATCCAAGTAAAATTGGAAATTCTTGTCAATTAAAATTAGGAGTGTCTTATGATGATGCTGTAGCCTTTAAAATTGACCCACAACACTGGTTGTTGCCCCTACTGGCAAGCACAGCAACTGCTTATCAAAAGTGTCGGTGAATCCCAAAATGATATCGATAATGAATCTGAAATTCCTACACCTCGGCTAAGTTTAGTTAATCTTCCACACAATTGCATGTTAAAAGTAATATTTCGCTATCAATGACATGGTTATCACAACAATCACATAAACATCAACAATTGGATGGCAACATTCATTATGGCCCTTAATTCCAGTTTGAGCATTCATGATGTGAATCTATCCCCTATAAAAATACTACCAACTATTAATGAGTCATTATTGAAGGGGAAACTACGGTTAGGCGCTTGAGAAATTAGCTACATAGTTTAGACAAGATCACGGTTCTAGATATCTCGCCACACCACATGCAGGATTACAGAAAACACTTACAAGATCAAATTGACTCTTGGTCACTTCCAAAGATCAATCCACGACCATTTATTTATGGAGAGATTGCACTCATTTTAATGTTGGCAGTTGTCAAGCTATGCTGTTTATTACGAAATGCCTATATGCCAGCAGCCATCGGTGCAGCATCAGTTCCACTAAGGACTTTTGTGGCAGCATCAAAACTCGGTTTGACACAAAAACATTTGACAATGTAAATATTCCTTCAACATCCTAACAAAGCATTGCAATATGTTGAAGTAAAGGGGAAGAGCCATGGTTACAAGGGCAACTCCATCTACAGAGTGACATATCTCTGTCAATGACATGGTTGACAACGTCTAATTAACACAATGATATTAAAAACAACGTAACTGCCTTTATTATGGCTTTAAAGTCTAGTCTCATCATTAAAAAGATGTCACGTCTACCTCTTGCCAGAGTCCCTCTATTAATTGAATCATTGTTCATAGAGGGTGAAACAACTGTTAGGCGACTAAAAAATATCGAGAAATCACGGTCCTGTACATGTCTCCTCAAGACATGCAAACTTATAAGAAGTACTGAAAAAGAGCATCGACGCCTGGTCATTTCCGACTTTGGATTGGCAATCATACATGTATCTCCTTCCGGGGGTTATACTCACACTAATAGTCATAAAGACCTATTGTGCGTGTCGGAACCCGTACTGTAGCGTTACTTGGAACGTGTTCACCTTCAATGCAGTTCACATATCACATACAGACCACACAAGTAGTGAAGTCATACTGACCCACATAATTACTTGAACTCAGTAGGAGTTCAACATCATATGTGCATGCCGACACACACGACACATATTTGTTTATATTTGTTAATCCGTCACATTAACTAACACACTTATCGAGCAGTCACGCTGATCGACATATTTGTCTATTGGCCATTGTGACTGTCGAACTATATACAAGTTAACACGCTCAGCCACTGCCCATTCAACCCATTCCCACGTTCTATCCGCAACGTCAGCACATTTTGTTTCCCACCGATCGTTGCATACGCTGCAGCGTAAGCATATTTGTATTTCATCATGAAATGCAATACCAATATTTTAATAACGCAACGCTTGTGGGAAATCAAGGCCACGGTCATTCTCACCTGTATTGTAACACACTTGCGTAAGGGTACAACTAAGTCGATTTGTCAGTTATATACAATCATTTTTGAATAAAGTATATTTGTTAACTTTAAATTTCAGTGCTTACTAATTTCAACTTCTTAGTTTGTTTGGAGCGAGTTGGCTCCTTAATTTTTTTAAGTGAAAGGATCTGAGATCCTTAAGTGGCGCCCGAGCAGGGCCCGCTTGTGAAAGTGAATATCCTTTAAGGATCAAGTACATAATTGGTACAGAAGCCTTAAATTTTCAGTCCAAGCGAATACAATAGATTTAGAATTAATTCCTAGATTTGATTTAAAGTCTATACTTCAGCAGATATCAAAGTTAATACCAGCTCATTTAGAGATTGCACAGACATGAATGTACATGAAGGTTTTTTCGATTAACATGACGTCTTTAGCATTGTCAGATCATAACATGATTGTAGTATTATCTGTTCCATCAACATCCAAGCCATCAAATATGGAATAGTGGAGGTCTATGTCTATACCACACAGTCTCACTATTAAGAATCATCTTTCTAATAAGTCCGACATTGTGAAGCCTTATTCAACTGTTCAGTTGATACCAATAGATCAGCACATAATTATTGACAATGATCGTCAGAGGTGGACTTCTATCTCATATGAACAATTCCAGCATTGTGCGTAGGACACAGCTATAGTATGTGACACTCATTATATTTGCCCTCTTTATTAAGGTAGGAAGATCCAAGTAAAATTGGAAATTCTTGTCAATTAAAATTAGGAGTGTCTTATGATGATGCTGTAGCCTTTAAAATTGACCCACAACACTGGTTGTTGCCCCTACTGGCAAGCACAGCAACTGCTTATCAAAAGTGTCGGTGAATCCCAAAATGATATCGATAATGAATCTGAAATTCCTACACCTCGGCTAAGTTTAGTTAATCTTCCACACAATTGCATGTTAAAAGTAATATTTCGCTATCAATGACATGGTTATCACAACAATCACATAAACATCAACAATTGGATGGCAACATTCATTATGGCCCTTAATTCCAGTTTGAGCATTCATGATGTGAATCTATCCCCTATAAAAATACTACCAACTATTAATGAGTCATTATTGAAGGGGAAACTACGGTTAGGCGCTTGAGAAATTAGCTACATAGTTTAGACAAGATCACGGTTCTAGATATCTCGCCACACCACATGCAGGATTACAGAAAACACTTACAAGATCAAATTGACTCTTGGTCACTTCCAAAGATCAATCCACGACCATTTATTTATGGAGAGATTGCACTCATTTTAATGTTGGCAGTTGTCAAGCTATGTTGTTTATTACGAAATGCCTATATGCTAGCAGCCATCGGTGCAGCATCAGTTCCACTAAGGACTTTTGTGGCAGCATCAAAACTCGGTTTGACACAAAAACATTTGACAATGTAAATATTCCTTCAACATCCTAACAAAGCATTGCAATATGTTGAAGTAAAGGGGAAGAGCCATGGTTACAAGGGCAACTCCATCTACAGAGTGACATATCTCTGTCAATGACATGGTTGACAACGTCTAATTAACACAATGATATTAAAAACAACGTAACTGCCTTTATTATGGCTTTAAAGTCTAGTCTCATCATTAAAAAGATGTCACGTCTACCTCTTGCCAGAGTCCCTCTATTAATTGAATCATTGTTCATAGAGGGTGAAACAACTGTTAGGCGACTAAAAAATATCGAGAAAATCACGGTCCTGTACATGTCTCCTCAAGACATGCAAACTTATAAGAAGTACTGAAAAAGAGCATCGACGTCTGGTCATTTCCGACTTTGGATTGGCAATCATACATGTATCTCCTTCCGGGGGTTATACTCACACTAATAGTCATAAAGACCTATTGTGCGTGTCGGAACCCGTACTGTAGCGTTACTTGGAACGTGTTCACCTTCAATGCAGTTCACATATCACATACAGACCACACAAGTAGTGAAGTCATACTGACCCACATAATTACTTGAACTCAGTAGGAGTTCAACATCATATGTGCATGCCGACACACACGACACATATTTGTTTATATTTGTTAATCCGTCACATTAACTAACACACTTATCGAGCAGTCACGCTGATCGACATATTTGTCTATTGGCCATAGTGACTGTCGAACTATATACAAGTTAACACGCTCAGCCACTGCCCATTCAACCCATTCCCACGTTCTATCCGCAACGTCAGCACATTTTGTTTCCCACCGATCGTTGCATACGCTGCAGCGTAAGCATATTTGTATTTCATCATGAAATGCAATACCAATATTTTAATAACGCAACGCTTGTGGGAAATCAAGGCCACGGTCATTCTCACCTGTATTGTAACACACTTGCGTAAGGGTACAACTAAGTCGATTTGTCAGTTATATACAATCATTTTTGAATAAAGTATATTTGTTAACTTTAAATTTCAGTGCTTACTAATTTCAACTTCTTAGTTTGTTTGGAGCGAGTTGGCTCCTTAATTTTTTTAAGTGAAAGGATCTGAGATCCTTAAGTGGCGCCCGAGCAGGGCCCGCTTGTGAAAGTGAATATCCTTTAAGGATCAAGTAGTAAAAAAATCTGTGAAGTGAGCTTACATTGAAATAAGCAAATAAAAAAATAATACAAAAAATTTAAAAACCAAAAAGCTATAAGAGGTAAAGAACCTCATATTAGAAAAAGCAAAAATATATAGAAGCTAGCTCTTCTTAGGAAAAAACCGTGTACACGATATAACACCACTTATGAACCTAGTGGTGCTGTAAGTATAGAACTTAATCAATAATTTAATATACCTTCTTTTTTTCCAACGGTAACAAGGATGGAGGAACTTAAAGTGAACGTAACGAATTTAACAGGTGCCGTTAATGCCCTTCTGGAGAAGATGAAATTTTTAGAGACGTGTGACGGAGTTGGACCGGACCAATAATACCTTCAGCGGTCCTCCGCGTAGCGAGGCAACAGAGGAAGTGGTGGCACAAGCCCCATGACTGAGGCCGACATTCGCGAAATATGTCGTCTGCCTGATTGCGTAAAAGAGCTTCAAGTTTTTGATGGAAGCCCTATACACTTCGTGTCCTGGGTACACTCCGTAGAAACCATCCTTGCTGACTTCTCAGTCATCAAGGGAAAACCCTTATACCGTGCTATATTACAGCACATTCGACAAAAAGTTCGCGATACGGCGGATAACGCCCTGATTTCCTACAATATTTTTGACAATTGGTCAAAAATAAAGGAGTGCCTGGCTCTGCATTACGCAGATAAGCGGGATGTCCGCACTCTCGAACACCAGTTGCATCAATTGCAACAGAAAGGTGGCACTGTCGACGAGTTCTACGCTCGAGTGAACCACCTATTCAACTTGATCCTTAATAAGTTACAAACCGAATCGTACACTGAAGAAACCACGAAGGTCCTTATGGACACCTACAGAAATAGGGCGTTGGATGTATTCATCCGCGGTCTAAATGGGGAGCTCTCAAGGATGCTCCTCGTTCAACGCCTCAAGACCCTTCCAGAGGCTTATTCAGCCTGCCTGGAGTTGCAAAATGTCAACTTCAGAAACGTATCCCTTCACCCATCTCCCGGTAATAATCGCATAGTGGTCCCTATTAACAATTTAAACGAGATTAAACCTTCCTTCGAAGGGAGACCACCTGTAATCCCACCCAGGCCTACCTGGCGTCAACAAGATCGCAGGGCTCCATTCGATAGAAGGGAGCGTTTTTCAAGAATGGATGTGGACCGCTCTACCCAATCGCGTGCTGTAAATTATATCAATCGCCCTAATCCATTCAAACGTGAAGCAAGATCGGAAAACCTCCCGAGGAAACAACAAAGGCTTTTCCATTCAACGACCGGAACTGATGAGGATAACTCCAAGGAAGAAGAATCGACCAAGAACGGATTTTCTATCGGAAAGTCATCTAGCGTACCATACTTAGAGTACACACTCTCAGGTGGTCGCACCCTCGACTTCCTGATTGACACAGGGGCCAACAAAAATTTCATTAGCGAAGAAATTGCAGCTGGAGGTGATCCCGTTGAGAAAGTTTTTAATGTCCACTCAGCTGGAGGAGAGGTGCAGATTAGTAAAAAGATAGGTTTAAAATTTTTCAGGGATGTGGGCTTCCCTTCAAAGATAGCTTTCTTTGTCCTCCCGGGACTGAAATCCTTCGCCGGTATTATCGGCGATGATACGTTGAGAATGTTAGGGGCAGTAGTCGACAGGAAGAACAATTTCCTAAGGATAAATAGTTTCAATTTACCACTAAAGGCCAAAATCTTGAATCAGGTTAATTACTCAATGGGAAAGGACGTATCCGCGGATATAAAACAGCACGTTGATGATGTACTGGAAAAATACTCCGATCTTTTCCTCCCTCTTAATGGCAGTGAGCTCGTGGATACAAATGTGCGAGCCGAAATATGGACCACCACCCCTGAACCTATCTACAGTAAAAGTTACCCTTATCCGGTATGTATGAGGGAAGAAGTAGACAGGCAAATAACCGAATTGCTTAATGAGGGAGTTATTATACCTTCCAAAAGCCCTTATAACTCCCCAATATGGGTGGTGCCCAAAAAACCAAAGCCGAATTGGGAAAAACAATATAGAATGGTGATTGACTATAAGAGATTAAATGCTGTCACTATCGCCGATACGTACCCTATCCCAAACATAAACTCCACCTTGTCCAGTTTAGGGCAGGCCAATTTCTTCACAACTATTGACTTAACGTCTGGCTTTCACCAGATACCTACGAAAGCGTCGGATATACCCAAGACAGCGTTCTCAACGATGAATGGGAAATGTGAATTCCTACGCTTACCATATGGTTTAAAAAATGCTCCCGCCATTTTCCAAAGGATGATCGACGACGTCCTCAAACAATATATAGGGAAAATTTGTTATGTCTACATTGACGACATAATTGTTTTTGGAAAGGACCCGGAAGAACATTTACTGAACATCGAAAAGGTATTTGCAAGGCTTTGCGAAGCAAACCTTAAGGTAAATCTGGAGAAGACCTGCTTTTTCGAAAAAGAAGTAGAATTCCTTGGGTACGTCATCACTCTCGATGGCGTTCGCGCTGACCCAAGCAAGGTCGAAGCGATTAAACTTATTTCACCACCAGAAAATCTCAAGGTTTTGAAAAGCTTTTTAGGTATGACTTCCTATTACAGGAAGTTCATAAGAGACTACGCAAAAGTGGCAAAACCTCTAACCAATCTCACTCGAGGCGAGAATGCTCAAGTGAAGCAAATTGTTCCAAAAAAGTAAAAATTGAACTTGACGAGAGGGCCCTTCAGGCTTTTCATGATTTAAAACAGCTTCTTGTATCTGCTGATGTTCTTGCATTTCCAGATTTCGAAAAACCATTTAACCTGACTACGGATGCCTCGAACTTCGCCATCGGGGCAGTCCTCTCCCAGGGAGCAGTAGGCGAGGACAAACCTATAGCTTACATTTCACGATCCTTGAATAAATGCGAAGAAAATTATGCTACTAACGAGAAAGAGCTACTCGCTATAGTTTGGGCTCTCGATAATCTGCGGTCGTACCTATACGGTGCCAAGAAAATTAAGATATACACCGATCACCAACCACTAACTTTTTCTCTGAGTTGCAGAAACTACAATGCTAAACTTAAACGCTGGAAGGCCAGGATAGAGGAGTACAATTGTGAAATAATCTACAAACCAGGAAAATCGAATTTAGTCGCCGATGCTCTCTCTCGTCTCAAACCCGAAGTTAATGTGCTAACCGATTCTATCATTGTCCAACCTCCATCTGTTTCAGGACATGATCCCACAAGTGCTGGACTCGAAAGAGAACCCGAAATTGACACTGCCACTCAATGCACAATGCATTCAGCTGATCAGGATAATTCGGATTTAATACCACATGTAGAGGCCCCCCTTAACGTTTTTAAAAACCAAATAATCTTCAGAGACGGTAATCGTCCACAATGCCTGGAGCATCCTTATCCGGGCTATAGCAGGCACTATGTGTCATTTCCTGAATCGGATACGGCCGCATTGGTTACTATTTTAAGGGAGTGCCTCAACCCAAATGTGATAAATGGAATAAAAATTGCTGAGATATTCCTCGCTTCACTCCAAAACGCGTTCATTAACAACTTCCGGAGGTACCGCATTAGAATAACCCAGAGGGTGGTGGAAGATGTTACGGTTCCGGACAGGATCTACGAAATAATCGAGAGGGAGCACAAACGAGCCCACAGAAATCCCCGTGAGAATAAAGCACAAATACTCGAGCAATTTTATTTTCCCGCAATGTCCAGGCAAATCAGAGATTACGTTAGGCAATGTGATACTTGCAAATTAAACAAGTACGATAGGCATCCGGCGAAACCGTTTCTCCAATAAACCCCAATACCAAATTATCCCTGCGAAATTCTACACGTCGACCTCTTCGAAATAGAGAAGCAAAGGTATCTCAGTGCAATTGATAAATTCACGAAATTTGCCAAGCTTTTCCCAATAAAGAACAAATCTTCCGTTCACCTCCGAAGAAAGCTTACTGATCTCCTGCACTATTTCTCCGTGCCGAAAATATTAGTAAGGTATGCAGTACCAAAGATTCCATTTGTATGGGAGGTGCCACGCCCCTTTTATATAACGAAATTATTTTTTGCCTAAAACCTTCCCGTTGTTCGAAGGAACCCATAGCCAAAATTTGGTGATGATTGATGTGTGGGAAATACGTGTCCATAGCGAACACACACACGCAGAATTTGATTTTTATATATATATGGCTGAACCGATTTGGGATTTCAAAATCAACTAACCATCATCTCTCCTTCCTGTATCTTTCCTAAAAATTTCATGGCAATCTGTCGAGCCGTTCTCGAGTTATGGAGTGACAATCAAAATGTACACTTCTTTTTATATATATAGATTAGCCCGGGTCTCATTTAAGCAAACCTCACAACTAAAGAGGTCATAATTTTACATAATAGTGTAATAGAATAAGTTATCTGAATGTAATTATAGTAATCTGGCAGCACGAAGTGTCGAGCAGGTTTTGGTGACTTCCGGTTCCGAAAAGTGTGTAAAAAGAAGAGAAAAAGCCTTGCGATATTGAAGTAAAATAAAGGAATCGATCACAAAAGATCATATATCAGGTGTGGAAATCCCACAGGCCAATATTTTATTTCAATATCAAGATATTTTAAATTCAAATCGAAATTTGAAGAAACTAATTGATAATGGCAAATATGCTGACACGGCAGCAAATGATTAATACGCTGACGATGGCTAATGTTGAATTTGATAAAGAGGCTACTCTTGTACAATTGCGTTTCTTGTACGACCAGGCTGTAGCTATTCTGCCAAGATTATTGGATGACGGTTCGCTGAATGGAAAGTTACAAAACGTGAACGTGCCAGATGAAAATGTACCGGACAAAAATGTGCCAGATGAAGGTGTACCAGAGGAAAATAGGCCACATGAAGACGTGCCAGATGAAGGAGGGCCGGAGGAGGACATAACCGGTGTAGATGCGGTGAATGCTTCAAATGTTGATAATGATTTACTACTTCCGTTGACCACTTTGACCAAGCCAAATTTACAGGCGAGTGGCAGCTCAATTGATAGCTTAAAGGCTGGAGAAGAGCACTTGGCACGGATGCTAGCTGTTGCTCGCAAAAAAAAGCGTTAACTGATTGAACTGCGGCAACAGATCAATCAAATTGATAGACGCAGAATTGATCTGCATGAGCTGGATGCTCTCATGAATAAATTCGACGGGTCAGAATTCCAAGATGTTGTTAAGTGGATTGGTGAGTTGGAGGCAGTATTTGAATTTCTACGCTACAATGATAGAGACAAGCTGATTGCTGCTCGACATTTAGTAACAGGCCATGCCAAAAAATTCCTGGACATTGCTCTAGTCCGTTCGTATAGTGACTTAAAGTCTGCTTTATTGCTGGAGTATCGACGAACGTTTTCGCTCCAAGATGTATTTAGCCAGTTGAAAACACGTAGTATTAAACCAGGGGAAACCCCTCGACAATGCGTGGTGTAAATGCAACATATGGCTAGCCGAGCTGACATACCAGAAAGTGATTTAGTCGACATAATTATTGACGGACTCAACGACAAACCTACTTATGTATCGATGTTATATGGTGCAACGTCAATCAGAAGTTTAAAAATGTTGATGGAGCGTTACGAAAAAATGAGAAAAACTGTTGTTACAGTGGATAGTCGTGTCAAAGAGAAGCCCGCCGTAACTAACCGTGTAGATGTCAATAATGTGCGTTGTTACAATTGTTTCCAGTACGGGCATTATCAGAGTGCATGTACACAACTCAGACGTCCACCTAATTCGTGTTTTATGTGCGCAGAAGTAGGCCATACTCGCCATAATTGTCCTCGTCGTGTATCATCAGCAAACAATCGCAACGTCGCAGCTGCTGTAGGTGATGAGGAGATTCGAAAAATGAATAAATTAACTGAACGACTTCCGCCAAACAACATGGTAAGTGTTGCCTTCTATAATGGAGAAAAGTGTACTGATTTAGTCTCTCTTCTTGCATTATTCGACACGGGTAGTCCAATTAGTTTCATAAAACGATCCCTTGTGCCAGAGTTAGTACAACTAAGCAATAAACGAAAATTAACACGATACCATGGAATTGGTGACAAGCAAATAAAAATGTACGGTATTTTGCCTTGTAAATTTATATTTCGTAAGCATTGTATCATTCACAATTTTGTTATTTTGCCAGATTCGGATGCAGTTGTTCCAATATTGGTTGGACGGGACCTGTTAACAAAATTGCGAATAATGTTGTGCCAATTTAATAAAATTAGTTATAATCCAAATGAACTTTCAAAATAAATCCCATCTTTCGGATATCCTTGTCAGTACACTTCGCTCCTTTCATTTATATAAAAGTCCACAAGTTGTTGACCAGGTTGCTTTCATAGAAAAACAAAACAATGTAAACTTTGAGAGGTCAGAATTAGAGATAAGCTAGAATTGCTATCGTAATAATATCAATGTGGGAAAATTGATCGATAAAGATGTAAATGATTGCAATGAAATTATTTTATCTGTTGATGCAACTGAGGAAGAGAATGTTAGCGATTATATTAATATAGATCCAAAATTGAATAAAATAGAATCAGATATCCTTCGCGCTATAATATTGAATAAATGTAAAAGTACTAGCAGAGCGATTGTCAGCGGGTATTCGATGAAAATCAAATTGAAAAATGATACAACAGTGTACAGTAGTCCGAGGAGGCTATCGTTTAAGGAAAAAATTGAGGTCCAGAAAACTATTGATGAATTATTGGCTAAAGGTATTATAAGACAAAGTGAGTCACCTTATGCGTCGCCCATAGTTTTGGAATGAAAAAAGAATGATTCATTGAGAATGTGCGTGGACTATCGGGCGCTCAATAGTTTAACAATACGTGATCACTATCCGTTACCTCTTATTGAAGATTGTTTAAGCTATCTAGGAGAAAAAACGTATTTCAGTACTCTTGATTTGAAGGATGGCTTCCACCAAGTACCAATGAGTGAGGAGTCCATACCACTGACGGCTTTTGTCACGCCAATGGGTCAATACGAATATTGCTATATGCCATTTGGACTGACCAATGCATCTGCAGTTTTCCAGCGCTTAATTAACAAAATTTTAAAACCACTTATTGATGCTGGTAGGATTGTAGTGTATTTAGATGACATTAATGTGGCTACCAAAACGTTTGATGAGCATGTTGAAATATTGAAGCAAGTAGTAGATCTATTAAGTGCTGCTGGGTTGCAATTAAATTAAATTTGTCAAGTGTCGATTTGCATATAAAGAAGTTGAATACTTAGGATATTGTGTAAATGATAGGGGTATAAGTCCAAACGAAGCACACCTTAAGGCAATTAAAAATTATCCGATTCCTAAAAATGCAAAAGAGGTAAAACAATGTGTGGGCTTATTTTCTTACTTTCGACGCTTTGTCACAAGTTTCTCCCGGATTGCGGTCCCTTTAAATCAGTTGACGCGTAAAGATGTAAAGTTTGAGTAGACAGATGAGTGTATGAGTAGCTTTGCAACATTGAAAGATAAATTGACAGAACCGCCTGTGTTATGTATATTCGATCCACAACGTGAAACCGAGCTGCATACAGATGCGAGTGCTCGGGGGTATGGAGCGGTATTATTACAAAAGCAGAATGACAGAAAACTCCATCCGGTTGCATATTTTTCTAAAACATCTACTGAAGCGGAATCGAGATATCATAGTTTCGAGTTGGAAACTCTTGCGATTGTTAATGCATTGGAGCGGTTTCGTACATTTTTGGATGGGGTTCCTTTTGTGCTTGTTATGGACTGCAACTCGTTGGTGTTGACATTGGAAAAAAAAATTGTGAACCGTCGTATTGCGCGGTGGACCTTAAACTTCTCAAACTTTGATTTCGTTTTAAAGCACAGGGGAGGGGATCAGATGTCACATGTAGACGCTTTGAGTAGGGTACCGGTGTGTTATATTGGGGAGAATGAGGTTGATCTGAATATTCAAATTGCACAGTCGCGTGATAGAAATATTCGCGAATTAAAGGAAAAACTAGAAGGCCGGGAGGTGCCGGGATATGGGTTGGAGAATGGTTTAGTATTTCGCGTTAGTGGACGATACCAGCAGTTATATGTGCCATCGGAAATGGAGGAAAACGTAATGAGAACCGTACATGAGAATCATGGTCATCAAGGAACAGATAAGTGCTCATATCAAATACAGAAGCATTATTGGTTTCCTTTGATGAGGAGAAAGCGTAATAAATTTATACGAAATTGCTTGAAGTGTATATATTATTCTAGTTTGCCTAGCAACAGAGAGCGAAATCTTTACAGTATTCCGAAAAGGCCGGAGCTATTTGATACATTACACATTGACCACTTTGGACCATTGGAGTCGGTAAAATCGAAACAAAGGCATGTATTGGTGATCGTTGATGGGTTTACGAGGTTTGTTAAGTTATATGCGGTTAGACCAAGCTCCAAAGAGAGTATATGTGCACTTAAAAAGTACTTTGTAGATTACAGTCGTCCACGAAGAATCGTAAGTGATCGGGGAACAGCATTTACTTCCAATGAATTTGAGAACTTCTGTAAAGAATGTAACGTGAGTCATATTTTAAATGCAGTAGCTTCACCCCAATCGAACGGCCAGATAGAACGAGTGAATAGGGTGTTAAAAAGTATTTTATCGAAGCTAACGGACCCAATATGTCATGCCGATTGGAGAAGGAAGTTGTCTATGGTGGAGTTTGCAATAAACAGACTCCCAGCCAAATGATGTTTGGTGTTGAACAAAGGGGGGAGCCAATTGATGAATTAACCGAATACTTGCATGAAATTTACTCTAAGCCCATTGAAAATTTAGAAGTGTTGAGAAATGAGGCTGATATTTACATTCAAAAATCTCAGTTGCATAATCAGAGCAATTTCGAACGAAGTCATAAACCGCCACGAGAATTTAAAATAGAGGATTTGGTGGTAATAAAAAATGTGGACACTACTGTGGGTCAAAATAAGAAACTAATCCCTAAGTATAAAGGTCCATATGTAGTGCATAAGCAGTTTAGTTGTGACCGATATGTAGTTAAAGATATTGAAAATTGTCAAGTTACTCAAATACCATACAATAATGTAATTGATTCAAGTCGCATGAAGAAGTGGTTAGAGCCTGGTCAAGATGTGGATTTGGAAGGCAACATTGATAGTCCTGATGACTCTATGTCAAATGATTATTGTACAGATTATGAGTATTTAGAAGAAGAAATTGTAAGTGATTGTACTGATTATGAATATTTGGATGAAATTAAGGATTGTATGGATCAATCGAGGTCGATTGATTTTCAGGTTGACCGAGCTGTAATAGAATAAGTTATCTGAATGTAATTATAGTAATCTGGCAGCACGAAGTGTCGAGCAGGGTTTGGTGACTTCCTGTTCCGAAAAGTATGTAAAAAGAAGAGTAGAAGACCAGCCAACGCGTTGCTTGCGATATCGAAGTAAAATAAAGGAATCGATCACAAAAGATTATAATAGGAAAAATATTTTAGAAAATAGTAATAGGAAAATATTTTTACTTTAACCTACAAATAAAGAAATAACACTCTATAAGAATAGGCTAAAAACAATATAAAACACCTGCTAGTAACTCAAATAATCAAAAACAAAAAAAGTCTCAACATAAGCATTCCACGTTACTTACAATTATCAATAAACAAAAAAAAAAAAAAAAACAATAAAGAAATGTTCACTCAATATGTACACATGAAAAAAACATGATATATACAAATGTAAGAATAGAAAAAACCCAGTCAGCATATTATGAAAAACAAACACGAGAGTCAGCATAACAGGTACATATGTAAAGCAAATGCAAACGAATAAAACCAAAAAGAAAACACATAAACAAACAATTAATTACTTATAGCATCAAGTTACCACTATGACATAAATTACAATTGAATTTGAAAGACAAAAAAAAAAAGAAGAATGTAAAATTTGGTAACTCCAAGCAAGTAAGTTGACTGGTTCATTAAACGCAAAATGAAACAACACGGCACACTTATATCAGTGACATTAGAGTGACCATCTATAATTAAGCGCGAAATTATATACGTTCACTCTTGAAAGGCCGATGGTGTAGTGTTGCGTGGAATTCACCTCACTTCGAATGCGCTTAACATTGCAAATATACATACACACCCACGTTCATATTCAACTGGCCCAGAAAACCACTATGAGTTCATTCGCATTTGCCAAACCGTCCAATATATCGATTCGTCATACCAACACGCTTACGCGCGGATCATATTGACAATATGTAGGTCAATACAATAATATGCTGACAAACAATTATTCATTATGAAATCATGCACTTTTAGTATCTAATCATTAATGTAAGTATGTATTTGTAGGTTAAGAACTTTTGTATAAATAGAAATGGATTTCGGTAATAAACAAGAATGACTATTTTGCGCTACACTTAAGCGGACTTGTTTTCATTTCCTTAAACATTGCAATACATGATTGTTCCTGTATATATCACCACTATAGCCATGGTCAAGGATTAACCAGGCGAATAATTGGATACTACAACAACCCATAAGGGGGTGAGTCAGCCTCTTTATAGGTGGGAAACACCAAGGTTTTTTCCTAAAACATGGGAGGACATGTGTGTGGTTATTTTATTTAACTTTTTGAATAAAAAATATTTTTTTGTGACTTAGGCGTAAAATGCCGCAAGTGCGTTAAATGATAATCTTTTAATACCAGTTCAAATTAATTTATTTAAAAAAAAATCATAATAATAATGGAAAATCAAAAAAAAACTTGGCTAAAGAAATACAAAAGCTTCATTTTAAAGGCCATGGCGTGGACTTAAATGAAGGAGTTGAAGGTATTTCTTGGCTAAAAACCAGCCTGGAGGAGTTGTGAAACTTATTCAGCAGTGCCCACCAGGATTTAGCAAAGGACTCGAATTAAAAAAAACCGCATATATGAAGGATGACGTCGTGGGAAAAGTAAGTAAAGGCGTACTCCATGGTAAGTAAAATATTGAGTAAGTTGAGTAATATTTCATTTCCACCTCTTACCAGAGTCCCCCTATTAAATAAATCATTGTTCATAGCGGGTGAGACAATTGTTAGGCGATTAAAAAATCAACTAAAAAATATCGCGATCCTGGACATGTCTCCTCAACATATGCAAACTTACAAAGAAGAACTGAAAAAGAGCATCGTGCCGACTTTTGAATAGAACATATAAACGAATATACATGTATGAATTTTACCATGCACCCTGTATCACAATATGATACACAAACATCCATTTCGACTAAACACCTACACAAATACAATTTGCGAATAAAGACAAACATCCATTTCGGTCAAACACCTACAGTCCCTGCTAACCATGGCTAACTACATTTTGCTATTTTCACCTGAAAATCCAACACTGTCTCAATTTCTTTTTGGACACAACTAACACCAACTCACATATGTGGGACATATTTCATAATTGTGGTAAATTTCTAAGATGTGCGAATGAAACAGTAGTATGATGTAGGAATGAAACTATAAGATACCACAGATTTCGCCACCATTTTTGAAAATTTTTTAGACAAAACGCGTCTCATTCCGAAATAATTTAATAAAAATTGAATGTTGCAAGTGCTCAAGTGAGTAAGAACATTAAAAATAAAAAAAAAATATAACAGAAAAGTGTGCGACAATATTTTCGCGCAATAATTGGGGGTTCGCTAAAGAAAAACGGGCGAACGTTCAAAAAAAATCTCCAGAATAGCAAATCAGCTTTCATCAGCCACAAAAGGGCTTCTCCAAAACGCCACTTCCACGTTGGATTATCCGAGGTAAGTAAATGTTTAGTTATTTTAGTATAACTAACTTTTTTTTTGTTGTAGCAGTGCAAATTTGGAAATATATTGCAGAACTTACCCTTACCGTCCTACGCAGGACTGACTTTCTTTTTGCTTACCATAATACGGGTATGTAGTTATATACATATGTTTGATGGCACGATATTTGCTGGTAATTCTTTTCTTTAGCACATGTTACGGTCTGCTGTTATGGTCTACGGTTACGGTCCACTTGGGACAACAGCGTCGGCTTCACCAGCAAGGTCAACATCACCAGTAACCACGCCGGCAGAGGCCCATGGTACGTACTCTGGCGGCCATGTAAGTATCAGCCTTGTATAGACTTAAAAATAGTTACCCTACAAAAAATTTGGTCATAAAACTTACCCACGGCCATACAAACGTGACTATGAATATAACCTATGACTGTAAAGTGACTAGTCCAATGACGTGAAATGACGAGAGCGTTTTTTGCAGGGTAGTTAAGGAACTTCTAAGTAATGCTTAGAGGGTTTTGTACAGTCCGGTTGAACCATTTAACAAGGGTCGATTTTTCTCGTCAAATTTTATTATTGAATACTTGAAATTGTTAGTTTTACAGCAAAGGGCATACATCCTTTTTTTATATCATTTTAATAATGGACAGACCTGTAAGCACCAGTAATCTTAATGCGCCCCTATTAAACGCGCATGATATCTCGGGGCTAATGACCAATGTGTCGACTTATGCACCGGATGGAGCCGGTGCCTTACCATTACACCAAGGAGTTGGAAACTTTAGAGAAGCTGCAGGGGACCGGGCGAATACCCCAGGAATGCAGGACGAAGCTACTCGTGGAGGCTCGTGGGTGGACGTGCTACACCAGCTATTCCAGGCTTCGCAGGAGGAAATGCGGAGAGAGATGGGGTCAATCAGAAACAATTTGGACCAGCTCAACGCCGCTCTCGAATCTGCGCAGCAATCAGCGAATGAGAACCGGAACGCGAATAGGATGGACCGTAACCCACTTCCAACAGTAATACCACCAATATACCCTGCTCCGAGCAGCATAGTAGCGAAACCGCAGGAGTGGAAAATCTCGTTCGACGGCACTGGGAGCGTGTAGCATTATACGTCACACCCACTGTATTGTATCATTATACGTCACACTCACTGTAACTTATTCACGGCATTACGCATAACAAACTCCAAATATATTTTAGTAATAATCATATTACAATATTTTCCAACATAAATTATTGAACTAACCCAGACGGCTAGCCAACATCAATGGAATGCCGAATATGAGACCCATATCCATTCACAGCTCATAAACTATACATACAAACATACAACCCATGGTGGGAAAATATTAAAACACTCAAATTGATCTGCTGACGCTGCTAAATGTACAAAACTACATGTATGGAGTTATGCATACAAAACTACATGTATACAAAGACTGTATACAAACGTACATGTATGCATAACCCATTTCCTATGTACTTATTTTTAGTTATTAGTATTAAGATATTTATGAATGTATAGGTTAAGCAAATTACTATAAAAGACAAGAATTTATTTAATAAAACAAGATTTAATGTTGGAACATTGAAAGCGAAACATCTTTTATTTTAGTACATTTCAAGCGTAGCAGATTTCCTTTTTAAGCTGAACACCTTGTGTGAGCGCACACAATGCACGGACGAACAAATAATGGCTAGTTTCCACCTGTTTCTTTCCGGGCGGGCCGAAGAATGGTACTGGCTGTTCACGAAACCAAACCCAAATGCGAAATATTCCTTTTTGTGTTACTCATTGAAAAGAGAGTTTGGCACTTTGAAAACTGACCACGAGATCATGATGGAGATCTCCATGCGGAAGCAAAAAGCAAGTGAGTGCTATGACGTGTTCCACACGGACATAATCTCCTTGAACGCGCGCTTAAGAGAGCCAATGTCGGAGGTTCTACTGATTGACATTATAAAAAGGAACGTCAACAGTAGCCTTAAGCTGTTGCTTTTCAACGCAGATGTAAGGACCCTTCATGATTTACGCGATGTAGCACGCAGAGGTGAACAAGTGCTGAAAGAAAGCAAGCTGTTGGGAGCCAATTACCCAGGACGGCATGTAAACGAAGCACGCGTGAGAACCCCGGACATGAGGATGGAAGGCGAGGACGGCGAAATGGATCCGCAGATAATGGCGCTGGACTATCGACGCAACAGGAGACCGGATTATTCGGGAATCCAATGCTGGAATTGCCAGGAAATGGGCCACTCACACATATACTGCGAGGAACCCATTAGGAATCCTTTTTGTTTCAAATGCGGCCATAGAGGAGTATTAACTCCAAAATGCCCTAGGGATTATCGCAGGCAGGGAAACCAGTACCCGAGCGAGAAGGCGGGGGAGCCTCGTTCGGCTTCATAGCTCCCACACCAGCCGGTGCTCGAGATGTCGTCCCGTGCACCGAACCAGAGGGTGAATCTCTGCATGGAGGTGGTGAGCTTCCGAGGTGCAGTAGTACTCTGGCAGAAGAACCCTCAAACGTAATAATAACTTACCCTGACAGTACGGATAATTCGAATAGTTCTGAATCCGAGAGTCAAACTTCCTCATCCGCGATGGGCGAGCCGATCAAGATTCTGCGACGCCAGCACAGGGATGTCGCATGCCAAACGCAATTTTCACCAAACTTAGAAGAAAGGGAACATAGCAAATAAGACATACCATTTTTGAACAATACCCGGTATCGGACAATATTTTGAAGTGCAGGAAGAGATACCACAGGAGAGTACAGGAGCGCAGACTACTGCAAGCCACCACGTTAACGCTTACAGAGGATGAAAGGCCCTTCGTAAAGGCTAAGATTAAGGATAGTTTTCTTGTAGGGCTATTGGACTCGGGAGCCAACGTCTCCATCTTAGGAAAAAATGGATTAGAATTCCTAGAGGATAACGGCTTCGATTATCAGCCCTTACATGCGTTCGTATATACCGCGGGCGGCAACAAGCAAACAATTTTAGGTTCAGTATCTCTACCGGCCACCTTTAAAAATATCACAAAGGTTATTCGTTTTTACCTTGTCCCTTCACTTCTCCAAGAAGCCTACTTCGGGGTAGATTTTTGGAGAGCATTTGCGTTAGCTCCCGAAATATTCCCAAGCGTAGAGTGCATAGAGATTAGACCTGAAAAGGAAGAAGAACTTAACCTCCATGAATTGTCACCAGACCGGAAATTAGAATTACGAAAGGTCATCGAGACGTTTCCTTCGTACGAGAAGTTAGGCCTAGGGCAAACTAAATTAGTAGAGCATCACATTGACACCGGTGATGCCGTTCCCATAAAAAGCAAACATTTCCCTCTTTCGCCACCGCAAACCGAAGCTTTCAGCGAACTAGACAGGTTACTCGAATTAGGAGTTATAGAAGAGTCAAACTCTCCGTGGTGTAGTCCTGTGGTACTGGTTCGGAAACCAGGCAAAGTTAGGCTGTGCATAGATTCCAGGAAGGTCAACGCGGTGACTAAGAAGGACTCATACCCCCTGCCTCATATCAACGGCTTATTGAGCAGACTGAAAGATACGTATTTTATTAGTGGCATTGATCTGAAGGACGCGTTCTTCCAGATCAAATTGACAGAGTCCTCCAAGGAAAAAACAGCATTCGCAGTTCCGGGGAGGCCTCTGTACCACTTCAAGGTAATGCCGTTTGGCCGGTGCAATGGACCGCAGACTATGAGTAGGCTGATGGACAAGGCAATCCCTTCGCGTCTGCGAGAGAACGTCTTTGTCTACCTGGACGACCTGATGGTATGCAGCACTAATTTTGAAGACCACCTGAAATTGCTAGCGGAAGTGGCCAAATATTTGAGAGACGCAGGGCTGACAATAACCGTGAAGAAAAGTAAACTTTGTCAGAAGGAAATACGCTACTTAGGGTACTTGATAGGCAGCGGATGTTTGAAAGTGGATCTGGGAAAAATAGAAGCAATGCAAAACTTCCCGATCCCTAAATCCCCTCGGCAAGTGCGTAGGTTTGTGGGCATGGCGAATTGGTACAGGGCGTCTATTACCAATTTTGCTGACTTGGCAGGTCCCTTGACGGAATGTCTCCGTAAGTCATCAGGCCCGTTCAAGTTTACCCCTGAAGCTATAGAGGCCTTCGAAAAGCTAAAAGTAGCTTTGAGTTCCGCTCCTATCTTGGCCCAACCAGACTTTTCCAAAGAATTCGTAATACAGTGCGACGCTTCCAAAATAGGTGTTGGCGGAGTGTTGTTCCAGGTCGATGACGAGGGCGCTGAGCATCCGATCGCGTTTGTGTCAAAAAAGCTGAATAATGCTCAGCGCAATTATACGGTAACAGAGCTGGAATGTCTGGCCGCCATAATCAGCGTGAAGCGCTTCCGACCCTATGTTGAGGGATTACCGTTTGGGATTATCACGGACCACTCCAGTCTCAAGTGGTTAATGACACAAAAGGACTTGAGCGGAAGGTTGGCGAGGTGGTCGCTCTTACTGCAAAGATACGACTTTAAAATGGAACATCGTAAGGGCACCCTGAATGTAGTACCAGATGCGCTGTCGCGGTTTGATGCCGATGAGTTGACTTTCACTACCACACCCGGGGAAATAGATTTAGTCTCTCCCGAATTTAGCAGCAACGAATATTTAGACTTGATTCGGACCGTCACCGAAAACGAGGAATCGCTTCCGGATTTACGAGTGGTGGACGGGGTAATTTTAAAACGAGTTAAATTTTGTAAGGGGGTGGAAGGGGAAGAAGCGGGGCCGAAAGGGTTGACTGAGGAAGCAGTGAGATTAGCACATGACGCTAACCGGAGTTACCATGGCGGGTGGCAGAAAACCTTAGAACGTGTTAGGCAGAAGTACTTCTGGCCGCAGCAGGCTAAGGACGTCAGGGACTACGTTTAGCGTTGTGACACCTGCAAAGCTGTAAAACCCACAAATCAGCAGTCGAGACCACCTATAGGGAGTACCTTTGAATCCAAAAGGCCATTTCAGCGGTTATATTGCGACTTTCTAGGGCCGTATCCGAGATCTAAGCGGCGCAATCAATTTCTTTTTATAGTACTAGACCATCTTTCGAAATACGTTTGGCTAAAGCCCATGCAGAGAGCCACCACTGTTAACGTTATAAATTACTTCGCTTCAGAAATTTTTCCGGCTGTAGGGGTCCCTGAGTTTATTCACAGTGACAATGGTAAGCAATTTGTCTCGAAGGAAATGAACCAATTTTTTGCAAATTACGGGGTGACGCACGTGAGGACGGGGTTATATTCTCCGCAAGCAAACGCATCCGAGCGCGTTAATAGAGAAATTGTTTCGAAGATTAGGATTTTCCTGAAAGATAAACCTGACCATACAGATTGGGATAAGCATATACCCGAGATTTTATCTGTTTTGAGAAGTGATTTCCATACGGCGATTCAGTGCTCTCCATACTTTGCATTATATGGCCAAAATATGGTTCAACATGCCTCAACGTACAAAATTTTAGAGAAACTCGGCAGCCTTCGGGAAGACCAGGTTACAATAGTAAGCAGAATTGACAAGTTGACTAATATTCGTAAGCAGATACGTAGAAATTTAGATCAGGCCAAGGATAGTGGAGTAACCTCCTATAACAAGCGCTCTAGGCAAGTCAACTATAAGGAAGGTCAGGAAGTTTTTCGGAAAAACTTTGCCTTAAGTAACTTCAAACAGGGCATTAACGTCAAATTCCTGTCAAAATACCTGAAGTGTCGCGTGCTTCGAAAAATAGGCAATGCACTGTATGATCTCGAAAACCTAAGCGGGAAATTGATAGGTCGCTTTCACGCTTCGGATATTCGTCCGCAATGAACCAGAAAGAACGTTTCTTTGCCAAATTAGAATTTGAATTTTTTTATATCTACCTACCAATCGGACCTTTTTTTGTCTGGGCGTTTTGGCGGTCGGGGACATCTCGCCCAGTATTCTCCCCGAGCACTGACCTCATAGGATGTTCACACGCGGACTCACCGAGGACCGTGAACACCCTGGCAGTCCACGCTTAGGTCGGACTAGCCTTTCGGAGTTTGGACGAGTTCTCCATATCAAAATGTCTACACCTTTTTTTTTGTTTTGCCTTTCTGTGGGGGCGATAACCACTAGAAATCATCTTTCGGAATTTTGACGAGTTCTCCATAACAAATGTCTAATTGCCGCAAAGCCCTTTTAAACTAGGAAACAGAATTAATTCCCAACTTGACTTAACCTTTTTTTGATGGACCTATGTTGCCTGGCTAGCTCAGTCGGTAGAGCATGAGACTCTTATGTTAGGGGTGAGTCGTGCCCCACGTTGATTGGCATCGGAGGCCCCTGGCAGTGGCTTCCCACAGAGGATCCGGTTCCTGTTCGCTTCATCGTCAGTTCTTGTTAGGGTCTGCTGCTACGGTCTACGGTTACGGTCCACTTGGGAGCGTATTCGCGCGAACACACCTAGTGATGGGGCGAAAGTGGCGATAAAAAGTGTCGAAAAACAAGGAAAAAAACAGACCGGCCATCACTAGCGAAAATTGCCATGAGTTTCCGGCAAAAAGAAAAAGAGGAAAGGTGGAAAATTGCGTGAGCGAAATTTTGGCGACCCTACAATTATACAAACGGGATATATAACATCTAGGGGCATAACTTCAGCAGCAAAGGCGTCAAGTTCCGCTAATATACTGCGTAATACAATCAACGTCAAAGAGGCGAGTCATCCGGCTCGTAAAGGGTAGCACGAAGCTTTTTCGCCACCCGGTTCACTGGGTAACCTCGACCCAAAGCGCCAAATACCACCAACGGCGCCTACTATTATCACGGGCACCACCGACAACAATATTAGCCGCAACTTTATCAGCTACGACCATAACGGCTACAGCAATACTAGCCGCATCCTTATCAGCTACGACTATACCGGCTATGACAATGCTAGCGCAACCCTATCAGCTACGACCATAACGGCTACAACAATACTAGCCGCATCCTTATCAGCTGCGACTATACCGGCTATAACAATGCTAGCGCAACCGTATCAGCTACGACCGTACGGGCTACAACAATACCAGCTACAATAACAACCACAGGGCAGCGAACATAGGCCTGCGGCCATTCCAATTGCGACAACGAATATCAGCGGTTAAAGCGGTGAGTTCGTTCCAATACTGAACTAAATATACGTATTTGTAGTCTCAACCTTGTCCTTAAATTTTTTTTTTTTTTTTGACTCTGCAACAACATATATTGTTAATATACAGACATATCCAAATTCAAGGCTATCACCCTATACTAATACTAGCCGCCTCCTTATCAGCTACGACTATACCGGCTATAACAATGCTAGCGCAAACGTATCAGCTACGACCGTACGGGCTACAACAATACCAGCTACAATAACAACCACAGGGCAGCGAACATAGGCCTGCGGCCATCCCAATTGCGACAACGAATATCAGCGGTTAAAGCGGTGAGTTCGTTCCAATACTGAACTAAATATACGTATTTGTAGTCTCAACCTTGTTCTTTAATTTTTTTTTTTTTTTGACTCTGCTACAACATATATTGTTAATATACAGACATATCCAAATTCAAGGCTATCACCCTATACTAATACTAGCCGCATCCTTATCAGCTACGACTATACCGGCTATAACAATGCTAGCGCAACCGTATCAGCTACGACCGTACGGGCTACAACAATACCAGCTACAATAACAACCACAGGGCAGCGAACATAGGCCTGCGGCCATCCCAATTGCGACAACGAATATCAGCGGTTAAAGCGGTGAGTTCGTTCCAATACTGAACTAAATATACGTATTTGTAGTCTCAACCTTGTTCTTTAATTTTTTTTTTTTTTTTTTTTTGACTCTGCAACAACATATATTGTTAATATACAGACATATCCAAATTCAAGGCTATCACCCTAGTATAGAATCTTAACACGTAATACATACATACATGCATATACCTAAGTTAAAGAGAACAAGCTGCATCCACTTGTGGTAAAGTTAACTTATTATACCATGCAAAACAAAAAAAAGTAGACGTAACGTAAAGTTAAGTAGATAGGTTTAATTAACTTAGAAGCAAGAGAGAAAAAAAAAACAAAACAATACCAGCACTGACTGGTAAATGCAAAACAGTTTACGTTTTACCTGAACATGTAAAACGATTTCATTAATTTTATTATAAATTTAAAAGTTCAAATTTTGCCTGAACAGGTAAAACGATGTCGTTAGTCTTACTATAAATTTAAAAGTTCACGTTTTACCTGAACGTGTAAACGATTTCGCTAATTTTTCTATGAATTTAAAAGTACCCGCTTTACCTGAACATGTAAAACGATTCCGTTAATTTTCCTATAAATTTAAAAGTTATGTTTTACTTCAATATGTGAAACAATTTCTTCGAGGAGTATGATTTACCCCAAATTTAATCTTAATTGCTTTTATAACAAATTTTCTTAGTACATATTACATATTAGTGTCATTATACTATGCGTTATACCGAATTGATATTTTGTTAAACTCAAAAATAAGTTCTACTACAACAACATATTAATTTTGTAAGGGGGCCGCAATTATCGGAATTTGTATCCAAACTGTATAGCCCTAGAATAGGTTTGTGAATGAAACGAAAACGGGCATTTAACCAAATTTTTACTTTGCATGTAATATATCTACTATTCATAAGCACATTTATTTACAATTTTTTTTCACACCAAGCGCTTATAACCCTTGTCAAGAAAAAAAGGGGGTGACATAAATATAGGTATAGCTTTCAATATTTTTTTATAGCATACATACGTTAGTAAAAATGAAATTTGAATAAACTTGTAAATAATATGGGAATGCTGGCGTCGCCATTTATTTAGAAGGCACGTAGGGTTACCAGGTAAGGGGCCACCGAAATTCAGGTGCGTCGGTGGCCATGGATTTTGAGGGTGGGATATGCACCGGGCGTCGCAACAACACCCGCGGCGCCCCAAGATATATTCGGCCCTTTTATTTATATTTTTATTTTTCAGCCGTTTTTTTAGTTTGATTTTCAACGTTGGTAACCGGCCATGTCCGGTTCGGTAATTTTTTTTTTGCGCTTAGTTTTTTTGAAGTTTCTTTTTTTGAATTTTAAATTTTTGAATGTTTAACGGTCTGTCCGTGACATCCGGTTCGACCGGATGTTGTTTTAGTTTGAATTTATAAGCGTTTTGAGTCGGTCTCTGCGCTTCTGTCGGGGTTTTTGATTTTGACAGCTTTCAGTTTTGATAGGCATGATAGGAACTTTTTTCTGTTTATGGCGCAGGAACAGTAAGGTTGGCAAGGACCCGCCCCAGCCGACAATGACTAGCCACTGTGCACCACCACATCATGCCGACCGCCTTCCTTACTGCTTCCACCAAAGATGCGTATCCATAACAGTCTTCAAAGCGAAGCAGATTTGTTACGGTCTGCTGTTATGGTCTACGGTTACGGTCCACTTTGTACAACAGCGTCGGCTTCACCGGCAAGGTCAACATCACCAGTAACCACGCCGGCAGAGGCCCATGGTACGTACTCTGGCGGCCATGTAAGTATCAGCCTTGTATAGACTTAAAAATAGTTACCCTACAAAAAATTTGGTCATAAAGCTTACCCACGGCCATACAAACGTGACTATGAATATAACCTATGACTGTAAAGTGACTAGTCCAATGACGTGGAATGACGAGAGCGTTTTTTGCAGGGTATTTAAGGAACTTCTAAGTAATGCTTAGAGGGTTTTATACAGTCCAGTTGAACCATTTAACAAGGGTCGATTTTTCTCGTCAAATTTTATTATTGAATACTTGAAATTGTTAGCTTTACAGCAAAGGGCATACATCCTTTTTTTTATATCATTTTAATAATATATTTTGTCGTTTTAAAATGTTTGAAGTTAGCTCTATAAATTTTATTGACAATAAGCCGTCCTTATCACGTGAAACGTTTTAGCGATCCATTTTTGGAGCTCAACCGTGGGATTTAAACTTTCTTTTCTTATATCATTCAAATACAATATATATATATATATATATATATATCTATACATATGACTCACTATTGCTAGCAATATCGTTCGAACAACCAGAAGCAAATAATATACGTGCATATAATACATAGCGCTATACAAATTTATCTTTATTGCTTTTATAACAAGTTTTTTTGGTACATATTACATGTTAGTGTCATTATACTATGCGTTATACCAAATTGATATTTTGTTAAACTCAAAAACCGTAGACCATAACAGCAGACCGTAACACACACAACTGCTAAAATTAGTCAAAATATATCGGGAGGGGTGTCAACAGAAGCGCTTTGAACTCAGAACAACGAATCTGAAAGCGGAAATTGAAAATTTTATATCTGTGCAGAGATATTTACAGTTACCCAAAATATATTAACGAAAAATGACCCCTGCTCCCTCCGAAACCGGCGGTGTGATACATAGAATTTTGCAGAATCCAGAACAGATATTTCTTTTAAGAATAGAGTAGATATACAACATCATTTAGATCAATTCAGGGATAATGAAAATGTGTTAGAATCCGTAAATATTGACATGGTTTCTCAGTTCCCTTTAGAGCCGATGCATTTAGTGGACTTGGGAGTAATGAAGAAACTACTTGAAAAACTTGTTACAAGAGGGAACGTAACAAGAATGAATGCAACATTGAAGTTTCTCAGCAGTTACCTTCCCTCTGAATTCCCTAGACGCAGCCGAGATTTAGATCAAGTAAAAAACTGGAAGTCAACAGAATACCGCCAATTTTTATTGTATTCAGGCTTGTTCGTTTTAAAAGACTGCATTCCAGACAACCTGTATTCTCACTTTTTCTTATTACATTGCGGTATTAGACTTTTCTCTTGTGAGAAGTCTTGTAGAGTAGAATCCAATGTCGCGAATGAAATGTTAGAAGAATTTGTTAGTGTTTGCTGAATTATACGGCGCGGATTTTGTTAGTTTTAATGTTCACGGGCTTTTACATTTAACTGATTGCGTTAAACAGTTCGGTCCACTAGATACCTTTTCAGCATATAAATTCGAAAATTATATGCAACATATTAAGAAAATGATTAATAGTCCAAAAAATATACTGCAGCAATTATTCTTAAGAATTAAAGAAAGACGAAATTTTACGGATTTCAGCAAAGTTTAAAGTATGGATAAATTTGTTATAAGTTCTACAAAAGGCAGGGATAGTTTTTTATAGCAGTAAAATGGGTTCCCTAAAAATTGTCAACCAACAGAGCGAAGGAAACACTTTTAATATTGTAATTTTGACACAAGTTGCAGACGTTTTTAGGGAGCCCATTGTTTCCTTATCTGGAATAGGTATTTTATAATTTTTCATAGGTCAAATATGGATTTAAATTCTATCAAGGAAGAGGAGCCGGGAACCAGTCAGGCAAATTGTAATGAAATTTTTTTATTCTTAGTTTTGCCTATCACAATGATTATTCTCATTAAGTTCTTTCTAATTTTATACCTCTTTTTTAGTATCACGACGCTTTAAAATTACGCAACCATTTTATCAACGTGCTGCCACCCAACCACTGGCTGAAAAGAGTGACTTTGAAGAGGTCACTCAAATGGAACGCCTTTTGGCTGGAGTTTCAAGGATAGAGGCCCGGAAAGAAGAAATGTTGAAACGACTAGCCGCCTTAGAAAAAGTTATTGCCGACAAGGTGGGTATTTTTAATAAATTCAGTCCATAGAATAGTAGTGCTGGCATTATTTCACAACCAATTGATAAATCTTTGGTGTTTGATTTAATGCTTTGCACCGATGGTCTATCGCTATCCTGATTTATCCATAAGTGAAAATTTACCTTAATGAAACTCAACTTAAATTTTAGATGCCCAAACGTGCAGAGGTGCAGACTCAAGGCCAATTTCTGCGTGAGGTTAAGGTGCTTTCCGCCAAAACGCAAAGATCGTCCGTATCTCCGGAGACGTGTGTAGCGAGGAATAAACGTTTTAACAAAGTTTGCTCCCTATGTCATCGGAAGAAACGGCGCTGACGGTGGAAGAGTGCCTTACCAATAAGGCTCACGCTGATGCTATGGTATGCCCCTATTTTTACTAGATCTAATATTAGATTAGATTTTAGATTAGATTTATTCGTTTTCTTTCAAATCACAATATTTTATACATGTTTACATATATAAAATTGATACTTAAATTAATACATTGAAATTGAAAGAAAAGTAAGGCACTCTGTAAAGTTATCTAAAACATTAGTTTTGTATGCCATCTCAAAATAAATTAATGAATATATACAAATGTGTGTGGGGTGAAAATAGTAAAACAGTTACAACCTAAGTGGAAGTTAAAGTACCAAATGCAAAATAAAATGTATAAACAATAGAAAATAAAAATGTTGATTATAAATTACTAAGTGGTAGGGTTCAGCAAAGTTCTGATGTCGTCGTGTGACTGCTCTAATAAAAATGATTTGATATTTTTTAAAAATTCACGCATATTTCTGATGAGACGAATATAAATAAAGCACTCAACAATTGAATATATATATATATATATAATCTTATAATTTTATAGTCGGCCATCATTTTTCGGCTAAAATGGTCAATCGAGAGTGTCATGCAGTCACTCTTTACTGACGAGTTGGCGTGGGAGTATAACTGCTACGGCGGATTAGGGAAGAAATCCTTTACAAGTCTAAAGGTTGTAGATGTGGTTCTGGGTTGTGGTGAAACTGGGTGAAATCCACTTTTTCTTTTTATACTTTGTTTTTTTTTTAAACTTCCGATCCCGAATATTACGTTAAATTATTTATAATAAATAGTAAATTCCACCATTTATGATTATATTGTTCTTTTCTTAATAACCTCCAATTCCTAATACCGATTTACATAGAACGTTTTGTCGCGTCCCTCGCTTTCTTCGATATAAATATTGCTGTACAAAGTTCGTTGAATATTGAATTACCATCAACTTATGCCAAGTCCAAGCGAAGCATGCGACAAAACGTTCTATTTGAATTCTCATCACAACTCCTTTCCTATGTTAAACATATATTTGAACAAAATTCATAAGTTTTTTTTCGAGCTTAGCTATGTTTATAGTTTTATATATTTATTTTTTAAAAACTTGCAACTGTTCTTAAATTATTAAAACTAAATTCTGAAAGTAAAAGTATTTGTTAAATTTAATTGAAAGAATAATAACTAATCTATATTTTAAATAAGAAAAATATTTATTTGAATTTTAAATCAAAACCAAAACGTAACACTAATCAATAGAAAAATGAAATGTATTTATATATAAATGTATTTTAAAATAATGAATGAACTAAAACGAATTTTTGTAAATATTTTTTAATGTAAATATCTAAAATATGCATATATGTAAATTATTCATACTTAAAATGAATTTGTTGTATTTTTAAGTTGAACTATATTTTAAATAAGAAAAATATTTATTTACCTGGAAAACGTAATTTCTTTATAAAAACACAGAATGCAAAATTTTGGACATGTTTTGGGCGGTTTTTGGTTATTTTGTGGGGTTTTTGCAATTTTTTAGGTATTTTCAATTCGTATTATGGATTAATTTATCATTGGGCTGGCAACTCTGGAGTGCCTAAAAGTATGTAGCCTATTTAAAATGACATTTTGAAAGCAGTTCAGCTATTCATTTTTGATATGGTGGTTCTGGTTGAGTGCGATAGAGATGGAAGATCACACGTGCACGAAATATCCCATTTCACCATGGATAATATCGGCGCCTCGCCGAACAAAATTATCCAACTTATTATCCAACTTTTTGGATAGCGTCTGTATATGATTAGCCAAATTTGCATCCACTCATGGTTAGCAGGGATTGTTGTTCGTTTTCAATAAGAAAAAACGTGTGTGTACATACGCCATACGCTGTGACTTATATGTTAATATAAGCAGAAGAAAGATAGACGTAAATATATAAATGGTACGCAAAGAACAAGCTGCCTGAGTGCGAATAAAAGAGACAATATAAAACACTGTTCAAATGTAAAAATTGAAAAAAATTAAACAACAAATATATACAAATTGAAAAGCAGCGACGAAAAGCGGCAGCAGTTAGCAGAAGCAGTGATCACGGAAGGCGAAATACCCAGATGCAGAAAATAGATAAGCAGATTAGAAACATGTATTACCTACATTTATTTTACTCGCGGAATTTGTTTTTATTATAAAAATTTAAGTAAATATTATGGAAATCAATAAATTTCTCGCGCGGTTAATTTGCATTGAACTAGTTAAAAGTAAAAGATGTATATTTCATAAAAATCAATAAATTTCTTGTCCGCGCAATTTTTATTGATAATAAAAAGCGAAGTAAATTTTATAGGAATCAATAAATTTCCGGAAAAAAAAATTATTTACGAAAGCTGAAATAAGTGCTTAGGGAGAATTTAATTTGATATTTTTACATACGCATTTTTAGCAAAACTTCGAAATGCAGGCTCAAGAACTATTGGATATGACAGTAGCACTGTTAAAGGAAAAACTTAGGGATTAGAGCTTAAATTAAATTGAATTATATACTACACCAAAAATGCGTTTTATTGATTAAAACCCTACATACAACACAACAAGCACATTTATTAGAAAGTGCATATGGGATATTATCAATCGTCAATTAATAGCAAAAAATATCTTTAAGAATGAAAAAGTTGGCATTCTTACAATATTCCGGATTAAGAGGATAGCGCCAACTAAACACGAGAATGAATATTTGAAAAAATATAATAAAATACAAAACCATAAAAATCAGCTTTAAAAGGAGCCTTATAATGCAATATAAAAATACGTGAAGGTAGCAGCCAAAATTTTGAAGTTATATCATTTACAAATCATAAAATGCTATTTTGGACGCATGAATATTACAACTGAAGGATTGCGTGGACATTAGCGTCGAATAGAACATATAAACGTGGAATGGAGCATATATTATAAGAATCAAAAAACTCAGCTCAAAGGCAACGTTATTTTGTAGGCAGCATTTGAAGTAAGTTATAGCATTTACAAATAGATAAATGCTATTTTTATAAAGTATAGAAATAAAGTCAGTTCAATTCTGAAAATATGGCAACGAAACCCTATTTAAAGATGTTATTCATGTATTTTTGTAATGATGCGATCCATGCAGCAAACCAAATAATTGGCGCCCAACATAAGGCGTCTGCATTATTTTTCTTATTCATCACCAATATTTACAAAATAAGTTCATTTATGTTTAAGATATCGCAAAAAAAACACATGCTTCATGTAAACGTACACATATATACACATAATTTTAGCTTAGAAATATAATTTTAAGAATTTTTAAACTAAATAAACTCTTCTAAATTATTAAACCTGAATTGAAAATATTCTCATTGAAGACACATACGTTTTCTTCTTTTAACTATTTTGCTATCCCGCTCGCGTTAAGATACCAATATTAGCCAACATTCCTTACTACAGCGATACTTTAGAATGTTTAATGTTGTTGTTGTAGCGATTAGGACAATCCCCGAAGGCATTGGGGAGTTTTATCGATATTGATGGTACTTTGCCGGATTCAGATCCGGTACGTTCCGGTAACAAGCACCATTAAGGTACAAGCCTCACCATCTCTAGAACGATTTAGTCATACCACACGAAACCTTATGGGCCATCCTGCCCTCCCAACCCCTAGACCTAGAGCCTCGGTTGTTAAAGAAACAGGATTCGCCACGGGTATTTCAGGATGTAAGGTTGACAATTGTAGTGTATACACTCGATCAATGAGCTAGAATAGCAATGTCACATGTATATGTACATAAACATGTACACGCAACCAATGAACATGAGTACTGACCTACTGCAAAGCTATTGCTTGCATTGAAATACAGTTGGACAATGAACATTTATAAATGTAAATCTTTCTGCTTACCTAACGGAAATCTGATTGGTTGCCCTTCAAAGCATTTCCAAGCGTTGGAAGTCATGGGAAAACGAGACAAGTAAGGCGGAGTTAGAAACTAATTTTGTGTCACCAAAAATTGTATAAATAGATTAAGATTTTGAATAAAGAAACAGATTGAATATGAACATCAAACATATGATGACTTTTTCTTTCTCTTATTAAAAACATTCCGGCAACTTACATCTGTAGGTAGCCTAGAGATCGGCTCTCGAGCCTTATTCACCCTTTTTCGACGACCATCAGGTCACCACACTGGATATAGCATCCGATTGTGTTGACTTTTTAATAGAGAATATAAACGACTACACATTACAACAAGCACATTTACTAGAAAGTGCATATGGGATATTATTAATCGTCAATTAATAGCAAAAAAGATCTTTAAGAAAGAAAAAGTGGACATTGTTAAAATATCGCGGATGAAGAGGATAGCGAAAAATGAACACGAGAAACAACATTCAAAAAATATAATAAAATACAAAACCATAAAAATCAGCTTTAAAAGCAGCTGTAGCATTACCAAATGCATCTCTCTGCCAATGCATTTTTTATGCATATATAAATATCGACCGCACACATTCAAATTACATCGACCCACATAAATTATGTTGAACCAGCGGGAATTCAACATCATATAAAAATGCCGACAGCAATACCCATATCTGTTTATGACCAACCAAAACCCATATTGTCAACTCTATATGACTGTCACATTGACCAACCCGGTAGTCAGCATGATTGAACGTCATTAACACTTTGTCAATGTGTTTTCCAAAATATTTATATGTACATAATAACAAATATCTATAATAAGGTCAAAGTAATAATATGCTGACTCGGCATGCATGTATTAGGAATGTAGATACTTTTTAGTGTGTAGGTATTAGTGTAACTACGTATATGCAAAATAAGAAATTTTGTATAAAAAGAAAAGCATTTCTTCAATAAAATCAATTCTGTTCAAACGCTAAACATCGCCGTTTAATTTATCCTTATTTATACATCTTTCAGAGCCTTATAAAGCAGTATAAAAATACCTGAAAGTAACACAATTTTGAAATAAGTTATAGCTTTTACAAATGATAAAATGCTATTTTAAGAAAGTATAGAAAAAAAGTCAGTCCGATTCTGTGTATATGTAAATGCAAATCGATTCGCGTAAGTCCTACTTATGTTTCTTTTTATAAATGCGATTCATGCCGTGAACAACGTAATTGGCGCCCGACATTGGTCGCAATCATAATTTGCACAATTATCAGCAGCGTTTACAAAATAAGTTAATTTCAAGATCTCGCAAAGAAAGGCCAAGTTTAGATTTTGCTATCTTACATTTGCCCTCAGACCTTAACTCAGCTAAAACCACATCTTTCATTATTTGTCTCGTTATTCCCGGGTATCTAAGTCTAAGTGGAACAAGATTAAGGACCACACCTCCATGACCAAAGAACTTTTCATGAGAGTGGTCAAGTTCTGCATAAAAGATAACAGGTACTTTAAGTACAATGAAAAAATATATGAGCAACGTTCAGGTATGCCGATGGGATCACCTGCGTCACTTGTCGTAGCGGGCATTGTAATGGAGGATCTGTTAACAAGGTTTGAGACCGACTCGATAAACAAACCACGATTACTAACGAAATATGTGGCTGACATATTCGCTATTAGCAAGACAGAACACGCAGACGTGATGCTTAATCTTCTTAGTAGCTATTACAAATCTATAAAGTTCACGATAGATATAGAGAAAGATGGACAGATACCATTTTAGATACACTAGTAATTAAGAGGAACAACAAGTTGAAGATAACTTGGTACAGAAAGCCAACCGCATCTGGCAGGCTAATAAACTTCAACTCAAACCATGAAAAGAGTTTAATAATAAATACTGCCAATAATTTTGTAAAACGGGTTCTTTCCATAAGCAATAAATTTTCCACCCTGAGAATAAGAAGATTATCGAAAATATACTCGAGGATAACGATTTTCCCGTGAAATTAATAAGGAAACTGATTTTTAATTATCGGCCCAGTGATAAAAATAACGAAAGATCTTCAAATGATAAAATATATAAATCGGCCGCATACGTCGCAGGATTGTCCGAAAGAATAAAATATTCTAATATGTATGATAAAGAAAACGTGCGACTAGCCTTTACATATGGCAATACTCTGCGGAATATTTTCAGTAACATGAAAGATAAGATACCCATACAGGATCAGTCCAATGTGGTATACAAGGTATATGTGGGTACTACAAAATCAAAACTCAAGACAAGGATATCTGCACACAAATCAAATATAAAATTAAGGAATAATTTTTCGGACAACAAAACGGCGTTAACATCCCACTGTAAGGATACCGGACACTACCCTGACTTCGATAATGTAATCATCTTAGAAAAAGAGAAAAACTATAACAAACGATTTATATTAGAAATGCTACATATTTTGGACACCCCTAATGACCGGAAAATTAATTTCAAATCAGACACAGCCGATTGTGCATATGCATACCGCAACCTGTTACTTAGGCACAAAAAACAATGCTGATCGAATTATTTACATATATGTATGTATGTACGTTCGTCGTTGGGACAAAAACTATGACATGTTGGGATGATCATCTGTTTGCTGTCTTATGTATGGTTGTTTTTTATGAATTTTGTTTGCGATTACTGTTCTTTTGTTTGTTTACTTTTTCGGTCGATACCAATTGTATGCTTGTTACATATAACTATTGTAGAGCTTTTTTAGTCTTCAAAGCGTATGTAGCATTATACGTCATACCCACTGTATTGTAGCATTATACGTCACACCCACTGTAACACACTTGCGGCATTACGCATCATGAACTCCAAATATATTTTAGTAATAATCATATTACAATATTTTCAAACATAAATTATTGAACTAACCCAGACGGTTAGCTAACATCAATGGAATGCCGAATATGAGACTCCTTATCCGTTCACAGCTAATAAATTTTGCTTATACATACATACAAACATACAACCCATTATGTGAAATAACCAAAATACTCAAATTGATCTGCTGACGTTGCTAAACAACATGTACAAACCTACATGTATGGAGTTATGCATACAAAACTACATGTATACAAAGACTGTATACAAACGTACATGTATGCATACCCCATTTCCTATGTACTTATTTTTAGTTATTAGTATTAAGATATTTATGAATGTATAGGTTAAGTAAATTACTATAAAAGACAAGAATTTATTTAATAAAGGAAGATTTAATGTTGGAACATTGAACGCGTAACATCTTTTCCTTTTTAACATTTCACGTAGCTTAAGATGTAAGTAATGAATGTTTGTTGATGCCTTTTTTGGTTTTAATAATTATGTTTTATGTTATTTCCAGTCCTGAGGATGACTTCAGACTGAAGTCGAAATATTGAAAAATAAAGACAAAATAAAATACACATCCAAGTGATTTATTTAAGAAAGCCCGGCCTTGAGCTCAACCAAAAATTTCAGTTTTTCTACCACATCTTTCAAATAAAATACCGTCGACAATATGGTCTCAATATGAAAGGCAAGTACGATATTGAAAATGGATATTACAACCGATCGTGTGGACTTTTGACGCCTACGTGAATATTTTAATTGTCATAGTTTGAGAGGAATGCAATGCAACGAACAAAACAAAAATTATCTCTAATTTCGACTGCATTCTTCACGAAACGTGCGACTTTAATCTGTTCTTAGGTTGCAATTAAAGTGCGCCCGGAGCAGACTCCCATTTAGCCATGGTCAAGTACTTTGGGGCACTTGAAGCCACACGCTGAATTAAAGAATATACATAAATAATCACATATTTTCATTTGATGTTAGTTTTAAGTCAACTATTCATTAAAGCACATTTATACTAAACACGAACAGAGCATATAAACGAGTACACATTACAACAAATACACTTACTAGAACCCTGCAAAAATCTTTGGATCATGTGGTCCACCTGTGCCATACTGGAGTACCCCGTGGATTACTCTGATGTAATGCTGAGCTGAAGTATATGGTCCAGTCCTAGGACATCGCAATGTTAATTGGACCATATTTTTTGTATGAATTGTGGTTAATTTTGGAGGACTCGCTTGGTCCATAGCGAGTACTCCATACATGCATGCAAGTTAAGAGTACACTTCCCACAGTGCCCTTATGGCATTCATAAACAAATATTCCATTTCTCAAGCCACTGGCATTTCAGTAAGCAGACTAAACAAATACTATGTTTCTCAAGCCACTGGCATTTCAGTAAGCAGATTAAACAAATATTATATTTCTCAAGCCACTGGCATTTCATTGAATAAATATTCCATTTCTCACTCATCGGTTTTCATTAGCAAACCCGATGCAATGCTTATATTGTAAATATTAAATTAAGTTATAAATAAGAGCAATTGTGGAAAATAAAGGCTGTTTGGTTTCTGAGTTTGGTGTCAATGTTACATTCTGTAACTAACCATACAAAATTCTTATTATTTTTTAAAAACCCCTCCTAAAGTAGGAGGACGATAATTGGCGCCCAACGTGGGGCACGCGTTGTAAAAAATAAGTATCGTCAAAGGACGAGAAAGAACAAAAAAAAACACAAAAGTTAAACAACAAAATTTTTTAAATAAGTATCGTCAAAGGACCAGAAAGTACAAGAAAACATAAAGTAAAACAACAACATACAAGTGGTTTGGAAGAAACATTGACAATAGTAAACAGCTTCAATCATCTGTTGAATCGCTGTTCGAATACTTGAAATTTGAAAATTGACAAGAAAAATACAAGTGAGTATCTAACAGCAAAATAAGTCCATGGAGAAATAAATTTAATAAAGTGTGCAAAAACAAAAACAAATTTAAAAACCTAATTCTTGAATTACTCGTATCACAACAACAACAAAACAAACATACAACCATAACGTTAAATATGAGGAAGAAGTGAATGAGAGGAGACGAGCAGTTCAAAAAAGAGCAGAGGAAAAAAGGAAGCTGTATATAAATTTGATGTTACAGGACCAGTGAGAGCAGCAGTACGGCAGTGAAGTAAGATTAATTTTTATGCTATTTAGTGACTAAAAATTCATTCTTGTACTTACGCTATTTAAAAACAATTACTAAAAATATTTAAGTGTGGATTTGTTGATACAAGTATTTAGAAGTATGTCGTTAGAAAGTGAAAATGAAGCCCTAGTGGTTAGGTTAATAGCCGCGACTAACGCTTCATTAAAATTAGAGGTAGCGGAATTGCGCAGGCAAATCGAGGGGATGATTAGATCTAGTTTGTAAGTATTGGTAAGAAATATTTTGTATAAAAGAAAGTGACTTCAAATAAAGAGCTAATTACTGACAAACACTCAACATATGAGTTATATATTTTTTATCTAAAAATACTTCAATATATATATATAGCATACTGTCACCAAGTATCACCAATCCACCAATTCAGCCACGAACGGCAAGAATGGCAACCCGTGCAAGGTATAATGCGTAAGAATACGAGAGGCAACATAGTTAGCTACTGAGAGTCGATAAAAGAGTTAGTCGTAGTCATCCAGAGTTGTCGGTCGCAAAAATACTTAGTTAGTGCCATGGAGTATTATGCGTCATGCCCACCTATGCAATACATTTGCGGCATTATGCATCATGAACTTCTATGCCAATGCTATTCCATACGCAGTCATAGCATAATCATATTACAATATTATGCGACATAAATTACATTGACCCAACACAGCGGTAAGCCAACATCAATTGAATGTCGAATGCGAAACCCTTGTCAGTTCACACCTTAACATTTTTGCTCAGTCACTCAACCCGGTCAATACACTTGCCGATCGTCAATCTTAGTTTGTCACCAAAATATTTACACACAACTAACTTACATTGTTTACTTTGTTAATGTGAATCACCCAAATATTCATACACAAACATTTTACATGGTTTACATAAATAGCAATCTGCTGACTTTGCATACTATTATTACAAATGTACATATTTTTAGTTTCTTAGTATTAGAATAATTATGAATGTGTAGGTTAAGAAATTATGTATAAAAGAGAAAAGAACTTCTTTAATAAAATCAATTATTTTCAGACATTGAAGCTGAAACCTTTCGTCTTATTAATTTTAACTTTTCATGGCGATCCTGCCAGCTTGGTCAAGAATTAGCAAAACTGCTGAAGACCTTGCTGGAAGAAAATCCTGGATATAAACTAAGCAGGATTCGCCTTTTAACTTTTCATGGCGATCCTGCCAGCTTGATCAGAAATCAGCAAAACTGCTAAAAGATCTTGCTGGAGGAAAAGATCCTGCCAGTTTTATCTGCAACAAGCATAAGACTTGCTGACCAAGCAAATATCGGTTAAAAAGATTTAGCTGCTCAGAGATCCTGCCCAGGGAAATTTTAAAAACAAAGTATAAAAATTAATAATCTTGCCATCCGGGAAAAAGTTGAATTTTAAAGGATCCTGAAATAATAAGCAAATACAAAGGATTACAACGGCTATTGCAGCACAAATACAATAAAACCAAATCAAATATCAGCATTGAGGCAATGTTATCAACAAAATAACGAAGAAACAAATGCAGAAGGCAAATAACCTTGAAGAACAAAATTAAGCAACAGCAGTGACCAAGGATGAATAAAGCATAAGGCGAAATGGAATAAACGGATTTAAAGGACACATTTTAAACAGCAATATTCTGAAGGACCAATTGGCGGCATGACTGGCGAAGAGCAGTACTAATAAGTATATTTGGAAATAAATTGGGCGGCCTTTACGGACGCTAAACTATTAGCAAAAACGAAAGTTTTTTTTTTTAAGTAGGAATCGAAAAATAAATAAAAGGTAAAACGCTCCTTTTCCAAGAAAATTTCATAAAAAAAAGGGAGTAGGAATAAAATTAAATGTATTATTTGAAAAGAAAATTTTAAATATTAAAAGCTAAAGAAATTTTTTAACACTATCGATGAAAACGACATAGAAATTAATATTTTGTAAATTGAAAAAAAAAAAAAATAATAATAAAAATGCTAAAAATTGTTTTAAGTTAAAAGATTTTTCCAGTTAAGAATAAAAATTTTCTTATACGTTAATAAAATTAACTAGATAACAAGTAAAATGGAATGTTTAGGATATTTTTTTAAAACAGTCAGTTAACTTCCGATAGTTTAACCTATCCCTTTGGAGAAAGCCCATAGGACATTTTATAAATTTTTTTCAATGGAAAGGGACTTTCCAGATGTCCCCCTCCAATGGTGGGACGAAAATACATTACACACTAGGGACCTAAAAAAAGAATTAGAAGGGTTAAAGAAATTGTGGAAAATAATAGGAATGGAAAGGGAACCCACAATAGAAGATATAATAAATCCCACAACCAAGGTAGAAGAAATAATGAGAATTATTAGGAGAGTGTTCCCCGAAAATGCTAAATGTTAAGCTATAGTAGCTTTAATTATTAAAAATTAAACTTAGTTCATTTCTGAGAAAGATAACTATAGAAAATTTTCAGCATGGCTTCGTGGACAAAGATTGCGCAAGGCATCGTGATAGTGATAGCCGGATATGAACTAGGAAAGGAAAATTCAGCAAGTTCAGAAAATAAAGTATCTGCAAATAGGATAGTTAAATATGAGCCACCAGACCAACGAGACACAAAAATTACCCCAAAAATTCCAGATTTTTGGATATGAGCAATGATTTGAATAGTCGGGCTATTGATCATTGCGATGGCCACGATACTAAAAAAATATTTGAAAATCAAATATATGCAATTGAAAAACGTACAACAGCGCATCTAAAATTTCGTCTTATTAATTTTAACTTTTCAGCCAACAATCGCATAGAAATACAAATGAATTAAACCATGTACTTATTTTAATACAATAAGTATTTTTTATTTTACCTAACTTTAACTAATCAACATTAATTCTAATTCAATGTACTTATTACTTGAAATATCATTTAATAAACATTATTATTAATTAAGCTATGTGGTGCGTGTGTAACAGGTCCCACATACATAAGTGAAACGAGATTCTGTGGCAACGCAGATCGACTTGAGGAAGTCACTCGTGCTTTTCCTTTTTTTATTTAATTGCGATCCAGGTAATCAATCGCATAATTGGCGCCCAACATTGGGTGATAGTCTTTTTCGTCTTTACGAAATATGTTAATTGATGTGTTTAATTTAAAGAAAAAAGCGCAAATGTGGAACTGCTTAGATTTTTGTTTCCAGCTCACCGTAATGAGCTAAGAAATTAAAATTGGATTTGGATGGACGTCCAACCCTTTTACTCTCAACAACGGGCGTAAAAAGGAACAGCTGATCGTTGTCGGTAGTAGACGAAAATGCTGTGTAATAAAATTAACATCAGTTTCTACTTGTTACTGGCTATAAAATTTTCTATAAATGCTAGTAATTGTGAAAAACTATGCGCTTTCTCCAATGTACATGAATTTGAAAAACCAAAATGTGGGAAATCAAGTTTAAAAGTTTCCTTTTTTCAAAATAAGTACATTTTCATATATTCCAGTTGTTTAAATCGGAAAATTTACAGTTTCTTTTTATGCAAAATTATCAAAGAAAACAGTTCATATAGAATATTTTAAAAAAATTTCTCAAAAATGTATGAACACATTTTGAACATTTTTCCACAATTTAAATTGTATTTAAACTCCGTTTAACTCAACATATAAATAGGGGCGTATTAAAGTCAAAATTAGGTAGGTGCTTAAATTTAGTTGCAGCAAAAAATCTATAACTAAATTTAAGTATCCACTTTTACTCGTTTTTCTTTTGACAGGAAATATCTGATCTAAATAAGCATACATTGACATTGCAGGCAATACGTCGTATTGGGGAGTATGTGAGAGGGCCAATCTTTGACCATGCCGATGTGACCATAGTCAACGCAAGGTTGGAGAGCTTAAAGGAGCAGTGGGTGCGCTTTAATCCGATCCACGAAGAAATTATAGGCAACATCGCTGCAAGTGCCCTCAAGGAAATAGAGATAAAGCACGCGATGGACCTTGCTGAGGAGGTGTACTTCAGTACCAAATCGACACTAAAGAGAAAGATTAAGGACCTTTGTCCTCAAGAGAGAGCAACATCTATAGTGAATATGCCTGGGGAGAGTTTGATGGGAACATTCTAAAGTGACAGGGTAACAAATAGCTCAAGCATACAAGTTTGCATACTTGAAACAGTCGATGACGGGAAGAGCCGCAAGGATACTCGGAGGGTGGCAGCTTACGAATGGCAACTACTACGAAGCATGGGAAAGGTTAAACCAATTTTATAACAAGAAGTGTCCGATTTGTCGAGAACACTTCAGGCAGTTTAAAAGATTGTCGATTTTGCAAGGCAATCCCAAGGCGGATGATCTGCAGAAGATGTCGAACGTGGCACATGAAACACTACTGCAGCTTCGTGCTCAAGGACTGCCAGTGGAGCATTGGGACATGGTCATAGTGCACATGCTTCACCAACGGTTGGACGCTGAGACAGGGAAACAATGGGAATTGCAACGAAAGAGTGACACGCCAACCACCCAAGCGATGTTGGAGTTTTTAGATCGGCAGGCAGCTGCATCGGCTGGGCCGAGTGAAAGGAGGTTCCGCGGGTTTGAGATAGGGCAAGGTAGATAGGCAGGCCCGCAATGAGATAGTTCAATTATAACGCAGCCATCAACAAGCGATAGGTCCAGAAAGCCGGGAAAGACATTTCAATGTGAGGCTTGCGGAGAAAGAAATGGAGAAGAGATAGAGAGCCAGTCAAGATTGGGCAGTTGGTATTATTAAAGAGCGAGAATTTTCCGCCAGAACAAGCCCATGTTATTCTATAGGAAAGGCCTTGTGTTTGTGAAGAAATTTGAATTGTTTGCGCGGATTCAAATTTCTTCAGCCTGTGTGAGGCTGGTGGTGTGTTATAGAAATCTTTACAGCGTGATATTCTACACACGTTGGATGTTGTAAACAAGATTAAATTTAAATAAATTTTCAATAAACTGTATATAAAGCGTAGAATTTTTAATATATTAATTCAATGTCGATCGTTGATTTAAACTTATCGGAGTGCAGTTCTAATTATTCAGATTGCTCTAGTAATAATGGTAAAACCTTGCAAAATGAATCAAGTAAAAAAGTTACTTTCATTCCTGCCCCTCGCAAGCATATGAGAGAGGATATAAGTGACGACGAATTGTTGATTTCGAAAGGAGAGGAAGTTATAGATTTACCGAGAAACTTCAAGACGAACCAGTGAAGATTCCAGAGAATCAAGACATTTTTGCAGAGTTATGTATGGATCAGACAGCGAACGCGGACGATCAAAATGCTCGAAAAAGATTACATGAAAGTGGGTTGATGCAGTTAGTAAGTATATTGGAAATAATAGAATTGCTATGAGAGAAGACATTTCTTTTCAAGATAATGAAACCATTAACTAGGGTAGATAGAGTTTGTATAAAGGCACGCAATCTACCCTGGAAGAGACTAGTCTCTCAGATGCAACACGGAATATTGAATACCTGGAAAACTCTAAAGATGCAATCGATAGAATTCGAGAACTGTACATACAAGGACTTTCTGAAGTATCTTCAAAAAGGAGATATTACATGATGTTTACCAAAAAAAAAACCTCTTTCCGAAGCTTGTCGACCAAATTATGCAAATTTATACGAGCGACATCGCGGAGCAGTCATGATCATCTGTAGCCATGATCATTGTACAGGTCTACAAGTAGGATACATATGTAGCAGCACGCACATACACAGCCACGCTCACCTGATAAAATGCTTGTTCTTGTTCGTTTTTTTTTTGTGGATGCTATTTAGCACTGTTGTACTTCTTAGGACCAAACAAAGTTTAGTAGCTGCTATCGAAAACTGCTTAAAATTTTTTTTCTTATATTACAAAGAAATATACTTATTTACTTTCAAACGAGCACTTAATTACATCTCTCTTTCATAACCATATATTTTGAACAATTTTAATTAACAAATTGTGATACTTTTTTACGGGGACGATTGCTAAAACACGACCAAAACCGTCGGGGGAGGTATTAATAGACGCGTTTTTGCCTCGCTTCCAATAATTCGAATACTTTTTCTCTTCGGACTATTGACAACAGGACAAAACGCGTCTATTCATTTTTCTTTCCGCTTTTTTGGACGGGTTATTGCAGTCGACCTCGGTTTCAAACTGATTTTCGCGGAGAACTTTTGAACGGGTAGAAAAACTAAACTCCCGTGTTTGTATTCTTAATACTGAAATAACTACGCGTCCTCAGATACCCCAATTGAAGACTTTTTTATAATTTTCTGAAAGACCCACATGGGTGCACTTAAAATTTCCTACTAAATTCGTTATAAGAAATTTACCATCACAGCAACCCATATCTGATATTCCGATCCCTTTTTTGCTTCCCTGTGTCGCTTTCGACGAAGCAACCCCGGTAATTTTGGCACTTCGTTCAGTGTCAAAACTCATGTTCCACGCAGGTTCCACTGGGTTCCACGCTAGTTTGACACTGACGAAGTGTCAAACTGCCGTGTGTTAGAAAGGGAAAGAAATTTTTTCCCTCTCATACATATCATATGTAAACCTGTACAATGGCCATGATGACCACTACCATGTCGTCCACGATTGCACCTATCATAACTACTCATGCAGATGTTCCGTCATTGAAGCATTCAAACATATTGTGGCATCTTAAATCAACCAATCTCACCACATCAAAAATCTATCAGCTGATGTTCTAATTAACCGAACACGCTCGCACGGGCGAATGCAACCCGGCGCGAGAGTTAAGGAATGTTTACAACGCCACCGCTGACGTCGCCACATAACACGTTATAACAGGCAGCGAATGCATTAACGATACAAACCGTATCAGGCAGCAACCGAAACGGAATTTTCCACAAACAAACAACAGATAAGTAATAGCAAACAACCTTAACAATAGATAAGTATTAGTAAATAACCTAAGCAATGGATAAGGACTGATAAACAATTTTCCACTGAAAATCTTCCGCCGCGTCCTAGTATTATAAATAGCCCTAAGTATACAAAATGTAGATCAGTATTAATTCCTATTAATAAAGAAAGCACGTGACTGTGCAGCATAAAATATATTTCTTTACTCTATTCTATTCAAATAGAATAACTCGATCGTGGTTCGGCCATTTTAATTTGGTATCTAAAAGCTGCAAAATCAAAAATTTTATAAAAAGTTTAATAAAGTAACTATTTTAAAATCTCACAAAGAAAAAGAAACCATAGTTCCATTTATTGTGTGCCGGCTAGAGTACTGCAGCTGTTTTGAGACAATTTGCAATAATGCATCTTGTAAGTAATTATTACCAGATAAGACAACGTATTGCAAAAGCACGCCGCGGCCTCTCTAAATTATTATAGTTAAAACCACGCATGGCACATATATGGTACATGGCGACCGTGCCATCGGGCCACACCGCGTGGTGTACAAAATGGCGGATTTGCCAGTGTCGGCTGCAGATTGCACAAAACTTCTAGAATTTCATATAGAAGTATTTCAATTCCTAAATTTAGGAAGAGGTAACCGAAATTCGATTGGTCTGGCGACTTGCCAACAAGTTTAACATCGTGGTTTCAGTAGCGCCTTAACATTTATACATTTGATCCCTATTTCTCCAACTTCATTCAATTGGAAACCATTGTGGCTACAATGCAACAAAATGTTCAACACCATCATCGTGTTTCATCCAAACAATCCTCATCTGTAACGCTGGTACTGCAACGTTATTCATACGTACATTTCCAAATTTCAGCATTTGCATAATTTTTTATAAAAAGGTATATACGGCAAATTTATCATACATATAATACACATTTAAACGCATTCATTGTGTTTTAAATTGCATGTCGACAGCCTCTTGCATGTTACCTAATTTTGCTTGAAACATCCATACATTTTTTTTCCAGGTGATTTAGCAAACGGTACTTTTCGGAATTTGGTAATTACAATATATAAAATATTTTAATTATTATTTCGGGTTTTGCACATAATTATAATTGCCAATTGAAACACTCTACCATTTCAATTTAGTGCGTTTTAACTAACCTAATATAATTAATTCTCTTTCAAATTTTGCTTATTTCCTTCGAGATTTTTCTTTTCGAACACGAGTTCCTTACAAATTCCTTATTAAGTCCTTGCAAATTCCAAAGTTTCTAAGTTTTGCATTTGGTATCCGTCCTGGAATTCATTAGACCATAAATTAATCCAATTAGAAAATGTCGACTTCACATTCTCTGTAACCCTGCAGTCAAAAGCCAAAGTAGTCAGCGAACATTCTAGTTCATTGACTAGAATTTTGTGGCGCTATTCATACTAGTTAGTGTATGAGTAGTTAACTGACTAGAATTGTGTGGCGGTCATCATACTAGTCAGCTTTTGAGTAGTTCATTGACTATAATTTTGTGGTGTGATTCATACTAGTTAGTGTATGAGTAGTTAACTGACTAGAATTTTGTGGCGTTCATCATACTAATCAGCTTTTGAGTAGTTCATTGAATATAGTTTTTTGTTGTGGTTCATACTAGTTAGTGTATGAGTAGTTAACTGACTAGAATTTCATGGCATTCATCTTACTAGTCAGTTTTAGAATAGTTTATTGACTATAACTTTGTGATGTTATTCATACTAGTTAGTAGTTGAATGATTTAATCGACTAGAATTCCCAAACGTCCCAGACGGAATACCTATGCCGATGCCAAAACACCTTGACCATGAGGGCATCTGCAGCCTCGCACATTTTTTCTACTTATCGTTAAAAGCACTTGCCATTCCAAAATAACGGAGAATGGCAAGGATAAACCCCCTACCAAAAACCGGAAACCCAACGAGTATCTACCGATATTATCCTTTCAGTCAGTAACTCATTTAAACGAAATTCTTCGGTTATCCAGACTTCCGTAAAGTGCATATCACTACTGAACTCCATTAGCACTCATCATAGGACGGTGCTGGTGCTGCTTGGCCTGTCAACCATGACTGGCTCGTTCAAAAGCTTTTGATATGGTCAACCAGGGCACGTTAATGGAAGACCTAGAAGGGTCTCCCCTTCCCCAAGTCTGATCGGCAAGCATCGGTGCAATTCAGGAAAGTAACATCAAACCAGAGAATTATTATACAAGGGGTGCCACTTTTGATTAACTTCTTCAAATATCACCACCAGTAGGAGTCACTATCGCTTCCTACGCCGATGACTGCAAAATAATGGCCACAGGTCCAGGCGCACAGATCGATGAGCTTTGTAACAGAATAAGCTACCTCCCTGATCTCTCCAGTTTTTCGCCTCGCGAAACCTGGCATTGTCACCGACTTAACCCTCCGCGACCTTCTTTACAACATGGACGTACCAAATATCGACCATTGTGAACATCCACGTCGATGGCACTACGCTACCCACTGTCTTATACCCTAAAATCTTGGGAATGACGTCTTGCCGGCAACACTTGGGGTAAAGACAAAAAAACGCCTTTTCACTTACAAAGCAAGTGGCCGGCATGATATGGTCGCCAAGGTTAAATAAAGGTTACTCACTGGAAGAAAATACAGGCCTTCCAAAATTCTGCCCTCAGAATCGCTATGGGCTGTCTTCCTATGTCCCCAGAACACCATCTATACTATGAGTTGAGAGTACTCCCCATTAGGGAGAGAAATAAAATGCTAACCAAACAGTTTCTCTTAAATAACCACAAACTGGCCATCCAAACCAAAATCTGATTAATGAGACTACACCGCCCAGTGGCCACAAAAGGCCATATCCGTAAGCCTTATAAGGAAATGCGGCACCCGAGAATACAGTCGTATGATGCCAAAAAGCACAAGCAGTTCCTGGATGATATCCACAAACAGGCGTCGGACCTCTATGCCAGGAGTTGCCCGGCGAATCCGGTACTCGAACAAAAGTACTCAGAACTAGCAGAGTAGGAACGCGCTATCCGTAGGAAAACGCGCGTCACTCCAGCTCAACTTCGACCTGGATACTGTAACAGGTTAAACTCTTACCTACCCAGAATCAACCCCGACATACAAAATGTATGTCCTGCTTACAGTGCGTCCCTACATGACACTAACCATCTATTTAATTGTAGTGTGGAACCAACGGGTCTCATTATGGTCCACCCCTGTTGAAACAGCAAGTTTCCTTGGACTCTCGCAAAGTTTAGGAACGAAACTTCAAAATCAAGGAGAACTATAAAGGAGGAGTTACTATCATTTCTTATGCCGACAGCTGCATAATAATGGCAAAAGTCCGTGGCCCCTCAATAGATAAATTAGTTTACAAAATGATTATCTATCTAATTTAATATCTCTCTAGTTCAATATGCATCAACTTAATTGTAATATGCACACAAAGGTATTACTATAAGGCCGCAAGACACCCTTAATACACGTCCTAAAATTTTGGAGAGGTATCAAAATACTTGTTTTGGAACGCGAATCCGAAGATAAAATCAAAGAGTTTGTGTCTATAGAAATTTATGTTATTTATTTTATTTTTTATGTATTGTTGTTTGTTTTATTTGCTCGATGCAATAGATTAATATAACATATCAATGTAAACAAATTATTATGAAAGGCGTCTTTAACTCATTAAAATTTACAAATGTATAAGATGAACATACCATTAAATTTCAAGATCATAAAAATTTGCCCGTTAATTTCAGCTTTAAAAAAAAAGAATTTATTTGAACATTATGATAATAGCAAGACTATATACTAATATTAAAATAAATGTACGATAAATGCCCTTCGTATCCACTGTCTAAAACAATTATTTACGGCTCCATTCTATATGACGAATCGCCAGTATATTTGCACTATTGTAAACGATGGTAACATATCATTTGATAGTTGCTTTCGCCTTCCTGTTTGACATAAAGTAAGAAACGTAAAATCCGAAGAATACCATTGCTAGACGCAATCGTTTGGAGGCGAATCAATCGTTTGAACCATCGTTCGTAATACAGAATGAAGCTCTTAATTTCATTTTCTATTTTCCTTGTTATAACCTAACTCATGATGTTTCTCTATTGCAGCTATAGTTTCCCTCATCTCACGATTCCGTTTTTCCAGGGTATCCTTCATCCGAGTTTTGATCTTTGTCAGTGAAAAATCATATTCTGCTTTAAGTCGATCATATTCTCGCAACATATGTGTTTCTTATCTTCAGCGTAACGCTTATAATTCGCTGCTGTATGTTTTGCTGAATTGTATTTCTTTCCCCATGCTGTCAACGCCTTTCGGTGCGCTCGCTCCAAAGTTTGTACCTTATCTTTCCATTCACTCTCTATAGCATCGACATGTTTACTTTGCTCCTCCCATTGCATCATTACAGCTTTCATCGATTGACGCTCGGCTTCGATTTGCGTTTGCCGTTCTTCTAATTCTTTAGACAGTTGAACAACATATTGATTTTTTGCTAATAATTCATCACCACATTTATGCAATATGGCAGTTTCAATCATCGTATGCGCTTCAGCATTTTTTTTGTTTAGTACTTCTGCGATATGTTCACGTTCAGCTAGAATAGCTTGCTTTAATAGCTCCACTTTGGTTTGTCGCTGTTGTAGGACTTTACGCGCAAGTTCATATCCACGTTTCAAACAAATATTTTTCTCTTCAGTTTGATTTTTATTTGAAAACGTTTGATTTTGATAATTGTAGAGTCCGTTGAAAATTGGCTATTTTTTCGCCTGTTGAAGATTGGCTATTTTTTCTTTGCATATATGTAAATGTCAGCGATGACAAAAGATCGTCGATAAACGAAACTATCGATTTTGATATAGCGATATATGCATGATGGAATTATAGAAGGTGACGCATTGCGCATGTAAACATTAGTTCAGCTGTTTTTTATGGGCAATTATTACGTCATTTTCCTTTAGCTCTTGTTTTTTTTCTTTCTTTAATTCGCTTAAGTAGGCAACTGTGGCAGAACGAAGCAATTTTGAACTTGTGAATGCGCAATCTGGGTAGGTTATTTGTGCGATATAAGTAAGCATTTCTAACCTTTACGCGCTACCTTATATTACCCTAAACCATTAAGTTTTGGGTTCCCGTAAAAGTATACTGTTCAAAATTTTAAGAATACGACTGTGTGTAAATAAGTTCCAGTTCAGTGAAAAAAATTTGATGTTCAAACATTTTTATAGAAATTTCATTTAAAAGGCGATTGTAATTTTTATGCATGAAAATAGTATAGATATATCGTCAATAAAAGTAAGGCGGACTTACATACGCGACATGTAGCGGCAACGGCGCTAGACTTTTTGGACTTTGTCCATAATAATGCATGCAAAGAAGATTTTGCCGCGTAGTGTAGTGCAGCTAAATCTGTGCTTGTATTAAAGCAGCAAGACGTTTCATAGTTTAAAGGGCGAATTAATGGTGACATAGCCATAAAGCCATAACCAGATAAAACAGCTGAACTAATCTACCTTATGGAAATCAATGTAATCGATTAATGGTGCCATACCATAACGCTAACTAGATTACATTGATTTGCACAAGGTAGGTGTGATCAGTTGTTTTATCTGTTTATGGCTTTATGGTTATAAGTCACCATTAATTCGCCCTTAAAATCAACGCAGAAAGGCGATCCATGTAAATTTTTTGCTCGCGTTGCTTTGCTTTATGCCTTTGCTGCTGTATTCAACCTATCGATTTGCTTTCTGTCGTTACCGCATTGGTGTTTTTACATGTAAAGCTTTATATATTATTTGGAAAACAAAATACTGTGGCTATTCCATAAAAAGTTTGTTATAGTTGTAATATAACAACAGCTGTTTTAAGAAAAACATAACACGAGCGCGGACGATCATATTATCCGACTACATTTTTTCGATCTATCGTTGGCAAGCGCAATAATCGATAAACGGCTTGCGTATACACATCTAATTTTTTCAGTATACATTCCAAATTATCAAGCGTGTACGAAAAAGTGGAAACATTTTGCTCGTGCCTTATAAAAATAATAAAAAATAAAATTAAAAATATAAATTTTGTGGTGTTTTGCGATTTTGGTGAGTTGAAAATTGCATGTAACAATGAGTAGCAAACATAATATGAGAAGACTTTTCAAGAAGCAAAGGGAAATGTACGCTAGGACTTTGTTTATACCAGTTTCTAGTAATGATGAAGCAGGGCCATTAAAATCCTCTGTGGAGGAATGCGGTACTAGCATAAGTGGAGTTGGCGATATAGGGAGTTTGCCTACTAAGTATGAATGTGCGGAAAGTGATTGTTCAGATGGAGCTATGAATGTAGATAGTGGAAATTCAGTTGAAGGCAAACTGCAGCGTTCCTTTAAGGAAAAAATCCTGGAATGGTTTACTACTTTTAGACCATCACGTAGAGCATTTGAGAGCCTTCTTAGTATTTTACAAGAAGAGAATCTAGATGTACCAAGAAGCGCCGAAACACTCTATGCCAAAAGAAGAGAAATCGCTGTTACTAAATCCGTTCCACCAGGACTCTATTGCCATGTTGGTTTGAGAAAGCAATTGGAGAAAATTGCATACATATTTAAAGAAATTGACACCTTTTATATAGACATAAACATTGATGGGTTGCCATTATTCAGAAGCTCTCGCATTCAATTGTGGCCAATATTGGTGCGGCTAGTTGGTTTTAGCAGGCATGCTTAACCAACGAACCGATATCATTTCGTTACGATAATTAACGTTAATAAACGAAACAAAGTCATTTCGTTTCGTTTATTAACGTTAAAAACGTCAAATTAGCGAAATGATTTCGTTTCGGTTTCTGCCATATCAAAACGAAATCAAATCGTTTATGTTGATTATTAATTTAAAACTATGCTGGCAAAGCTGATTGATGGCGGAGTCATTAAAGGTGAAAGCATTCGCCAAGCTGATTGCAACTTTTCTCATGAATTTTGACAGTACGAACATTTCTCAGAGTATTTTTGACATTACCACCAACGAATTACACAAACAAATTACATGGAGTTTGTGTGTGTATGTGCCCTCGTTGTTACCACCTTACCGCTTCACCATGGCTATAGCATTGCCAGCACAATTCAAACATAAAGTATCACGTTTTTGTTAACGTTTTTAACGTAAACGAAAGCTTTTCGTTTCGGTTAAAAACGAGATACAATTTATCTTGATAATTTCTTTATCGATAATATTTCGAAGTGTTTCAACGGAAACGGTGGAAATTTTTTGATAAACGATTAGCTTAACGTTAAGGTGCATCCCTGGGTTTTAGCACTGTTTGTGTTTTTCCTGTCGGTATATATGTTGGAAATAAAAAGCCAAACGATGTTTCGGAATTTTTAAATCCTTTTGTTACGGAAATGGAGAATATCTTAGAAAATGGCATTGAAATAGGTGGCAAATTGTTAAAAGTTCTGATAAGGTCAATTGTGTGTGACGCTCCCGCGAAAGCGTTTGTTTGCGGTACACCTTATCATTCAGCTTCTCATGGTTGCAGCAAGTGTACGCAAATCGGGATTAAAGTAAACCATGTAATGGTATATTCTTCTGTGCCTGGAAATTTGGTAACTGACAATGACTTTTTAACCAGAAGATATAAAACACATCATGTCCCGAAATTTAGGAATTCAAAGACTCCACTAGAAAAAATTGGGGTAAAAATGATAAGCCAAGTAGCAATAGATAGTATGCATTTGGTGGATTTGGGGATAATGCGAAACTTTTTAAAAAGAATTATACAAGACGATATAAATATAAAAGTTGAAAAGCTTAAAAAGAAACATATGTCACAATTTTGAGTCTCTCTAGCACCGTTCGTAACGAAGGAATTCGCCCGTAAGCCCAGATCGTTCGATGAAATCTCAAATTGAAAGGCAACTGAGTTTCGCCAATTTCTGTTATATACAGGGGTCCTTATTCTGAAAGACAATGTTCATGGTGACTTACATTATCAATTTTTGCTTCTATTCTGTGCGTATAGGATGCTCCTTTGCCCCAAATCATATTTAGATAATTTGGGAATTGCAAAAAATATGTTATCTTTATTTGTTGAAAATTTCTCAACTATATTCGGGGATTCCAGTGTTACTCATAACGTTCATCATTTACTACATCTAACGGAGAGTGTTGAATCAATTGGTCTGTTATCAAGTTTTTCAGCTTACGATTTCGAAAATTATTTACAAACATTAAAAAAGTATGTCAAAAAGCCAACTCAAATTCTTCCACAAATAATAAATCGAGTCAGTCATGAAACGTTGCTAGCAAATGAAAAGCATCAGGGCTTTAAAACTTTGAGGGGCAGAGGTTTGTGTTATTTTTTCCAGGATTGTGTCTTTTCTTCTAAAAAGCCAGATAGCTTCTGCCTTATTAAACCATTCAAACCAATAGAAATTACAGGGTTTTCAGAAGACAAACGTTTTATAATAGGGAAAGAGTTTGCAAATTTGAGAAGTTTCTTTTTAGAACCAATTGACTCCATGTCTCTTCGTATTTGCGTGGGCGACTTCACACTCATAGACGAGGAAACCCAATATCCTATTGAAGAAATAGAATGTAAACTAGTAGGTCTCCCTCATATTGATAGCATATTATTGCTGCCATTGTTACATGGCACTTTTTAACTCAACTTAAATTGAACACATTAGGGAAATTAATAGTTTGCTTTGTTTGGTGATTCGAAATCATATGCAGCAAAATATTAATTTCCCTACTTTTAACTAAATTAACATACAGTAAACTTTGACAATAAATATAACAATCATGCCAAAAGAAGTAAAGCGCGTATCCTTCAGCAACGTCGAGAACGTACCATCATCCTCTTGTAAGTTTCATCACATATACATATGAATAAGATATCATCAACTCAAGTATTCTTTTTTAGATAAAAAGTCACAAGTTGCAGAGTGTGCAGGATGCAAGGCGCTGGATGCAAAGATAACAAATTTGCAAGGTAAGTTATTTGACGGGCATGGTAGTCACAGTTTTAGGCTATTTGCCGCTCCCCCGCGAAATTCGAGTATAAATGCACTCATCCGTCAGCTTACTATGATGCATACAAAATCTTATGTGTCGGGCCTATAATTTCAGTCCAATTCAATGCAATTCGATAGTACCATCGGTACTAAGCGTTCTCTAACTAGGTAATCTTCTGTCATATCGAAAAATTTTGTAAACAAATTGTTTATATTTTGAGAAGAAAATCTCATACTTTAAGGGTTTACATCGTTTGACTATAATAAAATAGGTAGTATATTGTGCTACAGGTTTTTACTTTACAACATGTGTTAGCTGATTAGACACGTCTAAATGTTGCAAGTATATTACCCTTTTACCTTTGCTAACGTTCCGCTTTTACTAGAGGCAATTTAAAAGTTCTGGTAATAGTCTAGTTGAGGGGTCGACTGCTAACACGCGTCGAGAATATCGAGAGAGGTGTCAAAGGACCTCAACAACAATAATCCGAAGGCGAAAAGCAAAATTGTATCTCTGTCCGGAGATATTTGCAGTTGGATTTGGCAATGGTTGTTATGCACTGAAAAAAAGTGTGTGCTCAAAGGGATTTTGCACGCATTTTTTTTTTATCCCAGCCCATTGGTGGACCGGCCAGGTTAATTTTTTATAATCGCGGCCGAAGCCCCTTATCGCAGACAGCTGTTCTCAAAATTTCGGAGGAACCCGTGGGTAATTTTTCGGCTTTACGTTAATATCTTTTGAACGAGTTAAAGTTTTTCTTTTCCGCCTTCGGATTATTAATACTGAAGTCAAGACGCCTCGTTTAACACCTCATTCGATATTTTTGGACGCGTATTAGCAGTCGATCCCTCAACTAGACTTTTACCATATAAATAAGCCACACGCAAATTTTCACCGTACGGCCGATTTAAATGAAATATACAACAAATTTTTAAGAAAAAGTTATTCAGTGTATAGAGGGTAATTTTTGTATGTATGAAGCGTGGTAGGTATCTGATATGTATACCAACAATACCGGGGCAATGATACTTAACAGTAAAAGAGTTTAAAATTTTGTGGTTGTTGATATTTTGATGATTTGGCTGCATATTCCATTTACGATCCCGGATAATAAAATAATTTTTGTTATAAGTCTACACTTTTTCCAGTCAAGTTCAGAAAATGACAAAAGATGATCAAAAATTTCAATTTAAACTCAAAAGTTATTGCAATTAATTTTACCTGTTTGCTTGCAATTGACAAAATAATTATTGTTGCTTTTACTTCCAGAATCAGTCGGAAACCTGAAGGAGACCATTTTGTGTAAGAGTGTTAAATATTTTCTATATATTACATATACTTAAATTCAACTTTTCAACTTTTCTTTAGCCTTAATGTCTTCTCAGAATACTGCAGTGATGACTGCACTTGCAGACACAAAAGTGGTGATGAGCAAGTTGGTTCAACAAGATGCTGCAGCATGCTCAGTCAGATCTTACTTTCCTCTGTCGTGTGCAGAGGATTTGTTTAAGATAAATGAAAAGGTTGTTCCTGAAAATCGGACTTTGTTTGTGAGTATTTTTTCCAACAGTGAAAATTATAAATAATCAATTAGGTTTGGGGAACCGTTGTTGAATTTTTATTTTATTTAAGGTTTCTTAAATCGGGTTAATTTTTTCAGAAAGGAAACTCAGCCTATCACACCGATGGTCCCAATAAAAAGCTCAAACATTTAGAAACATGTTTTTTCAATTAGAATGAAGTATTTATCGGCAGTGATTTGGCAAACACTAAGAGTATATTTCTGCATGAAAAGCTTCTCAGTGAAAATTCATCTGCCTTGCAGATGACGTTCAGAATCGCCGTAAGCCCTGTAGTTCGCGTCTCGCCAATTTGTAAGAAAAACTAAAAAAAAGATCAATACAAATTGAAAGAAAAGTTCGGCCTAAACCTCGTCGTAGGTAAATCACACCAAGTACTAATTTTATTTAATTTCAAAAAACTTAAACTAATTGTCTGTACGATAAGAGCTCTTGGCTGAGAATATGGAGTTTGATTACACCCGATCTTAGACAGCCTTACTTGTTAATTTTACTTTTTACATAAAAAATTAAAGGTGGAAAATTTTTAAATCTCAATGGATAGTAATTGGTGAATCGGATTAAAGACAACGTCTACTTATTAATTCCATACTGTTTTATCAATTTCACAAATATTTTGACAGATTCATATTTATCGTTGGTGTAAAATCGGTTACGCCATTTTAGAACAAAATACGGACCCACGACAAAAATTTCAAAAAGTTTTCCACAGTCTTTTGCTGTTTTTCTTCGTCATACTTCCTTCTGGACAGTAAACATTTGTTTTAAAGTTTTCTTAATTACTTATCGTTAGCTCAATTAATAAAGTCCCAAACCAACAATTAGAAGATATGTTAAAAATTTGGTTATGGACTTTGTGAATGGAGTTAAAGCTATGTTGTAATTGGAATGATTTTGTATCATACTTGGTATGTTTTAATAATTATTTTCACAGATTTCAACACTTAGGAACTTACTGCAAAATTCGGTGAACAAAAACCTTCACAAAGTCCTCAGCAGTGCAGTCATAATGGACTACAATGTTGACGGCACTCATGGGAAGAAGGGCCTTAAAGAACACGCAAAGTTTTATTCAGTTTTCTTGGGTAACATCCGTAAAAAGTATTAAATTAACATAATCTTAATATATTATTATTTCGTAGAATCTATTATAAGTCTGACTTCTAATGATGAACCGGAAGAACAACTACGAAAAGCAATGCAGTTGCATAAGAAGCGGGTTTTCCAAAAAAAAGGCGGCATGGCGAAGACAGTAAAACCATTTCCAGAAAGGCTGGATTAACTGTTTCACTACACCTTTTTCAGGTTTAGTTCAGAAAGTTGCAATTGAAGTTCAGAAAATTACAAATGAAGTTCAGAACGTTCAATTGGAGTTCAGAAAATAACAATTTAAGTTCAGAATTTGCAATTGAAATTCAGAAAATTACAATTGATATTCAAAAAATTTTTCAATTTAAATATTCTGAGCTACAATTGAAATTTTTTTAACTACAATTATATATTCTGAGCTACAATTGTAATTTTCTTAACTCCAATTATAATTTTATGAACTTCAATTTAAAATTCTGAACTTCAACTGCAACTTTCTCAAATAAACCTAAAAAAGGCGTAGCTACTTAGTTACATAAGAATAATGAAACCTTGAAGGTTAATTTTTGAAATGAATTTGAGTTTAGTTAGGAAACTTTGAGTTATAACTTTTTAATTTTTATATATAAGTAATTTTAATTTACATTAGTTCCTAAGATGTAGGTTATTTTTGAAATGAATTTGAATTTAGTTAGAAAATTTTGAACTATTATTTTTTTAGTTATTATATACAAGTAATTCTATTTACATTAGTACCTATTTTTATATATTTTGAAGTGATATATATGAAGTGATATCTATACATTAATAATTTTATATATAATTTACATTAATCAAAAATGTATTTGAACTAGTTTAGCAAATTTGAACTCTATTTTTTTTAATTTTTATAGACGTATATATATATTTATTCAAATCTATTACAAAGTATTATGTATTGAAGTGATAAATTTTAAAGTGATATACATATGTTTATATAAACATATTTTTTATATATATGAAATATGATGAATAAATGAATTTGAGCTAATTTATTCAAGTAATTTTTTAACCCGACTAGATCTAGTAAATTAACTAATGGACGCTGATGCAAATATTGACTAGTATGTCAACTGTTTTACATTGATGAATAGACTGAGTAGTATGTCAACTGGTATGTTGATGTTGAATACAGTGACTAGTATGTCAATTGGTAGGACCCTGATGGGTATGCTGACTAGTATGCAATCTGGTATAATGCTGGCGCAAAGGCTGACTAGTATGTCAATTGGTAGGACCCTGATAGGTATGCTGACTAGTATGCCATCTGGTATAATGCTGGCTCAAAGGCTGACTAGTTTGTCAATTGGTAGGACCTTGATGGGTATGCTGACTAGTATGCCATCTGGTATAATGCTGGCGCAAAGGCTGACTAGTATGTCAATTGGTAGGACCCTGATAGGTATGCTGACTAGTATGCCATCTGGTATAATGCTGGCTCAAAGGCTGACTAGTATGTCAATTGGTAGGACCCTGACGGGTATGCTGACTAGTATGTCATCTGGTATGATGTTGGTGTATATAATGACTAGTTTGTCAATTGGTATGATGCTGATGCAGAGGCTGGCAATTGATATTTCGTAGGACATCGCCGTATTAAAAATACCAGTTGCTTATATGCAAAAATTACAGAACTCATACTAGTTGAGATTTTTGGCCAACTAGTATTCTTCTAGTATACAACTAGTTGGTTTGACTGCAGGGAATTAATAAATTTCATTTTTTCCAGATTAGTATCCGCTGCGAAACTCCTTATAAATTCCTTATTAATTCCCTACTAATAAGGCGTATAACCAGCCTTATGAAACTGTTATAAAACCCTTAATAAATCAATACAATGTGAGATTTTTTTTTGATATAAAACGATGGTTCCGTCAAAAACCAACTGAGATTTTTTTAACAAAGCACTGCGTCCGTGAATATATATGGATTTTTTTTTTAAACTGTTTACCACAATTTTGAGATTTTTACCACACTTCTGAGCCATTTTAAATTCAATTACTGCTTACAGATTTTTCATACAATTATATTTCAGTTGCAATTAATTCTGCCAAACAACTTCTACGAGCAAAAATTAAAATTGAGACAACGAGCCGGTATATGTTAAAAACTATCGATTGCCATACTCTCAACGCGAAGAAATAAACCGCCAAGTAAATAAACTGTTAGACAACGACTTGATTGAACTTAGTTACTCTAATTACAATAGTCTGTGGTATTATGCATGATGCCAATTTATGTCAATATGTTTGCACTATTAATCATCATATCCTAATACCCTAATACTGTTTATGCAGACCACCCATATAGTATGCATATTACAATGTTGACCCAAATACATGTAAATGCCCACACAGCGGGAGTTCAACATCACTCACTAATGCCGACGGTAAGACCAGTATCTAGTTACAATACACTGGAATATTGACGAGCCCGCTAATAGCGTGACCAAGTGTCAATGACAACTCGTCAATACGCTTGCCAAAATATTCACAGTTATAATTGGTAAAAATAGATGGAACTAATATGCTGACTCAGTACATAAATATTAAGAATGCAATTTATTAGTGTTAGTGTAATTATGTATGTGTAGACTAGACAAATTTGTATAAAAGGGAAGACAATTTTAAATAAAAGACAATTGCTTTGTAACGCTAACCATCAGCGTATCAACAACACTTTCTTTTTCTAAACCAAATGATTACAAGTCCTTTGTGATTGTAGTCCCAAAGAAGGATACGAATGGTCAAAAAGCTTATCGTATGTGCGTAGATTTTCGCGCAGTAAACAAGAAACTAATTGCTGATAAATTTCCACTAGCTAGAGTTGACCATATTTTAGATAATCTTGGTAGAGCAAAATATTTTTCGACATTAGATCTTTTCTCGGGCAGACTTGATCAACCTGCCGACTCATTTTTCCAAGGAGGGTGATGTAATGGCACCTTAAGTTAATCAATCCCACCACATCAAAAATCTATCAGCTGATGTTCTAATTGACCGAACACGCTCGCACGGGCGAATGTAACCCGCCGCGAGTTAACGGCGTTATATATATTTACTACATATATGTATATACGTATGCATACACTCACTGCATACCTACATACACACACATATACAACATACATACCATGAACACTAGATAGATACGTATAAATTATAATTGTTTACAAACAAAAATAACCACAAACAACGATATGCCCTTTAACCTTGTATGATAGTATAATAACAAAGAGATTACTATAGAATACATAAACAAGCATATTCTCTGATAAGTAAGAAAGCAGCATACCCAACATGTAAACATGTTTTCAATAACAACCTTATCACTAAACAAACAATAGTTAGAAATAGCATAAATAGACGTAAGTAAAAAATGTAAGGCAGTTCTGTAAATAAAGGAATTCAAAAGGGAGCTCCGCTCAGAAAAAATATAGTTTTATTAATTCCTCGACGCGGAAACCTAACTCGCGAGCGTGGCTCGGCCCTTGTAATTTGGTATCTAACAGCTGCAACATCAAAAAATTTAAAAAAAAAAGTTTAATACAGTAACTATTTTAAAATCTCACAAAGAAAAACAAACCATAGTTCCATTTATTGTGTGTCGGCTAGAGTACTGCAGGTGTTTTGAGACAATTTGCAAGAAAGCAGCTCACGGCGTAATTGGATGGCATCTTGTAAGTAATTATTACCAGATAAGAAACCGTATTGCAAAAGCACGCCTAGGCCTCTCTAAGTTATTATAATTAAAACCATATATATATATATATGGTACAATATATCGGGATGTGAAAGACGATTTTCTCGACGAATTATTGCCAGTATCGACATCAGTATTGACCACTGGGCAAATTTGTCAATCTATTTGGATTTGTCAATCTATGTCAGTTGTTGACAATTGTGATAAGATAATTGAAGTGGGGTTTTTTAATAACCATTTTTCCCAACTATAAAAGTGGCGTTTTTTATTAAGTTAATTGGATAATATTGTCGTAGAGAATTACAAGTGTTATCGGCATAATGAAAGTGGAATAAAACATTAAGTATGAATATTCAGGGAGTGAAAATAATAATTGTTTCACTTATTTCGACCAAAAAAATCAGTATGTTCTGAATACCGCAAAATAAATTTCTGTATGCGGGTACAATTCATGTATGAATGTATATAACAATGTAACAAGAAATGCATTATAGGTATGCATATTTTGTACATGTCAGTGGTTACGACAACGCTATGATAGCGCATTGTTTAATAGGACCAAAAAAGATAGGATTCAAATGTATTTATCCGTTAGATAAGAAACACTTGAGTACATAATTTATTTACGTATGTCTAGACAAAATTAGACAAAAGTAAATACATTGATTATTTGGAAGTAATAAAATTCACATATTTTACTGTTAGGTCACCCTGTGACGTTTCATATACTCCATAATTTTGTATTCTTTGTTTGCAATGTATTCGTCCATATACTTTACCCTGTATAACTTGACACATATATATTTATTTAACTAACGGATTTAATCATACGATTTGAAGATATAAAAGGCACAATATAGAGATAAATAACATTGTATTAGATTTGCAGACGTGACAAGCAACACAATTATAAAATAAGCAAATATTTAAGGTTAGGGCATAAATGTACTAGAAGTTTGTATCGGTATTAAAGTTGATATCACCTAAAATTATCATCTTCCTTTTTAAACATAGTAGCCATAATAGTCAGCTCAGATGGCAACGCTCCCATAATAAAAATACCGCCCTGCTGATGAATACGGCAACCCGGAGAGTATTCGTGATTGCTATTATTCAAGCAAACTCCTAAAGATCTTAAAAGATCCTGCCAAACCTGCTTGCTATTTAAAAAGCAATTTACTAAACAGCTAAAGCAGGAGACTAGATATTACAGAAATTCGGCCAAAGTAAAAAAGGCTAAAAAAAAGTTATTTAAAAATTGGTGACAAACCGACTCATGCAGGATCTAAAGAACTACAATTTTGAAGGCACACTAAGGCGATACGGCGGATCGAGGCTTCACGTCACCTTGATAAGGAGGCAACAGACTTAATTTCTTCAAGAGAACCAAAGCAGTACCAAGGATAATGACGGGCGGCATTAAGCATAATCGAGTGAAATAAAGATCATGACAGGCAGCATTAAGCATAATAGGAGAAGTGGAATAAACATTTCAACCCGACTGGTGGCATACTAGTTCGAACAACAACAATTTAGACAGGCAGCATGACTGGCGGCTACTACATATTTTAATCAATAATACAACATTAATTAATACTGAGTATACTTAGAAAATTCTGACGGCCTCACGGCTGCTTAAAAAGCAAAATTTTTTTTCTGCTTAGGAAATTTTTTGAATAGTTAAGAAAAAAAATTTAAATTAAAAATGTTTAGGATAAATAAAGAAATTTTTTTCGGATTTACATAATGACAAAAATAACAAAAGAAGAATTTGAAAAATGGCACAAACTCAGTCTAAAATAGAAAAAGTTTGAAGTCCAAGGTGGCACAGAAAAGAAATGGGCTTTTGAAAAATTAATTAAACAAGAAAAAATAAATTGTACTTAACTATCAATAATTTAAAAAAATAAAATTAAAAAATTTTGTAAGAAAAATTTTATCTAAATTAGAAATGAAAAATATTAACGTAAAACAAAAATTTTAATTAAGAAAATTAAAAATATTAGAAATACAATTTTTTTATAATAATTTTTATAATTTTAATAAGAAAAAAAATTTACAATAATTTTAAGTAAAATGGAATGCAAAGAATATAGAATAAAATCAAAGAAATTTTACTAAAGTTTAAATTAGTTCTTGCTGTAAGAAACCGGAATATAATTTTTATCCCCACTTCAAAATAAACAAACAAATTCATTTCAGGTTAAATTTACCATTATGTCATAATTTACGACCACACAACGACTGAATGTGAAAGACAAAGCAATCACAAACTTATGATTCTACCATCAACATACTCGGTTAATCATTTTACACTGTTGTGGTATTACCGCAATACAAGATATTTGTACTTATGTACATGCCAGAATAGGTCTAGCTTGAAATGCATAAGCAAATGAATTTCACTTTCGAACACGTACAAATTACTCATAGCGACACAGTCATTGCGGCGTAGCTAAGTTACATTGAACCTGGCGGGGAGCCATATCCATTTACAGTTGCTTAACCCATAAACATAGCTGATTGACAGCGTCGGTTTGTCGTTGCGACTGACCAACATTTTTACATAGTTAGGTAATAAGAATATTGCACTGAATAGGTATATAGAAATAGAATGTAGTTATTTTTAGTGTGTACGTATTATACAAAAATATTGTAATAGTATTGTAAGAAAAATTCCTATAAAAAGGGAAAGCATTTGTTAATAAATCTTAATCTTAATCTGATGTCAGCGCTGAACATTACCCCCAGCAAAACCCTTTTGTTTTAATTCAACAGGCGTACTTTACATGGCGATCCTGCCATTGTTTTAATTTCAGTTAATACATTCAGTTAATACTTTTACACTGAGAATTAAGTTGATTGACTTAAGTGTAACAGCAATCTTGATTTGGCTCAACACCTACGTATACGCTGCTTTGCAATGTAAGAATCTCTCAATAAAAGACAAAGACATTGACAATACAAATAGCGCTTTGTAATGTTCGCTATCAAAATTAATGTCAAACATTTTCATCGCATACAGTCGCCCTTTTCTTTGGACAACCGCCAAGTCATCGCCGAGTACCTGATTCAATTGTCGCCTTATTCGGACTTTAAAGTCCCACTTACGAATTCCCAGGTATGTATACATGAAAGTAAAGTGTAAAGTGCCAGGTTGTTGCATTCACTTATGCACATCCCGTTTTTTTGTTACAGTGCCATAGAAATTGCAGTGGAAGGAAGAACCACACTCGATACCCAAAATCTTGCATCCACGACAGGGGTGGGTGTGGATACATTTCTATTACAAGTGAAAAGGCAGAACACTAAGCAACCTATAACGGGGCAGCAACAGCCTTTTGCTTCTGTTCTGTACAGGCACCAACCACACATATGTACCAATGTACAGGCCCCACTGCGCCTAGGTGTTGTACGGTACCCATTCAGGCCGTTGCCATCCAATCAGGTGCAAGACAAATCCCAGCTTAATAGCCAGAGGCAAGAGGACAGGATAGGTGGTACCAGCAACCATTCGCACTAAACAAGAGTAGCGAAGAATAAGTGGAAACCGTTAGGAAAAGATTTGAAACGAAAACGCGATAGAGTGCGGAAAGTCTAAATATATGTAGCCAAAGAGATTTGTGGCAACCAAAAAGAGTGACAGCAACAACTACCGAACCTTAGAAAACAAAGAGCTGTTACAACCAGACAAAAAAGAAAGAAATAAGTCGAAGATTAGTTAAGTTAAAAGTGTGAATTAATTACGAAGGGTATTATTCAATGTATACTCGTAATCAGTTAAAAAAACATCCGAAAAGGTTGAGTAGCTAAAAGAAAACCAATCACTTATACCAGCTAGTGCCTATAAATAATCAGTGTAAAAGTCATTGCCGGTCCTATTGTGTTCGGTGTTGTTGCCAATCCCAACCCCCCGCTTAGAAAAGCAAGCGTAAAAATCTCAATTAAATCAGAATCAGATTCAATCAAGTAAATGTTCGTATACTTCGCTGCGGACATTCCAAGAAGATATACCTAGATAGATAGAAAACTACGGTTTCTATAGAACTGTTAAGTTAGATTTTTTATGTAACGAAAGAAAACGAAATTGCTAATAAGTGCCACCAGCTGATTCATGCTCCGACCGACCGCAACATCGCATAACAACTACAACGATGTAAGGCCTTTCAACGCTGCAGCTGAACGCGAATTTGTAAGCACGTAAATTATATATTTTCCTATCTAACTCTTTCGTTACCATTTGTATTTAGCCGATCCATATCGCCGTAAATATGTACGTCTGCCGGCAACCATTTTCCTTGCCTAAAGTTTATTTGCTATAGTGTTTGAAATTTTAAATTTCCAGTAATGCTGATTGGCATTTTCATAAATCGTGTATTCTCGCTCTAAGCTCACTCGCACTCGCTCAGAATAGGTAGTTGGTGTCCATACCTACATACCTACATAATTACAAACGTACATATGTCGATTTGGTGACAGCTAAACACTTACATAAAATCCGGGAAAACCTTAATTGAAAACCCAACCGAAGGGATAAAATTCCACATCTAGTTGATAATTGTTAAAGAGACATTGGCAGTGTATTCGATTTTTTTTGGTGTGCCTTTGATCCAATTGATCTAGTTGGGATTGCCTTTGCTTTTTTATGCAGAACTCGCTTTGAGTGGGAAACCCAAATCCATAGAGAGATAAGAGTTTAAACTTCAACAATTTTTATTAGCCCCTTGTAAAGCCCATAAGTATGTAGGTGAAAAGTTGTTATTATTAAGAATCAAATCATATAGTTGAAGTTTCTTGATATTTGAAATTACGAGGGTTACTCGTCATACAAGTTTGTTTAGCTACGTTTAGTAGTAATCATTGTTTAATAAAACACCAATATGAATTTATAAAGTTGTCAAGAAAACAACCTATCATGTGTTAAGTCTTTCTGCTAATTCCTGGTAGGCATGGCAACATAAAAAGGTAAGGGAAATTAACGTGGGTATCTTCCAATGCATGTTGAGATTGAAGATCATGGTAGGGTAGGGTGCAGAATGCAAGAGTCGAATGTCACCTTAGACCTTGCACCCGAATACACACTCATAAGGGGGAAGTTTCAAATATTCTTAAATCTAATTTTTATGTGACTTCATCATGACTTGATATTTGCTTGTTTAAACCGAGGAGATTTCTCCCTTCTTCGGTTCTGCCCGGAGTTCTATAAATTAAAGTTTGTGTAATTGAGGTTGAGTATCGGCAAAAACCCACCCCACGCCGAAAGAGCTAAGGCACGAGAGAGCTCCATCCGCCGAGACCCCTTCAACCTTTTGTAGTCGAGAACGCTAGGAGTCTAGTTCCGTTTTTTTTACACTAGCTTGCATTGTGATCTCACCTTGCCACATCCCGTTGTGCTATGTCCCATCGGTACCAAAACACGTTACCTCACCTACATCTTTGGCTTCCCATTAAGGAGCCAGCGAGCACAAAGATCACATGGCAGTAAACTTATTCATTACAGCTTATAAAGCAGTAATAAAAAATGATAAAAACAAAAATAGAAAATAAGCAAAATGAATGTGTCGATTGTCCTGGACCTATGATGTTATTGTGTTTGTACAACTAAATATATTATTGTGAGTCATTGTTCGATTGTTGAATTTTTAATTTTTATTGAAAATAATGATTCGTTTTGTATTTTCATATTGTTTGTTTGAAAATAAAATAGGCTTCCTGATGATGACGCGGATGCGTCGAAATGCATAGAAGAGAAAAAATTAAAACTCTTGGTTTTTTCTTTATAGGTATCGACCGAAACAGCTGCAACCCAGCAAATGAAACGTGTATAATTTTAACAAACTTTATTTATAGACACAGCTGAGAAAAGCTCTAATTGTCAGTCCGTCTGCGTGACGTGATTATTTAGGAATTAATACAGCTACCGTTACCAAATTTACTATGTACGTCAAACAATTATTGGCCATAAACGAAAAATCGTCTAAGCAGCTACCACAAATTTAGGTAATCTGATTACCCTTGTCGTAAAAAACTAGAATAGGAGTATTGGACAAAATAAATTAGTGACCACGCTGACTTTTATATGAAAGATTTTTAAAGGAATCTAAAGTGAATATACATAAAATGGAATATCATCGTGAAAACGAATTTTATATCAAGGCCATTTTAAATACTTCAAATGTGTACTTTTGGAAAATGACGTGGCACCTCCCTTTTTTAACACGCATTTTCCAATTTTTTGAAAGAGAACTTGGTTAAGGATCACATACACTTGTATATAAAAGATTTTTAAATACGTGATATGGAAGGAGAAATGTGTATGGGAGGTACCCCAACTTCTTTTTCAATTCTTTCCGTTTTTTTTTCAATGATATAATTTCAATGTTGGGCATCTCCCTGTAGGTAACGACCTACCCTCACTTCATGTCATGTCACGTACACCATGATAAGCGCTTACTTCTACACCACACCCATTCTGATATGCTCTATCATGAACTACAACGGACAAACAATATGTGCAAAAATAGAAATGCACTATCGCTAGAATAAGCAATAAAACACAAATAAATGTGTATTATATAACAGATAAAAACCTACGCATCTCAATAGTATAAGTAGCACTCAGATAAAAATAACTCACATTACGTTATGATGTACACAGGAATAAGAAGACATGTAAACAATTTCCAATTTAAGATTTTGTATAAAAACTCCTGTAAATATTCCAATAAATCAGTAGTCTTATAAACTCTCAAAGCAGTTGTATGGCAATTAAATAATTAACAAAATGTAATCTCAAAACAAATAAATATTATCAGTAACACATAGAAATAGTGTAAATAGATGTAAGACTAAAAATGTAACCCAGTTCTAAAATAAACGAAACTAATAAAAGATCTACATATGTTCATGAAAGTATAGTAGTTTTAATTTTAACTCGCTAACTGGGGGCCAAACAAACCTTTAAGTCCTCACAATCCATTAAAGAAAAGGATAGGAAAAAATTCCACGGGAAGAAGGACTTCCAGCACCAGATCTTTGAAAAAAATGTTTTTAATTAAGCAAAGAAAAAAGTTAAATTCCTGAAAAATTGGAAAAAGTATAACGGATAAGTCTTGATGTACAGATACTACATTCAAGCAACGTTATGGTAGCATACAACGCTTCTTGAAAACAGCACATCACACTGTATTCGCGGAGAAAGCGACAAGAAAGCTTCAATTTATCGCGCCTATCGTTGGATATAAACCCCGAAATGACAACACAAGAGATCGCAAGCCTGAGAGCACAAGTTGCTGCTCTGACCACAGGACTTACTGACACCCAACAGAGAATAAGTTCCGTTGCAACATCTAACATCACAGTCATCAACCAATACCAGTACTACCACATATCACCGATGAGTCACATCAATCAACCTACAACTTTTCAAAACGTTACCAATAGTATGACAAGAACCGATATGTCGATCATGGAGACAACGTGCTTGGACACTCTTGGAAAATATAAATTATTACTCTACTACACCCACGTACTATTATACATTTGAAAATTCCAGGAGTGGCGGCCGACATTATAATTAACCACGACACCAAATCCATTTTTATGATATAATTGACCATCTCGATTACACCTATGCGAACCAGAGACCTCGAAGAAATGAAGAGAATAAGGCAGGGAAAAAGAACCTTGGCAGAGTTCCATTGCGAAGTCAGAAAGGCACTTAATCTTGCACTCACTAGAGTTGAGATGGCTGAGAGAAGTTGTTCAAAAGGCAGAAGTATATTGAGCTACTATGAAACAAAGTCGAATTTGTCTAACACTCAAAGAGAGCTACTAATTACATTAATAGTGGAAGAACCAACTGCAATGATATAACAATAAGAACTTCCGATTATCCAGCAACTGTCGACCAAATAATTTCAATTTTGCCTTTAGAGAGTGAAGCCAAAGCAAATATTTATGAGCTTTCGAAAATTCCACTAAATTAACTTATCATAGCTATATGACACTACTTTATTTTCGTACATTTTTTTATATTTTTCTTTTATTTTACGTGATAGAAATGGTCACATACAGTTTTCAGTGTTAGTGCAAACGAGCAAGTTATGTTCAGAATTAGAAAAAAAAGAGCTTAGTGTCATGCAGGTAACGAACAGCGTGGCATAAAATAAATTTTATTAGAACATGTGTATTAGACCGTATCATATTTTTAGCTTTTTTAACTGCAGACCTCGTCATACAGTCTATAGTGTATGGTTTCTTTAACTGCGGCACTTTTCAGTAGTGAACAACTCACGAATTACAAACGGTGTCTTAATTTAAATATATATTTTTATAGGAGTTTTATTTTATTCGTCGCACTGGCCGAAATTCCAAATATACAAATATCAAAGCAAAGCGCCAAAAGTTTTGCTGCAAACCTTTGACCGCACTTGCATTTATTTTTCTTGGTGGTAGCATTCCATATTTTACATTTCGTACACCTGGAGCTACGTGTCATCCTATGTTCATGTCGAAAGCCATTTATTCCTTAAAAATGTATATGTTTCAAACACACTTCAACATGTCAGGGAGTCAGTTGAATGGAATTCGAAATATGTGCGTTTTCTTAGTAACTCTCTACATACCATACTGGTCTAGAACCGCAAAAGTAGCTGAAGCGCCAAATGGAGATATGGAACTGATAAAGGGTATTATTGGCTACTTTGATAAAAAATTATCTACAGTCCTATTGGAAAAAATTAGAACCCATCTGTGGTATATATCAGAGGAAGCAGTTGCACTTGCCTTTTTTGATCCACATGTAGCATCAGAAATAAAAAGTAAGATGGTTTTAGCATTGCAAATAGAGTCCAATAGAGACAATCCTATCGGTGATGATATTTCCCCTTTTAAAAAAGTGTGTGTAAGTGTTTATGAATTACAATTATTCACATCCAAAGATTAAATTATTTTATAACTACCCACACAAAAACGTTTTTTTCTCGTTTGGAAATTTCAATGGATTTCTTACGCTTAATAAAAAAAATATATGTAAGGCGCGATAACCTCCGAAGAGATCTAAGGCCGAGCTTCTCTTCCAATTTGCGTCGTGCTCCTCATGATTTTCCCTACAAATTGGCCGGACGAGACCTACATGTTTTATGCCGACTCCGAACGGCATCTGCAAGGCAGATGAGTTTTCACTGAGAGCTTTTCATGGCAGAAATACACCCGGAGCGCTTGCCAGACACTGCCGAGGGGCGACACCGCTTAGAAAAATTGTCTTCTAATTGAAAAACCTTATTTCTAAAATTTTGATGTTGCTCTGCCCGGGGCTTGAACCCAGGGCATACGGTGTGGTAGGCGGAGCACGCTACCATCACACCACGGTGGCCGCTTACGCTTAGATCCAACAAATTGGCCTAAAAATGAAGCATTTTGTAAAGGGGAACAGATCGTCAAATGCATTACTGTTGTAAATTATGCCGCGGAAAGAAAATTCAAACTAATAACTGACTTCAACAGATGCTTGACGCACAATGAAGACGATAAACAGTACTTGTTACACATTGTAGAAGGCTACCGAAAGGACTTGCCAGCCTATACAAAATCTTCAATGATTTAAAATAATAAAAATAATAATAATACTATGTATAGTATATCTAATTAAATAAAAAAAATTAATTGAAAAAATTTGTTTGGGTGTTTTTCAAAAATTTTTGGCATCAAATCGCATATTTTGATCGCTGCCCAAAGTTGAAATTCAAAAAAAAAAAATAAAAACCGTATGACCAATGCCAGGTCTATTGTACACCACATCCATTCTGATATGCTTTATCATGAACTGCAACGGACAAACAATGTGTAAAAATAGAAATGCACTATCGCTAGAATAAACAATTAAACCCAATAAATTTGTATTAGTTAACAGATAAAAACCTACGCATCTCAATAGTATAAGTAGCACTTAGATAAAATAACTCATATTACGTTATGATGTACACAGGAATAAGAAGACATGTAAACAATTTCCAATTTAAGATTTTGTATATAAACTCAGTAGTCTTATAAACTCTCAAAGCAGTTGATCTCTTTATTCAATGAAATTGTTTCTGCTTCCCACCAGTGGTAAGGCAGATTCAATTAAATAATTAACATTTGGTCCATGAGAGCCGTTGAGCCAGGACAGTTAATAAAATAAAGGAACATTTTGTTAAATGTATCTTTAATAAATAGGCGAACTAATGGCTGTAACAGCTAGTTAAAAAGAAAATAAAAGATAAAAAGCATAAAAAAGTGCGACTAAAAAATAAAAAAAGTGAAACGAAAAGAAAAACCTTGACACATTAAGAAGGGAAAGTTAGTGAAAATAAATTCGCAGTTCAAGAACATTGCCCGTTTTTTTCTTTCATTCAATAAACTTTAAAGCCTTAAAAATGGGCACAAATAGAGGGAAAGTCCTTGAGTCCCAGTTGGGCATAAGCGAAAAAGTTCTACAAATATATAATAGTGTAGCAGAAAATAGGATTTCGCAATCGAAGGCTCTGTAAAACACCACCTAAGAAGAGTCATGGGCGAAACCAAATTGACTTTTGAAGAAATGTCCACGTTGTTATGCCAAATAGAAGCAGTGCTGAATTCACGGCCATTGTATACACTTGGATCAGAAATAGAGTATAACAACGTACTAACGCCTGGGCAATTTCTTATTGGCAGGCCGTTACTAGATATTCTAGAAGTCACATCAGACGTGGAGAATATCGGGGCATTAGACCGTTGGAAAATTATTCAAAAGTTAAAGAGAGACTTTTGGAATAGATGGAAAGAAGAATATCTATCCACCATGCAAAAGAGTAATAAATGGAAAGCTCCCACAGGTAAAGTTAAAGAGGGTGACATTGTGATACTCAAAAGATGAAAATTCTCCACCCTCCAAATGGCCTTTTGCTAAATTTATAGAAACTCATCCAGGAAGTGAGCAAGGTTCGCATAGTCACGCTAAAACTTGAAAATACTACATTAAAAAGGCCAATTCAAAAATTATGCCCGTTGGAAATTTTGGAAGATGAGCAGGAGCAACAAGTGAATGCAACTTGTTTACAACAAACGTCCAGAAATATGATAAGTTATATCACCCTATATACACACACATATATATATACTTTCTAACATAAATTCCATAACTAAATAAACAGTATGCTATTTATTAACACAGCTATCATTACAACTCAGTGTAGGTATTTTTATCGCCAAAAATAAAGCAATTAAACAAAAAGGGACCAACTGAAGATAAGAATCGGTCTCTTCACACAAACACACCCATTTACAATAGAAACATAACTTTAAGATTTTGTATATAAACTCCTGTAAATATTTCAATAAATCAGTAGTCTTAGAAACTCTCAAAGCAATTGATCACTTTATTCAACGAAATTGTTTCTGCCCCCCACCAGTGGTAAGGCAATTAAATAATTAACAAAATGTAATCTCAAAACAAATAAATATTATCAGTAACACATATGTAGAAATATTATAAATAGATGTGTGACTAAAAATGTAACGTAGTTCTAAAATAAACGAAACTAACAACAGGCTAACGGGCTTCGCCCATGTTTAAGCCATTGTCAATGGCCTGCGTTTTTGCCACGTGCCCGTGCCGTGGTTGTGTTATATGAATTCTTTACCATACGAAATTTGAAATACGATCATATCAAGTTTAGGGCGTAGTCAATAATCTAATCTAAACAAACTGGAAAAATATGTAAAAAATAAACATTGAAAAGTGTATATAAAGTGTTGGGTATACTGAATTTAAAATTAAATGTCAAGTATATTTGATAGTGAATTAATCTTTGATTGTACGGAGTATCAGTATTCGGAAGAAACAAATTCTTATAATTATTCAGAAAATAATTCAGTGGTTACTTATAAAAATGGTGCGCACGATCAAGTCAATGAAAATGATGAAGACGGAAAAATTAAATTCCAATGTACCGGTGAAGAGATTTCGTCAGGCGGAACGAGTTCCTCAGGAAGATTCATTAACCAGTTGTTCGAGCGATAACGACGAAGATGTCGAAGAAATACCAATGGGACACGAGCTGGAACAACCGATAGTGATAACCGAAGCACAGCAGCCGAATATGATGCCGTTAGACAGTTCCGAAGACGAAGAAGTAGGAGTAGAAGCTGCCAATGAATGTCAAGGAATGTCAGATGCACAACTTAAATCCATCTACGTCGAAAGCTGGGTTGCAGACCATGCTTTTGGTGGATCTACTGGGACCCAATGCTATTATTAAAAATAAGTCAAGTATTAAAAAAAGTGGAAAGGAATTTCGTAAAATTAAGGAACTTAGATATGAAAAGAATGTCAATACAAATACACAATTTGATAGGGAGTGTAGTGAAATCAATGGAAGAGAATGGGATAATCTTAAGGAGGTGTTTGTTCAGTGTTTTCGAACATTACCTCCAAAAGGACGTGTCGTACACGACATTTACGAAAAAACAATTACCTCAATCCTTGATAGAAATGATTATTCAAGTTTCCGAGAGAAACACAGAGGGAGGAGTGTGTTCATCGTCTGCAGTCATGGAGAACATTTCCATGTCATCCATGACTGCACCTACCACAACTACTCCTGCCGTTGTTCAGCAATTGAACGATTTAAGTGCAGAGAAGAAGTTGGAAGACGATTTTTTCAACGAAATTGTTTCTGCCCCCCACCAGTGGTAAGGCAATTAAATAATTAACAAAATGTAATCTCAAAACAAATAAATATTATCAGTAACACATATGTAGAAATAGTATAAATAGATGTGTGACTAAAAATGTAACGTAGTTCTAAAATAAACGAAACTAACAAAAGATCCACATATGTTCAGGAAATTATAGTAGTTTTATTTTTAACTCGCTAACTGGGGGCTCAAACAAACCTTTAAGCCCTCACTATCCATTAAAGAAAAGAATAGGAAAAACTTCCACGGGAAGAAGGACTTCCAGCACCAATCTTTGAAAAAATTGCTTTTAATTAAACAAAGAAAAAAATTTTATTTGGAAAAAGTATGGGTCTTGATATACAGATACAACATTCAGGCAACGTTTTAGTAACATACAACGTATGCTGAAAACAGCACATCAAACTGGATTCGCGGAGAAAGCGACAAAAAAGCTTCAATCTATCGCGCCTATCGTTGGATATAAACCCCGAAATGACAACGCAAGAGGGAGCACAAGTCGCTGCTCTGGCCACAGGACTCACTGAAACCCAACAGAGAATAAGTGTAGCATTATGCGTGGTGCCCTCTTATGTCAGTGCGTTTGTAGCATTATGCAGTATGCTCTTCCACGCCAATGCACTTTTTATGCAGACATCACACAGTCATATTGCATTCATATTACAATATCGACCTAAATACATTATGTTTACCCCAACACAGCGGGAGTTCATCACCACATACAATTGCCGACAGCAAGATTACATTTAACTGGCGCATTGACCAATTTGTTAATAGCGTGACCGAACGCCAATGACAGTTTGTCAATGTGCCTGCCAAAATATTTATAAAATGACAAATATCCAAAATGAGGTCAAACTAATATGCGTAGAATAGATAATTTTGTATAAAAAGAAAGGCATTTCTTTAGTAAAGGCAATAACTTTTGTTCGCTAAACATCAGCTGAACTCTTTTCATTTTATTTCACATTACATAAGTTCCGTTGTAACATCTAACATCACAGACACCAACCAATACGAGGACTACCACATATCACTGATGAGTCACAAATCAACCTAGAAATTTTCAAAACGTTATCAATATTCACAGCCGACAAGAACCAATATCGATCATGGAGACAACGTGTCTGGAGACACATGGAAAATATAAAGAATTACTTTACTACACCCACGTACTATTATATATTTGAAAATTCAAGGAGAGGCAGTCGACATTTTAATTAACCACAGCACAAAATTCCATTTTTATGATATAATAGATCATCTCGATTACAACTATGCAAACCAGAGACATCTGCATGTGTTGCTCGAAGAAAAGAAAAGAATAAGGCAGGGAAAAGGAACCTTAGCAGAGTTCCATTGCGAAGTCAGCAAGGCACTTAATCTTGCACTCACTAAAGTTGAAATGGTTAAGAGAAGTTGTCCAAAAGGCAGAAGCATATTGAGCTACTATTAAACAAAGTCGAATTTGTCTAACACTCAAAGAGAGCAACTAATTACATTAATAGTGGAAGAACCAACTGAAATGATATAACAATAAGAACTTCCGATTATCCAGCAATTGTCGACCAAATAATTTCAATTTTCCCTTTAGAGAGTGAAGCCAAAGTAAATATTTATGAGCTTTCGAAAATTCCACTAAATTAACTTCTCATAGCTATATGACACTACTTTATTTTCGTACATTTTTTTATATTTTTCTTTTATTTTACGTGATAGAAATGGTCACATACAGTGGCATAAAATAAATTTTATTAGAAGATGTGTATTAGACCGTATCATATTTTTAGCTTTTTTTTTAACTGCAGACCTCGTCATACGGTCTAATGTGTATGATTTCTTTAACTGAGACACTTTTCAGCAGTGAACAACTCACAAATTGCAAACGGTGTCTTAATTTAAATATATATTTTTATAGGAATTTTATTTTATTCCTAGAACCTGCCGAAAAAATTCGGGTGGAAAGTTGTATGCCAAATATACAAATACCAAAGCAAAGCCCCAAAAGTTTTGCTACAGAAGTGACTGACGCCAGCTCAACGTTTGAGCCAGAGTTTGATGAATCGATTGATATGCTTTATAAACAGAATTAAAGAAACTTTTCGGATTGAAATGCTGTGTAGCGTTACTTGGAATGCGTTTCACTTTCAATGTATTTGATGGTACTATATACATACACACCTATAGACCACACAAGTAGTCAAGCTATACTGACCCATATAATTACTTGAACTCAGCAACATCATATGTGCATGCCGACACACACGACACATACATATCTGTTTACATTTGTCAATCCGTCACATTGACCAACACACTTTTCGATCAGTCACGCTGATCGAAATATTTGTCTATTGGTCATAGTGACTGTCGAACTATATACACATATGTACATAGATAGGTCATTATAATATGCTGACTGTCATTTACGTACTACGAATCTATGTACTTTTAGTTTGTAAGTAGTAGAGTAGATACGTATTAGTAATGTCGAAATATTTTGTATTTAAGAAAGTACTTTAAAAATAAAGAATGCAATCATATTCTATCAACGAACCAATGTTGATAATTTGTTCATTTAATACTTCTTCATGGCGATCCTGCGAGTCTGATCACTAGTTAGCAGAAAATTTGCTAAACCAGCAAAAAAACTGCTAAACGATCACACCGGATAAAGATCCTGGAAAATTTTTTTTAAGTCAAAAACTAATGGCCACACCCCGGTGCCAAAAGAAAAGATATACTGATGGCAAAATTAAATTGAATTAAATTGATTAATGTTTACGGGCAATTGGTTAAAATCCTCCAGAATCGGATTTTCGAAGTATTTTCATTTACTCATCGAGCAATTTTTTGAGGCTCTATGACATTGTGACAGGGATACAAGCAACAATTTGTTATTAGCAGAATTTAAAATAGAGTGGAATAGGAAGACAAACAAGCTGACTGGCAGCGGTGGACAAACAACTTTTTCCACTAAACGTATAAGGAAGTGGAATACCAAATTGACACGTTAGACTGGCAGCAAAACATCAAAGGTCCCCGTTTTTGATAAAGAAGATTACCACATGACTGGCAGCAACTAAGTATCTAAATTAACATTAAGTATTAGAAAAAATTTGGCAGCCTCACGGCTGTTCAACCAAAAGCAGAAATTTTTATTTCTGCTTAGGAATTGTGTGTGATTGTGACAAAAATTTAAATTTTTTTTAAATATAAAGAAAATTGCAATGGTTTGTTAATCAATTAAGTTTGTTAAAATTCAAAAGAAAAAAGAGAGGAAAAGGTTACAGCTATTTCACAGTTATGCCTGACATAACTGAAGAACAATTCCATGAAATGTTTAACAATTGTGCAGAAAACTTAAATAGAGGCTACTAATAATATCACAGTGGTAAAGCAAGGTCCGACACCGATTACCATAGAAGAGTATCGGCGCCGGAATAAGCTTAACAAAAATGAAGAAATACCTAAAATACCTGCCCCCAATAAAAAGACAAAGAGAAAAACGGGGAGGCAGGCAGTATAAGAAAAAAAAGGAAATAGCTGAAACCTTCACACTATTAAATCTAACAACTAACACGGAAGATAGGTTAAAATTAAAACAAAAAATTGAAGAGTTAAGGAGTACTAAGTAAATATACAAAATAAAAATTAGAAATGTTTTGAATAAAATATAAGAAATAAATTTTTAAATATGGTAAGAAAAATTGTAAATGAAAAATTTTAAACAAAAGGGTTTGAAGAAAAATTTTTAGAAATAATTTTTTTTTTTAATTATTACAACATTCATTAACAAGGTCGTGAGTAAAATGCAACGCTTAGGATAAGGAATGAAATCCAAAAAATTTATTAAAAACTAAATTTAGTCTCTTTCTCACAGAAATGGGAGAATAATTATAGAGAATTTCAAAATCTCTTGTTGGACAAAGATTGCGCACGGCATCATGATAGCGATAGCCGGATATGAATTAGTGAAAGAAAACTCTGAAACAACAGAGAATAGCATAGTAAAATATGAGGCACCAGACCAAGTAGACACAAAAATTACCCCAAACATTCCAGATGTCTAGCCGCATTGATTTGCGTAATCGGGCTATTGATCATTGCAATGGCCAGGATACTCAGAAAATATATGAAAATCAAATATAGACAATTGAAAAACGTGCAAGATCGCATCTAAAAAAAATTTTTTATTTTTTTTTTTTTCAATTTACAAATATCCACTTTAGCACCTTATTATTTAAAACCAAACCCAAAGCTGAGGAAGAGCAAAAAATAATTAAAATAAACCTTCAAATAGTAACTCTCAAAATGTCGCAATCGACAGTAAAGGCAGCTTCATTAGCCCTGCCTAAAGTCAATGGCAAACCAAGAATTTGCATAATTTCACAATTCACAATAGTAGTTCCTAGGGAAGTTATAGAAATACCAACTATGAAGGATGTCAAGGTAAAAAATTTAGACCACAGCCCTGATAAAACAATAATTTTTCACAAGCATTGCGCGATTAAAAAGCTTATGTCGCTGGAAGTACGCAAAATACTAAAATACAAACAAATAATTTTTTCGTAATCAGCACCCTTAAATTGACTTGAAACGACTAAAAAAAGTCTGGATAATTTTTCACCGTTGACCAGTGTTATAATAGGAACCATTCCGCACCACAAAACAGCTATGACCGCCAGAGGAAAGGACTACCTCCTAACAATCCATTTCGCGGAGAGCCTCAACAAAGGGAACGAAATCATTCATCTCGTAATTTTAACATACAACAGAAGGTACAACGAGTCAATCAAACACGAGACGAAGAAATACAATCACTTGCACCGGAAAATGACGAATATGTAACAGGCAGTGTTTTTTTAAGCGTATGAACAATTTGCCGTGTCTGCAACGCCACTGCAGGAATACAGGCAAACTCATCAACATCCTGATCGACACCGGAGCAACAAATAATTATACAAGTGAAAAATGCAAAATCGTAGTCATCACTTATGGTATGGTACATCTCTGCCGATACTATGAAAATAGAAGAATGCTTCACAGACAAAGACAAATTGACGAATTCAACAGCAACTCGTAACAGCATCAAAGAAATTAAATGGACCAACCTACAACTCGCTTATCATTACTAATATTTTACCATACTTCAACAAAACAGACAGCATAAGGAAGTGGAATAATGGATGAAAATTGTGACTGGCGGCATACGTTGGTAAACAAAGACGTTAAGAAAAGACGGGCAGCAGATGACCAGAAATATTTAAAATAAAAAAAGTATAAAATTTGCAAAAAATTTGGCAGCTCAGCTGCTCGACCAAAAGCTCAGGAAATTTTTTATATAAAAATAGAAAATTAGAAAAATGTGTAAGATAAAAGAGAAAAATCCTTTTGGGTTATTGAACTTAACAATAGTGTTGACGCCGACGTCAATATTTTAATTCTCACGGTTTGGGAGGAATGCAATGCAACTAACAAAATTCGTCTCTAATTTCGGCTGCATTCCTCACCAGACGTCTGCAGACGTGTGACTTTGATCTGTTCGTGCATACATACATACATATGTACATACATGCATCTCTAATTTCGTCTGCATTCTTCGTCAAACTTGTGATTTTAATTTGGGCTTAGGTTGCAATTAAAGCGTGTGAACGGAGTATCCACCAGGCATGCTTAACGAACGAAACGATATCATTTCGTTACGATAATCAACGTTAATAAACTTCGTTTCGTTTATTAACGTTAAGATCGTCAAATTAACGTTAATTTGGTTAAATGACTTCGTTTCGTTTATTAACGTTGATTATCGTAACGAAATGATATCGTTTCGTTCGTTAAGCATGCCTGGTATCCACACATACATACAACCATGATCAGGTACTTTGGCGTACTTGAAGCCACATATAGAATTAATATAATCTGCTGGCAAAGGTTCATCCCAGTCCAGTTTCAATTGCCAGATCTCTTTTTGCCGTTACCACTATAGATGCCAAAACACCCAACGGATCGAAGAGTCTAACTATATCTGAACTCACCGACCGTTTGGTTATTACATTGCAATCTGCTAGACACACCTTTACGCAAAATCGATCAACTTTAGGCATCCATGTCAAACCCAAAGTTTTGATGGTTTGACTGGTCTCATTGTCAAAGTCTACATCAACTTCCTGGTCCTCCAAACCAATATTTTGCAGAAATTGTGAATCATTCGATTACCACTTTTGTAGGTTGAGGCCATGTTTCCTTAAAATGTGTATTAATTGCTGTTGAATCTCAATTGTTGTCTTTAAGTTGTCTGAGCCACCAATTCCGTCATCCATATAAAAGTTGTCCTGTAGAAACTGGACCTCCCCCCTTCGTCTACCTGGACGACCTGATGGTATGCAGTACGAACTTTGAGGACCACCTAAAATTCCTGGCGGAAGTGGCAAAGTGTTTAACCGACGCAGGTCTGACAATAAACGTAAAGAGACGTAAATTTTGTCAGAAGGAAATACGATACTTAGGGTACTTGATAAGCAGCGGGTGTTTGAAAGTGGATCCAGGAAAAATAGAAGCGATGCAAAACTTTTCGATCCCTAAATCCCCTCGGCAGGTGCGTAGGTTTGTGGGCATGGCGAATTGGTACAGGGCGTTTATTACCAATTTTTCTGACTTGGCAGGTCCCTTGACGGAATGTATCCGTAAGTCATCAGGCCCGTTCAAGCTTACCCCTGAAGCTAAAGAGGCCTTCGAAAAGCTAAAAGTAGCTTTGAGTTCCGCTCCTGTCTTGGCCCAACCAGACTTTTCCAAAGAATTCGTAATACAGTGCGACGCTTCCAAAATAGGTGTTGGCGGAGTGTTGTTCCAGGTCGATGACGAGGGCGCTGAGCATCCGATCGCATTCGTGCCGAAAAAGCTGAATAATGCTCAACGCAACTATACAGTAACCGAGCTGGAATGTCTCGCCGCCATAGTCAGCGTGAAGCGCTTCCGGCCCTATGTCGAAGGATTACCGTTTCGGATTATCACGGACCACTCCAGTCTCAAGTGGCTGATGACGCAAAAGGACTTGAGAGGGAGGGTGGTGAGGTGGTCTCTCCTGCTGCAAAGATACAATTTTAAAATGGAACATCGGAAAGGCGCCCTGAACGTAGTACCCGATGCGCTTTCGCGGTTTGATGCTGATGAGTTTACTTTCACCACCACACCCGGGGAAATAGATTTAGTCTCTCCCGAATTTAGCAGTAACGAATATTTAGACTTGATTCGGACCGTCACCGAAAACGAGGAATCGCTTCCGGATTTACGAGTGGTGGAGGGGCTAATTTTCAAGAGTTAAATTTCGTAAGGGGTGGAAGGAGAAGAAGACTCGCTATGGCGTTTGTGGTTGCCGAAAGGGTTGACTGAGGAAGCAGTGAGATTAGCACATGACGCTAACCGGAGTTACCATGGCGGGTGTCAAAAAAGCATAGAACGTGTTAGGCAGAAGTACTTCTGGCCGCAGCAGGCTAAGGACGTCAGGGAATACGTCCAGCGTTGTGACACCTGCAAAGCTGTAAAACCCACTAATCAGCAGTCGAGACCGCCTATAGAGAATACCTTTGCATCCGAGAGGCCATTTCAGCGATTATATTGCGATTTTCTAGGGCCTTATCCGAGATCTAAGCCGCGAAATCAATTTCTTTTTGTAGTACTAGACCATCTTTCAAAATACGTTTGGCTAAAGCCCATGCAGAGAGCCACTACTGTTAACGTTATAAATTACTTCGCTTCAGAAATTTTTCCAGCTGTAGGGGTCCCTGAGTTTATTCATAGTGACAATGGTAAACAGTTTATGGCGAAGGAAATGAACCAATTTTTTGTAAATTACGGGGTGACGCACGTGAGGACGGGGTTATATTCTCCTCAAGCGAACGCATCCGAGCGCGTTAATAGAGAAATTGTTTCGAAGATTAGAATTTCCCTGAAGGATAAACCGGACCATACCGATTGGGATAAGCATATACCCGAGATTTTATCAGTTTTGAGAAGTGATTTTCATACGGCGATTCAGTGCTCTCCTTATTTTGCATTATATGGCCAAAATATGGTCCAACACGCCTCAGCGTACAATATTTTAGAGAAACTCGGCAGCCTTCGGGAACACCAGGTTACGATAGTGAGCAGAACTGAAAAGTTTACTAATATTCGTGAGCAGATCTGTAGAAATTTAGATCAGGCCAAGCATAGGGGAATAAACACCTATAACAAGCGCTCTAGACAAGTCAACTACAAGGAAGGTCAGGAAGTTTTCCGGAAAAACTTTGCCTTAAGTAACTTCAAACAGGGCATTAACGCCAAATTCTTGCCAAAATACCTTAAGTGTCGAGTGCTCCGAAAAATAGGCAATGCACTGTATGATCTCGAGGACCTAAACGGGAAAATGATAAATCGCTTCCATGCGTCGGATATTCGTCCGCAATAAACCCTCAAGAACAGTTGCCAAATTACAAATTGATTTTTTTTTATAAACCTACCAATCGGACTTTTTTTTTGTCTGTGCGTTTTGGGGGTCGGGGACATCTCGCCCAGTATTCTCCCCGAGCAATGACCTCATAGGATGTTCACACGCGTACTCACCAAGAACCGTGAACAGCCTGGCAGTCCACTCTTGGGTTGGACTAGCATTTCGGAGTTTGGACGAGTTCTCCTTATCAAAATGTCTACACCCATATTTTCTTTTGCCTTTCTGTGAGGGCGATAATCACTAGAACCATACGGAGTTTTGACGAGTTCTCCATAACAAATGTCTAACTCCATAACAAATGTCTAAAGCCTTTTAAACTAAGAAACAAAATTAATTCACAAATTGACTTAACTTTTTTTTGATGGACCTATGTTGCCCGGCTAGCTTCGCGGTAGAACTGTGAGACTCTTATCTTAGGGGTGAGTCGTGCCCCACGTTGCCTGGCATCGGAAGTGGCTTCCCACAGATGAACCGGTTTCCTGTTCGCTTCATCGTCAGGTTCTCAAAGCGAAGCAGGTTTGTTATGGTCCACTTGGGAGAGTCACCTTTGGAACGCACCAAGTGGCTAGTGATAGGGAAAAGGATAGGATTCACCCTCACTCATGTCTGCCTGGGATGGTTAAAACACTTTTTGTTAGTTTCGTGCGGGTGGCGTCGCAAAAAAGTTCCCATGACATTGACGAATTTTCAATAACATCTGGTGCAATGGTGTAGGTGGCTCATCTCATCAGCTGATTTTATTCGTTTCATTGTACTGGCATGGAGATTGTCAAAAGGAGATGGTGAACGTAAAATGCAACCGATGCATTAGCCATTATGCCCTGCGTGGTGGTAAAGTTTTACCTAATTCGGCGCACAACGTACCCGCGGGACACAAAAGTTGAAAAGTTTTACGCTTTCTCTACGTTGCATTCACCTATCATCAATACAAGGGTTTGACAACTGGAACGGGACCGGTATAGTGCTGTAGGGATGAGCCAACGATAACGATGAATCAATCGATAATCGCCGCCACGGTTAGATAACTGCGTTTTTCATCGCTGAATGGAAGAAGAAAAAAATTGTCGAGGATACCAGGTGTGTGTGGCCATTTTGGGAGAAAAAGGAAACCAATTCAGAGCTATTGAAGCAGAGATTCTAACAAATTGTTTTTTGAGTGATATATATTGAATTTTTATTGAAATATCTCAAATTTATAAACTCACATGGAATTAAAAAAAAGGAAGTTGAAGTGGTTGAATTAATAAGGCCAACGTAGAAAGGAAAACAAAATCCAATTTGGGCAGCGGAAAGAGAACCGTGGTTGTATAGATCATGTGCTCCTAAATTCATTGGAATTGCCATTTGTATAATTTTTATGGTTTAATATACATATAAGCAAATTAAATAAATAATCATATCTGCAAAAAAAACAGTGAAAGTTGGTGGGAAAGTCCACGTTTAAGGCGGTGTGGCCGCCATTTGCGAAAAATTCATACTTTTCACATGTGTACTTATGGTATGTAACCACAATCATTTCGACGCCCACCCACGAGCGCAACCGCCACCATCTGCGCCAACCACCAACGCCAGTGGCCACAACCACCACTTCGACCGCGCCACCACAGCCGCAACCACCGGCAGCGCCTACCCAATAGCGCCAACGAAACCACCGGACGTACCACTAACCTCTACTTTGGTAACAATTACAGCAGGGCCGACGCATATAGGCCTACTGTAACACCAACTTATCAACAACAACCAGCAGAGCCGACGCATGTAGGCCGGCGGTAACATCAACTTGTTAACAACAACCAGCAGGGCCGCCGCATATAGGCCACTGCCATCTCAACGTAGTAACCACAACCAGCAGGGCCGACGCATATAGGCTGCTGCAACATCGACTGTGGCAACAACAACCAGCAGGGCCGACGCATATAGGCCGGCGGTAACATCAACTGTGACAACAACAATACAGGCAACAACACTCCACATCGGCAACGACAATTACAGCAGGGCCGTGCACATAGGCCACGACAGCAACCATACCGGCATCATCCTAGGAACACCAAACACCAATTCTAGCAACAACCGGGTGAGTTCGTTCCGTACTACGGACCACTAGAATCTACTAAATAGAGAGATTCCCAAACCAAATTTGATCGTAGGAGAGTACAAAAATCACCAAAAAAACCGAAATTTTAGTATTTTTGAATTATAAAAAGTAGCATACTTGCTAGGTAAAGCAAATTACACCTATACATTTATGCTCGCATATGCCATAAGCATAAACGTTTAAAAATACTTCAATTTCAGTTCACTAGCATTATGAATGCGCCGCTTTAGACGTTTAAATTATAGAAAGTAGTATACTCACTAGATTAAATCAAAAACACAACCACAAAGGTTTTTTTTTTTTGGGTAGTTTACCCTTTTCTTTCAAATGTCATTAAGGTTCCTTTCTTCCTCTTAACGAATTGTTTTCGCCAGACCTTTCTTTTAAAAGAAAACTAGAAGTGATAAAAATAAGGTTTCTAAACGTAAGCACTGCTACTATGCCTAAATAGTGAATGATAAATATGTTAGAACGTACATATGTGCATAATCTTTCAATAGTTGATAATTACAATAATTAGAATTGTAACTGAGATTTCACTACAAACGAGTTTTTAATTTTCTGAATGTACTAGTAATTATACATTTATTTATGTTAAAGAAACTCAATTGACGTGAATTGTAGTCGTAAGCCAGGATAATATCTTGGTTAGATATTCAAATCGTAGTTCTAACACAACTTAAGTTTTATTTCGAAGTAGATAGGGCTACAGAGTAAAATAATATATACGAACAGAACTGCCTTCAAAACGATTCACGTAAGGAAAAACTCAGAACTTCGAATAATAGAAATATTTATTGGTTTAAACTTCGATTCATGCACCAATTGGATTTCTATAACATTCCATTAAACAAAAACAATCTAACCTCATATTAATTATTACAAATACGCAAATTTTTGGAAAACAAAAAATATTTTTTTTAAGAAATTGAAGAATAAATATTAACTTATTTACTTAAACAGGTAAATCATAGAATTAGGAAACTAAGATCTAAAATAGAACATAAGTAAACTCAATTAAATAAAATAGGAAGGGAGGTTGAGGAATAGGGGAATAAAAGGGGGAGAAAATATGTATGAAGATAATAGTAAACTAAGTAACCCTAAAATTAAATAAGGAAAAATTTAAGTGAAGAAAGATTTTTAATTAAATAAAATTACCTAAAATGGGATAAATTGAAATAAAATAAAAATTAAATTAACATAACTAAATACAACAAAAGAAAAAGGAAGCGATAAAATAAAATAAAACAAAAATAAATTAAACTATAAGGAAATAAAATTTGATGAAATAACAAATATTATAAATATGCAATAATAATATAAATAACGTAAATGGAATTAATCGCGACAAAAATAAAAAAAAAAAATAAAAAATTTATCTAAACATACCAAAAATAAAATAACATGGAATAGAATACGATAGCAATTTAGCTAACGTAACGCGTAATTACTTACATACATCTAAGGTTTGCAAAGACACTAACCTCAAAAACGTATGCTTAAATTTGCATTTTTCTTTGTTTACCATTTAAAGCCCGTATTATCGGGGAGTTAATAAATTTGTCTTTTGTATATCGGAAATGAACATCGATAAAAAAAGGTAAAATTTGTCTCATGTACATTGGTAATTTAGGTAGAGGATAGTACCGGTAGTGTATCAGTTATTTTGTCATTCATGATTCTTTTTTTTTAAAAACAAAATGAATTGTAAATAAATAGTTGAAAAATGGGAATGCTGACGGTTCTTCTCATTTAGAGGGCACATAGGATAATACAGTGGCCACCGAATATTTAGGTGCGTCGGTGACCATGGTCTTGAGGGTGGGATATGCACCGGACGTCGCAACAACACCCGCGGCGCCCCCAAGTTATATTGGGCCTTTCCCATTATGTGCTGTAAAACCAGATTATACGCCTATTTCTGATGTTTGGGTTCAACATATTTACTGGGTATTAAGGATAAAATTATATACGTTCACTTAAAAGGCCGATGGTGTAGTATTGCGTAGAATTCACCTCAATGCAAACACGCTTAACGTTACAAATGTTATATATAACAAACGTTCATATCTAATTGACCCAGATAACCACCATGAGTTCATTCGCATTTGCCAAATCGCCCAATATATTGATGCGTCATACCAAACTGATCAAGCGGGAATCATATTGACAATATGTAGGTCAATATAATAATTTGCTGACAAACCATTTCTCACTATTGAGTCAAGCACCTCTAGTATGTAAATATTATGTACACATGCCGATTTTTAAGTGAGTCGACGCTCTTAAGGGTCGGCTGTGCAAAAAATTAGTAATCATAGTAAATATACGAAAACAAAAAATAATAGCAAAAGTCAGCATATTATGAAGCGAGAGTCAGCATAACGGGCAATGTATGTAAAACAAATGCAAACGAATAAAAACAAAAAGAAAACACATAAACTCAAAATATCAAGTTACCACTATGACATAATTACAACTGAATTCAAAAAAAATTTTTTTGGTAACACCAAGCAAGTCGACTGGGTATTAAAACACTGGCATTTCGAATTTAACAATTGATATACTACAAGCTTTTAATGGCGCAAAATAAAAATTTTAATCAGCGTGGAGTACCCGCAAACCAAGGTGACCAACCACCACAACAAAGGAACCGCCGCTGGCGTGACTACCAGCGTATGAACGACTTCAACATGGGTAGAACAAGCTCTTGGGCTGAAGAAGCCGAAATAGATGAGCGATATAGGAACGTTGCTGAGCAACGCCGCCCACCACCCCGACAGCCTCAACAACAGCAGCAGCGACAACCGCAAAATAAAAGGCGTGAGAGAGGTCCTCCGCCAGCAAAACCTACTGTTGAGACACCACCTAAGGACGAGATCATGTTTCAGGGCTCAATAGCATCGTCCGTTCCATTGACGTTGACTGCTAGTCATAACGTTGAATACTCGAGTTACGTTACATTACTCGAAGAGTTTTGGAAAATGTGCGTTAAGGAAGATAACCGTTTAGAGAGGCAAGTACCGTTTGCCGTTTTCCAACATGTCATGTTTGGCGCTTTGCAAATAAGAATAGCGCAATACCAACGATTTGAATGTGGTGATTCTCTTTATGCCGGCTTCGTTGATCCGGTCATCGCGTTCGGTGAAAATTTTAAGATCCCGAAGATCTTACTAGACTGCCTTGATAGTGTAGCGACTTGCATTACACCATCTGGCGATAGGGTAGCCATTAATCAACCTAAGGTGTCAATACCTCAAGGTCCAATCGCTGAAGCAAATTCGAAGGCTGCTGCACCTTCTGGAAGTCTCGGTTACCTAACGGATAGTAACCATAATGTGTATGAATGTTATGCTTCACCATTCATATCACGTCGGCTCATTGAGCAAACAATCGCGGCTAATGATGCGCGAAATTTCTCTGATTGGAATCCATTCCCTTCAGGCTGGTTAGCTGAGCCAGTTCTAATTACTAAGAACCTAGTCGGATACCACCGCCCGCTGCAACTACATCCCGACGCTTTAAGTCTTCTGCGTCGCATTGAGTTTTTAAATGATGATACATTATTAGGGCGCATTGCATATTCTTCATATGCCACGAATGAAGTCAGCACTTGTCTGCAGCGTATTTCCAGTATAGACATGGTATCAATGGAGTTTAAAGGACGCGACTCCCTTTCAATGTTTGGCTTCAAACATTACGACGGCGTCAAGGTTGACCCTGACCTTGCTCTCTTTGCCGCCAGTGCCAACGTATTGTCTCCTTACGCTTTGGGAGCACCAATGGCATTTAAAAGCCAATGTTACGGCTTCAAAAGCAAGCGAACGATTTTAAACCCTGGACTATGTGCTGTAAAACCAGATTATACGCCTATTTCTGATGTTTGGGTTCAACATATTTACTGGGTATTAAGGATAAAATTATATACGTTCACTTAAAAGGCCGATGGTGTAGTATTGCGTAGAATTCACCTCACTGCAAACACGCTTAACGTTACAAATGTTATATATAACAAACGTTCATATCTAATTGACCCAGATAACCACCATGAGTTCATTCGCATTTGCCAAATCGCCCAATATATTGATGCGTCATACCAAACTGCTCAAGCGGGAATCATATTGACAATATGTAGGTCAATATAATAATTTGCTGACAAACCATTTCTCCCTATTGAGTCAAGCACCTCTAGTATGTAAATATTATGTACACATGCCGATTTTTAAGTGAGTCGACGCTCTTAAGGTTCGGCTGTGCAAAAAATTAGTAATCATAGTAAATATACGAAAACAAAAAATAATAGCAAAAGTCAGCATATTATGAAGCGAGAGTCAGCATAACGGGCAATGTATGTAAAGCAAATGCAAACGAATAAAAACAAAAAGAAAACACATAAACTCAAAATATCAAGTTACCACTATGACATAATTACAACTGAATTCAAAAAAAATTTTTTTGGTAACACCAAGCAAGTCGACTGGGTATTAAAACACTGGCATTTCGAATTTAACAATTGATATACTACAAGCTTTTAATGGCGCAAAATAAAAATTTTAATCAGCGTGGAGTACCCGCAAACCAAGGTGACCAACCACCACAACAAAGGAACCGCCGCTGGCGTGACTACCAGCGTATGAACGACTTCAACATGGGTAGAACAAGCTCTTGGGCTGAAGAAGCCGAAATAGATGAGCGATATAGGAACGTTGCTGAGCAACGCCGCACACCACCCCGACAGCCTCAACAACAGCAGCAGCGACAACCGCAAAATAAAAGGCGTGAGAGAGGTCCTCCGCCAGCAAAACCTACTGTTGAGACACCACCTAAGGACGAGATCATGTTTCAGGGCTCAATAGCATCGTCCGTTCCATTGACGTTGACTGCTAGTCATAACGTAGAATACTCGAGTTACGTTACATTACTCGAAGAGTTTTGGAAAATGTGCGTTAAGGAAGATAACCGTTTGGAGAGGCAAGTACCGTTTGCCGTTTTCCAGCATGTCATGTTCGGCGCTTTGCAAATAAGAATAGCGCAATACCAACGATTTGAATGTGGTGATTCTCTTTATGCCGGCTTCGTTGATCCGGTCATCGCGTTCGGTGAAAATTTTAAGATCCCGAAGATCTTACTAGACTGCCTTGATAGTGTAGCGACTTGCATTACACCATCTGGCGATAGGGTAGCCATTAATCAACCTAAGGTGTCAATACCTCAAGGTCCAATCGCTGAAGCAAATTCGAAGGCTGCTGCACCTTCTGGAAGTCTCGGTTACCTAACGGATAGTAACCATAATGTGTATGAATGTTATGCTTCACCATTCATATCACGTCGGCTCATTGAGCAAACAATCGCGGCTAATGATGCGCGAAATTTCTCTGATTGGAATCCATTCCCTTCAGGCTGGTTAGCTGAGCCAGTTCTAATTACTAAGAACCTAGTCGGATACCACCGCCCGCTGCAACTACATCCCGACGCTTTAAGTCTTCTGCGTCGAATTGAGTTTTTAAATGATGATACATTATTAGGGCGCATTGCATATTCTTCATATGCCACGAATGAAGTCAGCACTTGTCTGCAGCGTATTTCCAGTATAGACATGGTATCAATGGAGTTTAAAGGACGCGACTCCCTTTCAATGTTTGGCTTCAAACATTACGACGGCGTCAAGGTTGACCCTGACCTTGCTCTCTTTGCCGCCAGTGCCAACGTATTGTCTCCTTACGCTTTGGGAGCACCAATGGCATTTAAAAGCCAATGTTACGGCTTCAAAAGCAAGCGAATGATTTTAAACCCTGGACTATGTGCTGTAAAACCAGATTATACGCCTATTTCTGATGTTTGGGTTCAACATATTTACTGGGTATTAAGGATAAAATTATATACGTTCACTTAAAAGGCCGATGGTGTAGGATTGCGTAGAATTCACCTCACTGCAAACACGCTTAACGTTACAAATGTTATATATAACAAACGTTCATATCTAATTGACCCAGATAACCACCATGAGTTCATTCGCATTTGCCAAATCGCCCAATATATTGATGCGTCATACCAAACTGCTCAAGCGGGAATCATATTGACAATATGTAGGTCAATATAATAATTTGCTGACAAACCATTTCTCACTATTGAGTCAAGCACCTCTAGTATGTAAATATTATGTACACATGCCGATTTTTAAGTGAGTCGACGCTCTTAAGGGTCGGCTGTGCAAAAAATTAGTAATCATAGTAAATATACGAAAACAAAAAATAATAGCAAAAGTCAGCATATTATGAAGCGAGAGTCAGCATAACGGGCAATGTATGTAAAGCAAATGCAAACGAATAAAAACAAAAAGAAAACACATAAACTCAAAATATCAAGTTACCACTATGACATAATTACAACTGAATTCAAAAAAATTTTTTTTGGTAACACCAAGCAAGTCGACTGGGTATTAAAACACTGGCATTTCGAATTTAACAATTGATATACTAAAAGCTTTTAATGGCGCAAAATAAAAATTTTAATCAGCGTGGAGTACCCGCAAACCAAGGTGACCAACCACCACAACAAAGGAACCGCCGCTGGCGTGACTACCAGCGTATGAAGGACTTCAACGTGGGTAGAACAAGCTCTTGGGCTGAAGAAGCCGAAATAGATGAGCGATATAGGAACGTTGCTGAGCAACGCCGCCCACCACCGCGACAGCCTCAACAACAGCAGCAGCGACAACTGCAAAATAAAAGGCGTGAGAGAGGTCCTCCGCCAGCAAAACCTACTGTTGAGACACCACCTAAGGACGAGATCATGTTTCAGGGCTCAATAGCATCGTCCGTTCCATTGACGTTGACTGCTAGTCATAACGTAGAATACTCGAGTTACGTTACATTACTCGAAGAGTTTTGGAAAATGTGCGTTAAGGAAGATAACCGTTTCGAGAGGCAAGTACCGTTTGCCGTTTTCCAGCATGTCATGTTCGGCGCTTTGCAAATAAGAATAGCGCAATACCAACGATTTGAATGTGGTGATTCTCTTTATGCCGGCTTCGCTGATCCGGTCATCGCGTTCGGTGAAAATTTTAAGATCCCGAAGATCTTACTAGACTGCCTTGATAGTGTAGCGACTTGCATTACACCATCTGGCGATAGGGTAGCCATTAATCAACCTAAGGTGTCAATACCTCAAGGTCCATTCGCTGAAGCAAATTCGAAGGCTGCTGAACCTTCTGGAAGTCTCGGTTACCTAACGGATAGTAACCATAATGTGTATGAATGTTATGCTTCACCATTCATATCACGTCGGCTCATTGAGCAAACAATCGCGGCTAATGATGCGCGAAATTTCTCTGATTGGAATCCATTCCCTTCAGGCTGGTTAGCTGAGCCAGTTCTAATTACTAAGAACCTAGTCGGATACCACCGCCCGCTGCAACTACATCCCGACGCTTTAAGTCTTCTACGTCGCATTGAGTTTTTAAATGATGATACATTATTAGGGCGCATTGCATATTCTTCATATGCCACGAATGAAGTCAGCACTTGTCTGCAGCGTATTTCCAGTATAGACATGGTATCAATGGAGTTTAAAGGACGCGACTCCCTTTCAATGTTTGGCTTCAAACATTACGACGGCGTCAAGGTTGACCCTGACCTTGCTCTCTTTGCCGCCAGTGCCAACGTATTGTCTCCTTACGCTTTGGGAGCACCAATGGCATTTAAAAGCCAATGTTACGGCTTCAAAAGCAAGCGAACGATTTTAAACCCTGGACTATGTGCTGTAAAACCAGATTATACGCCTATTTCTGATGTTTGGGTTCAACATATTTACTGGGTATTAAGGATAAAATTATATACGTTCACTTAAAAGGCCGATGGTGTAGTATTGCGTAGAATTCACCTCACTGCAAACACGCTTAACGTTACAAATGTTATATATAACAAACGTTCATATCTAATTGACCCAGATAACCACCATGAGTTCATTCGCATTTGCCAAATCGCCCAATATATTGATGCGTCATACCAAACTGCTCAAGCGGGAATCATATTGACAATATGTAGGTCAATATAATAATTTGCTGACAAACCATTTCTCACTATTGAGTCAAGCACCTCTAGTATGTAAATATTATGTACACATGCCGATTTTTAAGTGAGTCGACGCTCTTAAGGGTCGGCTGTGCAAAAAATTAGTAATCATAGTAAATATACGAAAACAAAAAATAATAGCAAAAGTCAGCATATTATGAAGCGAGAGTCAGCATAACGGGCAATGTATGTAAAGCAAATGCAAACGAATAAAAACAAAAAGAAAACACATAAACTCAAAATATCAAGTTACCACTATGACATAATTACAACTGAATTAAAAAAAATTTTTTTGGTAACACCAAGCAAGTCGACTGGGTATTAAAACACTGGCATTTCGAATTTAACAATTGATATACTACAAGCTTTTAATGGCGCAAAATAAAAATTTTAATCAGCGTGGAGTACCCGCAAACCAAGGTGACCAACCACCACAACAAAGGAACCGCCGCTGGCGTGACTACCAGCGTATGAAGGACTTCAACATGGGTAGAACAAGCTCTTGGGCTGAAGAAGCCGAAATAGATGAGCGATATAGGAACGTTGCTGAGCAACGCCGCCCACCACCCCGAAAGCCTCAACAACAGCAGCAGCGACAACTGCAAAATAAAAGGCGTGAGAGAGGTCCTCCGCCAGCAAAACCTACTGTTGAGATACCACCTAAGGACGAGATCATGTTTCAGGGCTCAATAGCATCGTCCGTTCCATTGACGTTGACTGCTAGTCATAACGTAGAATACTCGAGTTACGTTACATTACTCGAAGAGTTTTGGAATATGTGCGTTAAGGAAGATAACCGTTTCGAGAGGCAAGTACCGTTTGCCGTTTTCCAGCATGTCATGTTCAGCGCTTTGCAAATAAGAATAGCGCAATACCAACGATTTGAATGTGGTGATTCTCTTTATGCCGGCTTCGTTGATCCGGTCATCGCGTTCGGTGAAAATTTTAAGATCCCGAAGATCTTACTAGACTACCTTGATAGTGTAGCGACGTGCATTACACCATCTGGCGATAGGGTAGCCATTAATCAACCTAAGGTGTCAATACCTCAAGGTCCAATCGCTGAAGCAAATTCGAAGGCTGCTGCACCTTCTGGAAGTCTCGGTTACCTAACGGATAGTAACCATAATGTGTATGAATGTTATGCTTCACCATTCATATCACGTCGGCTCATTGAGCAAACAATCGCGGCTAATGATGCGCGAAATTTTTCTGATTGGAATCCATTCCCTTCAGCCTGGTTAGCTGAGCCAGTTCTAATTACTAAGAACATAGTAGGATACCACCGCCCGCTGCAACTACATCCCGACGCTTTAAGTCTTCTGCGTCGCATTGAGTTTTTAAATGATGATACATTATTAGGGCGCATTTCATATTCTTCATATGCCACGAATGAAGTCAGCACTTGTCTGCAGCGTATTTCCAGTATAGACATAGTATCAATGGAGTTTAAAGGACGCGACTCCCTTTCAATGTTTGGCTTCAAACATTACGACGGCGTCAAGGTTGACCCTGACCTTGCTCTCTTTGCCGCCAGTGCCAACGTATTGTCTCCTTACGCTTTGGGAGCACCAATGGCATTTAAAAGCCAATGTTACGGCTTCAAAAGCAAGCGAACGATTTTAAACCCTGGACTATGTGCTGTAAAACCAGATTATACGCCTATTTCTGATGTTTGGGTTCAACATATTTACTGGGTATTAAGGATAAAATTATATACGTTCACTTAAAAGGCCGATGGTGTAGTATTGCGTAGAATTCACCTCACTGCAAACACGCTTAACGTTACAAATGTTATATATAACAAACGTTCATATCTAATTGACCCAGATAACCACCATGAGTTCATTCGCATTTGCCAAATCGCCCAATATATTAATGCGTCATACCAAACTGCTCACGCGGGAATCATATTGACAATATGTGGGTCAATATAATAATTAGCTGAGCCAGTTCTAATTACTAAGAACATAGTCGGATACCACCGCCCGCTGCAACTACATCCCGACGCTTTAAGTCTTCTGCGTCGCATTGAGTTTTTAAATGATGATACATTATTAGGGCGCATTGCATATTCTTCATATGCCACGAATGAAGTCAGCACTTGTCTGCAGCGTATTTCCAGTATAGACATGGTATCAATGGAGTTTAAAGGACGCGACTCCCTTTCAATGTTTGGCTTCAAACATTACGACGGCGTCAAGGTTGACCCTGACCTTGCTCTCTTTGCCGCCAGTGCCAACGTATTGTCTCCTTACGCTTTGGGAGCACCAATGGCATTTAAAAGCCAATGTTACGGCTTCAAAAGCAAGCGAACGATTTTAAACCCTGGACTATGTGCTGTAAAACCAGATTATACGCCTATTTCTGATGTTTGGGTTCAACATATTTACTGGGTATTAAGGATAAAATTATATACGTTCACCTAAAAGGCCGATGGTGTAGTATTGCGTAGAATTCACCTCACTGCAAACACGCTTAACGTTACAAATGTTATATATAACAAACGTTCATATCTAATTGACCCAGATAACCACCATGAGTTCATTCGCATTTGCCAAATCGCCCAATATATTGATGCGTCATACCAAACTGCTCAAGCGGGAATCATATTGACAATATGTAGGTCAATATAATAATTTGCTGACAAACCATTTCTCACTATTGAGTCAAGCACCTCTAGTATGTAAATATTTATGTAAGTATGTAAGTTAACAGTACACTTCCCACAGTGCCCTTATGGCAATCATAAACAAATATTCCATTTCTCAAGCCACTGGCATTTCAGTAAGCATACTAAACAAATATTATATTTCTCAAGCCACTGGCATTTCAGTAAGTAGAGTAAACAAATATTATATTTCTCAAGCCGCTGGCATTTCAGTAAGCAGACTAAACAAATATTATATTTCTCAAGCCACTGGCATTTCACTGAATAAATATTCCATTTCTCACGCATCGGTTTTCATTAGCAAATCCGATGCAACGCTTAAATTGTAAATATTGAATTAAGTTATAAATAAGAGCAATTGTGGAAAATAAAGGCAGTTTGGTTTCTGAGTTTGGTGTCAATGTTACATTCTGTAACTAACCATACAAAGTTCTTATTATTTTTTAAAAACCCATCCTCAAGTAGGAGGACGATAATTGGCGCCCAACGTGGGACATGCGTTTTAAAAAATAAGTATCGTCAAAGGAGGAGAAAGAACAAAAAACACAAAAGTTAAACAACAAAATCTTTTAAATAAGTATCGTCACTGGACGAGAGAGAACAAGAATCACAAAAGTAAAACAACAAAAAATTGTTTTCAAAACTTTAACTAACTACCATTGTGAATTCATACAAGTGGTTTGGAAGAAACATTGACAATAGTAAACAGCTTCAATCATCTGTTGAATCGCTGAAAATAAGCAAAGCTGCTAAAAACGATCTCACTGAAGGAAGATCCTGCCAGATCCTGCTAAAGATATGTAAGGTCCTGCCCAGTTTTAAAGTATAAAGCAAATTATTGTTTTGGAAGAGATCCTGCTGGATAAAGATCCTGCCAAGTTTTTTTAAAACTGATGGCCACACAACGGCGACAAAAGGAAAAAGAGCAATTACCTATTACATTCTACATAATTATTGGAAGTTAAAGGGCATTAAATGGACCAACCTACAACTGGCTTATTATTACTAATATTTTACCATACTTCAACAAAACGGACAGCATAAGGAAGTGGAATAATGGACGAAAATTGTGACTGGCGTTGGTAAACAAAGACGTTAAGAAAAGACGGGCAGCAAGATGACCAAAAATATTTAAAATAAAATAAGTATAAAATTTTCAAAAAATTTGGCAGGCCAGCTGCTCGATCAAAAGCAGAAATCGAATGTGTAAGATAAAAGAGAACAATCCTTTTAGGTTACTGAACTTAACAATAGATAAGAAGGAAAGGATTGAACTGAAAGAGATATTAAGGACATTAAGCAACACTAAATAAATATGCAAAACAAAAACTAGAAATGTTTAAATAAAATGTTAGAAATAAAATTTTAAAATATCTTGTAAGAGCTACCAAATAAAGAAAATAACTTATAATTTTGAAGAAAATTGTAAATGATAAATAAAAATTTTTTTTGAAAAAAATTTTTTAAGTTATTTAAATAATGAAAAAAAATTTGTAAAATGGAATGTTTAATGTTTAAATTAAAATAAAGAATGAAATCAAAGAAGTTTCATTAAAAGGACTAAAGAAAAGCCACGGAAACAGGAAAATAATTATAGGAATATTCAAAATGTTTTGGTGGGCTAAAATCGCTCAAGGCATTATGATAGCAATAGCTGGTTATGAGGTAGGAAAAGGAAACATACAGACCACACAAGTAGTTAAGTTACACTGACCCAAATAATTTACGTGAACTCAGCAGGGGTTCAACATCATATGTGCATGCCGGCACATACGACACATATTTGTTTACATTTGTCAATCCGTCACATTGACCAACACACTTATTGATCAGTCATGTTGATCGACATATTTGTTTATTTGTCATGTAATGGTAATGGTAAATGTGTCATTATAATATGCTGACTGTAATTTATGCATTATGAATCTATGTACTTCTAGCTTGTATGTATTAGTGTAAATACGTATTAGTAATGTTGAAATATTTTGTATAAAGGAAAGCATTTTGATAATAAGCAATCAATTATATTCGATCACTTAACAAAGGCGGTTCCTTTTCTTATTAGTATTCTTCAGTAATAAAAGGAATCTGTTTGGCAGAAATACGTCGCCAACAGAAATGATTATCTGTGCGCTACCAAAATACAGAGCTTGTAAGCATGTACATATAAATATTTACTTATGTTCGTTCAGATAGAAATAAGAATAGGTTAATTACACTGGTGTACAGCCAAAATTAACCAAAGACGCCATTATGAAATTAAAAAAAAATAAATAAATGTAAGGCGCGATAACCTCCGAAGAGATCTAAGGCCGAGCTTCTCTTCCAATTTGCGTCGTACACCTCTTGATTTTCCCTACAAATTGGCCATACGGGACCTACATGTTTTATGCCGACTCCGAACGGCATCTGCAAGGCAGATGAGTTTTCACTGAGAGCTTTTCATGGCAGAAATACACCCGGAGCGCTTGCCAGACACTGCCGAGGGGCGACCCCGTTTAGAAAAATTTTCTTCTAATTGAAAAACCTTATTTCTAAAATTTTGATGTTGCTTTGCCCGGGGCTTGAACCCAGGGCATACGGTGTGGTAGGCGGAGCACGCTACCAACACACCACGGCGGCCGCCATTATGAAATTCCTATGTAAAATCACCCCCTGATTTCGAAAATCAAGGTTATTTTTAATTCTATGGTAAAGTTTTTGAGATATTTACGAATAACGGTTTTCCCAAAAAAAAAAAAAAATTGGGTCCACTTAATCATATATTACTCAAGAACGAATTGAGCAATTTCAAAACGGTGTGCATACAACACGTTTTGCTAGGTCCTGCAGATTCAAAGATAAGGAACAATCATTACGGATTTTTTCCATTTTTTTTTTGTAAAAATATAAAAAAAAGTAGTACTTTGCGAGGAAGGATCTCGAAAACTTTTCATTTTTTTGTAGATTTGTTTTTTCTTTCTCTCTAAGCTCTGTTTTATTACAAAAAAAATAAGCTTTAATTCAACAAAATCTATGGACTAATACAAAAGTTATAAGCATTCATGTAAATATTCCCATTTAATACTTAAGCGCCCTACTTCATTGTATTTTGTTCGTCTTCGCGAGTGGACATGTTTTCATTGTGCTGTGGGGTGCGCACTTTGTGGCCACAAACTTAACTATAGTCAGAAAACTATAAACAATAAAATAAACTAGAAGCTTTATTTCGCCTTCCAACTATCGAATTTAAATACATATTAATATGAATTGTGCCATATGTAAAGGAAAAGTTGATCGCGCGGATCCAACCAAAGTTGAGTGCTTAACATGTAATTTATATTTTCACGGCTCTTGTGTGAAATTGACCACAGATGATATCGGTTACATGAAAGCAAGTAACATAAAATTATGCTGCGACATATGTACATCTGCCCGTCGGAGCCCTCTTAATCGAGATACTTTTTCACCACTTCAGCCATTGCAACAACAATTGCCATCAACATTACAACAACAGGGCAAGCCGAGAACAAAGCCAGCAGTCATAATCGGTTCTTCTCAAGAATTGCAACAGCGACAACTACAACATCTCAGCCCATGCTTTAGCAATAAGAAATCAAATAGCAATGACAATGCTGGTACTGTAAACGACAAGTCGGTGAGTTGCGAAGATGATGATAATAGCCGTGTTTTTTTTACACGCGTATACGTAACGTTTGCGCGTGAAAAAAACGCCTATCCTCGCTTAGATAATGCTTAGGAGACCCATCTAGCGGCTGTGGTTAAACAACTAGCTACAGCAACAGGGTGTACCGAAAAGCGGAGACACAATGCTCTAATGGCCATAGGGTATAACATATAGCTGAATCAGTTGCGATGAATTGTGGACACACATAGAATACATAGAATTAGTGTAGAGGGTGAAACAAAGACACATATTTCAGTTACATCTGAGTATAATGAGTATTGAAATTTAGTAGGACAAAATTTATGCGCAGCAATTTCAGAGGTGTATTTAAAGTTTGTCGCTTAGCAGTCCATATAAAGTTTAAGCGTAAACGGATATACGCGTGTTAAAAAACAAGGCTAATATTACGCTACAGCTCTTGTACAAAGAGATCTTATGCCTTAAGACACTCAACATTGATTTTCTTAAAACGATTGACAGTTTAAGAGAAGAGAACAAAATTCTAAAAGAGAAAGTCGGTTAGTTAACCTCTGATATTTTCGCTAGTGCTAACATAAAGCAAAAAATATTTATTAACGACAGTCTTACGCCCTATAACAGAGCTTTATATGCAGAAGCAAATAAAATAAAAAAAGAGAAACACTATAAATATTTATGGGTTAGGAATTCTAAAATATTGTTAAGAAAAGCTGAAAAAGGGTTGTTGTTGTTGTTGTGAGATCGTTTGATGATCTGTCTGGGTTACCAGACTAGTTCGTTTATCAACTTTTTAAAAACCTTAAATATGAACACTTTTATACCGAATGATCTCAACAGCGACAACAATCTTAATGATAGCCCTATACGCAGTGCAAATCTGATTGTTTCTTATAAATATTGTCTTTATATAGTACACCAAAACATTCGTAGTCTACGGCAAATCTTTGATTCCTTGTTGTGTAGCTTGGAAGCACTTCCCGTTCTTCCTGATTTAATATTCGTGCCAAAAATATTGATTTACTCCCATGAAACTGAGTTTTATAGTATACCCGACTACAATTTCTTTGCTAATACCAATGATGAATATTCTTCAGGTGGTGTAGGAGTTTTTGTGCGTAATACAATTGCATGCGATATATCATGCTTTAATCTGTCGAGCGCAGACATATTGAAAGTTGTATTAAAAAATAATAATAAGTTTTTAACTCTAGTCTGTGTATACAGACGTCACGCTGAATCTCGTCTATGCTTTCTGGAAGAATTTACAAACATTCTAAATGTTGAGAGATCGAGGAGCGTTATTATAGTAGGTGACCTGAATCTAGATATACTCCAATCGAATACTATATCTGCAAATTATTTAACCCTTATGGCAAGTAATGGATTTATTTCTTATGTAAATGAACCAACAAGAATTAGCTCTGGAACTTGCTAGGATCATGTTTTTTGTAGATTCAGTAGCATTTGTGCTTGCACAGGTGTTAATTTGGATCTTCAAATTACCGACCATACTATGACTGGAATTAAAGTTGCTAATTTCTATTACGTGAATAAGAAACCAAAAAATAAAGGCGTGATAAATAAAATCAAATATTCGATATTGAATGAGAGGCTATGCCATGAAGATTGGGTTAGGGTTTACAATGAGAGGAATACCTCTAAAGCGTACGCAATTTTTATCGACATAATGCATTCTCACATACGGTCTGCAAGCTACACATATGCTGCACGGAAGTTAAAAACTAAACTTAAACCCTCGATTAATGATAACCTCATTAGGAAAGTTAATCTAAAAAATAAGCTGGGTGGTAAATGCCGTAAGCATCCATCAAATCGGGAACTTCGTTCTCGATATAACAAGTTATGCAAGCAGCTAAATAAAGATATTCAATCTCAACGTGATAGCTATTTCCGTGATAGATTCTTAGACTGCCGAGGTAATTCGAAAAAAGAATGGGAAGTTATTAATAGTGTCGTTAACCGGAAACGGGTAAATCATGAGCAGGCTGTCACTCTAACCGAAAATGGGAATACTATATCAGACCCTTCCACTGTGTCTTGCATCTTCAATGATTTTTTTGTATCGGTGGGGCAATCTAGCTCTACTCCTTGCAAGTGTATCTTCTCTGACAATGATACATATATCACAATAATAGTTTTTTATTTGAAGCTTTCACAGGTTCAGAGATTCTAGCAATTATTAAAAATTTAAACAACTCCAATTCTTGTGGGTATGACGGCGTTTCAAATAAGCTACTGAAGAGCACTGCACTTAATTTAGTGGATATTTTGAAATATATTTTTAACAACAGTATATGCTCAGGAACTTTTCCGGACCTGCTGAAATGTGCGATAATCGTCTCTTTATTCAAAAAAGGTAACAAAAAAGATAAAAGCAATTATAGGCCGATTTCCCTACTGCCACCTACTTCAAAGGTTTTTGAAAAAGCATTTAAAAATCGTATTTTAAGTTTCCTTGAAAGAAATGGGTTTTTTAGTTCAAAGCAGTTTGGGTTCAGGCCCGGACGTTCAATTGAAGATGCCCTTTTAGAATTTTGCTCCTTCATTTACAAACAGCTCGATAGTAAACTAAACAGCGCTAGTCTCTTTGTTGACATTACTAAGGCTTTTGAAACGGTGGACCATGAAATTTTACTGCATAAATTATATTGCGCCGGCTTCCGGGGGTTTGTGCACGAGTGGTTTAAGTCATACTTGTCTAATAGGGTGCAAAAGGTTAAATTACACGGATATCTTAGCAGCAGTAATTCAATAACGATTGGGGTTCCACAAGGTTCTGTCCTGGGTCCTATTCTCTTCTTAGTTTACGTTAATACAATATTTCATTTGCCTTTCGTAGGAAATGTCACTTCTTTTGCTGATGACCTTGCGATTGCGTATGGCTCTAGCAATGCTGTGGACTTAATAGCAAATATAAACTACGACGCTTCTCTGTTAAGAACTTGATTTGCGAAACACTAGCTGGTAATTAGCAGTAAAACCAAGCTAATGTTTTTTAGTTTGACCTCGAGGCTATCGCCAAATATAAACATAACTTTTCATTCTTCAGGTTGCGAACGTTTTCTCCTACACAATCACTTGTGTCCGGATTTAAAAACCAATACTTTTAATTCTTATGTACCTTGTAGTACCAATTGCTTTGTAATTGACACGGTAGATGAATTCCTCAACCTAGATAAAAACATGAATTGGTGGAACCACATAACGCGTTTAAATCAATATCTGAAATTTTCATTACGCTGCCTCTATCACCTCAGAAGTTGATGTTTAAAAAGCACCCTAAAAACAGTATACTACTCATTGTTTCACTCTAAATTGCTATATGGTATCATTTGCTGGGGAGGTGCTAGCCTAAACAAGATCCAACCTTTATTAATATTGCAAAAGTGTAATATTCGAAAAATATGCAAGGTAAATCGGACGCATCCCTCAAGAGAGCTCTTTAGGAGTTTACAGATTCTTCCAGTAAGAGACCTTTATTATTTCAAAGTCTTAAACATTTTTTTTATTAGGTGTGGTTACCTGGAAAGCATGACATCGGAAATTTATAGTGTGAGGATAAACTCGCACAACACCGTAATAGTACCTTCTTGGAGAACCACACTTTATAGCAGGTTTTATACTATTGTCTCGTAAGCTATTTAGCCATAAGAAATATGAATCAAATTTTAAAGAATGTGAAATCCTTCTTGTTAGAACAATCATACGACGAAATCGAAGTTTTGCTGCGGACCAATACCTAATATTTGTATGTTCAATATTGACTATATATTTGAATATTCTGAAACTTGCTATTTGTTTTTTCTGCTTTTAATCCTTTTAATGTTTCTAAAAACCTTAAAAATGTTACCCACGTACCTGATGTACATTTTTTATTTTAAAGTTTGTTTTTCTTTCTTTTTTCACTTTGAATTTTAATTTGAATTTTACAATTTATTTAACTTTTTAAAGCCACCCTACTGTATTTTTTTAACTAGTAGATATTGGCATATAGCGCTATGTTAAGCTTAACATATAAAATGCCTTAACTTTTCTTATACCTATAGTATTTTTATATTCGCTGTAATATTGTTTTTACTTTTGTTTTTTGGAATATTATTCACTATGTACATAGGTGTAAGCAAAATGTTTAATAAAATTGAATTGATTTGAATTGAATTGGTACATATGTGTAAGTATTCGTATATCAATTAGTTAGTTTTTGCAGATTTTTTTGTTTTCTCTCTAAGCTCTGTTTTATTACAAAAAAAACAAGCTTTCATTCAGCAAAATCGATGGACTAATACAAAAGTTATAAGCATTCAAGTAAGTATATCAATTTAATACTAAAGTACCCTACTGGTACTATGTGTTAGTATTCGTATATCAGTTAGTTAGCGAATATTAACACATATGTACCATTAAGGCACTTAAGTATTAAAAGGATATATTTTCTTGAATGCTTATAACTTTTGTATTAGTCCATCGATTTTGTTGAATGCCATTTTTTTTTTTTTTTTTTTTTTTGTAATAAAACAGAGCTTAGAGAGAAAAAAACAAATCTGCAAAAAAATAAAAACTTTTCGAGATCCTTCCTCGCAAATTACATATTTTTTTATATTTTTACAAAAAAAATGGAAAAAATCCGTAATGATTATTCGTTATCTTTGAACCTGTAGGACCTAGCAAAAAGTGTTGTAGGCACAGTTTATACCAAATTTCATTACCTTTTTATTGCTCAATTCGTTCTTGAGATATATATGATTAAGTGGACTAAATTTTTTTTTTTTTGGAAAAACCGTTATTCGTAAATATCTTAAAAACGTTACCATAGAATTAAAATAACCTTGATTTTCGAAATCAAGGAATTTCATAATGGCGTCTCTGGTGCAGAAAAAAAATTGGAATTTGTGATCCAGTGTTATCTATAAATAAAAGGATCCGTGTAACGCAGCGGCAGTGTTATTTTAGTAGTGAATGGTGATCGTTTTGTTATTAACATTGGAAAGTAAACAGGTAATTTTATATATCCAAAGCCGTGAGTTCAAAGCAACAGCTTGAAAGACTGGTTTCAATAATGGAACAAAGTCCGTTTATAGCGAAAGAAACTTGCACAAAGACGGGAAAAAAAGTGGAATGGTTTGAAGTTTGCAAAAAATTTATAAAGAAAGATGTATAGTATTAGCAACTTTTTTAGCAAGCTATACGTATTATGAGTAAGGTTTATACAAAGCATGCTATGTTGTAGTTTAGTAAATAGATAAGGATTTCATTCTTTGAAGGAGTGCTAGTTGTCAACCTTAAGTTAAATAATAGCATGCTCAATCGACAAATCAAAAATTATGTCCCCTGATTATATTACAAGCCAGTAGTCAAAAAACAAGAAACTTAATCAAAGACAGCTATGTCGTCACATGCCGGAGCAGCGATGTCGCGGCAACAATCACTTCCAGGTGCATATGATGACCGATGCCCGCTCACAGTTCACAATTCAAGGCCAACTATTTGTGCATACTATTTATGGCCTTAACGCACAGCCAACATTTTTATAACAGTCGCCTAATCTATCCATGCCGCAGCTGCCCAACGCCAACGATCATACGTAACCAGTGCGAGCTGCATTCATGCCGCGAAAGTTATTAGTGTTTCAAATATATTTAAACATATTCTTAAAATATATCTATAATGCATACATACACACACATTTGTCAATAGGTTCACTATCTGTAAGTTTAGATAAGTAACTAGAATTTCAAAAATTACAGCGGACACTTGTCCCTAAATGGCCAATTAAACTTCCTTGACCCTAACGCCATAGTCGTAACCATACCCATATCCATAACCATCTCCAATGTGATCGATTAATGGTGCCTTAACCTAAAAATCGTGAAAATTTCATAAAAATGAAGAAAACGCAAAAAATAAGTCTCTTAGTCATAACGTATCTATAACAATGAACACAATCTAAAAAAGTTATTAAATTCACCAACTCAACTATTTTTAGGTTATGGATATGGCGAGAAATCAAAAACCAATTGGTTGGCTATGGAATGGTTATGGCGTTAGCGTTATGTTGTACCATTATGCATGGTGCCCTCTTATGTCAATACGTTTGTAGCATTATGCATCATGCTCTCCTACGCCAGTGCACTTTTATGCAGACCTCAGTCATATTGCATTCATATTACAATATCGACCTAAATACGTTATGATAACCCCAACACAGCGGGAGTTCAACATCACTTACAAATGCCGACTGCGAGACCTACATATATCCGATTACATTTAACCGGCTCATTGACCAAATTGTTAATAGCGTGACCGAATGCCAATGACAGTTTGTCAATGTGGCTGCCAAAATATCTACACAATAACAAATTTCTAAAATTAGGTCAAATAATATACTGACACAATATATATGTAGCAAGAATGTAATACTTTTAGCTTGTAAGTATTAATGTAATTATGTGTGTGCAAAATAGAAAATTCTGTATAAATATTAAGGCATTTCTACAATAAAGGCAATCACTTTTGTTCGCTCAACCTCAGCGAAACTGTTTTCTTTTATTTAATATTACAATGGTATGGGACCGTTAATCGATTACATTGATTTTCATAAGGTAGCTTCGATCAGCTGTTTGATCTAGTTAAGGTTTTATGCTTATAAGTCACCATTAATTGGCCTTTAATATTAATCGCTTTACACAAAATTTCATTGAGAATGTAGGTAATATATTGTTAAAATAGACGAATAAATAAAATATAATAACAAATTTTAAACTCTTATTAACAAAGATCGAATTCAAACGCTTAATCCGAGCCAAAAGGAAATAATGGCGGAATTCATGGCGAGGCACCTGCTTTGGCATCAGCTTGCTTCAAATTTAACTTCTCCAGAAGGTAACTAAAAGCTTATTTAGTTAAGCGAAATCTCTTTAAGAAAAAAAGCTTCAAGCCAGCGGATTAAGTGAGATTTCTTTAGAAAGCACGGAAAAATCTCTTGAAAAGCAAATAAATAAAGTCTATAACAAAAAACTCAGGTTGAGAGTGAATTGATTACAAAGCACTGAAATACGGCTTAACTTCGGCCAAGACGAATCTATAATAATTGTGTTCAAAATAAATATTGATTATTTCAAAAGCTTCTCGAAAAATTAGAAACTGAAGAGACCAAACAATTTAATATTATACTGGATATGCTATTTGATGACTGAAAATCTGAAAAATTTTCTGAGGTGTTTTACGCAGATATTGAATTGCTGTATATTTACATATATATTATCCGACAAAAATATATTACTCTTTTGTGTGCCTATACATAAGCCTATAGGTTAAGTTTTTATAAATAAATGGCTCTGTGCAAACGGAGCGTGAGCGTCCTTTTCGCATTGAATTGATGATTGTCTTATTTGATCATTGGTGATCACAAAGAACAACATTTTGGTAAGTGTTAATTTTTTCTGTGAAATTTAAAAAAAATAAAAAAATTTAATATTTTTGTGAGAAAAATGAAAAGTTTAAATTTAGGTTAGAATTTTTAATTTTTTTGTTTTTGGCAAAACAGTTGTTGCAGAACGCTATTAGTACTAAATTGCGTAATCTGGTAACCCTGAAATGTGAACTCGCCGCTGTCTGCCAAGTCCCATTTTGTAGTTTGAATAATCGCCATTCGTTGGCAAGCAGTCGGATAAGGCACACAGCGGTAAAGAAAGTTGTAATTTGTAATGTGATTTATTAATTTTTAATTTCATGTAGAAATAAACCACCCACCCTACCATCTACAACACCAACTTCAATTATGTACCATCTTTAATGTTACCATCTTGATGGTAAAATAGGGGTGCGTTAAATTCGTGTATCCGAGCCAACGACAAGAGTCATAACATAAATGAAAAATGGCTAAAGAATGAAAGCGCCAAATAACTATAATTACTAAATCAATAAAAAGTTAGTAATTTACAGCTAGCATTAAAGTACATGGTTATTATTAGCTAAGAAGACGCACATTTGAAAAGGAATGCCCACCTATAAAGTCAATAAAACAGGGACCAACTGCTAGTTTTAGGAAAAACAAATATACATACATACATAATTAGATAAGGAACATAACTGTAAGAATTTGTATATAAACGCTGGAAATTATTAAATAATTGACACGATTCTCGCTGAAAGAACATATCTGCTCAATCATTTGCCACATCATGTGTCATTATCAGATCGAAGTCCAATAGAACTTATCAAGATCACATCATTGCTCACCAGAGTACTTGAAAAAAGCATCTTGTTTCAGTTGAAAATACCGCTTATAAGCTCAGAAATATTTCAAGCTTACCAATTATTTCCATATCCCACGATGTACTATGGTAATTTCATTCAAATCAACGCGGCTAACAATATGCTATTTGTCAGTGAAGGAAAACATCTTGATTATTCTAGTAATGAACACAAGTTTCTGAGATGCACAAAATTACAAAAGCTGTGGATTCGCCCTCAAGTACATCCCATCTATAACTCTTCAGGAAGGCCTATTTGTGAGGTAGATATTCTCTTACGAAAGACCAATTTGTTGGCAGGGTGTGAAATTGGCATTAGTAAACCTGAAGTATTTTGGGAGCAACTTAATGCAATAAATATATGGATATTTTCCCTTCCGTCACCGCAAACTTTGGAAGTAAACTTTTGGAAATAGAACTCCATCAACAAGGAATTATTGAAGTACAACAGGGCTGCCGAGTTGACTCTGCCGCAATAATTTTATAGACCGTTGATGAACCATCTGAGGATATATGATAATTTTAATTTGTCAACTAAATTACCCGAACTGAAATGGTTCAAAACTAAAGAAGCAATCACTTTAATTCAATTTTTTTGATTATTTAAGTCTACACGAAATTCTGGGAGAAAGGAGTTGGAAGCCAATTATTTCAACAATCGATATTATGTAATTTTAATTCTAAAGATAATAATCAAGTTACTAACACAAAGAACTGCCCAGCTTTAGCATATCCACTTAGCTTGAAATGTGAAATCTTCCACCATTTAGTAGCAAAAAAAATACAAATAGTCAAACTAAGGATAAACTCTGAGCAATTTATTACTTATTTATTGATAAAAATAAAATTAATATGCATTGTTGTACACATATACCATAGATATATAATACTAGCTGTTTGGGAAACATATTTCTTATCAGAGAATTGAGACACATAAGAAATACGTCGCTAACAGAAATAATATGTAAGTACGGGATGATTTTTTGCTTTCACTCTGATGCTTGTTATTAAGAAGCATTGATTGGATCAATGCTCGAGGACTAATGGCTATGACTGACCTCCATTACACACATAATCGTGAAATAAGTGCAGTGGAAGAACCAACCCGTGATGCATTATATTATGGAGCCTTGACTACAATGTGGATGATACTGCAGGATACAAGATTTACTAGGGATAATATTTCTGATGCCAGAAAACAAGTCATATCACTCCTGAAGAAAATTGAGCCTCCTCGAACTGCATTTAAACAAGCCTTAACTGGTTGGATTGACTTAATTAAATGTAGCCGCATTGACTCTTAAATAACATACTGTGTGCAAGTAAACTTGGAAACGTATGTCGGAGAAAAAGCTCCTGGCAATGTGCTTGATATTGCGTTACTCCAATTCAAACTATTAGGTGTACATTGTCAGAGCTACTTTTGTGGCGGTATCCACGATACCAAAGTCATCATTCACAGAAAAATGGTTAACTAATAAATTGACCGGGCTAAAAAGTGAGACAGGGGATATGCTAGCATCAGAGACTATGGACCTCGAAACATTGCTTAGCTATGAGAGGCTATTCCAGAGGCCCATAAATTACTACAACATCAATGTAGGCGGATTGCTATATAACTATCAACTAGCAAGAGCGCACGACTTTATGACGATTGCCAGGATGACTGAGCAAGCAAAAACACCACACATGGCTTGCTTAAACGCAATCTCCAAAATGTTGATGCAGTACCATAACATCACATGCACAACTCTTTGCTCATCTTTTGGAGTTCATCAGATGACCAATATTATTTTTCTAGCATGTCAACTGATACATAACCCATTCATATCATTGACAAGTCCCCCATTCCGGTGTCAATGTATGCAGATATTACATACATAGCATCATATCCAGAATTCACAAAGAAAGACAAAATGAATGCAGCCTTCAAATCACCAGCTCTAAAATCACTAACGTAGAAGTAATACTAAAGGATGAGAAAACTCGATCAGACAAATGGCCACTTGTCAGAATAATATAATATATATTATGGAGCCTTGACTGCAATGTGGATGATTCCGCCGGACACAAGATTTACTAGGGATTATATTTATGATGCCAGAAAACAAGTCATATCACTCCTGAAGAAAATTGAGCCCCCTCAAACTGCATTTAAACAAGCCTTAACTGGTTGGATTGACTTAATTAAATGTAGCCGCATTGACTCTTAAATAACATACTGTGTGCAAGTAAACTTGGAAACGTATGTCGGAGACAAAGCTCCTGGGAATGTGCTTGATATTGCGTTACTCCAATTCAAACTATTAGGTGTACATTGTCAGAGCTACTTTTGTGGCGGTATCCACGATACCAAAATCATCATTCACAGAAAGATGCTTAACTAATAAGTGGACCGGGCTAATAAGTGAGACAGGGGATATGCTAGCATCAGAGACTATAGACCTCGAAACATTGCTTAACTATGAGAGGCTATTCCAGAGGACCATAAATTACTACAACATCAAAGTAGGCGGATTGCTATATAACTATCAACTAGCAAGAGCACATGACTTTGCCAGGATGACTGAGCAAGCAAAAACACCACACATGGCTTGCTTAAACGCAATCTCCAAAATGTTGATGCAGTACCATAACATCACATACACGACTCTTTGCTCATCTTTTGGAGTTCATCAGATGACCAATATTATTTTTCATGTCAACTGATACATAACCCATTCATATAATTGACAGGCCTGCCTCCCATTCCGGTGTCAATGTATGCAGATATTGCATATATAGCATCAAGAAAGACAAAAGGAATACAGCCTTCAAATCACCAGCTCTAAAAAAATCTGTTATCATCAGAGCCTATGGACCTCGAAACATTGCTAATGTGATGGACATACATAAATACATGTACAAGCATTCGAACATGACCTACATTTAACGCGGTCGACAGCAATAAGCGCAATAGAAGTCGATCGGCCAATAAACATGGCCATTGAAGTAGGCTAATGAAACTGCGACGCAAGCAAAATTTTGAAGACACGCTGCGCTGCCAAATGCAATCTACTGACTAAGCGAACTGAGCCATGCCTGTGGAAAGTGCTTGGGCAAATAGAAAAAAGAGAGGAGTTATGAAAGGTATTTTCTGTGACTAAATAATTGTATAAATAGAATTAAGTTTGAAAAAATTTAAGAGAATGATCACAACAGTGAAACTATTCGTCACATGTTTTTATTTTCTTTCATGCCAGCTTTTGGCAACCTCACGGCTGCCTATTGAACGGCAGATCTCTCTCTGCTTTATAAAGATGAGAGACTTATATAAAATCACACAAATCCTACCACGGGACCACCACACTTAGCTATGAGAGGCTATTCCAGAGGCCCATAAATGACTACAGAATCAAAGTAGGCGGATTGCTATATAACTATCAATTAGCAAGAGCACACGACTTCATGACGATTGCCAGGATGATTGAGCAAGCAAAAACACCGCACATGGCTTGCTTAAACGCAATCTCCAAAATGTTGATGCCGTACCATAGCATCACATACACGACTCTTTGCTCATCTTTCGGAGTTCATCAGATGACCAATATTATTTTTCTAGCATGTCAGCTGATACATAACCCATTCATATCATTGATAGGTCAATGTATGCAGATACTGCATATATGCATAGCATCATATCTAGAATTCACAAAGAAGACAAAAGGAATGCAACCTTCATATCACCTGCTAAAATCACTAACGTTTAACGTAGATTGCTTAAAAGATTATGCCAAAAAATTTAGGCCGACCTACTAAATTTTCAACTAAATAATTATCAAGTAGATAAGTTTCTTTTCAGCTCAAATATATAGTTACAATATACCAACCTCAAATTTTTACAAAGCAACAAATTT